>NC_037332.1:117489725-118137225 GCF_002263795.3 Bos taurus | reverse complement strand
GTTGATGGTCTGCATTTTGGTCATTTTAATAGGTATGTAGTGGGGGTATCACATTGTTTCAATCTGAATTTCTCTAATGACAAGTGATGCTAAAAATCTTATTTACAAGCTTGTTTTGCCATCTGTATATCCTTTAAGGTGATATTTATGTTCAAACATTTAGTTCATTTTTTAAAACTTGGGTTTTCTTATTGTTGAGTTTTAATCATTTCAGGAAACGGAGTGAAACAATTCCTTTGTCTGTTTTACATCCAAAGATACAAGTCTTTTTATCAGATACGCGTTTCGAAACAACTGTCTCCCAGCGTGAGGTCTGTCTTTTCATTCTTTTCATGGTATTTTTGCAAAGTTGAACTTTTTCAGTTTCCGTGTAATCCAACGTGCCAATTCTTTCATGGGCCATGCGTCTATCTCAAGAGTCGCCCACAAACCCGAGGTCAAGTAGAGTCGCCCACAAACCCGAGGTCAAGTAGGGCTCCTTCTGTGCTATCATCCAGGAGTTTACAGTTTTGGTTTTCACCAGGGCCTAGGATGCATTTTGAATTAGTTCCTTTGTTAATGAATTCATCTAGTTTTTCGCACACGAATGTCCAATTGGTCAACACTATTTGTTAAAAAGACAATCTGCCATTGAACTGTCTTTGTTCATTTTCAGAGATCAGTCGCCCGCGTTTGTGCTGGTCTGTTTCTGGGGTCTCTTTTGTGTTCTGTTGGTCTCTTTATCTATTCTTCCATTAAAATCATGCCCTCCTGATTATTGCAGCTTCATAGCCTGTCTTCAGTCAGCTGGTATCAGTCATTCAACTTTGTTCTTTTTCGGCATTGTGTTGACTATTCTGGGTCTTTGCTTTCTGATATAAAAATTAAAACCAGTTTGTATCACCAAATAACACTATAAAATTTTGATTGGGGTTATATAGGTCAAGTTAAAAAGAATTGACATCTTAATCCTGCCCATGAAGATGAAATATGGCTCCACTTATGTTTATGTTCTTTGATTTCTTTCATCAGTTTTGTTGTTCTCCTCACATCATACAAATCCTGTATAAAGTTTGTTAGTTTTACATGTGATATTTCATTTTATGGTGATAATGTAAATGATACTGTAATTTAATTTTAAAATCAACTGTCCCTGGCTCTTATATAGGAAAGCAATTGACTTTTGCATAATAACTTTGTACTGTGTAACCTTTCTTTATTGCTTTATTGTAGATTAATTCCAAAATATGTGCCTGTTTCTTTAAAATTTTCTCCATAGGCCATCGTTTCCTCTATAAGCAAGGGCCATTTATTTCTTCTTTCCCAGTCTGTAAACCTTTTATTTCTTTCTCTTGTCTTATTGCATTAGCCAGGGCTCTGAGTATAATGTTGAGTAAAAGTGGTGAGAAACCGGATTTGACGACTAATAATAGTCATGGAGTCGTTCATAACGTTCCTTTATCAACGTTTTGCATCTGTGGGATCTTCAGTGGTTATTCTTCTTTCATTTCAGGTGTCAGGATTTGTGTCTATCTTTATTTCTTGCTTGGCCTGACTAGAGTTCTTTGATTTCAGGTGTCAGGATTTGTGTCTATCTTTATTTCTTGCTTGGCCTGACTAGAGGCTTATCACTTTTATTAATCTTTTCCAAGAACCAGCTTTTAGTTTCGCTGATTTTCTCTAGTTCCTCTTTTCAATTTTATTGATTTCTGCTCAAATTTTTATTTCTTTTCTTTTAAAAAAAATTTCTTTTCTTATGCTTATGTTAGATTAGATTCTCTCTTCTTTTAAGAGTTTCCTAAGGCAGTAGCTTAGAAGATTGATTTTCCATCTTTTTAAAATTTTCTAATGTATGCATTCAATACCATAAATTTTCCTCTAAGCGTTTAGAAATATTTTAAATTTTTTTCATCAGACTTGCTTGATCGATTTACTATTTAGTAGTGTCTTGTTTACTCCAAATACTTTGAGATTTTCCAGCTAGCGTTCGGTTAATGATTTCAAGCTTGATTTTATTGTGGTGTGTGAGAATGCTTCCTATGATTTATATTCCTTTAAATTTGGTAAGGTGTGTTTTATGGTCCAGAATGTCTGTCTTGGTTAATGTCCCGTGTGTGCTTGAGGAGAATATGTATTCTGCTGTTGTTGGGTGAAGTATTCTATAAACGTCAATTAGGTCCAGTTGATAGATGATGCTGTTCAGATCAACTATGTCCTTTCTGATTTTGTACCTGTGAGGCCTATCAATTATAATAGAGGGGTGTTGAAGTCTCTAACTCTAGCGGAGCTGCCTATTTCTCCTTGTAGTTCTATCAGTTTTTGCCTCGGTTTTGACATATTTTGACGCGGTTGTTGTATATTTGACATATACACATTAATATGCAAGTGTTTGTGGAGAATTGAATCCTTTTATTATTTTATAAACCTCTCTTTTTTTCCTGACACTTTTCCTTTTCTGAAGTCTGTTTTGTCTAAAATTAATATAGCTACCTAAACTTTCTTTTGATTAGTATTATCCTGGTGTATCTTTATCCATTCCTTGACTTTTATCTGTCTTTATATTTAAAATGGATTTCTTGTATATAGGATGTAGTTGAATATTTTTCTAAAATCTGCTCTGATAGTATCTGCCTTTTAATTTGTTTATTCACATTTACAGTGATTATTGATCTGGTTGGATTAATATCTACCATGTTTAAAATTTTCTGTTCATCACATTTGTCAGCTATTTCCAGTTTATTAAATTTTCTCCTCTTCTTCTGCCTTCTCTGGTTTCAAGTGAGTATTTGATTATTCCATTTTCTGTCCTCTGTTAGCATATCAATTACATTACTTTAAAAAAAAACTAGTGGTTTTCCTAGAGTTTGCAAAATACATTTATAGCTAACCTAAGGCCACCTTTAGGCTAGGTTATGTTAACATTTCAGGAGTCATGTAGGTTTCTTCTAACAGAGGGTTCTGAATTCTTCCTGTTTTTCATGACACTTCTGTCATTCACTTCATTTATTCATGTGCTATAATCATTCAATGAGTGTGTGTGTGTGTGTGTGTGTTGCTCAGTCATGTCCAACCTTTTGTGACCCCGTGGATTGTAGCCCGACAGGCTCCTCTGCTCATGGAATTCTCCAGACAAGAATACTGGAGTGGGTAGTCATTCCCTTCTCCAGGGCATCTTTGCAATTCAGGGATTGAACCTGCCTCTCCTGCGTTGCAGGCAGATTCCTTGGTGGCTGAGTCACCAGAGAAGCCCAGTCACTCAATACATCGTTGCTATTATGACTTTGGACAGTTATTTCTTAAACCAATTAAGAGTAAGAAAATAAAATATTTTTCTTTACCTTCATTCTTTCTCTGATACTCTTCATTCATGTGGGTCTGAGTTTCTCACTTACGTAACTCTTTTCTTTGGAAAATGTCTTTTGTGCTTCTTGAAGGGCAGATCTTCTGTTGAAAAATTCCCTCTTTTTTTTTTAAGGTTGTCTAAGGAAGTATTTCTCCTTCACATTTGAAAGCTAATTGTGCTGAATGCCAAAATCTAGGCTGGTGGGTTCTACTTTCAACACCTTAAATATTTGACTTTAATCTCTTCTTTCCATGCATGGCTCCTGATGAGAAACTTGATGTTAAGTCTTATCCTTGTTCCTCAAAAGGGTAAGTTTTCCCCTCTCGTTTCTTTCAAGATTGTGTCTTTAGTGTCCTGCAATTTGAGTTTAATATGCTTACGTGTAGATTTTTGGTATTTATCCTACTTGGTGCACTCAAAGCTTCCTTGATCTGTGGTTTGATGTCTGTCATTAATTTCGGAAAATGCTTAGCCATCTTTACTTCAAATATTTTATATTCTCTACCTTCTCTCTTTCTTGTCTTTCTGCTATTCCCATTATACATATCCAACTCCTGTAATTATTTCACATTTCTTGGACGTGCTGTTCCCTATTTTCCTATACATTTTTTCTATTGCTAGTTGTTTTCAAGTTTTTATTGACACATTTTTCAAGAACATCTATTTTTTCTTTCGCCGAGCCTGCTCTATTGTGATAGCCCACCAAACACATTTCTTTCTTTCAGTTAAAATATGTCTGATTCATATCACTTCTCTAGATTCTTTTGCAGACTCTCCATCCCTTCCATTAAATTGGCCCATCTGTTCTCGAATGTTGTCTCCTTTTTCCATTAGAACCTTTAACACATTAATCACAGATATTTAAAATTCCCAGTCTCGTAATCCCAACATATGGGTTGCGTCTAAGTCTAGTTTTTATGCTTAACTTCGTTTCTTCAGACTATGTTTTTCCTTGGCTTTTAGCAAGATTTTCTTTTCTTTTCTTTTTTCTTGAAAGCTGGAAATGATGTATCTGGTAATAGCCACTGAGGACGTTAGGCCTTAGTTTGTGCGGCTCTGCCTAGGAGCTGGGCTGTGTGCAGCGCCTTCTGACTCACCAGATCTTCCTGTTTCCCTTTTTGTTTGTTGTTTTCTCTCCTGTTGTCTTGGGTTTACCCGAGAACTCCTTGTTAAACAGAGTCTGTATTTTGCAGCCCTCCTTATTGTGAAAGAAAGTGAGTGTTAGTCGCTCAGCCGTGTCCAACCCTTTGCAACCCCATGGACTGTAGCCCACCAGGCTCCTTATCCTTGGGATTCTCCAGGCAAGAATACCAGAGTGCATTGCCATTTCCTTCTCCAGGGGATCTTCCCAACCCAGGGATCGAACCTGGGTCTCCCACGTCGCAAGCAGGTTGTTTACCCTTTGAGCCACCAGGGAAGCCCCATCTGCTACATATGGGAGCCCTGTTGGTGGTAAGGCCTCAGGTAGGGGAAGTGTTCTATGGTCTTATGAGTACGTTTCAGGTTTTATTATTGGGCCTGAGTTCTTGCACTTTGACCCTCAGAAGTGTTTTTAGTCCTTTTTTATTTTCACTTGAGTGAGACAAGAGGGCTGGAGGTCAGAATAAGGCTCTAACAAAGCTATTTCCCTCGGGGACAGGGTTTGTTACAGCCACAGAACCTACCGGGTATATTCACTTGCTTTCCCCCTGTTCCTCCCTGATGCAGAGTATTTCTTTGATCTTCAGATCTTCACTCTGAGACCCAGCTGGAGTTCCTAGAGGTAAAGTCTACAAAAGACCAGTTCCCCCCAGCAAGTCCACACTCCGCCTCCAGAGATTCATCAATCACTGTCTAAGTGTCCTGCCAGTTCCTAGCTCAGCTGGCTTCTGCTCCCAAGCAAGCTGATCTCAGCTCTGATTCTTTGCATCTGTCTCTCCAGTTTGCCCTGGGACCTCAATCCTCTGACAGAGCTAAGTTGTTGATTTTCAGCTTGCTCTTTTTTTTTTAAGTTGTGAAGACAGGAGGGATGACCTCCAAGTTCTTTTCATGCTGAAGATGAAGCTGGAAGTCTCTCTGCGTGTTTACAAAGGCACCACGTGTGATCACACCGGCCCGGCAGGTGCTTCCCTACGGTGCCCTGGAGGGAAGAGAGAGATGCTCATGACCGGTCCCGGGTTCCTTGCTGGCGAAATGCCCTCCTCCCTCCTTCCTTCCTGGCCTGGCAGAGGAATGGGGACAGAATGCCATGAACACTGCAGCAAATGGTATGGCTCACAGGCGGATCACAGTACCGCTGCTGGTAATAAATCTTCCTCTGGGCGTGATTCTATCCCACTGAGGTTCCTCAGCTAAGCGTCAGCCCTGATTAAAAGGCTGCGGGATCTGTCTGGACTGTGTCCGCACGTGACCCAAGTGTGATGGGGAGTGGAAGGGGTCAGAACCCCTCCCGAAGGTCAGCCAGACCCATTCAGCAGGAAGATCACACACAGGCTAGAGGGAAGGAAGCCAGCGTGGCTGAATGCTGTGACTTCTGAGTGGCCAGCCTGAGGTCGGGGCTACCCTTTGGAAGGGTCTTCCTTGGGGACCACCCCGCCCCAGCCCCTCTCCTCCTCCCTGCTCTCAGGGAGGAGTCACAGCCCCGACTGGTAGCATCCCTCTGTACGGGATGCCTGCCCTCCACTGCACCCCAGCCAGGGCGATCTCTCAGGGGAAAGAAGGGCTGCTGCTGCTCATCCCACTGAAAGCTGCAAGGGCAGCCCACGTTCCTGAACTGCATCCCGGCTCCTCCCCAGGGCTGAGGCCTCGCCCATTTTGCCTGTCCTGTGTTCTGACCACACAGCCTTCCTGCCTCTGCTCAAACCCTCCAAGCTCTCTGCCCTGACCTTTCCCTGGCCCGGCTCTCTGCCCTGCAGGGCCCCTCACCCCAGCCTCTGGGTTCCCGGCCCTGGTCTGTGCTGCTCTCTGCTCCCACGTCCCTCCCCAGAGTTGCCCTCCTGGCCCACCCTACGCCGGCGCCCCTGTCCTTGTGGACTCGGATGCTCCCCAGCCTTCCCCCTGCCCAGCGTTGTGCAGAAGGAAGCATTCCCACTTCTTACACATCCCAAGTCACAGAGCAGCCAGGCCAGCCCGGGCCCTCGGGTCAGTGCTCGAGCCACATCTGTGCCTGTATGAGCGCTTTCTTTATTTTCTTTCTCTTTTCCTTCAGCAAATAAGGGTCTGTCTCGCTTGCCTCTGTGTTCTCAGCACCTAAAGCGTCTCTGACCCACTGCGGACCTTCGGAACCGATTCACTCACCAAAAGAAGGAAGTTGAGTGATGCTGCTGTCCTTTAACAAGGGCCAGGACCCCACAGGTCGGGCTGGATCTGGGGACCACAGCATCCACACTCCCCGGGGGCTACCATCCGCCCCTCTGGAGGGCATGGTGGATGCTGTCTCTAGACCCCCACGTGGAGGAAGCAGGAGAAAAAGGCTAGATTCTGGGAGAGGGCGCAAGATTGGGGGAGAATGTGAAGCCGATCAAAACCCCTTTTACAGTTGCGGCTGTAAAACTTTATAGAGATTTCTCAACACACGACATGAATAATAACCACGCTTTCTTTTCAGTAATTGCCAAGCCCACAGCACCCGTGAGGCCCTTTGCAGGCAAGATAATCGCCGGGCGCCGGCCGTGGGCAGGAGGCCCCCGCAGAAGGTGCTTGGTGCCCAGGCAGGCCTGGGAATCGGGCGGCCGCTTTCAGAGGGAGCCAGCTGGCATCTGCCCGCCGCCCCCCTCGGTAGGGCTCAGGCTGCGGGCCGGGTCCACAGCAACCTCCAGTGGCCGGGATGGGACTGCTCTGGCCTGTTCCAGAACCTTCTCTTCCCCAGACCGAGCGGGGGTGGATCCGAGATGACCTTACATCCCTTGGGGGCTCAGTTCTCCCACCTTTGATGGACAGGGGGTATGGTTCTCCCCTTCCAGCTCTGGGTCTTCCTCTCTCAGCTGTTACGGGGGAAGAGGACCAAGCAGCTCACTCAGGGAACTCAGTCCACACCCGGAGCCGGAGCCTGGGGCGGGTGAGGCACGCTGACCAGGAAGCTGGGGTCCCGGCCTGGGTGGTCCAGGGGTCAGGGGCTAGGAGCAGAGCCAGGAGACGAGAACCCCTGTCTCCCTGCTCCGTCCCCTCGCCTCCCCTGCGCGGCCCCTCCCCATTCCCTACAATAAGGCCGCTTCCTTAGAACATCTCCAGATCGGCTCACTACACGGAAAGCAAGTTAAAGCGTCTTTCCCCCGCATGCTATTTCCGTTTCCAGATTTGGTGATGGCACAGGTTGTCTCCCCACTGCCGCGCTCCGTGGCAGCCGATCATGATCACGCTGGTGGTAACGTGTGCTGCGACACTCCGGCGTGGGCTCCGGGGTTTTGATGCCCGGACCGCTGGCGGGCAGCACGTCTGCGCCTGCGCGGCCCCTCCCACCCGCGGGCTGGGCACAGCTCACCTGGCAGCTGGCAAGCCAGCGTTGGGGAGGAGATGGACTGTTCAGGTTCCTGGGCGTCCCGCCCATGGCCAGCGAGGCTTCCACACGGATGGGCAGGGTGGGTGTCCTTCCCGATCAGCCTGAAGCTCAGCTGATGAGTATGTGTGTGTGTGTGTGTGTGTGTATGTGTGGGGTTTGTGCATGCATGCATGTGAGAATATATGCGTGTGCCTGTGTGTAAGTAGATGTGTGTAAAGATAATTGAATGTGTACGGGTGGGTGTATATTTGCATGTGCACATGAAGGTGAGTGTATTTATCTGTATGTGTGCAGGTATGCATGTGTGCATGTTTGTGTACACGTACACATATGTGAGCCTGTGCACCACACACGTTTGTGTGCACGTGCCTAGACTCGAGTGTGCATGATTGCACATGTGAACTCTGTGTGCATCTGTACATATGTTTATATACACATACATTTGTGTGTATAAGCACGTGTCTGTGTGTTCACACATGTACATGTGTGGGTGTACACACCTGCACACACGTTTGTGTGTGTACATGAGAGCACGTATGCATGTATTTGTGTGCATGTACACATATGAGTGTTTGCACATATAGTGCGTTTGTGTTTGTCTACATGTATGTGAGCGTTTGTACACATGCATGTGTTTGCGTGCATGCACATATGCGAGTGCTTGCACATGTCGTGCATTTGTGTATGTGTGCATGTGTGTGAGTGGGTGTGTACATGCGTGTGACTGTGTGTGTGCACATCTCAGAACAAAGGAAGGGCTGCCTCACCTGGGAGGCACATCCCTACAGTTACCTTGCAGGTGAGCCCCCACCGAGCACCTTCCCTAACGAAGCCTCACCCTGGCACTGTCCCCAGGGCCTCTCTGCTGGCACTGTCCCCACCCGGTGCCAGCCTTCCCTGCCCAGGATGGGTCCTTGGAGTGGCCCGCCTGCCTTCTGAGCTGGCTCCTGCAGCCATGCTCTCTCCTCTCCTCTCTGCTGCCCTAGATCTCTGGGGCCTGGAGCGCCTGGCACCCCCCTCCTGGAGCCCGGACCTCCTTGGGTCACCGTTGCAGAGACGCTGGCTGGCAGCGGTCATCTCACCATCCCAGCTGGGCTGTGAGCTCCCTGGTGACAGAGGTGGCATTATGCTTCTTGCCCTGCTCCCCTCCCCACTTCATCTGTAGGGAAAACCCTTCGGAAACAGAGACTCACCTCCTGGCTGCAGACTCGGGCAAAGCTGGATGCAGGGCCTTTCTCTAGGTGCTGCCCCATTTGTGCTCCATGTGGCTCCAAATGGAGCAGATCTTTTGGTCAGAGGAGAGTCACCCATGCCTCCTCACCGCCACCCCCCACCAGCGAGGGAGCAGCCGCACGCACTCCCCATCTGGCCTTCCAGGATTCGAGTCCTGCCTTCCTGGATGGGACCCCAAGTGGGACCCCAGCTACCCAGGCCAAGCCTCAGACCTGAATCCACAGGGAGGCCCAGCCCAGACCCAGAAATATCCTGGGGAACCAAGACCCAGCTCTGGAGCATGTCTGTGGTGGGCTCATTTCACTGCCTGGGGTATTTTCAAGGCCACTCCATACAGCCTGTGTGGGTCCTTCCTCCCTTCATGTGGCTCAGTATGCTTCCATCATCTGGATCCACCACATTCCCCAACACCTGGATGGACACGTGGACTGTTTCATCTTCTGGCGGCAGTGAACCTGTGTGTGCAGTTCAGTTCAGTTCAGTTCAGTCACTCAGTCATGTTCGACTCTGCAAACCCATGGACTGCAGCACACCCTGCCCCTCACCAACTCCCGGAGCTTACTCAAACTCATATCTATGGTATCAGTGATGCCATCCAACCATCTCATCCTCTGCCGTCCCCTTCTCCTCCTGCCTTCAATCTTTTCCAACATCAGGGTCTTTTCCAATAAGTCTGCTCTTCGTATCAGGTGGCCAAAGTATTTGAGTTTCAGCTTCAGCATCAGGCCTTCCAATGAATATTCAGGACTGATTTCCTTTAGGATGGACTGGTTGAATCTTCTTGCAGACCAAGGGACTCTCAAGAGTCTTCTCCAACACCGCAGTTCAAAAACATCAATTCTTCAGCGCTCAGCTCTCTTTTATACCCCAACTCTCACATCCATACATGACTACTGGAAAAACCATAGCTTTGACTAGACGGACCTTTGTTGGCAAAGTGATGTCTCTGCTTTTTAATATGCTGTGTAGGTTGGTCATAACTTTCCTTCCAAGGAGCAAACGTCTTTTAATTCCATGGCTGCAGTCACCATCTGCAGTGATTTTGGAGCCCAAGAAAATAACGTTTCTCACTATTTCATTGTTTCCCCATCTATTTTCCATGAAGTGATGGGACCAGATGCCATGATCCTAGTGTTCTGAATGTTGAGTTTTAAGGCAACTTTTTCCCTCTCCACTTTTCATCAAGAGGCTCTTTAGTTCTTTTTCACCTTCTGCCATCAGGGTGGTGTCATCTGCATATCTGAGGTTATTGATATTTCTCCCGGAAATCTTGATTCCAGCTTGTGCTTCATCCAGCCCGGCATTTCTCATGATGTACTTACTCTGCATAGAAGTTAAATAAGCAGGGTGACAACATACAGCCTTGATGTACTCCTTCCCGATTTGGAACCAGTCTGCTGTTCCATGTCCAGTTCTAACTGTTGCTTCCTGACCTGCATACAGATTTCTAAGGAGGCAGGTCAGGTGGTCTGGTATTCCCATCTCTTGAAGAATTTTCCGCATTTTGTTGTGATCCACACAAAGGCTTTGGTGTAGCCAATGAAGCAGAAGGAGATGTTTTTCTGGAACTCTTGCTTTTTCGATGCAGGTGTGTGTTTTGCTATCCATACAAGTCACAAGAAACACGTGTCCGGGGGCCTCGGGAACAACGCCAACCTCTGAGACCCACTCACTCTGTCCCCATCAGCTTCAAAACTGCTAACCCTGGCACTGCATCTGCCGTTTCCCGCCCACAGTGTCTCCAAAGAGCCCACACCAGCGAGCTCCCCAGGGAGGCACTGGGGTGATGCTCGGTCTCTGTGATGTCCCACCCGCAGGTGAAGCAGATGAATTTCCCGCCCGACCTCCCTTCTCCTTTCTGTGTTCTGGCCGCAGGCTTGCAGGGGAACGCGGTTAAGGCGGGCTCATGGCAGAGCACCGCTCATTCCAGGGCATCGCACAGGAGGCTGGGGCAGGCCCTCCATCATCGCCATGACAGATGGAGAGGACCTAATTTCCTTCCCTGTGTTCTAACAAAGCGCCAGGCTCCATGACATCTCTCTTATTTGTCAAGGGGAAGAACAATGGGGCCGCGAGTCGCCCATCTCGTGTGGGATCCGGTCCACTTTGTCAGCTTCTGCACCAGCCTTGTTTTTGTTACCCACACACACGCGCCAATAAAATATTCATGCGGTGTCACCTCCCTGGCTCGCAGCAGACTCCGGCGGTGCTGCACGGAGCAGAAAGGGGGGCCTGCCAGATATATAAACACCGCATGGGCACGACATAAATAAGACACCACCGAGACACAGGCAACCAAGACCAGAATTCAGTCTTCATGCTGCTTAAAGGCGCAAGCCACGAAGAGCATCGCCTTTCATCGCCGCAGGCGGGGGCCTGTTCTAGACATTACGGTTTGCAATTACCATGATGTTTGGAGTCCTATGGTGTGTCCCCAGCCCGCTCAAGCACTGGGGTCATGGGAAAGGCAGGTTGCAGTCAGCTGTGTTACTGAACAAGACGTCGATCGGCTGCAGGAGGCTGGAGGAGGGGCCGGTCCTCCTTGTTTCAGGTCCGTGCTGTGTGCCTGGGACCCCGACCTCCAGCGCCAGGCACACCGAGCTGCTTCCTCCTCCACAGAGGCCTAGAGTGGCTACAAGGCCGCTGGCTGGCAGCTCGGGGGGCTCTCTCCCTGGGGCCCTCTCCCTGGCTCCTCCCTCTCTGTACCCTCCACGCTGGCCACCCACCCCCCAACAACCAGACAAAGTCCAGGGCTAGCCCAAGTCAGGACGGAGCACCTGCACTGAGGCTTCTGTGCCTCCAACAACCAGACAAAGTCCAGGGCTAGCCCAAGTCAGGACGGAGCATCTGCACCGAGGCTTCTGTGCCTCCAACAACCAGACAAAGTCCAGGGCTAGCCCAAGTCAGGACGGAGCACCTGCACTGAGGCTTCTGTGCCTCCATCCTTCTCTTGCGGGTGGGCCTCACAAACCCATCTCTGCTCCCATTGCCTCTGAGCCTGGACACCTCCCCAGCAAGCTTTGCAAGCAGGACTTTTTAACTAAACAAAGCTGGCATGTGAGAGCTGTCCACTTGGTGCTCGTGGCTCAGAGTATATCCTCTACACAGGCGCCTTGGAGAGCAGAGCACCACACGGTCATTCACCCGGGAGCTCCTGAGCACTTGGCTCTGGGACGGCACCGAGCCTGCCATCCCAGGCACCTAACAACAAATTATATACCATGCCAGTCACAGAGGGGCTTGTGGACCAATGGGAGGGGATTCACTGTGTCTGGGACATAATGGAAAAGGTGAAAACGTGAAGGAAAGAGGCATAAACTCCAAAGAAAGGAGAAAGAAAGCAGCTGTGTTGGGGATATTTCAACTGGGTTTTGAGGGATGAATAGGAGTTTGTCAGGTAAAGGCCAAAGCATCTTCAAAGGCTCAGAGGCACAGAGCAGGACAGGAAGTTCAGTGCTGTGAGGTGGTGGCTGGGAGGCTGCAGGCAGATATGTCTGGAGGGGAGCTACATGAGAGATAAGGTTTGAGAGATGGACAGAGCATGGATAACTAAGGGGTTTTCAAATGATGGAAATCAGTTAACTTGTCTAAATAGGATGTGACATGGTCATGTTAATGTTTAGAAAAGTCAATTTGGTTGAGAACTCGGGCTTCTCCAGGGCAATGCACTAACAGTGGATCACTGGTGACCTCGGAGAGGCGTCTCCCTGATCAGTTTTCTCGGGTCCTGTCGAAGACTCATCACCTCTGGGAACACGTAAATCCATGATGGCCGTTTGCCCAACACGCTCCTCCAGGCTCCACGTTGGGCCGAGGGTCTGGACTGCGTGGAGACCCTGCAGGCAGCCCCACCCCATAACGAATCCCTCAGCCCCCTGAGCTATGATCAGAGAGCAGTGGCTCTGGGTGACTCCTACCTGGCTGAGGGTGCCCAGGGGTGACCGCTGATGCCCTTTCCCCCTCCTTGCATCCTCCTTTCTAGCTGTCCTGCCTTGTGTCTGGATTTCTTCAGGGGCATGTAAGAGAAAAGTGACTTGTGCCAGGTTAAACCAGACCTTCAGGTCTCAAGGTGAACGATCCGGGTGCTCAAAGCCGCTCCTTCTCTCTGCCCACCTCTCTCCCTTCTCCTCGTCTTTGCACACGCCCGTGCTTCTCCCAGGAGAGAGCTGGGCTCCTCCAAGCTGGACGGCAGGGCAGAAAGCACAGCTGAGCTTTCACTTCACCCTCTTGCAGCCAGAGCGGACAGACAACCACTCTGAGGTCCAGTTTGCAGAAACCCTAGAGAAGATCTCAGGTTTGTCTGATCTGCATCATGGGCCCCCCAACTGGGCTCGGGGTTTCGAGACTGAGGTGCTGGAAGGTCCTGTCTGGACAGTTGACAGAGAACAGAGTCAGAATCTCTGAGGGCGTTTGTGTGTATACATGTCTGTGTGTAAGTGCACACGCTTGTGTGTATGTGCACACACACATATGCATGTACATGCATGTGTAGACCTGGGCCTGCGTATATGTGTGCGTGTGTCTCTGTGTGTATATGTGTATACGTGTGCCTGTGTCTTACATGTGTATGCCTGTTTATATGTATGTATGCTTGTGTGTATGTATGTATGTGTTTGTATGTGTATGTGTGTGTCTATGTCTCTGTGTGTATTTATGCACGTGTGTGTGCCTGTGTTTGTATGTGTGTATGTGTCTCTGTGTGTATATATCTGTATGCATGTATATGTGTATATGTGTATGTATATGTGCTGTGTGTGTGTGTGTGTGCAGGGGACAAAGACCTGGCCATCCTCACGGGGAACCAGGCACCCAAATGTCTGTACCTCATGTTAATTTCACTCGTCCACCTTCGAGTGTGATTGCTGCTGCTGCTGCTGCTAAGTCGCTTCAGTCGTGTCCAACTCTGTGCGACCCCATAGATGGCAGCCCACCAGGCTCCCCTGTCCCTGGGATTCTCCAGGCAAGAACACTGGAGTGGGTTGTCATTTCTTTCTCCAGTGCATGAAAGTGAAAAGTGAAAGTGAAGTCATTTAGTCATGTTCGACTCTTAGCGACCCCATGGACTACAGCCTACCAGGCTCTTCCATTCCTGGAATCTTCCAGGCAAGAGTACTGGAGTGGGGTGACATTGCCTTCTTTGTCGAGTGTGATTACATGCAGTTAAAACAGGGCACTGGGACCTTTGGCAAAAAGTTGGACTCCAGGCAGCAGGTCAGGAGAGCTGGTCCTGCCAGACCATGGATCAGAGCCTGGATTCTTACTTGAGAAGCACACAGACTCCTGGGGCCCTGGAGTGCCTTGCACCTCTGGGGTCTTACAGGAAGTTCACATACTTCCTCCAGCACACTCTGGTCATAATGGTCTTGTCATAAAGTTAATGAGAACAGGGAGAGGACGAAAAGACCTTTGATTTATTTTATTTTATTTTATTTCCAGTTTGTAAAATCATGCCCTTTGAAAGCACATAGCCTCCGGGCTTGAGCACAAAATTTAAAAACATTCAATTAAAAAACTCTCAGTGGGCTTTCCTGGGGCTGGGTGAGCAGAGCTGCTCCGGAGGCAGCCCCATGGGGCCGAGAGAAACCAGGGCTGGTGAGGCTGCGGGCCTGCCCGTCTGCAGGGGGGCCGTGGGGCTGGAGGCACGAGCACTCAGGTGCCAGAGCTGTGATGCTCAGCTGGGCAAGGCGGCTGGCTGCCTTGGGTCAGAGCTGATTGGAGGCATGTAGACAGTCAGGCTCCACAGTCGGAGGTTTGTAAGCAGATGCGCAGATGAGGTTTGCTGCGAGTCGTGTGAAGTCTGGGCACGCCTCCTCCTCCAGGAAGGCCTCCTGGAGTTTTCCTCTGTCTTGTCCACTCACCTGGCACTGGGCTGGGTCAGGAACAGCACCCAGGTGGCCACGGTTTCAGTCCCGATGAGCAGGTCTTCCCGGAGACGAAGCTCTGCTGCTCTGCAGAGGAGTTCTTGCTTCTTGATCTTCATCTGAGTTCTCTTTGACAGCTGGTCCCCTTCGTTCTGGTGACATCCTTGCTGTGGTTGAAATAGGACCCCACCCCAAATTCAAACATCCAGTCCTGAACTCCAGAACCTCCAAATGTAGCCTTATTATGGTACAGGGTCCTTGTGGATGTCAGTGGAGGTGAGGTCAACAGGCTGGACCCCAAACCAGTGTGACCAGTGTCCTTCTGAAAAGAGGAAATTCAGGCGTGGAGACAAGCACCCGGGGAGAAGGCCATGGGCAGAGGCTACGACACCAGTGGAGATTTGAGAGGTGCTTCTACCGGCCAAGGACCGCCAGAGATGGCCAGCCACCCACCCGAAGCTTGGGCTGGGGCCCAGAGCTGGCTCTCCTCCTGGCCTCAGAAGGACCAGTCCTGACAGCACCTTGGTCTCAGGCCTCCAGTGCAGTGAGAGTCAATTCGGGTGGTTGAAGCCATCCAGTCTAGTGCTTTTAGGCTAGACCCAGGAAACTAACGCAGCCCTGTCGTCATCAAAAGAGCAGACTACTCCCATGCACCAGGAGATTTCCAGCAGAAAAGAAATTAATCACTTTCTGCAGAGAACACAGAGGCTCACAGGTGCCGAGAACCCCAGGCTCCTCTGTCCTTCACTATCTCCTGGAATTTGCTTGGATTCATTTTCCTTGAGTTGGTGATGCTATCTAACCATCTTATCCTCTGTCTCCCTCTTCTCCTTTTGCCTTCAGTCTTTTCCAGAAACAGGGTCTTTTCCAATGAGTTGGATCTTCGAATCAGGTGGCCAGAGAATTGGAGCTTCAGCATCAGTCCTTCCAGTGAGTATTCAGGGTTGATTTCCTTTAGAATTGACTGGTTTGATCCCTTGCAGTCAAAGGGGCTCTCAAGAGTCTTCTCCAACACCACAGTTCAAAAGCATCCATTCATCGGCACTCAGCCTTCTTTATGGTCCAACTCTCACATCCATACATGACTACTGGAAAAACCATAGCTTTGACTAGATGACCTTTGTTGGCAAAGTGATGTCTCCGCTTTTTAATATGCTGTCTAGTCCTTGAAAGTTCCTGGTTCCAGAAAGTTGACTCCACAGTCCTTCTCATGGACACCAGGATGACATTCCCACCTGGACGTGATTCTGTCCTGCTGCAAACCCTTTGGAAGCTCTCAGGACAATCTGGTGGCATGCCAGCTCCTGAGCCTGGAATTCATACTCTCCAGGATCCAGCTCCTGCTTTCTCCTCCACCTCCTTCTGTGTTCCACGTCTGGCCCTGTTGGAGTTCAAGAAAGCCTTCTCCTAAACTCACGACAAATCCTGCAGGAGAGAGGGAGTTGGTGGTCAGCCCGGCAGCTTTATTTTGGCTACAGCAGCTGGAGGGTGTGCTTGGGTTTTAGTCAGAACCAAGATCCCTATTCCTTTGCCCTTGACTTGATTCACCCTCTCAGAGCCGTAGGCCTGATGCTGATGCCATCACAAGGAAAGAGAAGAGAGAGAGGACCCCGGTCTGTAACACCTGAGCCTCACCCAAAGGTGGGGGGCGCTGGTAAAGTTGCTCCAGCAGCTCCTGGACACATAAGGATGAGAAAGAAGGTCCCCTGATGTTGACTCAGCGTTTATTTTCTTGGTCCTTTGGGCTAATTGTGGTCAACCTGGGAGTGCGTGTCCTTTCATCTGGGGAGACCCACAGTCTCCTCAGGGGTTTTGCTCATGTTCTCAGCGGTCTCTCCCCTAACATCTTGCTCTGTCCAGAACTCTCTCAAGGTCCCTGGAAGGACGTGTGACTTCTGCCTCCAGAAGGCTTGGATGGACCAGAATCCCATTTCGATTGAAGTGTGTCTCTTCCTCTGAGGTTTACAGCCTGTTCTGTTTGTCTTCATCCTATTGATAAGTTATAAGCTTTAATTCATCAGTGTAAGTTAGCAGCAGTTATGCAGTGGCCCAGACTTCCCTAGTGGCTCAGCGGTAAAGAATTCGCCTGCCATGCAGGAGACGTGAGTTCTATCCCTGGGTCGAGAAGTTCCCCTTGAGAAGGAAATGGCAACCCACTCCAGTATTCTTGCCTGGAAAATCCCATGGACTGGGAAGCCTGGTGGGCTATAGTCCATGGGGTCACAAAAAATGGGATAAGACTTAGTGACCAAACAGCAGTGGCTCAAACGTCATAAATAATAAAGCGTCAATGACGTTAAAATGTGCCCAAGTAGAACACTATCTCCCACCGCTCAAGACTGAGGAGAAAATTTAAGCACAAATATTAAATAGCCTTTTAACGTTAAGCTCAGACTTTGCATGTTCAAATACACACAGGAAATGAATAACTGAACCCTTTCACCTTCTAGTTCTCATCTTGCTGAGAGCACTCTCATGCCGTGTTCCAGCAGTTTGCCTTCCTCATCCGCCAAGCCTGCCCCGACTCTCCCTGCAAACACAGGTTCCCCAGGACCGTTTGATCAGAGATAATCCCAGCCAGATGACACCACCCTTATGGAAGAAAGTGAAGAGGAACTAAAGTGTCTCTTGATGAAGGTGAAAGAGGTGAGTGAAAAAGCTCAACATTCAAAAAACTAAGATCACGGCATCCAGTCTCATCACTTTGTGGCAAACAGATGGGGGAAAATGGAAACAGTGACAGACTTTATTTTCTTGGGCTCCAAAATCACTGTGGACGGTGACTGCAGCCATGAAAAGAAGCTTGCTCCTTGGAAGAAAAGCTATGGCAAACCTAGACAGCATATTAAAAAGCAGAGACATTATTTTGCAAGCAAAGGTCCGTATAGTCAAAGCTACAGTTTTTCCAGGAGTCATGTAAGGATGTGAGAGTTGGACCACAAAGAGGGCTGAGTGCAGAGGAACTGATGCTTTCGAATTGTGATGTTGGAGAAGATTCTTGAGAGTTCCTTTGACACCAAGGAGATCCAACCAGTCCATCCTAAAGGAAAGCAACCCTGAATATTCATTGGAAGGACTGATGCTGAAGCTGAAGCTCCAACACTTTGGCTGCCTGATGTGAAGAGCCGAGTCATTAGAAAGGACCCTGATGCTGGGAAAGACTGAAGGCAGAAGGAGAAGGGGAGACAGAGGATGAGATGTTTGGATGGCATCACCGACTTCGTGGACATGAGTTTGAGCGAGCTCCAGGAGTTGGTGACGGACAGGGAGGCCTGGCGTGCTGCGGTCCATGGGGTCGCCAAGAGTCAGACACGACTGAGAGATTGAACAACAACCCCAGCCACCAGTCTCAAGCCTTTATTTTCAAGCATGCAGTGCTAGCCCTGCAGTCACAGAGTTGATAAACCTCTACGCAGGTCACCAGTCTCTAGGGAAGTTTTCCCAGGAAAGTGGTGATCTTAGAACTGGGTGTTTGGGACAGCTGAGGGCCGGGCTACTGTGGCTAAGTGGTCAGTGTCACATGAGAGCTGGCGGTAGACAGGACACAGAGAGAGAGTGATTCAGCCCTCAGCCTGGTCAGATGCCACCCGGTGGGTCCTGTTATCTGGGGCCCATGGCCCTGGAAGAGTCTTCCTGCAGGAAGGCGATGTGGACTAAAAAAACAAAAATGCACGACCTGTAAGTGGGAAATTATTATCCTGCAGAATTTCTGAGGACGTAAGATTGGGACACAGCCTCTCAGATCACTCTGAGGATCTGCTGTGAACAAGTGAGGGAGGGGCTGGGGTATATAGGGGGATTTTACAGAAAAAAACAGGTAGTTGAAAGTCAAAAGATTACTGCTGGGGACTGCCTGGTGGTCCAGCAGTTAAGACTCTGTGTCCTCAAAGCAGAGGGCACAGGTTCAATTCCTGGTCAGGGAAGTAAGATCTCACATGCCGCAATGCACAGCCTTAAAAAGGTTACTGTTAATTAAAAAACACAGACATCACAAGATAAGGAATTTAGTGCTTTTCTACATATGGGAAGATGTGAGAGGCTGGGCTCCTTGAAGTCACTCCTTTGACAGGGCCAGCATCATTCACTTTCCTATCGGGGCAGAGGGCAACGGAAGCCCCCTCAGGGCTCCCCGTCGAGGCCTCCGTAGTGGCTGGGTGGCTGTAGTGTCTTTTGTTTACTGATATGACAGGTGACATTTTTCACGCATATGGAATTCTCCAGGCAGGTACACTGGAGTGGGTAACCTTTCCCTTCCCCAGGAGGTCTTCCTGACCCAGGGATCGAACCTCGGTCTCCTGCCTTGCAGGTGGTTTCTGAGATACCAGGATTCCTTACTCTCTGAGCCACCAGGGAAGCCCAGTTATGACCGTGAGTCACTAGCTCTTAGGGGAGGGGAGGGAACTCATTCGGGTAAAACCCCGCATCGTGCCCTCCTGAGTCACCACTTGCATCCTGAGTTGTCTCTTCTTGTCCCAGTCGGTTAAAACACACACTTGCCATTCCTGTTGAGCCCATATCTCAGGCACCTGCTCTCCCCACTCTTCCTAGGAACAGACTTGGCTGCTGGGACCCACACGGCCTTGGCAGCTGCCTCTTGCTTGGGAATTGCCAGGGCCTCTGACACTGTCCACCCCACACGGGTCTCCACCTGTGAGTCCCCATCATCAGGTTTCTGAGGGGACCCGGCCCCAGATGCCACTGAAGCCAAGGTGCCCTGGAGCCTGCAGACTGATGCGGGGCCACGAGCTCTTCTGGAGGCTGTCTGTCCTCTGATTTGAGCAGCTGGGGCCTCGAGCAAACGAGCCTCTCAGACGACAGCAGAACCCTTTCTGGCTGTCACATCTTGCTGCTGCGCTGGGAGATGCTTCCACTGGCCCTGCCCGGGTCCTGGAGTCCCGAGCCACCATACGTCTAACCTGCAGGCAGCGTTCCTTTGTCCTTCTCTTGCAGGAGCCACAGTGGGGGGTCAGGAACCTTTCTTGCTCTGCACTTGCTTTTGATCTGGGGGCTCAGAATTCGTTCTCTTTGCCTCCTCAAGATTCTACTGTTTGGTTCTCCAATGACAGATGTGCATTCAGGAGCCGCGAGTCTGGGCTGAGCATCCAGGGTTTCTATAAGCCTTGCTCTCCTTCCCCTGGCTGGGCTGGGAGCCACGTGTACCCCAAGACTGGTCTTTGCCTCTTTGGGAGGGGGCTTCTGGGGTTCTGCCTACCTCCATGCTCCCTGAGCCTGTGTACCTGGATCAGGCCACACCTGCAGCCCATGAATGGAGCAACTGTGTCACCTGAATGCCCTCCACCCCCCTTCCCTCTGCCGGTGTGAGGTAACATGTTGCTTGTCACAGTTGTCCCCATATCTGAAAGTGGTTCTCCCGAGCCCTGATTGAGAGGCTTAGTTTCATGGCTGTTATTCTCTGGATGGTGTGTCTGTGTGTTGGGGCGGGTGTCATTCCTCAGGTCTTCCCTCCAAGCTTCCTCCTCTTATTCTCTGATTTCTTGCACCAGAGAAAGCATTTCAGTCCTGCTTGCACCAAAATGCTCCCTCTTTTCTGTTTCATCTCTATGAGACATGAATGTGATGTCTCTGCTCCATACCGTCAGGCTTTCCTTTTAGGTGGGGTCCCTCTCTTCCTTTAGAACCTGACACTCACTCCACTCTGACTGCAAAATTTCCTCTGCTCACCTGGACACCCTGGCAGTCCCTTGATTTGCTCCTGAGCCTCTTCCTGGTTCCAAGGCATCTGATCTGTAAGTCTAAGGCTTCTTGTTGGGGAGTTTGGGCCAGTGGTAAGTTACATCCCTAATACAACAGCCCCCTGGCCCACAGTTCCTCTTAATCCTACTCATGGATACACCTGCCAGGCTTTCACAATCACAATCCAGAGCCTCCCTGACACAGGGCTCTGTGGGTGTGCTGAGAAGCCATCCAGCCTCTCTTTGGCTGCAGATGTTTTCCAAAACAAGATGAAGAGGGGTGGGATTTGGGTCCCTTCACTCCTGGGTCCCTTGGGTCCCTTGGGTCCCTTCACTCCTGTCCTTCAGCCTGGACTCCAGTCTCACTTATGCCTTTGAACTGTGGTGTTGGAGCAGACTCTTGAGAATCCCTTGGACTGCAAGGAGACCCAACCAGTCCATCCTAAAGGAAATCATTCCTGAATATTCATTGGAAGAACTGCTGCTGAAGCTGAAGCTCCAATACTTTGGCCACCTGATGTGAAGAACTGCCTCATTGGAAAAGGCCCTGATGCTGGGAAATATTGAGAGCAGGAGGAGAAGGGGATGACAGAGGATTGGAGATGGTTGGATGGCATCACTGGCACAATGGACATGGTTTTGAGTAAACTCTGGGAGTTGGTGATGGACAGGGAGGCCTGGCGTGCTGCAGTCCATGGGGTCGCAAAGAGTCAGACATGACTGGGCGACTGAGCTGACCGACCCCAACACCGCATGGCCACCAGTGTGTCCACCATTGTGTCTCCAGGTCTAGAAGGGCAGGTCCATCTAAGATGCGTCTCTGAGGACCTCACTCTGCCTTTCTCACTCATCGAATCTAACGCAGAAGATCCAGCCACACAGGCTGTGGAGATGCCGTGTCTGTGCAGGTGAGGGTGAGCCCTCGAGGCTGGGAGATGGGGGTACACCAGGGCCAGTGTGGTGGAGAGGCCCCAGTCAGTGTCCAGTCCCCCCCCCTCCCCAGCACACTAGCCTCATGGCTGACCCCTAGCTCCTTTGGTTTCTCAATGCCAGTCTAGTTATCAAGGGTCATGACCAAGGTTTCCTGGAAAATGTCCAGAGTGTATGGGTGTGGGGGGTATACATAACTGAGCATCTTTCTACTGATAAAACCTAAGCCAATTAAGGGATACTCCAGGGGTGTTTTTCTAGAGTCTTATGAGTGTGGGGAGAGTCTGCCATGGTGAGCAGAGCACAGGCAGAGAGGACAGAGGCCTGTTACTGGGAGGATCCAGAGAGCGAGCGGGCTGGCCCCAGGGAGCACAGCTTTGCACCCGGACTCCGCCCTTGGGAGCACGTCTGACAGGGCATCCAGACACCTGCACCCCACCCACTGGACAGGTCCTCATCCCGGCGGAGAGGGCTGGGAGGCAGGCTCCGGAGGGATGCTGGTGGAAGCTTCCTGTGGAAATGGAAAGGTTCCCCACAAGCAGGTTCCACCCTGGGGTCCAAAGTGTGTCCAAAGCTCTGAGCCACAATTCTTCCCACCAAGATCCCCTGGTTCCAAAAGGGGGCACAGTCATCACTCCCTCAGACACCTTCTCGTTTTATCTCCTCCATCCCTCACATCATCTCTGGTCAACAATCCCTCCTGCCAGGGCCTTCTTCCAATGAAAAGCCAGGGAGAGAAGACGTCTGCTTCATTTGGTTAATGTGTCTGGCTGAGACAATGGTTTGGGTCCAGTTTTGAGAAGCTGTGGAGAATTAGGTCAGTTCTATCCAGGGCTCCCTTATGAAGAGGTGGAGGTAGGTAGGCAGCCCGGTGGGAGGCTGGGAGGGGCTCTTTGCCGAATCTGCTCCCCTTCAGCATCAGGTTAAGAGAAAACCAAAGTGTGTGTTCTGCCTTCCCAGTGGGGTACCAGATGCCAAAGTATGTTCAACAGGGAGTCTGTGTTGTGTCTGAGATACCAATGGGATGGCCATCCATTCTTTAAGTAAAATTAATTGAAGGAATAACAAAAACAGCAAGATCCACAAAGATGATGATGGTGGTGATGACAATGATGGGATGATGATACTGATGATCGTGGTGGTGATGATGGTGATGGTGATGGTGGTGATGGTAGTGGTGGTGATTGTGGTGGTGATTATGGTGGTGATTATTGGTGATGGTGATGGTGGCAGTGTTGACGGTGTTGATAGTGATGATCGTGATGGTGGTGGTGATGGTGTTGATTGTGGTGATGGTGGTGATGGTGATTGTGGTGGTGATTATGGTGCTGGTGGTGCTGGTGGTGGTGGTGGTGATGGCAGTGATGATGGTGGTGATGGTGGTGGTGATGTTTTGATGGTGGTGGTGGTGATGTTTTGATGGTGATGGTGGTGATGTTTTGATGGTGGTGATGGTGATGGTGTTGATGGTGGTGATGATGATGGTGATGGTGGTGATGGTGGTGATTGTGGTGATGATGGTGTTGATGGTGATGGTGGTGGTGATGGTGGTGATGGTGGTGGTGATGGTGATGGTGGTGATGGTGGTGATTGTGGTGGTGATGATAGTGGTGATGGTGGTGATGATGGTGTTGATGGTGGTGATGGTGGTGGTGGTGGTGGTGATGGTGATGATGGTGATTGTGGTGGTGATGATGGTGGTGATGGTGGTGATTGTGATGGTGATGATGGTGGTGATGGTGGTGGTGGTGATTGTGGTGATGGTGGTGATTGTGGTGGTGGTGATGGTGGTGGTGGTGGTGGTGATGGTGGTGGTGATTGTGGTGATTGTTGCGGTGATGATGGTGATGATGGTGGTGGTGATAATGGTGTTGATGGTGGTGATTGTGGTGGTGATGATGGTGGTGATGGTGGTGATGATGGTGTTGATGGTGGTGATGGTGGTGGTGGTGGTGATTGTGATGGTGATGGTGATGATGGTGATTGTGGTGGTGATGATGGTGGTGATGGTGGTGGTGGTGGTGGTGGTGGTGAAGTTGGTGGTGGTGATGATGGTGGTTATGATGGTGATGATGGTGGTGATGGTGATGGTGATGGTGGTGGTGGTGATTGTGGTGATTGTGGTGGTGATGATGGTGGTGATGGTGGTGGTGATGGTGGTGGTGGTGATTGTGGTGGTGATTGTGGTGATTGTTGTGGTGATGATGGTGATGATGGTGGTGGTGATGATGGTGTTGATGGTGGTGATTGTGGTGGTGATGATGGTGGTGATGGTGGTGGTGGTGGTGATGATGGTGTTGATGGTGGTGATGATGGTGTTGATGGTGGTGATCGTGGTGATGGTGGTGATCGTGGTGGTGATGATGGTGGTGGTGGTGGTGGTGATGACTGCATTGCATGCCCACCACACACCAGGCGCTAGGCTCACTCAACTCCGTTGTCCTGAAGAGTCAGGACTCACACAGACAGGGGCACCAGGCAGTGGTCAGGGATAAGCAGCAGCAGGGCTAGCACTGGAGTCTTGTCCATGCAGCCCTAATGCAGGACTCTTCACATCGCAACCCCAAGGATGAGGATTTTTGAGACAGGCTGTCAGGACTCCTCCCCAGTTTGCATCCAGGAGTTCCCTGCTTGCCTTTTTGTGAATCACTTATGAATAACCAGCGGGGTGCCTTGCTAGAAACTCTCTGCCACTCTGGGGTCTTCCCAGGGCTGTAGGTGCTGCCTCCCAAGGTGCTACAAACAAACAATTATCGCAGCCTTAGCACATATTGCACTCAAAATTGCTTGTCAGACTTGGGAATTTCACTTCTCTCCTTTGCAAGATCATTTCCGTATGCACTGCAATTGGGTTCTGCTCTGGTTTGTAGCATCACTGAGATGTAATAAGGTTAGCAATGATTGCTGAAAACACTTGTCATTGAGACTTTTGAAAGAAGCACTGCATTTAGGGGAAATAAAAAGGTTGAAATGCATATCACAGATTTGCAGTCAGAGCTGGCCGATGGCTGAGTGTTGAGCTGCAGGCCTGGAGGGCAGACATTCTCCATGTCCAGGCTCTCCAGGACCCATCACTTGGGGAGAGTGCTCAGCTTCTTCTTGGGGACAGGTCTTGAGTTCATCAGGGAGCCTGACCTGGAGATGCAGGGCTGAGTGGAAGGTGTGAGCTGGAAGAAAGGATGTTGGTTTTTAGGGCACAAATCTCACCTCTCTTGCTGGCAAAATATGTGGTTTTGGACCCTGGCTTCATCTCATAAAATAGGGAAATGGAACACAAGCCCCGGGTTATGCAAAGCATTTGAAGAGATGGGGATCTAAGAGAATTGGCTGTTCTGAGATGAGGATCCCCTTGTTGAGGTGAGCTCAGACCCTCTCCAGGTCAGGACCTCCCCAGAGCCTTGGTCCTCACTCAGATCATGCTCAGGTTAACCCCACACCTGGCCCCCCAAAGAGGGGTTAGTGAGGCTCTGGCAACCCAATGTCTCTGAAAGATGCTAGGGGGCTGATGCAAGAAGAGAAAAATCACCATTTCCCCCTTAAGATTCATTTACTCATTAATAGCTACATTTTATATTCAGAAAACCTAAGCTTGCATCTTGGCTCATTACTTTCTTATTGGTTTGAACTCTATGAAATTGTTATTTGTATAGGTCCAAAAATAGATGAATATTGGCAGTTTCAGACAGTTCATGTTAATAGCCCTCTGGTTTTAGCCAAATCAGCCAGCTTTTCAATGGTCCAATGTCTGTTCAGCAGACATTCCTGAGTACCACAGCAGATGGTCGTGCAAACCAGCCCCAAGGGTGGGCTCCGTGCCTGCTTTGTGATGGGTGCACACTTGTTGAATCTGAGCCCTTGTGATCACAGCTGAGGCCATGTGCTGAGTGGACCAGAGTGGAAGGAGTTTCCTTCTGTGAGAAAGAATAGCTAAAAAATTGTTGACAAGCCGACATCACCCTTTTGACTGAAAATTGAAGAAAAGAAAAAAGGCAAAGAACGTGGTTTTCCAGCTTGGCAGATGGTTTTCCTTCTCTCACGGGACAGCGCATCTGAACAGGTGTGAGACCACGGCCTGCAGCGGAGAAGAGGCTGGCTCTTACTGGTCCCTGGGTCCGAATGGAGCAGGGTGAAACTGCTTCTGTTTTGAAAGACAAAGACAGATACCTCATGGGGGTGGGTTTTCCCCTGGCTGGACCCCACCTGCAGGTAAGGAAATCTCCTTGCGTCTGTGACCCCTGCCAGAGCAGACCTGTGTGGATGCTTGCCTCAGTTTCCCCTAGCATGGGTGGTCGGATCGTGGGCTCCTGTTGAACTGGACATCAGTGAAATCTCCTGGGCCACCAGCACCAGAGCTTCTGAAAAGAGATAAAGCCCTACATCACATGGGAGGTAAGCTTTAGTAGTTGTTTCCAGACTTACGCTTAATACTTTGCTTCCATTGCAGTTTAGGGTCAGCTTTTCCAACCTGGTCCTTTGTTCCAGCTGTTTGAGGTCAAGTTTGATCTCCTCTGTCACCTGACTATGCACCTTCACCCTTTCCCTGGCATGTTGGGTCAGAATGCAACATGTAAGCCATGGACTCTTCATCCATTTAATTCTCTGTTCATGTAAAAGTATTTAGTAAGCACAATCTCAGACATTATTAAGAACTTTCCACCGCAGATTCGGGCTCAGTTTACCTCTCTGTGCCTTTGCGTTACTGGGTTGAATTCGCCCCGTTGCCCACTTTCTGCGTCTGTACAGAGGAAATGTTGGTGGTTCTGGTGGTTGATATTACCCGTCCCAGAGTAGGAACATTCCAGGATTTAATGAAGAATCAAGTGTCACTTTATTTCCCCCCGTTTTATGACAATACTCAAACATGCTTCAGTGTTCCATAAACGTAAAGGTCTGTTATTATTAAAAACACTTTAATTATAGCAACAATTGCCTGTTTATTACACTGTGATTGCATAGAAGCCACCATCACACCTCCCCCTGGTGTGTCTCAGAATCTGCTATCTGACTGCATGGCTGTTGGGTTCTATTTGAATTCAGCTTTCCAAGGAAGCCAGTCTTCCTGAGTCTCATTTTCCCTCTGGATGAAGACTGACTGTTTCACAAACCGTCAGGGGACCAGGCACCTGTGAGCATCCTCGGATGAGGGGATGCATTCGAGCTGTGGCCTGGACCACTTCTGTCTGCAGATGTGACTTCCATACCTCCCCTATGAAGCACAAGGGCTTCCTGCCACTATTGGCTGACGCTGCCCACTAGGAAATCTGCCTCTCCAGCGTCTGAACAGAAAATGACGTGACGTCCAACACAGAGGCGCTCCCTTAGGATGAAATAATGCCAAAGCTGGGTCTCTGAGCCCGGCTCTAAAGGATGCAGCACCATCTGCACCTGCCCTCAGCGCTGAGTCTGGCTTGACCGTCACGTGTTGTCATGTCTGAGGAAGCCGAGGTTGGCGGGGCCGGACACGCACACCCCACCGGAGGGCGCACAGCACACGGGACCTACTGTTTTCCACCTGCAGGAAGGCGGGAGGGCTGTTCCCAGAAAGAGGGGGCAGAGCCAGGAGCAGGGGCTGGAGCACAGTGGAGCCCATGCCCGTGAGAGGGCATCCAGGTGTCTGAGCCAGACTGCAGGGGAAGGTGCTGAGGATTCCACACTGGCACAGAGTGGGTGCTGGACCTTCCCCATCCATCACCGAGTGTGGGGTCTTCACCTGAAGGTAGCACCTGTCATTCCAGAAACTCCAAGGTTCCTTTAACTTCTCAGCTCTCTTGACCCACCCGCAGGAGAACACCCCTCCTCAGCCTCCCGGGTGGGAATCCGGAGTGTTGTCAGCTGCCCAGTGGCTGACTGACCTGGCCAGGGCGTCTTCCTGCAACTCCAAGCAGAGTGGCCCCCGGTCTGGAGCAGGGCCCGTGGGACCAGCGGCTTGGACCAAGCCGCAGCTCTCCGGCGGGTCCCCGTTCTGTCTTTCCTGTGCCCTCCACCACAGCCTCTCTCTCACCATCCTTGGTTGTGAGCACAGATGCCGCACGCTCCTGGCGGCCTGTCCTGGACTCTGCTGGCCCCTCCTCCCAGCTTCACGGCCCTGCAGCCCTGGTCCCAACCCTTCTGAGTGGCCGTGATCACACTTCCTGGCCTGTAACCCCCTCAAACTGCCTGCAGAAATGAGGGACAGAAACGAGGCTGCATCTTTACTGAACCAATCATTCCATCTCTCTCCTGCCGTTGGAAGGGCAAAGGGCAGGCTGCCAGAAAGCCTGGACTGAGTCCTGGCTGGAACCTCAGCAAGACCCAGCATCTGTGGACGTGAGAGTCCTCCTCTGTCAACCGTGATGACTAGCAACACCTTCGATGTCAACTGGCGCAGCTGTGGGCGTCAACGAGCCAGCGTGTGAAAGCTCCTTGCGTGAAGAGCTGACAGCATCTGATTTTCCATCCCCACTTGAGACCGTAAGCTGCTGCCTCCCGTGTGAGATGTCTCGTCCTGGCCCCGCGGGCCTGGCGTCCAGCCCAGGCCCGCAGGCCCCGCCTCCACGTGGAGTGCGTTTCTGTCACTGGCAATGCTGTCGGTGTGCCCTGAGGGTGGGCGTGCCCTGGTCTTTGTGGAGCTGCCCCTCACACAGGCCTGCGGGGTGTCCCCACAGCCCCCAGGGAGCAGCACTGCCTGGGCCAGACTAGTGTGGACGGAGAGAGTGCAGGCCCTCAGGCCACATGCAGGGGTGGAATCCAGCGAGCCCACGTGAGCCATGGGGCTCTGAGGTCACTGCACCTCAATGCCCCTCAGCAGGAAACAGACAAACCTGGAGGAGGGTTGCCAGTGCCGCCTGGTGGGATTCTGGATGCGTCCGTGTAGACCCTGCACATTCTAGGCATCATTGTGTGAGAACGTCCATCCCCACCTGGGGAATCCGCTTCCTGGATAGGATATCCACCTGCATTCACCCAGGATGGGCAGGCCAGGTGCTCTGGGCTGTCACCCCGACACGCTCTCCCAGCCCCAGGCAGGAATGGTCCCACCCTCCACCTGCCCTCCCAGAACCCTGGGTGTGTCTGCGCTCACCCCCGACGTGCTCGCCTGGAATGTCAGAACCAGAGCCGGAGCTGTGTTTATGGGGCGCTGCTATTGACACAGGTGACTCACGGGACCCTAAGTTAGCGGCTTCAGCCTGAGCCTGAGCCTGCGTTGTAAGTGGGAACCGAAGCCTGGGGGTGCGGGCTGAAGTGGCACAGCCAGGGGCTGACGGGAATGGCCCTGGACTCAGGGACTGTGTGAGTTCAGACCCAGCAGTCTCAGCTTCCGGACCCACCCAAGCACGGTGTGTCCCAGAACAGCCACCCACCGGTGGCCCTCATCAGCTCCAGGACCCCTCGCTCCACAACCAAACACCCCAGAACCCACCTCTGCCCACAGTAAGCCAACGTTAGCCTCAGGGACCCCTGGTACTCTGCAGCCAGTGACCCTGTGACCTAGTCATACTCATCAGTAGCCAGGCGCCTCTGCACAAGGCAGGGCTTGGCGACCAACTGGACCAGGGGTCAGCTGCATCTACCGGGGGTCCCACAGTAGTCAGCTCACCGTGACAGAAGGACCCACACAGCCCACCTAGAGAGCACCTCCAAGGCCCTCTAATGACCATAGGCGAGTGTGTCTCCTATGTAAAGCCACTTCTCTGAGACTGAGAGATATAACCAGCTGACCAAATACATAGAAATGAATATGATGAACTAGGCAAAATGCGACAACAGAGGAACAAATGAAGGAACCAGATAAAACTCGAGAAGGAGAACTGAGTGGAGACAAGCAATCTCCCCAATCGAGTGTTCAAGGTAATGATCATAAAGATGCTTACAGAGCTCAAAGAACAGAGAATGCAGCAAGAAGGTTAATAAAGAGTTACAATATATAAAGAAGAATCCAACAGAGCTGAAGAATCCAACATAAAATAAATGAAATAAAAAATACCCTAGAGGGAGTCAGCAGTAGGTCAGATGACACAGAGAAACGAGTTGGTGACCTGAGAGACAGACTTGTGGAGATAACTCAAGAACAGAAAAAGAAATTTAAAAAATGAGGACAGTTTAAGCAACTTCTGAAATGACATCAAATTTCACAGACATTCACAAAATAGGAGTCGCGGAAGGAGAAGAGAGAGAGATGGGGGCAGAGAACACATGTAAAGATGTCAGGGTGAAAAGTCCCCTAACCTGGGAAAGGAAACAGACATCCAGGTCTAGAAAGGGCAGAGCCTGAACCAGAAGAGCCCAAAGAGGCCAATATCAGGACACAGTATAATTAAAATGGCAAAAATCAAAGACAAAGAAGAAATATGAAAACCAAGCAGTCACATACAGGGCTATTCCCATAAAGCCATGGACTGACTTCTCAGCAGAAACTCTGCAAGCCATCAGGGAGTGGCACATTCTATCTGAAGTGATGAAAGGAGAATCCTTACCACCAAGAACACTCTATCCAGCAAGGCTCACGTTCATATTTGAAGGAGAAATCAAAAGTTTTGCAGAGGAGCAAAGGCTAAGAGTTGAGCTCCAGTTTTACAGGAAATGTTAAAAGAACTTCTCTTAGAAAAAAAGAAGAGGCCACGGTTAGAGAAATGAAATGTACTAAAGGAAAAAACTCTCATTGGTAAAGGTAAGTATTACAGTAAAGGCAACAGATGAGTTACTTATGAAACTAGTAGAAAGGCTAAAAGAGAAAGTAGTTAACTTGGCTACATCAGCAACAAGTAGTTAGGGATACAGAAAATAGAAAACTGTAAAACAGGATGTCAGCAAGAGCACAGGTGAGCAGGGGTTTAATCTGGAGGGTTGTTAAAGTGCCTACTTTTCAACAATGTTTCTTTAATGACCCACTGAATTCATAATGATTAATGATAATGATAACAGTAATATTAACACTTACCATCTAAGAGGTACTTTAACCATATTCCAAGCACATAGGTGAAGAGAACATATTCAATATTCACAATAATCTTATAAGATAGATATCTATAACTGTTTCAGAGGTGAACTAAACTAAGAATGGCAAGCAATTTGCCCAAGACCACGTTGGTAGTACGGGGTACAGCTAGGAGTTAAACTCAGGCCTTTTAATCGTCTTTTCAATACGTTCCATCACCTGCGATGCAAAGTAATTTCATTCTCAGCCTGAACCTGGCATTTCTAGGAAAAATAAATGCTCTGCAAAGAAAGTTGTTCATTCTAAGGCCAAAATATTTATTTAAATCATTTTGTTTATGTGAAGCTATCTTTCCTTAGCTCCAGATAGATAATCACAGTTGTAGAAGTTCAAAATGCATTTGAACTTAAGAGATCAGCAACTTAAAATAATCAAGGACTTTGGCCAGCACGCCGCGCCCCCCAGGATGGCCTCAGTCAGCGTCCCTGGCCCTGCGGCAGGCCACCACTGCCCTAGGCCTCGCCGGAGCCTCCCGGACTCTCCCGTGAAGTCTGGCTCAGCCTCCTGTGGGGTCACTGCTCCTCTCTCCAGGTCCTGGTGTGCACAGGGTTTTGTTCATGCCCTCCAAGAGTCCCTGCTTCCCCAATCCTGTGACAGTTCTGTAATCAAATCCCACCGGCCTTCAGAGTCAGACTCGCTGGGGATGCTCAGTCCCTTGGCCGGAACCCCCAGGTTGGAAAGTCTGTTGAGGGGCCTAGAACTTTTGCAGCGGTGCGAGAACGTCTTTGGTATAATTGTTCTCGAGATAAGGGAAACGAAAGCAAAAATAAACAAGTGGTGTTCTATCAAACTAACAGCTTTTGCTCAGCTAGGGAAGCTATCAACAGAATAGAAGGGCTGCTGACTGGGAGAGTATCTTCTCAAATGAAACCTCCATCAAGGAGTTAATATCTAAAATGAACAAGGAACTCAAACAACATCAAAAACGCCAACCCAATTAGAGAGTGGGCAGAGGGTCTGAATAGACATTTCTCCAAAGAAGACACACAGATGGCCAACGGGCACATCTGATGCTCAACACTGCTAATCGTCAGAGAAATGCAAGTCAAAAGCACAGTGAGATCTCACCTCACACCCGTCAGCACGACTATCGTCCAAAGGACTGTAAATAGCAAGTGTGGTGAGGACTGGAGAGAAGGGAGGCCTTGTGTCCTGCAAACTGACGCAGACACTATGGAAAACATATGGGGATATCTCAAAGAATTAAAAACAGAGCTACCAAGTGGACCCAGCAATTCCACTTCTGGTTATTTATCCAAAGAAAATAGAAGCACTAAGCTGGAAAGATGCATGCACCTCTAGCTGCGTTGCAGCGTTATCTACAACAGCCGGGACGTGGAAGCGCTGTGAGTGCCCGGGCATAGGTGAACAGATAAGGTAGGTGTGGTGTATGTGTGTATATATACAGCACAATGTTACTCAGCCTTAAGCCCTGCCACTTGTGACAACATGGACAGTCCTAGAGGGTATCACGCTAAGTGAAATAAGTCAGACAAACACAAATACTGGAGGATTTCACTGATATGTGGAACCTAAAACCCACACCAACCAAGGAAATGGAACAAAAACGGAGCCAGATACAGAGGAAAAGCAGACAGGTGGTTGCCCGTGGGAAGGGGTAAGGGAGGAGAGAAAGAGTTGAGGGACATCGTGAAGCACAAGCTTTCAGTCACAAAACAAATGAGTCACAGACATGAAATGTACAGTGTGGGGAATATAGCCAATAATTATGTAAAATCTTTTTATGGTGACAGATGACAGCTAGACTTACGGTGATACTTTTGAAATGTATAGAAATATGAAATCACTATGTTGGGTCCCGGGAATTCACATAGTGTTGTGGGTCAATTACACCTTATAAAGAGGCAAACTCATAGCAGAAAAGGAACCGGGTTTGTGGCTCCTATAGGCACAGAGCGGGGCTAAGGGACTTCAGACGAGGGTGGTCAAAAGGTACAGACCTCTAGTTTTAAGATGAGCGTTCGGCTGTGATGAACAGCATGACAAATGTAACGGACACTGCTGTACGTTAGCTGGGAAGGTTGGTAGAGAGTAAATCCTTCGAGTTCTCTTGGCAAGGAAGAACATTTTCTTCTCGTTCTTTAATGTTGTATCTACATGGGATGATGGGTGTTCACTCAACCTATTGTGGCAATTATTTCACAATATACTTAAGTCAAATCATTGTACTGTTTACTGTTAAGTTTATACGGTGCTGTATGTCAATAATGTTTCTTTTTCTTATTTTTAATTAAAATGTAGTTGATTTACAGTATTGTTAGTTTCCGTTGTACAGCAGAGTGATTTAGTTATCTATATCCAAATGATATTTCCATAGAACTGAAAAGCAGACAGCTGGTCCCACAGTGGAGAGTGGACTTTGTGGGCACAGATCTTAGCTGGGGCTGCTGATGGGCAGATCCTTGTGAGTCATGGCGCCTGGTTCCTGGAGGCAGTGTCTCAAGAAACCAAGGCACAAGCTGCATGGCATTGCTGGAACAGAGTGGGATCCCCAAAATATCACTTTTTCTGATTCCAGTGGTCTGGTCCCAGCCTCCCATGGAGGCTAGCCCAGTTTCAAGGAGACGGGCTCAGTCTCCCTTGCTGATTGACCAGCAGCATGTCAGCAGGGGAGGAACCAAGGCCAGCCAGCTCTGGAGACCACCTACGGTGCCTGGTGGTGACGAGGATGCTGCTGAGGCAGGTGAGGGGCCGCTGTTCTCAGTGCATCGCTTGTGTTGACTTACTTCATCCTCAGAACACCACCCTTAAGACCAAGCAGATGGTCCCTTACTCACTGATGACTCACCGTGAAATCTGAAATCACACTGTGCTAAATCCTCACTTGAGGATGGCCTCACCCTCCTTCGGGTTGCCTTCACGTCTCTGCATCACTGGGTAGGCTGGTATTCCCCAGGATCCCGGCAGATGCAAGGATATGGGCTTTGTAAGCATCTCTACAAACTGGCTAGAGGCTTGGATCAGCCGCTCAGTTGTGTCCAACTCTTTCCAACCCCGTGGACTGTAGCCCACAGGGCTCCTCTGCCCATGAAATTTCCCAGGCAAGAATACTGAAGTAGGGTGCCATTTCCTACTCCAGGGAATCTTCCCGACCCGGGATCGAACCTGCATCTCCTGTGTCTCTTGCACTGGCAGGCAGAATCTTCACCACCAGCGCCACCTGGGACGTCCAAGCCTGCAGGCGCTTGGGGGTCAACAGTGGTACCATCTCCTGTCGCAGACGCACAGTAGGTTCACAGCCACCGAGCAACCTGGACGGGAGGCGCCCCACCTCTCTCTGCAGCCAGCCTACTGCCAGAGCATGTGCAAAGGGATGCTGCTTGGAATTAAACATAGAGTTAGCAAGATGTTACTCCTGCCTTAATGACAAAGGCAGGCAACTCAACCGAGTGGTAATTAGCGCTGACTGTTCTACCACTTGGTAATAATATCTTAGACTTATAAAAATAACAGAAATGGGGGAGTCGCCCTCGTGAATTAAACATGCTCTGGCGTGCTCCCTGGAAGCTGGTGAGAAACACACTCCAGCGTTTCGGTGGCCGGTGCAGAAACGCACAATGTCGGGGTGACACCGTGGGACTCCTCTGGGAGGTTTTCCTGCCACAGAACTGGCGGTCACGTGGGGGGTGCGTGCTGGCACCATTCCCTTGTGGCAGATGGTCAATAGCTGCCCATGAACACACGCCCAGTGCGCTCACCCTGATGAAGCTTTCTGGAGGTTCATGAACGCACTTTACCAAATCATTTCGAGATGCCTGTTTGGATCCTGCATACTTTGTGCAACCCCAAATGGTTGTTTTTCAGGAAACATGCAAATGGGCCGGGTTTGCTCTCCGCTGGAGTCGTCTGGGTAAGTTGGGAAAGGTGCCAAGGGACAGGCTCCTGGGAACAGGATCCGCTGGACAGCAAGCCAGCGTCAGCCTGGGCACCGACACTGCCTCTTCCTCTGCGCCTCCATCCTCGCCTTTGACCTTGGCAAGGACTTGTCTTCTCTGAGCCCCTGCATCTGACTCTTTGAAACAGGATCATGCCATCTGCCTTGAAGGGTTGTTGGAGAGATGAGAGTAGCCTGATGCTTTCAATATTTGAAAAGGGTAAAAATCATTAAAACAGGAGCCAAATTGTCAATCCAAGACTCTGAACATTTCTGAGACAAGAACACACAGGAGCAGACTCCGGCTCTTTGCTTTTCCCCGCATTTCCAAGGGAAAGACAGAAAATGTGACAAGTGACGTGGAGTGAGATGAGGGAGGGCTTTGTGAAATTCAAGCAAGCAAAGACCGCCCTGTGGGAATGTTTATGAGTCCTGGGCTCATTCCAGTCCTGAATCTGAAAGTTATCAAAGCCGTAACAACTCTTGTCACCATTTAACAACATCGTCTGTGCATCCAGCGACATGCGTGAAGTCCTTTCGATGACCCCGCAGACAAGGCACTGCAGGACCAGCATCCCGCTGTACCCGCGCTCGGAAACTCAAGCCCAGACCAGCCTCGCGGGGGTCATCGTCAGCAGACCTCCACTCGAGGCTTTAGGACCCCGGGCTGCGCTCCCCCTGCTCGAGTTCCACACAACACCAGAGCTGAGGCACCGCCATTTCCTCGCCCAACAGACAGGAGCTCTTACCACATCTGCAAGCACGGGCAGGCGTCCGCTCAGCTGCCATCCTGTGGTCCGCTCAGCACTGTTTGGACGGTCAAGTTCATGATCATAACAGCCTGGACCAAAAGATCCATATTGTTCTATGAGGATCATTCCAAAACCCCACGTTGAGTCCATTTCCACTCAACGTCCTGATCAGCAGGGGGACTGGGCAGCAGCTTGGAGCCCCTTGAACTTGGCCACAACGAGGCTTGGCTTAGAGGAACAACCTGTCCACTTGTGTGGAGACAGAGAGGGGAGCAGGCCAGGACACAGATTATATGATCCCAACTTCATGGGATTTCCATGAAGCTAAGCTCTTGTTCCCGAGAAGGCAATGGCACCCCACTTCAGTACTCTTGCCTGGAACCTCCCATGGACGGAGGAGCCTGGTAGGCTGCAAGTCCATGGGGTCACTGAGAGTCAGACACAACTGAGCAACTTCACTTTCACTTTTCACTTTCATGCATTGGAGAAGGAAATGGCAACCCACTCCAGTGTTCTTGCCTGGAGAATCCCAGGGACGGGGGAGCCTGGTGGGCTGCCGTCTATGAGGTTGCACAGAGGCAGACACGACTGAAGCGACTTAGCAGCAGCAGCAGCAGCAGCAGCAGCAAGCTCTTATTCACCAATCGTTCAATGCCCTGCACTATGGAGGGAAGTTGTTGTTGGAAGTAGCAGGGTTTCCCCCCACCCCCCCGCCACTTCCTTTAACAAAGGTAACCTAACAATTTATTGCTGGACCTTGTTGCAGTTAGCTTTATTATTTTTTTTTACATAACAAAGCACCTCAAAACTCAACATCTTAAGACAAGAATCATGTATATACTCCTAGGTCTGAGGTGTCACCATCTGGATTGGATTTAGCAGGCAGGGAGCGTCCCCAGTGGCTCACTGGTAAAGAGTCCGCCTGCAGTGCAGGAGACGGAGGTTCCCTCCCTGGGTTGGGAAGCTCCCCTGGAGAAGAAAATGGAAACCCACCCCAGTATTCTTGCCTGGGAAATCCCATGGACGGAGGAGCCTGGCGGGCTACAGTCCATGGGGTTGCAGAGCCGGACACAACGTAGCCACTGAGGAACAGCAGCAGCGGCCAGGTCTTCTGGCCCTGGCTGGTGGACGACGTGTCTGTGGTCAGCTGGCGGCCAGCAGCCTCGTCACGGGGCTGTGGGCCCGAGACCTGGATGCCTGGGCCGCATGCCTCTGTCCCCCCGGCAGGCCAGCTGGGGCTTTCTCACGTGGTAGCCGCAGGTTTCCAGTGTGCGTGGCTTCAGAAGACCAAGGTCAGGATCTGCACGTCCCTTCTTGTCCCAAGGCCAACTCACATTTCAGGGCCAAGAGGAAGGGAAAAAGTCGCAGCCTCTGGGAACTTTACTGCAAACTGACCCAGAAAATGAGTTATGCAAGCGGAGCTCAGCGTCTCTGCTTCAAAACAAAAACAAAAGCACCGATTTTGCCCTTAGAGGCGTCTTGGCGCACGAGTGTACGAAACACCCAATGCTAAGGCTAAATCGAGCATTATCTGACACTGCGGAGCGCGTCTGGTGTGGCCCAAGCTCGCTGTCTCAGTTTTCTCCCACCTTCCAGAACATTATCAGATTTTATTCGTTTCTTGCACTATGAATTCAAACACAGCTTCAACACCAACTTAATCCAATCTCTATATTTAAATCTGAAAGCTCCTGCCAGCTGAATTGCATGTTTTTACAGAATTAAGCTTAAAACCGGAGAGCGGTGGTGGGGGGTGGGTGGGGGAGAATGTTTCCATGGAAACGGCACACAACACCCCTCACAGGAGTCAGATTTGCACAGCGTTGGCTTTGGAGACAGTGGATGTAAATGTTTCGGGGAGAACCCTGACGAAGACGGGCAGCACCCGTCCGGTTACTCCGAGATTTTAGGGAGCAACAGGCTGCAGGGTCCCTGTGTGCTGTAGGGGAGAGAAGCTGGTTGCTGAGCGCCCTGGGTGATTATTCTCTGGGTCAGCTCTGTAGATGAACAGCGGGTTCTGAAAGGCAGTCCTTGGAGGCCTGGAGGAGCTGGGGCTAAGCTGTCTCTTCCCTGAGAAACGGGAGACTCACAGAGGGGGCTGGTGGACCCACGCCCGGCAGAAATGCAGACTCAGCCCAGGCCGGAGTGTTCGGGACATCTGTCTTGCCTCTCACTGGCCCCAGGACCCCAGTCCACCCAGGAGACACTTTGAAAGTTGCCGACTCAGCACCACAGACTTGTTCCGTTACAGCAACACCTTCTCCAAGAGGCATCTCACCACTGGCTCAGATTCCAGCATCTGTTTTCTCAGAAGCTCCCACAGTCCTTGGTTCACTCACTCGGGAACTGTCCCCCTGGCCTGTCAGAGGGGCTGAGGGGCTGAGGGGCTGAGGGAAGTAGAGGCAGGTGTGAACTTTCCCTTGCCCTCGGGGTCCCTGGGCCCGGCCCCCTGGGGACTGAGTCCCCTGGCCTCCCCTCCCTGCGGATTTGCCACTGCTGTGTCCTGTCCCTCTGCGGCTCTCCCCCAGTTCCTCGGGGACGCCTTCTCCTACACGTGGTCCTCAGGCCTGTCCCTGGACCCTACCCTCGGGAAATGTGGCCTGGGCGTTTCCTGCAGGAGTTGGGGCCTCTCTGTCAGCGGCAGTGAGCATCTATCCCCAGGGCCAGAGTGAAGGGCGTCTCTGTCAGCGGCAGTGAGCACCTATCCCAGGGTCCAGAAGCTGTCACGTGAGCCGTGTGTCGGCCGACTGTCAGGGCGACCTCACTCCGGAGCCCACACTCCCTGACTCCACGTTCAGCATCTCCCAGCTTCTAAGTCAATGTCTGTTGTGTTTCAGCCCCTTAGGGAAAGTCCTAGAATTTGGATGAAACGTCTGCTTGTCCTCCTGCCTCCAATTTCTGCAGGGGTCTGGCAACGCCTTGGCTCACCTGCGAGTACATTCGTGGTCCTCTGGTGGGCAGTCCATTGGGAAGGGCAAAGCCGTGCCAGGCAGAGGCTCTGCCTGGGCACGGTGAAGCGGGAGCTGGCAAGAGAAGCTGGGTGGCACACACAGCTGCTGTGCAAAGCGCGGTGTCACTCGGCGCCCCCTTGAACATCTGTCTCCGGGTTTCCCCAATCCGCTGCTGTTGGAAAGCAGAGTGGAGAAACCCGGGAGAAAATGGGCTTCTGTTTACCCAGGCAGGTGAGGGGCCAGGGTCAAAGACAGACCTGATGTCCGCCCCACCCCCCAGCCTCTGTGGAGACGTCATGGGTCCTCGCGCCCAGGGTGGAGAAATAGAGAAGGTTTGCCGCCTGTGAGAAAAGTCAGCAGATCCGGGGGTTAAGTTGGTGGTAAAGCTTCTTTGTAAATTCAGTTTGTTTGTTGAAGAGGCTTTGCCTTCAGCAAAGCGACTGCTGCGGAGTGGGTGATGAGGAGGTCGGTGTGGGATGCACCTCGGAGTGGAGTGGAGCGTGCATTCCCAGCGCCCCCCGCCCCACCCTGTCCCCACGGCCCAGGCGAGCACCAGGCTGGCTGGCCCCACGGCGTGGTGTCCGCCACCAGGAAGGCAGCGGGCGCCCACCCGTGAGGTCGCCAGGGTCCTCCTTGGTCTCCGTGGGTGACTGGGGTGGGGGTGTGTCTGCCCTTGACCTTCGTGGGTGTCCTGCGGCCTCTGAAACAGCCTGTCACCTGCACAGGACAAGCCCCTGCGGTTCCAGACCAGCCTCTGCCGGAGATGCTGAGCCCTCCCAGGGCTCACAGGTGACGGCAGTTTCAAGAGCTCACAGCACAGTGGGTGTGTAAATGGGGCTACTCCGGGGCAGGGCTCTGAAGTCACACCACCTCTGGCTGAGAGCACCGGCCGTGATCCCCCGGGGAGACGAGCTCACAGAAGGGAGACTACAGCCCTCGGGTTAGAGGCCTGCTGGTCCCAGGAGACGGCAAGGCTGGACGCGAACAGATGGTGCAGTGAGGGGTCCAGACGGAGTCAGGATCCGGTGATGACAGAGGGCAGCTCCCTCCCTCCCTCTTCCCTACTCCCTTTTCCCTCTCCTCTCCTCCCCCCTCCCTCCTCCCATGTCTGTCTAGCGGTCCTCCTGCTGCTGAGATGCTGGAGCCACTTCAGGAAGGACCCACACCCCTGCTCTCACAAGGTCAACAGGCAGGTGGGATGGAGGGAGGGAGGGAGGAGTTTGCTGAATGTGGTGTGGGGTCTGGACGTGGTGTGGGGTCTGGCGGGGCTATGGGGCCCTGGATGCTGGTGTGAGGCTCTGGACGCGGTGTGGGGCTCTAGACAGACAGGGTGTGGGCCCTGGACGCGGTGTGGGCTCTGGACCCGGCGTGGGGCTCTGGACGCTGGTGTGGGGCTCTGGACGCTGGTGTGGGGTCTGGACACAGTGTGGGCTCTGGATGCTGGTGTGGAGCTCTGGATGTGGTGTGGGCCCTGGACGCGGTGTGGGGTCTGGATGTGGTGTGGGGCTCTGGACAGGGTGTGGGGTCTGGACGCGGTGTGGCCGCCCTGCTCCCTGCTCCTGGATCCGAGACGAGGTATGAGAGGCAGAAGGGAGTTGAGGCCCTCCCAGGACTCGGGCCTGAGAATGGAAGAACCTTTTCCCGGTATCAGGGGCCGGGCGGGTAGGGGAAGTGGGTTCCAGGGAGAAACCCAGAGCGTGGGGTCCCAGGTGTCCCAGCTCAGTGCTCATTGAACGTCCACGTCCGAGGGGGCCTGGTTGGCTGTGAGCTTGAAGCCGGAAGGAGGAGGGGAAGGACGGGGGAGGGCGAGGGCCTGAAGAAGCAGAGGCGTCTCTGCAAACAGACGGCCCGTAGACCCCGCGAGCGGGCGAGGCGGCCCAGGCGCGACGGCGGAAGGGGGCGGCGAGCGCTGAGCGGACGCGCACATTTCCGGCTGAAGCCGAAAGCGGAAGCAGAGGGCTGAGGAGGAAGCCGCGGAGGAGCCGGAAGAGCAGGCTGAGGCGGAGCCAGGGCTGGAGGGGCGCCTGCTGAGAGGCGGTGATGGAGGCCGGGCCCCGCGGATTGCGGCTCAGACATGCCAAAGGCAGGCGGGGGTCCCTCTCCGGTAGTGGGGCCGACGTAGCGCCTTTGCACTGCTGGAGGGGCAAGCTGTGCCCTGTGGGCACTTAACAAGGTTATCTCACAAAATGAAGGAGAACGCACTTGGCCAAGGGGGAGGGGAGCCGGGCCATGTCCTGCAGAGCGGGGAGCCCCGTGGTGTGGGGATCCTGTCCCTGGAGCCCCCCGAGAGCAGCAGGTGGAAGGGGTGGAGGCGGGGCTTGGGCCGAGGCTGGAGAGCCGGGCAGGGGTGGGGGCTGCAGCTGCTGGGAAGCGGGGATCAGCCCTCCAAGGAGACGGGGGGTCCCCTCATCCCACAGACCCTCACAGGGTCAGGACCTCCCCCAGAGGAGCCCAGCGGGGCCCTGCCTGCCCTGCAGATGGTAGTGACCGCGTGGGGGACTCACAGCCAGCTGTCTGTGACCCCAGACCCCTGCCACCAGCTGTTGTTAAAATTGGCATTTAGAGCAATGAGCCAATTTCCCCAGCCTGTGTGCATCCGTGATGGGAGGACCAGTGGACAAAGGGTGGTTTTACACACTCTTGAAAGCCCCTGGCCCAACAGGTGTGCTGACGGGTCCAGGCAGCCCTGTGCAGCCTGGGAGGATCCAGGGACACCCCCAGCCCTTCCTGCCCGCCCTGCAGAAGCGCAGAGCCTTTCACGTCCCCTCGGGGGCCCTGAGTGTGAGTCACATTGAGGGGGGCATTGAGCAGGGTCCCTTCCAGCCTTGGGACCCTAGCTGAGGGTGAGCGAGAGAGTCGGCTGAATTGAGAATTTTTGCTTTAGGCATTTTCTCTCTTTGAAAACTATTCTAAGAGCAAGACTGTGCAAAGTGACTCCAAAATACAACTCCAGGGAAGAATTTGCAAACTGCAGACTGAAATCCATTTGCTTAAGTTAGAAGCAAGCTTTTGAGTCACACTCCTTTAGGTAGTTTTATTCTATGTGATACATTTTTTGAATATAAGCATGATTCCTGGAAAAGTTTATGCTGCTGAAAGGCAAAACCTCGTGGAACTTGGTGGTCTCTCTGTCCTACAGGAAGACTTAGGCCTGGTCCTGACGGCCAGCCCCCACCTGCCAAAGTCACAGGGACCCTCCTTCCTGGGGATGGGACGTTGTGGCTAGGTGCCCCTTCCTGTGTCGTGTGGGAAGCAGTGAAGTGACTGTCCTGGGACTCTGTTACCTGTGCTGGGAGCTTCCTGGGTGCTCCCATCACCCCCACCAGCTGTGCGGCCACGAGTCATCAGCTCCCTCCTCCCACCCAGGAGGAGACGGGTTCAGAGAAGGCCATCCACGAAGGCCGTGGCCGTGAGCCAGCGTCAGCCTGTGACGTCTGTCCACAACCGACTCTTCCATTCCTTATTCGGTTGTTGTTCAGTCGCTCAGTCGTGTCCTACTCTTTGTGACCCCATGGACTGCAGCACACCGGGCTTCCCTGTCCATCACCATCTCCCAGAGTTTGCCCAAACTCATGTCCATTGAGTTGATGATGCCATCCAACCACCTCATCCTCTGTAAAGAAAGGGAAAATGTGCACTCACTTTGGTTTTGGTCTTCCTCCTGATTATTCTCATATTTTTACTTGCATGTGAAGGGCATGTAAAAATTCCATCCAGCTTCACATAGGTCCCACAAGTGTCTCCCAGGAGGGGCTGAGGGGCAGAAGCCAAGCTGGGAGGGAGCCCACAGAATCTGTGTCAACCTGACCCTTTTCCATAGCGTCTTGGCCCCTGGGAGTGGTGCGGGGTCGACTTCCTGACCTCCCAGCCTCCCCAAGACCCGCCTTCAGGGATGCTCCCTCCAGGGCAGGGAGAGTGTTCCAGTGGGAAGAGCCCGCCCAACCAGGGTGGAGGGGGGGAGATGAGCTCTGGTTTTCAGGTTCTCTCTCTTTAAATGACTTGTTTTGAAATAATTTAAAACTTAGAAAAATTGAAAATTCAGTTTCAAAAAAAAGGCCCTTTTATGCAGTTTCCCTGATACGCAATATCACGTATTATCACTTTATCTCTGGCACTCGGTCTTCATTATTATTACTGTTGCTGTTGCTGTGTGAACTTTTGAGGGTGAGTCACATTTCCACTTAATAATTCGGTGTGGATTTCCAAAAAATTAGGATATGCTCTTAAATAATCACAGTATGGGTGTCACATTGAAAAATGGATCAGTGGTTAAGTAATCTAATGTGTAGCCTGCATTCCAATTTCACATCTTGTCCCAACAGTGTGTTCTGTAGCATTTCTTTCTGGTTCTGAATCCAGCTGAGGTCCCACAATGCATTTAGCTGTCGCATCTCTTTAGTCTCCTTTCATTCAGAACATTTGTCAACTGAAAAAAAAATGGACGATGTAAGAGTTGTGAGTTAAGTTCTATTTGGGGCAAAATGAGGACTCTAGCCTAGGAGTGTGTGTGTGTGTTAGTCGCTCGGTCATGTCTGACTCTTTGCGACCCCGTGGACTATAGCCTGCCAGGCTCCTCTGTCGATGGAATTTCTCCAGGCAAGAATATTGGAGTGGGTTGCCATGCTGTCCTCCAGGGGCATGATTCAGAGATTGAGCCTGGGTCTCCTGCATTGCAGGTGGATCCTTTACCATCTGAGCCACCCAGGGAAGCCCCTAGCCCACGAAATAGCACCTCAGATAGCTCTGAAGGGCTGCTCCAAAGAGGCAGGGAGGAAGCTCAGTACATGTGTGACTTTTGTGAAAGAGGAGCACTCAATATGCAATCAAACATATTTTCTATGAAAGGTCACTGCTGGCCATGAGGAACAGGCCTCAGCTTGAAGGATCTTAGTGTTTTTCTAGATATGAATAAATACAAGAATCGGGGTCATAAAATCTAAAATTATCCAACGATCCTGTTCTGCCTATTTTCCCCAGAGCACAGAGCACGCCATTCCTGAGCTCCACCCTGAGCTCCCTTCGGAGGGTGTTGAAGGTTGCCAGCTGCAGCAGCTCGTGATTTGGTCTTTGTAGAGGTACATGGCAAGTGCCCGTTTGTGGCTGGCACATTCCTCAGCTTTGTCTTTTCCCTAAAAGGAGCTGAGGCTCCCTGGAGAAAGCAGACTCAGGAGCTGAGGCTGGAAGGTGCCTACTGGGCTGTACACATCTTGTGCCAGAAGCTACAGATGCGTTCACAGGCATGACAGGGGTGGGAGAAACAATAGATGTGCCTGCTCGGAGGAGCATCCACTGGCCAAATCGGGGACAATCTGGACACCAAGACAGTGGAAGAGTCATGGATTAATGCCCATTAAATAAAGCAAGACCAGTGAGTCCATCCTTACTCTAGATAAGTTAATGTGTGTGTGTTCTCAAGTGGAAGTCGTGTCCAACTCTATGCGGCCCGGTGGACTGTAGCCCACCAGGCGCCTCTGTCCATGGGATTCTCTCAGCAAGAATACTGGAGTGGGTTACCCTTTTCCTCTCCAGGGGATCTTCCTGACCCAAGGATTAAACCTACGTCTCTTATGTCTCCTGCACTGTCAGGTGGATGCTTCGCTACTAGTACTACCTAGGTAGCCCTAGGTACATAAATACATACAAGCAGTCCACAGTAAATTAATAGTTGACTAGATAGAGGAGAACAGGGATTTCCTGAGTGAAATGTCCACTAGTAAACACCCAGGAAGGAGGAAACTAGAAAATGTCACTTGTAATCATTTTAGGGTTCCCAGATGCTAGTGGTAAAGAACCTACCTGCCAATGCAGGAGATGTAAGGAAACACAGGTTCTATCCCTGGGTTGGGAAGATCCCCTGGAGGAGGGCATGGCAACCCACTCTAGTATTCTTGCCTGGAGAATCCCATGGACAGAGACCCCTGGTGGGCTACAGTCTGTGGGGTTTTAAAGAGAGAGGACTGAAGTGCCTTGGCGTGCATGTATGCAATCATCTTAATAACAATTTGTTTAGCAAACTCTCGGTGGTTCTGATGTCTGGGAGACAGGATGATGTGTGTTGAGGAACAGAGTATTTGTATCATCTCAAAATTAATAATCTCCCTATAGAGCAATTGCTAATTTCAAAATAAAAACTAGTAACTGTACAGTGGAGAAACCAGGTCACACTTTAACCAAGTGTTCAAAATTAGTTTTGAGATTAGGGGCAAACACACAAATGAGTCCTTTGTGGCTGTCTAGAAAGACCAACATCACTTCTGTAGTATTTCAGCCAAGATGTGTAAACCAGACCTAATCATTGGGAGATACAAGACAAGCCAAAATTCAGGGACATTTTACAAAGTAACTGATGTGCACTCTTAAAAAATAGGTGTAAAATCACCTCTGAGTCATCCAGTTCAAAAAGCAACATGTCCACAGAAGCAACATGAATGTCCATCAACAGAAGAATGGATAAAGAAGACATGCAATGGAATACTTTGCTGTTCAATAGCTAAGACGTGTCCGACTCTGAAACCCCATGGACTGCAGCACGCCAGGCTCCTCTGTCCTCCACTGTCTCCCAGAGTTTGCTCAAATTCATGTCCGTTGAGCCAGTGATGCTATCTAACCACCCCATCCTCTGGTGCCCCTTTCTCCTTTTGCCTTTAATCTTTCCCAGCATCAGGGTTTTTTCCAGTGAGTCTGCTCTTTGCATCAGGTGGCCAAAGTATTGGAGCTTCAGCTTCAGCATCAGTCCTTCCAATGAATATTCAGAATTGACTTCCTTTAGGATGGACTTGTTTTATCTCCCTGCTGTCCAAGGAACTCTCAAGAATCTTCTCTAGCACCACAATCCAAAAGCATCAATTCATTGGTGCTCAGCCTTCTTTATTATAGTCCAGCTCTCACATCCGTACATGACTACTGGAAAAACCATGGTTTAGTGGCTAAGTTGTGTCTGACTCTTGCGACCCCATGAACTGTAGCCTGCCAGGCTCCTCTGTCTGTGGGATTCTCCAGGCAAGAATACTGGAGTGAGTTGCCATTTCTTTCTCCAGGGGATCTTCCCAACCCAGGGGAAAACCATAGTTTTGACTATATGGACCTTAGTTGGCAAAGTGATGTCTCTGCTTTTGAACATGCTGTCTGGGTTTGTCATAACTTTTCTCCAAGGAGAAAGTGTCTTTGAATTTCCTGACTATCAGCAGTGATTTTGGAGCCCAAGAAGATAAAATCTGCCACTGCTTCTACTTTTTCCTCTTCTATTTGCCGTAAGTGGTGGGACCAGATAGTTTTAAGCCAGATTTTTCACTTTCCTCTTTCACCTTCTTTAAGAGGCCCTTTAGTTCCTCTTTGCTTTCTGCCATTAGAGTGGTATCATCTGCATATCTGAGGTTGCTGATATTTCTCCCTTAATTCCGAATACCAGGACACCTGACCTGCCTCCTGAGAAATCTGTATGCATGTCAAGAAGCAAGTTAGAACTGACATGGAACAACAGACTGGTTCTAAATTGGGAAAGAAGTACGTCAAGGCTGTATATTGTCACCCTGTTATTTAACTTACATGCAGAGTACATCATGAGAAACGCTGGGCTGGATGAAGCACGAGCTGGAATCAAGATTGCCGGGAGAAATATCAATAACCTCAGATATCCAGATGACACCACCCTTACAGAAAGTGAAGATGAACTAAAGAGCCTCTTGATGAAAGTGAAAGAGGAGAGTGAAAAAGTTGGCTTAAAACTCAACATTTAGAAAACTAAGATGGCATCCGGTCCCATCACTTCATGGCAAATAGATGGGGAAACAGTAGAAACGTGGCTGACTTTATTTTTCTGGGTTCCAAAATCACTGCAGATAGTGACAGCAGCCATGAAATTAAAAGACACTTGCTCCTTGGAAGAAAAGTTATGAGCAACCTAGAGAGCATATTAAAAAGCAGAGACCAACAAAGGTCCATCTAGTCAAAGCTATGGTTTTTCCAATAGTCATGTATGGATGTGAGAGTTGGACTATAAAGAAAGCTGAGCACTGAAGAATTGATGCTTTTGAACTGTGGTGTTGGAGAAGACTCTTGAGAGTCCCTTGGGCTGCAAAGAGATCCAACCAGTCAATCCTAAAGGAAATCAGTCCTGAGTATTCATTGGAAGGACTGATGCTGAAGCTGAAACTCCAATTCTTTGGCTGCCTGATGCGAAGAACCAACTCATTGAAAAAGACCCTGATGCCTGGAAAGGTTGAAGGCAGGAGTAGAAGGGGATGACAGAGGATGAGATGGTTGGATGGCATCACCGATGCAACGGACATGCGTTTGAGTAGGCTCTGGGGGTTGGTGATGGATAGGGAGGCCTGGCATGCTGCAGTCCATGGGGTCGCAAAGAATCAGACACGACTGAGTGACTGAACTGAACTGAACTGTGCTTCATCCAGCCCAGTATTTCACATGATATACTCTGTGTATAAGTTAAATAAGCAGGGCAACAATACACAGCCTTGACCTACTCCTTTCCCAATTTTGAACCAATCTGTTGTCCCATGTCTGGTTCTAACTGTTGCTTCTTGACCAGCATTCAGGTTTCTCAGGAGACGGGTAAGGTGGTCTGATACTCCCATCTCTTTAAGAATTTTCCATGGTTTGTTGTGATCCACACAGTCAAAGACTTTAGTGTATTCAGTGAAACAGAAGTAGATGTTTTTCAGAATTCCTTTGCTTTCTTCATGATCCTACAAATGCGGTCAATTTGATCTCTGATTCATCTGCCTTTTCTAAATCCAGCTTGACCATCTGGAACTTCTTAGTTCACATACTGCTAAAGCCTAGCTTGAAGGATTTTGAGCATTACCTCACTAGCATGTGAGATGAGTGCAATTGTACGGTAGTTTGAGCTTTCTTTGACATTGCTCTTCTTTGGGATTGGGATGAAAACTGACCTTTTCCAGTCCTGTGACCACTCCTACGTTTTCCAAATTTGCTGACATACTGAGTGTGGCACTTTAACAGCTTCATCTTTTAGGATTTGAAATAGCTCAGCTGGAATCCCATCACCTCTACTAGCTTTGTTTGTAGTAATGCTTTCTGAGGTTCACTTGACCTCACACTCCAAGATGTTTGGCTCTAGGTAAGTGACCACACCATCGTGGTTATCCAGGTCACTAAGACCTTTATCATATAGTTCTTCTACTCAACCGTAAAAGGGAATTAAATAGTGCCATTTGCAGCAACATGGATGGGCCTACAGGTTATCATAGTCAATGAAGTAAGCCAGACAAAGAAAGACAAGTATTACATGACGTCACCTATGTGTGAAGTCTAAACCGTGGCTCAGATGGACGCATCTATGAAACGGACTCACAGACATAGAAAACAAAGGCGTGGTCCCCAAGGGGAAGGCGGGGAAGGGTAAATTAGAGTTTGGGGTTAACATGTATTCACAAGTGCGTGTAACATGGGCTTCTCGGGTGGCGCTGGTGGTAAAGAACCCGCCTGCCAGTGCACGTAGGTGTAAGAGACGTGGGCTTCATCTCTCGGTCGGGAGGGTCCCCTGGAGAAGGGCATGGCAACCCACTCCAGTGTTCCTGCCTGCAGAATCCCATGGACAGAGGAGCCTGGTGGGCTACAGTCCATAGAGTCACAAAGAGTTGGACACATTCTACATACGTAAAATCAACCTGCAACAAGGACCTACTGTTTAGCACAGGGAGCTATTTTCAATATGCTATAATAAACTGTAATAGAATATGTGTATATGTATAACCGAGCCACTTTGCTGTTCACCAGAAACCAACACAACTTAAAACCAACTATATTTCCATAAAGAACCAGACAAAGTAGTGTGTCAGCTCATATAGTGTAAGATAGGTGCTTCATGCACTCTCCAGAGAGCACTCATTTGTCTTTTTTCAAGAATATTCTACAATTGGATTAACCAAATTCCACATCTTTCTATGGACAATGTCATATATAATCATCACAAGCTCAGTTGTGTCCCGCTCTGCAACCCCATGGACTGTAGCCCACCAGGCTCCTCTATCCATGGGTTTCTCCAGGCAAGAACACTGGAGTGGGTTGCCATTTCCTTCTCCAGGGAATCTTCCCAATCCAAGGATCGAACCCAGGTCTCCTGCATTGGCAGGTGGATTCTTTACCACTAAGCCATCAGGGGCACCATGGACAATGCCTTGGACACTCAAAACAAACCCAAACTCCAAACTCACTCCAGGTTCCTCTGTGTCTATGTGTTAGAGCTCCCTGCGGCAGCAAGAGCTGGAGAATGGATTTCCAGGGACGGATCAGCTGGGGTGAGTTAAACTGCCTCAGTGACAAGTAATGGTGGAATCTGAGGACTGCTCACTTCCTGATTCTGCATGGTTTGGCAGGAACTCTTCCCCATACCGTCTGCCAGGGTATACTCCTCTGTCCAGGAGGACAGAGGCTCCGCTTTCTCGAGTCTGACTCGTGTGGAGCTCAGCCTCTTCTCCTGCCCCCATGTGGGTGGTGAGGAGAATTTAGAGAGCAGACCATCCATAGCAAGTGCACCTGTCACCTCCAGGCACAGCCCGTGGGTCCCATTCGGACCCCTGTGGCACTTCACTTTGGGGGTAGAGGGCACAGTCTGTCCTGGGTCTGGGCAGGGAAGGAAGCTTGGACACGGGTGAGCAGAGTCAGGCCTGCCCCAGGGCTAAGGAAAGGAGGGGAGGACACTCCACAGAGCCGGGGGCCCCCAGGACCTTCTCCTCTGGGGACCCCCGAGGTCAAGGCACAGGTCAGCAGCATGGACACCTCATAGAAAGTAAACGCCTTCTGCAGAATTAGCCAGAGACACTAGTGACCGAGAGACAGGAGGCACGGCTTCCGTCCTTCACGAGAAGGACTTCGACTGGAACGTGCATTGCGAGTGTCTGTCCTGGGTCCTCTGTTGCCCTCAAGCCCACCCTCCCCATGCTTCCCGGTTGCTATCTTTAAAAAAAATACCTTTCTCAGAGTGGATTGGACCCATAGTAGATACACGATACATACGTGTTAAATTGCAATATTTAAGCTTTGCCACTCACAGCGGGAGACTTAACGACGTTTTAGAGGAAAACCGTAGGTGATATTTCATTGTGTTTACCTGTGATTGCAGTTTAGAAAAAGTGAACACACTGTCGGGGGAGTTATTTTCATTTTTTAATAGGAAAAAATTATCTTCTTATCATTCACCTGAACCGTCATTCTAAACTCCTGAGGAAGCTGCAGGCCTCATATCTCATGCAGGGAAGTCATGGCCCCAGCTAAGCATTGGGGATGGGTCTTGTTTACTATGGCTTCCCTCATAGCTCAGTTGGTAAAGAATCTGTCTGCAATAAAGGAGACTCAGGTTCAATCCCTGGGTCAGGAAGATCCCCTGGAGAAGGAAATGGCAATCCACTCCAGTATTCTTGGCACAAGGACAGAGGAGCCTGGCGAGCCACAGTCCGTGGAGTCTCAAGAGTCAGTCACGACTTAGTGACTAAACCATCACCCCCACCACCTGGTTGGCTTAGAATTGTTGAGCATTTTGATAAACCACAGTCACGCTTGGGAATCATTCAGCCACAAACAACGGGAGAATGTAAGAGGCACTTGGGACCTTGGTATGCAGCCGTCTTCCCTCCTGCCTCTGGTGGGTCAAGGTCACTGCTGAGGTTCTGTGAAAACGGAAGTGCCTAGTTAGCAGGAGGGGATGGTGGGGACAGGCAGAGATTCCCAGGCTCCAGCTCTGAGTCGGTGAACGTGCTTCCTCCTGATTAAGTGTGGGAACAACCAGTTCTCACCAGGGACCTGGGGACTCCACAGATTGTGGGGTCTGACCACGTGGGGTCCTGGATCCGAGGTGCCCAGTGAGGGGCCAGCACAGAGGGGCCTGGGACAGTGAGGTGTCCTGCCAACTGAGGTTGCCCTCCCCAAATTGCCAATGGCCACGTCGCTCGTGGGCAGAGATACCAGAGGTGGGGATGTGGTCCCCCTCCTCATGGCCGCTTCTGCATTTGAGAAGATTTAGATTAAGGCCAAGTAGACAGGAGCACAGGGAGACGCCCGAGGAGCTGTCCAGTAAGAGACGGCGGTCCGGGCCAGGCTGCGTGGACGGTGGACAGAGGCAGGGACGCCGAGCCTCGGTTCATTCACTAAGTAAATACTCACTCAGCGCCTGCCGTGGGCGCCCCCCTCGTCCTGTTCTCTGATACCCACGTGAAGGGAAATTAAGCAGAAAGACAGAGCCTTGAGGATGCGTGGGGTGGGAGTGGTGGGTCTCCGCAAGTGACATTCAGGAGGTGGTCCAGGCAGAGGGCGGGGAGGTGGTGGGCATGGTGGCCTGCACAGGGACCACAGCCAGGAGGAGGCCCAGGAACAGGGGGCGGGTGCCTGTCCCTGCCGCAGGTGTGGATGCTGTCTGGCCTGGGGCTCCAGGCGGCAGCGAGCTGGAGGGGGCGACCTGAGCAGGCAGCCTTCTGGCGAGACCAGAGCCCACCCAAGCCCTCCTGCAGGACGTCCCCCTGAAACGGGAGCCGGGCAGGCACGGCGAGGCCACCATGTCCCCTGATGGGCACGAGGCAGCCTCCCCAGAGACCAGCAGAGACGAGGTCCCTCTGTGACGTGGTGACGACAAAAAGGAGACCACACCCAGGTGAAATCTGAGCGCAGACACGAGGCCACTGGCAGAGCGTGGACGTGACACCCCTCCTCCCAGCTGGGCTGTGTCCCAGGGGACCTCTACCAACCCCACTTCACCTGTACCAGGCAGCCCTCCCCCTCATCCCGGACGACACGTGTTAAGAGACTCGGTCACAGGCCCAGATCTGCCCTGTGACCCAGTGGTGCTGCCCCTGGCCGAACAGGAGAAATGGAAACGTGTCCACACACAGACGTCCACGAGTTCATAGCACTGTTATCATTCATAACAGCCCCAAAGGTGGAAAGGACCCAAACCCCATCAGCTGGATAAAGAAAATGTGGTCCATGCATGCACTAGAATATTATTCAGATAGAAACGAGCAAAGCACCGATGCAGCTACGGCAGCGAGGGACGTTTCTAACGTGCTGCTCGGTGAGGGAAGCCAGTCCCCGAAAACCGGCTAACGTGAGCGTCTGGCCGTACGTAGGAAACGTCCAGAACGGGCGAAAGACAGCGACACAAAGCGCATGCGTGGTTGCCAGGGGCTGGAGCGGGGTTCAGAAGGACTGCCCATGCTGGGGCTCCCTTTAAGCAGGTAATGAAAGCTTGCGATTAGATGGGGTGATGTTTGCACAATCTTACGAAGATACTAGAAAATCAAGAAGTGTATTTTTAAAAGCGCCATTTTTATAGTATGGGATTTACATCCCCTTTAAAAACAAAGGCACTGAGCATAGAATTAGCCTCCTTCCAGAAAGAGTCCTGCCCAGAGCACAGAAGGAACACAACCTTGACCCCTCCCCCAGGGTCCCCACGAAGCCCAAGCCCCGTCGGGTCACGTGGACACCCTCTGAGGCCCCACGGCGCCACGCTTCCTCCCACAATCAGCGAGGGACTGCCTGCTCCGCTGGGTTGGGGGGCTGTGGCCAGGGAGGGGGCAGCATAGACAACTGAACATTCGTCTTGAGCACATCCTCATCCGCGAGGGCTGGGATGACCCTGAAGGAACCGGGTCACCTCCGAGGGTACAGACTCAGAGCACCACCTCTGCTCCGAACCCCCAGTCTGCCAAGATGGTGCAGCTGGCTCGCTGAAAACGCCTACCAGGCTGGGCGGTCAGAGCACGCCGCCACTCCCGCCAGGCCTCCGCCTTCCCCTGGCCCTGCGGGGGGAGTGGGTTCTGCAGGCCTCTCCCCTCACCTGGCTCCTACCTGTGCCACACAAAGGCCGCTGGCTCTCCCGCGCCCAGGCTGGAGTGGGTGCAGTGACGTCGACGTGTCTGAGCCGCCCTCTTTGAGTGGCAGATGGCCCTGCCTGGTGACGGTAGGTCTGCCTGATGTGCTTGGCTACGGGCAGGTGTCCTTCTGCACAGACCCCAGAGGAGCCAGCTCCTGGCTGTCCTGGCCTCCCCTGCCCTTGGACAGTGACAGGAGACGCAGTTGTGATGGAGACGCAGTCAGGCCGGGTATCCTGGCACTGGTGAGAGATAATGTCAGTCTCAGCTTCCTAGCTGGAGCAGTGGTCAAGAATCCACCTGTCAAAGCAGGGGATGTAAGAGATGTGGGTTCAATCCCTGGGTCAGGAAGTTCCCCTGGAGAGGGGAGTGGCCACCCACTCCAGTATTCTCTGGGAAATCCCATGGACAGAGCAGCCTGGGGGCTACAGTCCATGGGGTTGCAAATAGGTGGACACGACTGAGTGCTGGCTTAAAACTCAACATTCAGAAAACTAACATCATGGCATCCAGTCCCATCACTTCATGGCAAATAGATGGGGAAACATTTTGAGCTCCAAAATAACTGCAGATGGTGACAGCAGCCATGAAATTAAAAGACACCTGCTCCTTGGAAGAAACGCTATGACCAAGCTAGACAGCATATTAAAAAGCAGAGACATTACCAACAAAGGTCCGTCTAGTCAAAGCTATGGTTTTTCCAATAGCCATGTATGGATGTGGGAATTGGACTTTAAAGAAAGCCAAGCACTGAAGAATTGATGCTTTTGAACTGTAGTGTTGAAGAACACTCTTGAGAATCCTTTGGACTGCAAAGAAATCCAATCAGTCCATCCTAAAGGAAATCTATCCTGAATATTCATTGGAAGTACTGATGCTGAAGCTGAAACTCCAATCCTTTGGCCACCTGATGCAAAGAGCTAAATTGTTTGAAAAGACCCTGATGCTGGGAAAGATTGAAGGCGGGAGGAGAAGGGGACTACAGAGGATGAGATGGCTGGATGGCATCACTGACTCCATGGACATGAATTTGAGCAAGTTTCAGGAGTTGGTGATGGACAGGGAGGCCTGGCGTGCTGCAGTCCATGGGGTCGCAAAGAGTCAGACACGACTGAGCGACTGCACTGAACTGAACTGAGTGTGCACGCCCGCACGCAGCCTGTGATGGGTGGGTGCTGGAGGTGGGAAGTGCGCACCTTGCGAAGATGCTGGTGTTTTTAGATTCTTCCTGCTGCATAACAAAGCCCGTCCTGAGTGACACGGTTGCCTTGGAGTCTTCTACCAACTCAGTCCTGCCCTAAACAGGAAAGCTGCCAGACAAGGTCTGGGGTTCGGGAGGGCCACGTGGGCTCCTAGCGCCTCATCCAGGTGAGGGTCAGGAGAGCGGTGGTGGTGGTGAGGAGAGCAGGCTGGAGAGCCGGTGGGCCTGTGTCTGATAGGTCAGGAATGATTGCTCCCCCTGGGGTGAAGGGGCGGCATTGGGGGAGCCAAGGGGTGGTCCCCTGGCTCTTGGGTGGATAGCTCGATGGGGAGGCTTCACGGTCAGAGTGAGTGGTCAAGGCCGGCGCCAGGAGGGGTCACTTCTGTGCGTGTGGACTGTGAGCCCTGGCACAGGCTGGTGCAAACAGTGAGCTGTGAATGGAATAAAGAATAAAACGCTCATGCTCCTGCCTCGCTCTGAAGGTCGGGGGCGAGAAACAGCCTGGAGGAGATGTCCGTGCAGACACAGTGCAGACCCGGCTTCTGTGACCCTGGGGTCCAGCCAGGCTGGTCTGCGTCTGCAAGGCAGGCCCTCGAGAAGGGCAGGCTGGACCCCTCGGCACAGGTGGGGTTTCCTCCCCGTCCGGGAATCCTCTGCTCTGCTACTAAGACCTTTCCACTGACTGGGTCAGGCCCCCGTGCTCCCCCGTTATCTGGGGCGACTGTGCCAGCAAACATGCATTTTAGCCACATCGGTGGAGCCCTTGCTCTCTGTGTGGCTCCACCTCCCAGGCCAAGTCTGGAAATCCAGGAGGAAGATGGCACTCACCACGTTTTCAGCTCCAGGGTCATGGCCAAACCCCAGCTCTCTGACCCTATACAGTTATGTACGTAAGCAAAGCAGTTGACCTGCACCTACGTTTATGATGGGAGAATAAGGCAGAGATCTGCTGAACTTTTGATTAATTCAAAAATGGTTCCTGCTATACAGTGTGAGATGAGGATCACTAGCTTTTTTAAAAAATTGCTTCCCTTTTGGGGTCTCCACTTCAATCAGGTCCTGAAAGCTTGCATGTATGCAGACACAGCTTCTCCACGGCAGAGTGGCATCCCGGCCCTGGTAGGAGACCGAAATGGACCACCGATGCGCCAGCTTCCTCTGACCGAGGCCCCCTCCATGAGCGTCAGATCAAGGGCCCAGTGAGACACGGCACCTCCACAGCCAGATGGGCCTGCAGGGCCCGCAGGGCGGCTGGCCTGCTCAACAGCCCGGGAGTTCAGACGCCCCCACTTCTTGGCAGCCGTCCGTGGATTCCTTCTCTCAGAACACTCCCGTCTCCGGAGTGTTGAGTGGTGAGTGCCATCTTCCTCCTGGATTTCCAGACTTGGCCTGGGAGGTGGAGCCACACAGAAAGCAAGGGGAAGGTTTCGACCAGCGGGCCGTAACAGACACACCGCTGGGTGCTGGCCTCCCTGCCGAGGTGTGTCTGTGGTTCCCCGGGCGACGGTCCGGGGCTGAATCTGATTTTGTATCCCCTTGAGGTTCGCGCCCGGCTTCTCCTCCCAGAGTCAGGCCTTTACTGACTCAGAGGGGTCACTAAGGGACCACTGTGCTAAAATTAGAGACTTGGCCACAATCAGTTGCGGGTGTTTGCTCAGCCACTAAAAAACGTATCACAGCTCGCCCCTTCCTGCCCAGCAGGCATGGGGCACAGAGCCTGAGGGTAACAAGGACCCAGTCTCAAGGAGCCTGGACTCCTCTCAGCCTGCGTGGGGCCGGGAGCGGCCGTCCGCACGCCTCTGCTAGATCACCTGTCGGGAGGTGGGGAGCCCTGCCCCCCCAGTGCCTGTGACCGGCCATCAGTCTACACTGATGTCATCAGCCTACACTCGGGACACTGCCGAGATGCTTGGTCTTCAGCCCCCATCTCATCGTCTTTCAGCTGAAGAAGCTGAAAAGCTAATGTCGACACTTGGAGTGGAAGGAATGGGGGTCGTTGTTCCGTTTCGCTGCTGACCTGGGAGGGCCGGTGATGGAAGGGTCGGGGAGGCCTCACTGTCAGACTCGGCCTTCCTGAGTGCCGCCCAGCCTCCAGGGCACGGGGAAGCCTGGGGTTGGCTGGTGGTGCGTGTTCCTGCCTGCTCGTCCAGCCTGCCTGCTGGCACCACGTTAGCCCGTGGGGTGGGCGCTGTCCCCTCTGCCCACACTGCAGCTTGGAGCCCACAGTCACCACCCCGCACGATCTCCCTGCAGACGGAACGGAGCGCACTGCCCCTCCACACGCACCCTCTGAAAACTGCTTAACCGAGACACCTGGGAAGAGGGTGCCTGGGTTTTCAGCCCGGGGCCCTCAGGGTGGCTGCCCAGGGCAGACCACAGCCTGGAACGCTCGGAGCAGAGCACGGTGCCCACTGTCCAGGACCACAGAAGCGGAGGATCCGCCTCTAATCGAGGTCTCGATTACTGATGGTTGTCCCAGAAACGAGGCCCCGCTCCCCTGGCACGCGCTCCACAATGAATGGACAGCCCGCATGTTCAGGCGCAGGCCCCGCAGGGCTGCTGCGGTGATTAGATGAGGATCGGCTGTAATCGGCCTTGTCACTCCTGCTTCTCGAGAATGATTTTAAAGCCTTGTTTCTCAGTCCGTGAGCTCTTTTCCCCTCATCCCTCTGCCCACAGTGAACCCGTCCACTGCCTGAAAGCTTTCCTTTGCCAGCGGTGCGGGGACCCCAGGCCACGTGTCCCGGTGGAGAAGACGGGGAACTTCCCAGCCCAGAGCTCTGGAGGTGCAGGGAGCACAGCCCGGAAGCCTGGCTCCCAAATCTTCATCTAGATTACAGTTGTGTGTACACACATCTCTGGGTGTCACTGAACTCTAAACACTGCCTAAGGGCTGCTAAAATATTTCGGTCAAGGAACTGATGTGCTTGGCCAATGCAATTCAACGAGGGCATCTGCAATTTCATACCAAGGCTGAGAGATTAGAGGGGCAAAGACCAGCAGGGGGGCTGCCCCCAGAGGGGGCACGGCAGAGGGGACGCATGTATTTCCCTCAAGTATCCGGCAGCTGCAGGGGGCTTGGACGGCCCTGGTGGGGTCCTCGCACTCTGAGTTAAGCCCCAAGAACTGCCCGTACGCTGGGTGCCGCCTCCCAGATGACCAGGGCGTGCTGAGCTCCTCCGGACCGAGGTGTGAGCACAGACTCTGTGCCCCTTCTGCTGACCAGCTGTCCCTGCTGCGAGAGGAGCCCTGTTCCTGACAGAGGAGACCTCATCCTGCACAGGAGGTCCACTCAGCTCCCAGAGACATCAGGACTCTACAGCTGTGATGGCATCCCAGGAGGAAAGCAAGCAACCGGAAGCGGGGCAGAGATCCCACGTGGGGACGGAGGCCACCAGGATGCTCCTGCTTGCGGCCCCTCACCTTCTGAGCCCTGGAGGCCAGGCTGCAGGGCTGTGCCTTCCCACACAGACACCAGCAACCGGAAGGCCCCCTGGGACCCCTCTGGGGAGGAATAGAAGCGTGGAGAAGGGAGGCGAGGAGGGCACTTAGCACCCCCAGGGGCTGAGAGACTGACGGTGTGTCAAGGCTGTGGAAGGGGCTGCAAGCCAGGGCCTTGGAGACAAGCCTCCCGTGCCTGCAGCCCCTCCGCCCACACACTCCACCCCCAGGCAGTGCGCCCAGCTTAGCGGCAGAGCCCAGGGGTCCCCAAACCTGGCTGTGCCTCCAAATCCCTGGGGACACTTTGTAAAAACCCGGGTTCCTTGGTCCCACTATGAATTGAACTTCCCAGAATTCATGTATCAAAGGCTTACCTCCCAGCACCCCAGAATGTGACCTTATTTGGAAACAGGTCACTGCAGACATAATACGTTAAGATGAGGTCATCCGGCAGAGGGTGGGCCCTTTGTCCAACTAGACTGATGTCTTTCTAAAAAGGGAGTGTTTGGACACAGGGAGACACAAAAGGAAGTCCACGTGGGCACACAGGCAGAAGACAGCCGTCTGCAAGCTCCAGGGAGGCGCTCAGAAGGAATCAGCTCTGCCGGCGCCTTCAGCTTGGACTCCTGGCCTCCAGAACGGTGAGAGAATAAACTCTGTAGTTTAATTCCCCACGTCTGTGGCAGTTTGTTAAGGCAGGCTTAGCAAATCAGGATCAGATAGCAGGAGTCCTGGACTCGTCTATTCAACAGCCATGGATCGATTCTTACAGGAATTTTGGCAAGTCCCACAGACAGGATGGGGCTTTGCCGGTGTCTCAGTGATACAGAATCTGCCTGCAATGCAGGAGATGCAGGTTTGATCCCTGGGTTGGGAAAATTCCCTGGAGGAGGTCATGGCAACCCACTCCAGTGCTCTTGCCTGGAGAATCCCATGGACAGAGGAGCCTGGCGGGCTACGTCCATGGGGTCACAAGAATCGGACACGACTGAGTGACTGAGCCCACAGCATGCACAGGGACAGGACGCAGGGCTCTTGGAACTTGGCTGTGGGTGTGGATGACCTGGGGATGCTGGTCACACGCAGGTGGGGCCCAGCAGGTCTGGGGACTGAGACTCTTCATTTACAAGCTCTCACACGTCACTGATGCCACTGGTCCACGCGTCTCACTTTGGACAGCAAGGAGCAGGTGTTTAAAGGTGGCTGGTCCCTCCAGGCGCCTGGTCCCACAGGGTGCGGCCCGTCCAGGGTGCGGCCCATCCATGTTTGTGGCCCATCCAAGTATGCGTGTGCTCAGTAGTTCAGTCATGTCCGACTCTGTGACCTCATGGGCTGTACCCCACCAGGCGCTTCTGTCTGTTGAACTTTCCAGGCAAGAATACTGGAGTGGGTTGCCATTTCCTCCTCCAGGGGCTCTTACTCACCCAGGACTGAATTTGTGTCTCTTGCATCTCCTGCACTGGCAGGTGGGTTCTTTGGCAGGTGCCACCTGGGAAGCCTCCATCCAAGTGGGTGGGACTCCCCCACTCACACGTGCTAAAGCTGAGTGGGTCCTCCGGGGGTGCCTGCCCACGGCCCTCACTCTGTAGACTCGGAATGAGGCGCAGAAAGTCAGGGGCTGTCTACACGCGCACCTCCAGCTCCTAGTGGCCTGGGACCTGCAAACTTTTCTCTCCATTCCTGGCCCTGCGTCCTCAGGCGTGCCCTGTGTTTCGGACCTTGGCTAAACGGTGTGTGGATTAAGAAGAGGAAGCACTGTTCTCTCCTCGAGAGTTCACCAGCCAATTGGAAGCCTCAAAGCTGGTTAAAGAGAAGGGGCTGATAGAGGCAATTAAGCCCTCAACTGACCTCAGTTATCGTGACGCTTATTCATTGACCCAGCCTTTCCGGGGCTGGCCCAGACCCCCCGGCCTCCCCCATCAGCGGACTTCTCGTGTAGCAGAATTGAGTTGCCTCGCTCCCATCCCCTTCGGGGCTGCCTCTGGCTTCCTCCGGAGGGGGCTGTCACACTTTCTGTGGCCCCCCAGGGCTGGCACAGGACTGGCTAGTTTCCCCACTTCCAGGAACTCGCATATCTTCTCAGGGGGCCTTGGCACCATCCCCTTTAATTATCTTGTTTAAAATTAATTTTTATGGAAGTATAGTTGCATTACGCTGCTGGGCAGTCTCTGCTGTATAGCAAAGGAATCAGCCTTAAGTATACATATAGCCCCTCTTCTTTTGTATTCTCTTCCCATTTAGGTTACCCGAGAGCCTTGAGCAAAGTCCCCGGTGGTGTACAGTAGGTTCCCATTCGTCATCCACTTTATGTAAGGTGGGTGTGTATGTCAATCCAATCTCCAGTTCATCCCACCCACCTTTCCCCCTTGGTGTCCATACGTTTGCTCTCTACATCTGTGTCTCTAGTTTCTGGTTTGCAAATAAGATCGTCTATACCATTTTTCTCAGAGAAGGCAATGGCACCCCACTCCAGTGTTCTTGCCTGGAGAATCCCAGGGACGGGGGAGCCTGGTGGGCTGCAGTCCATGGGGTCACTAAGAGTCGGACACGACTGAGCAACTTCACTTTCACTTTTCACTTTCACGCATTGGAGAAGGAAATGGCAACCCACTCCAGTGTTCTTGCCTGGAGAATCCCAGGGACGGGGGAGCCTGGTGGGCTGCCGGCTATGGGGTCGCACAGAGTCGGACACGACTGGAGCGAATTAGCAGCAGCATACCATTTTTCTAGAGTCCACACATACGCCTGAATAAACATATTTGCTTTCTCCTTCTGACTTACCTTACTCTGTAAGACACCCTCGAGGTTCATCCATGTCTCCACGAATGGCCCATTTAATTCTAGACAGACACAGTAGAGAGTCGTGGTCAAGGTCAGGGCTCTGCAGCAAACCTGTAGCCTCTACGTTCAAGCTGGAGCCTCAGTTTTCTTATCTGAAAGTATAAGCATCAGCGCTGCTTCCCTCCTGGGGCTCAAAGAGGGAAGCAAAGGTCAGAACCAAAGTGAAAGCCGCTCAGTCGTGTCCGACTCTTTGCGACCCCGTGGACCATCCAGTCCGTGGAACTCTCCAGGGCAGAATGCTAGAGCAGGGAGCCTTTCCCTTCTCCAGAGGATCTTTCCAACACTGAACCGAGGTCTCCTGCATTGCAGGCAGATTCTGTACCAACTGAGCCAGCAGGGAAGCCCACACAGGGAAGGCGACCACAAGTATTAGCTCTGGTCGAGTATCTGTTTCACTTGTTGTGAGTCTGTTTTTATTACAAAATGCTACACCCATCGCATTTAAAAATCCATGCGTGTACACCCACAGTATATCTGGTAAAATTAGAATAAAATCAACACCAATGTTTCTAGTAGTCATATAGGGATATGAGAGTTGGACCATAAAGAAAGCTGAGTGCTGAAGAATTGATGCTTTTGAACTGTGGTGTTGGAGAAGAGACTCTTGAGAGTCCGTTAGACTGCAAGGAGATCAAACCAGTCCATCCTAAAGGAGATCAGTCCTGGGTGTTCATTGGAAGGACTGATGCTGAAGTGGCTTCAATACTTTGGCCACCTGATGTGAAGAGCTGACTCATTTGAAAAGACCCTGATGCTAGGAATTATTGAAGGCAGGAGGAGAAGGGGACGACAGAGGATGAGATGGTTGGATGGCATCACCGACTCGATGAACATGAGTTTGAGTAAGCTCCAGGAGTTGGTGATGGACAGGGAACCCCGGCGTGCTGCAGACCATGGGGTCAAAAAGAGTCAGACACGACTAGGGACTGAACTGAGCTGAAACACCAAGGCACCTGCCATGCAGGTAGAGACACTGAGCACCACCAGGGAGCCTCCTCAGGACATCTGTCAAAGGCAATCCCCACTGTGGAGCTCCCATATACAAGGTCTGCTTTTTCCAATGGCATTTCTCTCTATTTGGGGATATCCCTAAAATATATTGTGAAGTTTTCAATTTGGGGACTTCATTTGCATGGTATCATTTCTCACTATCGTCTCATCCCATCCTCTGTATTTGAGAGGTTTCTGTTTCTTTCACTGAAGGAAGCATCCTGGCTGATCACACTGCTCTCTGGTTCCTCCTTGCTGGACTGTAGCCCCTCCTGTCACTGGACACAGTGGAACTATGAACAGTCATGCTCACGCTTTCCCTGCCCCACACCCGGCATTTACACACAAACGATCCTCTGCGGACTGTGCCCGGAAGTGGAATTACCGATCTCAGGAAAGGCACAAGTGCAGCACACTTTTGGATCACGAGTTCTGTGTTCCAGTATCATTATCCCGGTTCACAAGACCTGCCATCAGCGGGGGGATACTCTCATTCTCACCAACACTCGGTAGCGGCTGCCTTTTTCATTTTAATCTTGTCTGCTTCTTAAATTTTAACCACTCTGGTGGGTGAAACCAATCTGAATGCAATTTTGATTTGCATTCTTTTATTAGTGATGAGTTTGACCATCATTTAAAACATTTATTAACTGTCAATGTTTTCTATTTTGTGAAAAATGTTTTTATATATTGTCTTCCCTTTCCACTGGTTGACATGCCTTTTTCTTAAAGGTTTATAAGAGACTGTAATTCTGGATATACTAATTCGTCCTCGATTAAATGCATTATAAATATCTTATTGCATTTTGTGTGGCTATTTCCTTACTTTTTAATGATGCCATTTCATAAACAAAGGCTTCTGTTTCTAAGATGCTTTATGGTTAGTGCTTTTGTGTCTTGTTTAAGCAACCCGAGGATTCCTATAATGCCATCTTTTAAAATATTCATAGCCATGCTTCTTGCTTTTAATTCTTTAAACAATCTATAATTGATGCTTTTAACATGGTAATGTAGGATGCAATTTTTTTTGGTCCGTGTGGATAAGTAGCTGCCCCGAATCACGCATCGAATGGCTCTTCTCTTCCTGCTGGTCTGCAGCGCCGTCCTGCACTTTATCCCTTCTTTGGATTTCCTATTCCGTTCCATAAGTCTCTCTTTCCTGTCCTTGCACCGACACCCTGCTCCGATCGTGAACGTGGATTTATGACTCACGGAGTAGGCTTCAGGAGCATGTTGGCTCGCCGTGGCCCTTTGCTCCTCCATATAAATGTTAGAATTATCTTGTCAGATTCTACAGAGACCAGCACTGGAATTTTCCCTGAATCTCTGACTCGGTGTAGGCAGGTTTGACATCTTTGAATATTGAATCTTCCTCACCATAAATATGAAATATATTTCAGTGTGTTTATGCTTTTCAGTAAAGATGTGCAATTTTCCTCGTGTGAGCTTTGGCACGTGTTTCAGTAATTGCTGCCTGTGTACCTTGCGTTGTCGTTGCTGAAAAATCTGTAAAAGTGACATTTCAAATATTGATGAATTATAACACAGTATGTGTGCTTTTGTATTTATTGATCTTACAGCTAGTGCTTTACTAAATGCATACTGATTTTAATCACTTTTTTGGAGAATATTTCAAGAAGTCTGTCTATTTAATATATACAATAATAAATATTAATACCTCCAAATAATGATAAGATTTCCCTTTCCATTTTCTGATTTTTTTTTTACTTTATTTTATGAAGCTGTCTAGAACAGCTCACAAATAATGATACAAAAATTATTGCTTCTTATTCATGATGTTATTCTTTTAAAAGTTTTAACTGGAGTATATTTGATTTATAACATTGTATTAGTTGATGCTGTACATCAGAGTGAATCGCATACACATATACCCATTCTTTTTTAGATTCTTTTCCCGTATAGATCATTAGAGAGTATTGAGTAGGGTTCCCTGTGCTGTACAGTAGGTCCTTATTAGTTATCTATTTTATACATGGTGGCTGGAGAAGGAAATGGCAACCTGCTCCAGTGTTCTTGCCTGGGAAATCCCACGGACAGGGGAGCCTGGCGGGCTACAGGCTTGGGGTTGCAGAGTCGGACACGACGGAACTGACTGAGCGCACACAGTAGTGGGTATATGTCCATCCCAACCTCCCCATTATCCCTCCCGCTTGCTCATGCTTTAAATGTTTCCGCATTTGTTAGGATGCAGGAGCCGTCCTGGAAGCCGTGGTCCTGCGTCCTGTGCCGAGGATCTGCCTGTTACCACTCGGCTGAGAGCCTGCCCCTGCTCCCTCGCTGGAATGCCAGGGCCGGGCGTCTGTGAATCCAACCTCCCAGACTCCCTTGCCAGCCAGCATCTCATTAGGCTCTGCTCTTGGGAAGGTCTGATGGGAGATGGAAGCAGAAGGAGGCGAGAGGAGGCTTTCGTCCTGTTTCCAGCCCCTGTTAGCGAGGCAGCTGGAACAGAAATCCAGACCCTACAGCTTGACAGCCATCTCCCTGGGTGACCCCAGCCCCGGCTCCTCCAGGACCCCTGAGATGAGCCATGCCTAGTTAGCCATTCCCTGAGCACCAGCTGTGTAACTCCCACATGACAGCCAAGCCCCAGCCAAACGGTGTCTGTGTGTGTGTGTGCAGGGGGATGACCTTCTGAGCCACTACGTTCAGGCCTGGCTGTGATGTCAGTTCTCAATATTATTATATTTGAGTTGGCCCAGCCCGCTGGTTATACCGGTTCCTAGAATGTATGGCCTTGTGGGTACCTCATTAAACAAGTACAGAAAGTGAAAGTGAAGCTGCTCAGTCGTGTCCGACTCTTTGCAACCCCGTGGACTGTAACCTACCAGGCTCCTCGGTCCATGAGATTTTCCAGGCGAGAGCACTGGAGTGGGTTGCCATCTCCTTCTCCACCGGATGTTTTTGACGTAGGGATCGAATCTGGGTCTCCCGCATTGTAGGCAGACGCTTTACTGTCTGAGCTACCAGGGAAGCTATACAAGCCTTCAGCAAATCAACAACCCCTGCGTTAAATCCCCTAATTTAATATCTCTAGCAAAGTTTCGATATTCTCACTGAAGTGGAAGTGAAAGTGTTAGTCGTTCAGTTGTGTCTGACTCTTTGTGACCCCGTGGACTGTAGCCCTCTAGGCTACTCTGTCTGTCGGATTCTCTGGGCAAGAATACTGGAGTCGGTCGCCCTTCCCTTCTCATGGGGATCTTCCAGACCCAGGGATTGAACCTGGGTCTCCTGCATTGCAGGCAGATTCTTTGCCAGCTGAGCCACCAGGGAAGTCCGTAGACCTTAATTTATCGAATCACCTCTATTCCATAAGAAAGTGTTGTTTGGTTTTAGTTTCCATCAGGATTGGTGTCAAATTTCATTCCTTCATTAATATGAATCAATTTCAATAACACCATGCTCTCCTCCTTAACTGTGTTAATGTCCTGTTTGAGTATCCAGATCATGCTAATCTGGCAGAATGTGTATTCCTAATCTCTGGCAGATCTAGGCTTGGAGGCATCTTTTCATTGGAAGGTTGTCAGTGTCCCCCTCTTAAAGGAACGAGGTTTTTGTTTTGATAAATCATTCTGAAACTGCTATTCATGTATTTGCCTAGTTGCAGTGTGTGTGCTCCGCGCTGTGGTGGCTTCTCTTTCTGTGGAGCGTGGGCTCTAGAGTGCATGGTAGCTGTGGCTCACGGGCTTAGTAGTATGCGGCTCACGGGCTTAGTAGTATGCGCGTCTTCCTAGACTCGGGATTGAACCTGTGTGCCCTGAACTGGCAGGCAGATTCTTAATCACTAGACCATCAGGGAAGTTCTGATAAGCTATTTTTTATTTATCAAGTTAATTGCATTAATGTATCAGAGATCTGAAATGAGAGATTGAGCAGTGAAATCTATTTTAAGAGACCTGGGTGTAAGTGGATGAGAGAATTAGACGAAGATGCCGGGGGGAGTCCCTGTGAAATTAGTGCCCGGCAGGGCCGTGTGTTCCTCCAGGCCCGTTCACTTCTGCGTTATGCTCACCTCACCTCAACCCCACCTGAAAGGTCCTTTTAGTCCTTTTAGTAGACCAACTGTTATTGTTCTATATCTAAAAGCATATACATAGTATTGCCAAATCTCACAATTCTGCGTCATCCTCTGTTCAGTTACCCACGTCTCATGTGTGGTCAGCATCTATTCCTGCACCTTGCCCCTCTTTCATCCTTCAGTACTGTTTTTGCCAAAATTTCTTCTTACATCTCATTTTTTATTCTGGGGTCATTTTCTTTCTGAAGTACATCTTTTAGAAGATTTTTTTTGCTGAGGATCTGTTGATGTTTTCCTTTTGAGAATTTTTTTACCCCCCTCTAGTATTTTTACTGTACAGACTGCTGCACTAACCATGACTTTTCCTTAGCATCTTGAATGTGTTACCACACAGCTTTACTATGGTTGCTATTAGGGTCTGCTGTCAACGCAACGGTTCATCTCTCCGAGGGGAACTGCCTTTTCTCTGTAGAGGTCTGTAAGAACTTTGTGCTTCAGGCAGTTCCGTGACAATGAATCCAGGTGTAACTTCCTTTCCACATGTCCTTCTGGTTGCGTGTTTTGCTTTTTATATCTGTGGATTCATGCCTTTCCTCAGTCCTGAAAAAATAACCAGCCATTAACATTCATTTTCTTTCTTCCTGCCCCAGCCTCTTTCGCTGGAATTCTGGTTGCATGCACATGAGACTTTCTTGTCTTTTTCCCTGTATTTCTTCACTTCAGTCATACATTTCATCTCATCTTTCAGTCTGCCACATTCTGGTAATTTTATCTGATTTGTCTTCCAGTTCTTGGATTTATTTCTTAGCTGTCTCATCTGCTTTGTAACTCAGCTATTGTGCTGCTCATTTTAGCCATTGTGTTTTAATTTCCAGAAGCTTTATTACTTCTTTATGAAGTCTGGTCATTTTTGTGGTCTACCACTTCTTACTCATTTTCTTATGTCATATTTCAATTTTTAAAATTTCCATATAGAATTATTTCACACTCTTCTAACAGTTAAATGTCAAATCTCTCTTTTTATGCTGCCTCTTAATTTTGGTGGTTTCTTCTTTGGGTTTGGGGGTGCGTTTTATTTTATATTATTTTTAGTTAAATTTTGTTTCACCTTTGTGCTTGGCTGAATTTAACCTGTGGTCATTCTGAGAGATCTGAATTGAGGATTTACTTATCCAGAAAAAAGTTGTTCTGTTACTACCAGGTACCAGAAGGAGATCTCTGTAATTCTTTAGCCAGAGTCTGTGACAGTGGAGGCAAAGTTGAACTTCAGAGTGCTGTGAGAACAGGGGGGTAACCACAGGTAATCGATGGAGACAATTGTTATTGGAAAGTTGAACTTCAGGGTGCTGTGAGAACAGGGGGGTAACCACAGGTAATCGATGGAGACAATTGTTATTGGCACTGTTTTTTCCCACCTGGGACTGTAGCAGAGAAGACAGAGTCTACGGCACTTCCCTTGGTTTTCAGGTAGGTCCCACCCCACCTTTTTCAGGAGACATAGACCCCCAAGAACCTGACTTCATGGAGAAATCTCAGCTTAGCTCCAACACTAAACAGGGACCACATCCTATTCCTGACACCCCAAGCTGACATTGACCCCCAGCTTCTAGCTTCTTGATCAGTATCAGCTGTCCCTCCAGAGCAGCCCCACCGTTGTGGCTGCACCGTGTTCTTCTCCCAACTTTTATGGTTTTGATATGTTCTGATTTATTTCTTCTTCATAGGTAATTTCAGTGTTTCGAGCCAAACCTTTTTTTTTTTTAGGTATATATACTGTAATTTACCCAGAGTCTGGGAGATTTTTGTGTCTGAGGGCAACTCAGAAGACCCATTCCATCAAGCTACTCTGAACATGGCTTTATATTTCAGACACAACGGAGTCAACGTGGATGGTGAGGAGCCCTGTGGTCAAGAGTGGGATGAGACATCTTCAAGATGTCATTTGGTAAAGATGGGGACCTGGGCCTGATGGTGGACATCTTTGGGAACCTGTCACAGGGGCTGAACAAGGGCAGGGCCAGCGTCTTGCGCACATTTTCCCCAGAGTTTGCTGGGAGGATACGTGGTGATGTCACTAACTGCGCTGTCCCCTCCACAAAGCTCACCTACGGTCTCTGTCCCTCTCGGCTGAACCAGGGCCTCCGCTGTGGCCCACTGCACGCGGTCCTTTCCAAAGCTGCAGGAATTGAGCATCCCTCACACGGTCGCAGGGCAGTGACTGCAGGCATCGTGGTCCCCAGTGTCCAGCCCCGGACCTGGGGTTGAGGGAAGGACAGTGAGAGCACCCGGAGTTCTAACTCTCACACTCGCGTTTACACAGTGCAAGGCGGCTGCTGCACCGAGGGAATAATAGACACAGTGTAGTCTGTTGAAACCCCAAAGTTGGTTCCCAGACAGTGGCAGTTCTTGTGCTTTGCTGAACACACAGACTTCAGGCTGGTGGCAGGGACTGCTCACCACTCAGGTGCATGCCCCTTGCTCACAAAAGCCTTGTGTTTCAGCCCCTGGGGATGGCCAGGACCTTCTTCCCGAGAGCTCGTACCTCTCTGGACTTTGGTCCAAGGTAAGCTGTATCCTCACCTATTCACCAGGGCGAGTTCTCAGAATAAATTGGAACCTGGCTGCCTGGTCCTTCAGGGAGATTTGAACTCTGATGTTGGGTTACATGCATCAAATATACCCTCAGTTAGGAAAAAAAAAGAAAGCATGATCTGTTGTGACTTTTGAAATGTCTTTAGTGCAGGTTGTATTAATATGGGATTTAAAGAAGATGGGTGGATATTGAGGAGCAAACCTGAAGTAATAATTGCCTCAATTTATTTCTCAGGAACCAAAATTAGAGACAAATGTGTCCCCTGTCTCCTTTCTGGAAGCACAGCCTCCTCAAAGCAGCTATGCTTAATTCAGATACAAAGCCCTTATCCCTCCCGGGTCCACCTGCAGCCCCGCCGCTTTCATCATTTCTCCCTGGAATTCATTCGGATCATAGTCGTTTTCAAGGTTTGTTTGTGTAATTCTAATAAACACTTGCAGGGCACCAGGGAGGGGAGGCGTGGCGTTGTGGGCTCAGGTACAGGAAGGCACGGGGCCGGGCATCCAAGATCCAGGTCAGGGGAGTGGGGCACAGCAGGGGCTGCTGACGTCATGCTCAGGCACGTGGTTGGTGAATTTTGGGCACTATGGGAATACAGAAGAAGGACAGTTGAGGCTGTCTAGATGGATCGCACAGAGGAAATACGACCAAAACTGGAGGCTGAGTGGAGGATGATCAAGAGTGAGGGAGGCGAACCCAGAAGGAAAACGCCAAGGGGAGGAGTGTCAGGGGAGGGTCGCCGAGGGGAGGAGTGTCCGGGAAGGGTCACCGAGGGGAGGAGTGTCAGGGAAGGGTCGCCAAGGGGAGGAGTGTCCGGGAAGGGTCGCCGGCAAGGCATGAACACAGAACAAAGGGTTGATCCTTCCAACCAGAGTGCGTGGAGACCAAGAGAGACGCCCTAAGTCCCTGGCTGGGGCCGCGGGCGTGAGTCAGCGTGGACCAGGCCAGCTGGGCACCTGGCCCCCGTGTGCAGAGGCGCCCACGCCATCTGGCCTGACGCACACGCACAGCTCGCTGTCGGTATTGCGTTTGGTCCCTGGCCGTTCGTGCAGGTCGGGCCAGGTCTGGGCATCCCGAGGGAGGGCCACGGCCCTGCTCCGGGCTCAGCTCCCCTGTGTCTGCCCGCAAGCGGGAGCAGGCCTCCCACGCCCTGCCCTGGGCCTCTCCCGCGTGGAGGAGGACAAAAGCGAGCCCTCGCTCTTCACTCCTCACCCTCTTTTGTGTCTGGTGCCTGTTGCTCTTCGCTCTGTGCCAGTTCTCATGAGGTTTCAATAAAAATGCCTGAGCATCCATTTGCTCACAGTCCTTCTGATGCAGAGACTCATCTACTACCTGGAGGGACAGCGAGTGTGTGGGTCGGGGGGACGTGGTCAGGATGAAGGAGGTGATCTGGCAGAAGGAGCTTGGGTGACGTGGTCAGGATGAAGGAGGTGATCTGGCAGAAGGAGCTTGGGTGACGTGGTCAGGATGAAGGAGGTGATCTGGCAGAAGGAGCTTGGGTGCTGAGACCCCTGGAATCCAGTCCCACGTGCCGTCTGGAGCGGGCAGCGCTCTGATGCCTTCCGAGATCCTTCTGCTCGCTGTCCAATTTATCCCTCACTCTGCAGTGAGGACAGCGTTGCCGGGCCATCACGGGGGCTTAGTGGGGATGCCAGGTGGGATGGAGTGATAAAGCACTCCCGTAAATCAATCTCTTGAAGTTTTAAGATTGCTTTTTCCACTTAATCCCAAGAAATTTCAAGTCAAAGCTCCCTTTAAAGTGAGCTATAGCCGGAGCCAGGTACTTCGGGTCCGGGGCGTTGGTTTCTTGTCAAGTTTTACTTATAGAGAAGATGGTGGCCCAGAAGGAGCTAATAATAATAAACCACAGTTTCCTTTATTATAAATTCCACAGGGACAGTCAATTCTCATGGAAGGCTTTCACCAACTCTTGCCGGTCTTGTATAAGGAGCCAACTAGAACTGCAGCAGATGAATGAGAGTAGGTCGGGGAGGAAAGCTGGCTGATATTTCCGTTTGCATTGTGAGTAATACATAAGATAAAAGCTCGGCAACTAAGACCACCGGCCAGTGACCGGAGGGCCTCGTTTGTAAAGCTGGAGGGTCGTGCTCAGGTACGGGAGGGATCTTTCTTCGTCTTCCTTGCGATGCTCTGCACAGCAGCTATGATCACACACAGTTTTTCTCACTCCTCTGAACCCTGGGCGTTCTCTCCATCGTTCTTCTAAACAGACCACAAAATGGCAAGCCGCCTGGATCCATGGCATTTGTCAATTTCCATGGTGTGAATATTCACACCACAGCAGATTTCAAAATACAAACCTGACTCCATTCTTATGACTGCCAGTAAGTAAGGACGGGGGGGAAGGGATAGTCAGGGAGTTCGGTACGGACATGTGCACACGGCTATATTTAAGAGGGATTACCAACAAGGATCTACCATACAGCATAGAGAACTCTGCTCACTTTTATGTGATAGTCCGGATGGAAGGGGAATTTAGGGGAGGATGGATACGTGTGTATGTATGCCTGAGTCCCTTTGCTGCCCACCTGAAACTATCACAACATTGTTAGTTGGCTAGACTCTAATACAAAATAAAAAGTAAAAGAAGAAAAATGTGATTTCCTGGAACGGGAAGGGGGGCAGTGTTTGGAAGTGATGCTGCGTCCATATGGTTACACTGCGATCCACCGCGCAGGAAAAACAGATGTAAACAAGAGTTCAGGAGTGAAAATCCCACTGAGATGCAGCGAAGCTGTTAGGAGGTGCTGGGTATACTGAGTAAGCTATTAGGCGGAGCTGTTAAGTATGCACTGTCCTTATCTGATGTACCTGACAGTAAGTTTGCACATAGGCATGCTAAGTTGCTTCAGTCGTGTCCGACTCTGCCACCAGATGGACTGTGGCCCGCCAGGCCCCTCTGTCCGTGGTTCTCCAGGCAAGAACACCAGAGCAGGGTGCTATGTCCTCCTCCAGGGGATCTTTCCGACCTAGGGATCGAACTCAAGTCTCCTGCGACTCCAGCATTGAAGGCAGATTCTTTACCGCTGAGCCACTGGGGAAGCAATGCCTATTGTCTTAGCTTCCTGCTGCTGCTAAGTCGCTCCAGTCGTGTCTGACTCTGTGCGACCCCATAGACGGCAGCCCACCAGGCTCCCCCGTCCCTGGGATTCTCCAGGCAAGAACACTGGAGTGGGTTGCCATTTCCTTCTCCAATGCATGAAAGTGAAAAGTGAAAGTGAAGTCGCTCAGTCGTGTCCAACTCTAGCGACCCCATGGACTGCAGCCCGCTAGGCTCCTCCGTCCATGGGATTTTCCAGGCAAAAGCACTGGAGTGGGGTGCCATCGCCTTCTCCCTTAGTTTCCTAGGGCTGCCTTAACAAATGACAAGAGGCAGGGTGGCTTAAAGCAGCAGACTTTGATTGGCTCACAGTGTCGGTGGGGCCCCGCCCCGCCCCCGTCCTCCCCGCCATGGCGGGAATCCTGCCTGCCCCTCCGGCTTATGGGGCTCCATCTCTGCATGTGGTCTCCTCCCCTGAGCATCTGAATTTCAAGTCTCTTTCTGCCTTTATCTTATGAGCCCACCACCCGCCCAAATCTAGCATGACCTCTCTCAGGAGCCTTAACTTAATACATCTCCAAGACTCTTGTTCTAAACAAGCAAACTCGTGTGTACAGGCTCCGAGGGAACCCGCTGCACCTACATCTAAGCAACCAGCTCATAACACGCCTGAAAAATTAACAACCTTCTCTCGTAAGCCAGTGTGAGCCAGCCCCGGATCACCCTTGGGAAGGTGTCCGTTTCCATCACACTTCCAGTGAAATAAAGCAAAGCCCATTTGTCCTCTTACTCCATCACGTGTTAATAGTTACCAGACCCCCACCAGGTCCCCACCAGGCAGGGGAGCCGGCTGGAGGCCCGAGTGCCTGCTCCCCAGTGGCCCTGACAGATCTGGCTGGAGCAGGTGGTGGCGTTGTCCTCCAGGGAGGAGGTGGACAGCTTGAGTGGGCTGGAGGGACCTCCCCAGCTGTGGCAGTTGGGTCAGAGCCCAGAACAGGCAGGGGCCCTGGTGGGAGGCTCAGTGCCCCTGACCACTGCGTCTCTGGAGCATCGCTGCTCACTTACCTTGAAGATGGCCAAGCTGGTGACAGTTCCAAAGGGTAACACAGGGCGGGAGGGCAATTGAGCGACGTCCCCCAGACCTCCCTGTAGCCGGCCTGCAGGGCGGATGTCGCTGAACCGGCACCATCCTAGCTGCAGCTGGCAGCCTGGCTCCCCGGACGCCCACTGCGCTGATGGTGGTGGGCTCCATGCCTGAGTCATCGCTGGTGAGAAACTGGGGGGAAAGCAGGGAAATTGTCCAACCCGGCGACATTTTCCTTGACGGGGGAATCAGTGACTACAGGGTTTCTGCCAGCGTCTGAAAAGGAAGCAGGTGGGAGCTGGAGGGGAGACGGGCCTGTGTGGTGGGCGAACGGGTCCCACTGCAGGACAGGCCGGGACCTGCCCGAGGGCTTGTCCTGAACCTCGCCTTCCTCTCCCCCCAGGTTCTGCTGCACTCGCTCCTTCCAGGGAGCGCCAGAGGACTGGAAGGGGAAAGGTACGAGAATGACCCCCGCCAAGGTCAGGGTGATCGGATTTGCTGGGCACCAGCACTGAGAGGATGGGGTCAGGCAGAGCCAGCCCGGGGCCGGGTCAGAAGCGTCAAAGCCTAGTCCCTGGCTGGGGGCTCCAGGAAAGCCGTGTTCCCTGTGTCACACACCCTGGCAGGTGGCCCGGCCCTCCCCGTGGCCCCGACAGGAGCCGGTAGGAGAGCGGAAACCCAGGTGTCCCACGCAGCCTCCACTGCACCAGGCGAGCTGGTGTCTGCTGGATGTGGGCATCACATGGGGGTTTCAGAGTCAGGACAGGGGTGCCACGGAAGTCACCCCCCAGGGCGCGGACGCAGGACGCCCCTCGAGGGGCCATCAGCAGCCCCCTCCCCACATCGGAGGGGTGACAGTACCTCCCGTCCACAAGGCTGCTGTTGAAGATGAAATATGTCAAAGCACGTCCAAGCAAGCACCACTTGCTTCAAATGCCAACACATGGAGCCAAGGTCTCCCATTTCCAATGTTTCTGTTCTCTCCACCAAGAAAAATACAGTTTATGATAAAGAAAAAAAGAGACTGTTTGATCCTAAAACCCCAAGACTACTTTGCCCTGAGCCCACTGCTCCCCACACCTTGCCCCCTCCCATCCACGATGGGGGTGGCCCAGCTAAGCTCTGGTCGAGTCCAACACTTGCAGCTAATGAAACAGCAATTCCTCAACACAAACATGCATTTCCTTCTCACAGCTGCTCTTGGTTGGAGAACCATTAAGACCTGTTGTCTCTCATCGCTTGATGGGCTGAATCACCCTTGACGTTCTTGCCCAGTTCCCAGGTAAGTGGTTATCATCGACCAAACAACGTCAGGTCGGTTTCCAATGCACTGCCTTGACGTTCTGAGTTTGTCTGATTGCTGTGTGTGCGGTGTTTCTGAGGGAACTGACTGCTTTTCACTGCATTCAGTGCCTCCCTAAAAGCCATCATCTGAGAAGCACTCCTCAAGGACCTGCGATGTGCAAGCTGCGATGTGCAAGCTGCGATGTGAAGGGTGCCTGGGGCCTGTGCCCCACCCGCTCGTCCTCGCAGAGGGCGCGTGCCACACGGGGGAAGCATGCCCATGATTGCCACTTCGCCCTGGAATTGCAGCCCAGTCAGGTGGGCTTTGGGCTGAACTGAGGACCAGGCTTTTCAAACATCTCTCTCTCTACGCTCCTGAGAGCTGTCTTGCTGGGGTTGCATAGTGAGAGACAGATTGGACGAGGCCAACGGGTCCGTTTGCAGAGGGATTTCTGTTCTCTGCCCCTGAGTGTGGACCGTGTGTCTTGGGGGATGGAGCCTTGTCGTTTTGAGGAAAGGTGTAGAATTGCCCTTGCCCTCAATGGTTCGGTTGGAAGTCTGGAGGCAGGGGGATGTCCACAGTGACCCATCAAAGGCACGTCTGACCTGAGAGGCAGGCACAGGCCAGCGGCTCTGGGCTTCACTGTTAGCAGCTCTTATCTTGGGCTGACAGCACTGCCTGAGGAACTGGCCTGGATCCCACCAAGGCCAGTCCTGGCCTGAGTCATGCATCTCCTGCTAGAGTCCAGGGATCGGTCTTCACCAGGCACAGAGTTTTTCTGGCGTGTCTGTCCCCACCTGAGATGCTCTGTCAACAAGGCAAAGTGTCAATACATAGATGATAAATGTAAAGTGAGTCCCAGAGCCTGCACTCCGAAATCTAACAAAGTTTTAATCTCACGTCTGTCTTAAGAGCTGCGAGGTATTTTGGCCATGATTTATCTTTTGATTTTCTTAAAGAAATTGCTCTCAAATGTGTTCGTGCTTCAGAGGAGCCACAGACACAAAAAAATGCAATCTTTATTATAACACATCATTTTATTTCCTGCTGCATGAGAAAGATTCAAGGCAGAAATTGTGATTGTCCGGTTATTTTTACATTCAAATAAATGGCAAATCAGCCTGTCAGGACGGCATGTCCTGTCTTAAGCATTTAGCTCATTCTTACAGGAATCAGGGAGCCAGATGTCTTGGGAGCATTTGGACACAACGCCTCTCACGTGGCCCCAGGACAACAGCTGGTAGTTTTCCATCCTGCCTTCTTCCTGGACCAGGTCAGCATCGGGACCAGGAAGCTGGCGGCCAAGGCTTGATGTGAAGGCGGTGAGTCAGGGATGCTGAGACGGGACCCAACCAGAGAGCTGCCCTCAGCACTCCCCGCACCCTCTACTTCTAGGTCAATCTTCTGCCTGTGACGGAAGCAGACGCTCAAGGTCAGGGAGGCCTGGGAGCTCCCAGGATGGGCCTGGGGGAGGCAGCAGTCGGGGTGCCCTGAGGATCTTGGAACCTTGCTGTGTCTTGAAGATGCTGAGAAATGGCTTAGTACGAGGAGGGTGGGAGAGGGCAGGGGGCACCCTGAGGAAGGGGTCCTGGGGGAGTAAAGACGTGGAGGTCTGCACAGAAGGAAAGCTGGCACCAGAGTCAGATGGCACTGGGAAGCAGATGGAGGCCGTGCCGTGGTAACGAGAGCATCTACCCTGGGCCTGTCCTGGCCATGGTTCGAGCCCCTCTGTCCAAGTCACTGATCCCGGCACCATGACGTAGGGAGGCCGCCACCCTGATTACTGAGGCCCAGGGCCACCCTGCGGTATGCCAGACTCAGTCCAGGCACCAGCAGAGCCGGGGTTGGAGCTGAGTGCTTCCTACCCTCCAGAATGTAGGGAACTTCTGGGGAGGCAGCTGGGATAGGAATGGGACGTTTCACAACTCTTGGCCCAGCTCCCCCAAGTCTGTCTTCCCCTGTGGCCCCATGTCACTGGTGGGACCACCGACCTCAGCCTGGAAGCCACTCTGGGGTCTTCTCCCCCACACCGGCCCCTCCTTCCCAGCCCAGTGACCACCAGGCTCTGCTTCGTGCCTCTGAGCCCTTCCAGCCACCGCCTGATCCTGGCTCTGTTGCTTCAGTCTGCATTCCCGTGAAAGCCCTGGTGCTGGCTCCATCCTGGGGGCTACTGTGAGTGTGACACAAATCAGTCTGCGCGTGGAGCCTGGCACAGGGCACCCTCTCACGCAGCGTCCTGTGCCAGGGTGGACTTCCATGTGTCCCCTCTGCCTGTTCATCTCCTTCTGTCCCTCCACGAGCTTGTGTTCCCAGCCCCTCTTGTGATCAGTGGGCCGTGCGATTGAGTGCCGGCCCCTCCCTGACACTCTACAATCTGCGCTCCTTCCTTTTTTGCCATTTTGACAGCCAGTTGAAGAGAACGCAATGGAGAACACTGAGACCCTAGGATACTGGTTCTCGAGAAAATAGGGGGGCTGCACCCACGGGTGTCTGCATGGAGACCTTCCAGCCATCCCCGCTGGCCCAGTATGGACCGAGGCAGGATGGACCAGCTGTATTATGAGACAGCATCAGTAGTAGCATCATTATCATCACTCTTTTTACATTTGCAGTTCAGTTCAGTTCAGTTCAGTTCAGTCGCTCAGTCGTGTCCGACTCTTTGCGACCCCATGAAGCGCACCACGCCAGGCCTCCCTGTCCATCACCATCTCCCGGAGTTCACTCAAACTCACATCCATCGAGTCCATGATGTAAGCATTTATTTCTTTCATTAGAAAAAAAGCAATACATTAAAATGAAATACATATATATTTGCAAGAAGTTTGGATTTTGCATTGAGGTGCTCAAGGATAATGGAAAAAAGATAATTGAGAAAAAAGAGCAATGATCTTACTTTTCTATAAACAGTAATTCCAGTTATGTTAGAATTAATGATCAATATGAAACTCTTCAATAGCAGCTTTGCCAAAAACCAACTGACAGAATGCATGTGGGTCTGTGCCTGCTCTCCGTTCTGTTTTTCCATCTATGGGTCTCTGCGTGAACCTGAATCGCATTGTCCTGATGACTGTAGCTTTATACTAAATTTTGAAGTAAGATAGTATAAAAATCCTCCAAATGTGTTATTTTTTTTTTAATTTCACCAGCTACATAGACCTTTATATTTCTACATGCAGTCTGGCTTCAGCCTGTCAATTTCTGTTTAAAATATTGATTGTAATTACTTTATTTTTTATTTGGCTGCACAGCACAGCCTGTGGGATCTTTGTTCCCTGGCCGGGGATTGAACTCAGGATGTCAGCAATGAAAGCCTGGAATCACTGGTCCTCCAGGGAATTCCCAGCTGGGATTACTTTATATTTATAGATCAACAAGAGGAAATTTCCATTTTAACAATGTTTGCTGATTTTTCTAGATATGGTATCACTAGGGATTTTAATTTGACTTAGTTTTCATCAGATAAACTCTGCAGGATTTGATTCGATTGAAATTTTTGTGACGAGTTTATGGGTCTGCATCAGGTCTATGTTGGTGAATGTGTTCTGCACACTTGAGAGGGGAGTGTGCTTTGCTGTTGCTGGGTGCAGACCCTACAAACGTCACTCGGGTTTGGGGTGATCGTCCTGCTCAGGCCTTCTCTGTCTTCACCGTCTGTTCAGTTTTACTCTATCAGTTGCTGAGACGAGGTGTTAGTCTCGGAGCTGTCTTTTTCGCTCTTGCATTCTGTCCATTTTTTCCTCACTTATTTTGAAGATCTGGCGTTAGAGGCATGCACACCAGATTTTGGTTTCCGTTATTCAAAGTCTTAATGAATGTTTCCTGTTTCCAGTATGAAACAAGCCTCTCCACTCCTATAACATCCCCTCTTCTGAAGTCTGCCCTGCCTGATACGAATGTCGTGGCACAGAGATCTCTTGCTTATGGCTTGCGTGTCAGGCCTTCTGCCGTCCTCCTTCAGCCTGTCTGTGTCTTTTCACTTGGCGAGTCCCTCTTGCAGGCCGCCTGCGTGTCTTGCCCGTTTATCTGGTCTGGCAGACTGTGATTGGTTCTTTGGTCCGTTTACATTTAATGTAGCTGTAAACGTGTTTGGCTGTGTGCTCCGTCTTGCTATTGCTCTCTGTCTCCCCCTGCTCTCTGCTTCTTGTTCCCTTCTTTCCTGTTTCCTTTGGTTTAGTCAAATATACATTTATTTCTGTATTCTATTCTATGCCCTCAATTGGCTTTCTGTCATACCTGTTTTTTTCTCTCTTACTGCTTGCTCTAGAGATTGCAATACTCATTTTTAATTTATCATAATTTATTTGAATTAACGGAGAAGGCAATGGCACCCCACTCCAGTACTCTTGCCTGGAGAATCCCAGGGACGGGGCAGCCTGGTGGGCTGCCGTCTATGGGGTCACATAGAGTCGGACACGACTGAAGCGACTCAGCAGCAGCAGCATCTGAATTAAAGTATGCAAGAGCCTTCTGTCCAGCCTTCCTGCCTATTGTGTTCTTATTTTTGTATATATCATTTGCATATATGGTATAAACATCAAAATAGATCATTGTATGTCCCTTGGACTACAAAGATCAAACCAGTCAATCCTAAAGGAAATCAGTCCTGAATATTCATTGGAAAGACTGATGCTGAGGCTGAAGCTCCAACCCTTTGGCCACCTGATGTGAAGAGCTGACTCACTGGAAAAGACCCTGATGCTGGGAAAGATTGAAGGCAGGAGGAGAAGGGGACGACAGAGGATGAGATGGTTGTATGGCATCACTGACTCAGTGGACATAAGTTGAGTAGGCTCCCGGAGTTGGTGATGGACAGGGGAGCCTGGCGTGTTGCAGTCCATGGAGTCACAAAGAGTCAAACACGACTGAGTGGCTGAACTGAACTGTTGTTAAAATGGTTGTCTTTATAATTATCTAGATACTTATCTTTACAGTTGGTCTAAAGTTTATAACAGATTTATAGATGGGAGGATTAGTCCAGCATCATGTCCTTCATCATGACCAGAAGTCATATAATCTGCTCCAGTGTGAGTCACCTTACAGAGTCGATACACTTTTCTGTGAGTCACTGAATTTCCCCAATAGTCACATTTCTGCTTCTGAAGGGCACCTACACCAGCTTGAACAATGTAGTCACAGCCTTTTTTTAAAACAACTTTGTTGAGATACGACAAAAAGATCACTCCTTTAATATCTACAGTTCAGTGGGTTTTAGTAAATTTTCAGAGTATGTAACCATCACCACTACCTCCTTTAGAGCATTCTCATCACCTCCAAAGGGAACTCTGTGCCCATTGGCCATTGCTCTGCCTTCTCGCCCAACCCCAACCCGCGGCAACCACCGTGTCTACTCTCTGTGCGCGTCTGCGCCTTCTGGACATTTTGTATAATTAGAGTTGTATGCTATGCAACCTTTGGTGACTGTCTTCCTTACTTAGTGTACTGTGCTCAGGATTCATCCGTGTGGGATTCATAACGAGCATCACTCCTTCACTCCTTTTCATGGCCGAGTGCTAGGCCACTGCATGGACTTCAGCTGATCCAGGGAGCATCAGCAAACCCACGTATATGATCACCTGCTCTGTTAGCTCTTCCAACCCAGCTTTTAGGTGTAATAAAGCTGCCACTTCTGTTCCAGCCATCTGAATGCCAAACCTCTCCCTAACTTGAATCACAACGAGGGTGAGGATAATACAGTGTGTTTGATAAGACTCGTCTCTGTGACATGAAGGAAAGATGGCGTCATGATAGCATCAATCACATCTGAAAGATGGGCTCTTGGGCTCACGTTACAATCTCCACAGTAATTTTATATATGGTGGAAATACTTTTTACTGAAATTACTTTAGTGGGCTTGACTCTGAAAAGGAAAGATTACAGGCACATTAAGAAACACCCCATTTAATTGTGTTGATACAATTTTAAAATTCAGCTCATGGATTTATAGCTCCCTGAAGGGTGAGAAAGGTAAAGGAATCATGAGCCTAGACATGGAAAATTTATTCTGCAGAATAATGCTGGTTTCCTTCCACTGGAAAATCAAAGCTAAGGTCACATTGATGTGCTTGGAGCCGGGGTGGCAAGTGTCGATTATCAAAGTGTGTCACAAAACTGAGATAATTTGGTGCCGATCCGCACAACCTAGAAAGGAAAAGATATTGATTTGTAGAACAGTCAATATTTTCTCCCTATAAAGGAAGAGGAATTGAGCCAATTGTAAATAAATTCTCACACCTCTCAAAGAAGCCACTGGAAGACGGGTCATCTGAGTTTGATGTGTTAGTCGGGGGAGGGGGGAGTGGAGCGTGGCAGCTGTGTCTCTGCTGGACACAGCAGAGGATTTGGACCTGGCTATGGACATCACTGTGTTGGGACCAGGTCCCCCTGCAGGTGAGCCAGGTGGAGGTCTGAACTTGTCCCTTGGCCAAGAGCAAATGGGTGCAAAAACCTCAAAAGGGCAGAGGCGAGACTGGCCTGGGTGGGCCTGATCCTGCCCGCTCTGACCACGAGCACTCAGCACCTGTGGACAACATCCTACGGAGAGGCTACGACCTGAGTCCTCACGTGTGATGGACCGAAGTCCTCATGTTCCCGAGGACATTCTATCTCTGGGCCAAGAATGCAAGAACTGGAGTGCGGGCTGCTAGTGCCCTTCTCTCATTAAACCTCCCAACACAGCAAATTAACAGGTCTCTTTTCTCTCTTTTTTGTTCCACAGCGGAATTCACTTTGTTCTTATTGCTAGATTTAATTTTTTAGGGGAAAGACTTTATTGATGCCCTAACACTGAAGATGTATAAGTGTAGTTTCCAAAATTTTATCCTGAGGGTTTCTTTTTTCATTTTAATTTATTTTTCTGTATGGTGTGGAGGGAGAGCTCAGCTTTATTTCCTTCTATTTGGATGATAAACCATCATTTTTATACCGATTTAAAGGATTTTCCTGGTTTCATATTAAATTCCTCAAAATACTGTGTTCTATTTCTGAATATCCTTCTAGCCCACTCACTTCTCTCTGTGCCTATTTTTAGGCCATTTCGGAATTTTGGTAATAACAGTGGCTGTGTAGCACGCATCTGGTATGTGGAGGACTTTCTCATTATTTTTTTGTCATTTGTCTCTTAGCTAACTTTGAATGTTTATTGTGCCATGTGATCTTTGTAATTACTGTATTTTAATTTTTTTTTAAAGAGAGTTTGAAATACATTCACATTCATTCTTGTTACCGTTCTTTCTCCACCGTTTATGGGTTCTCACCAGGTTCCAGGCCTGCTTCAGACACTGGGGTTCAGGTAGAGAGGGGACAGATGGCCCTGGTAGTGCTCACGTCACAGCTGGAAAGAAAAATGACCAGGGAGATGAGTAGAAGGTGCATCGTGTTAAAATTCCGAGAGCAGTAAAGCAGGGGTGAGGGGGTGAGGTCATCCTTTGTCCTCAGCCCTACAGATGTCCTAAACTCCAGAAAAGAGGGGCCTCATCAAGAGCCACAGAGCACACTCTGCCCCCTGGTTTGACAACCACAAATTAGAGTGAGCAGGTGTGTTATTCACCAGGGCTGCTGAAACAAAACACCATGAACGGGCAGCTTAGAACAACAAAATGTCTTATCCCATGGTTCCAGGGGCTAGAAATCCAAACTCCAGGTGTCGGGAGGACCCCATGCCCTCCAAAACCCTAGGGGGTAGGGTCCTTTCTGCCTCCTCCCAGCCTCCACGCTTCCAACAATTGTGGGTACGTTTCAGCTCATAGACGCATCCCTGCTGTTCTCCATCCTCACCTTCTTCCCTGTCTGTGTCCAAATTCCCTTTTCTCAGGACACAGTCCTAGGGCATTAGGGTTCACCCTCATGATCCCAGTGTAGCTTGGTTTCCCTTGTAAAGGCTCGGTTGCCAAGTGAGGCACCTTCAGCAGTGCCTGGGGTCAGGGCTCCAAGCATACCTTTTGGGGACACAAAATTTGATCCCTAACAGCAGGGTTTTGTTGGGTATGCAGAATTCATCTGCTTTTCAAATATAGAATCTGTGTCAAATGTGTCAAATGACAAGAAGGTCCCTGCTCACCTGCCGGAGGTCTGTGCATCCCAGGGTGCCTTGTTCCGTCTCAAGGTCAGTGCCGTGGTCTGCAGAGGCCAAGCCTGCAAACTCCAGGCGCCTCCCACCATGTCCCCATAAGGACACCGCAGGCCCGCTGTCCATGCACGTCTACATATTCAGGAAAGTTATTTCCCCTTTCTACCTTCTTTGGATTTATCATGTTCTTTCTCTCATTTTTCAGGAGGACACAGCAGTCATTAATTTTAACGTTTTTCCTTTGTCGAACTTGTTCACGTGAAGGTATAAATCTCCTCCCAAGTCCTGCTGTAGCAGCACCACGCAGGTTGTGATAAGGAGGACTTTCATTACTCTTTTAGCTTCGAGTATGTTCTCCTTTCCACTCACATATTTCCCTTCACCCACAAATCATTTGGCAATGCATTTTTGTCGAACTGCCATCAGCGACGATGATCTGCCTGATACTGATCTTCTCATAGCGTTGAGACTTCGCAGGGATGGGGACATGGGTGAGGTTTGTGAGTTCCATGGCTCCTGGAGGAGAGGGCGTGTCACTGGGCTGTGGAAGCTGTGGCTCAGTCCTGTTTTCCAACAGCGTCTTTATTACGATGCCCTTCCAGGCTTCTGTGTCAGGGGCTTTGCAGACTCTTCTGGAAAGGGCAGACAGTGGTATTTCCAGCTCCCTGTCCCTGTCATCCAATTACCCCTTTCTTTCATTGTAGCTTGAAAGCGGTCATGGGAAACACCATCTAAATGAGGATATTGTGTGCCAATAAAACTTTATTAACCACAACAGACTTGTTCTGTGTCCTTAAGGATGTGTCTGCTCGATCTGTTACCTGGTTAGCAGTGCATTCAAATCAACCATGGTGGGTTGTGCATGTTTCAAAATTTCCTGTAACTCCACGTGAATCTGCTGTGTCCGTTTCAAGGCTATATTATTAAGTGCATAGTGATTCGGGTTTACTGTCTTATTCTCCTGAATCAGTCCTTCAATCATTGTCAGGCAGCCCTCTTTATTCACAATGATACTTTTAGCCCTAAGGTTTGTTTTATGTAGTATCAATACACTTACTCTAGTTATCCTGGGCTTTGTTCCTAATTTTTATTTGTGGTCTGGTGTGGATTGTTTCTGTTCCCACACTGTCAATTGTTCATTGTCCCAAGAACCTTTCAGACACTTGGGAACAGCCTGTGTGGACCCTGGCTTTGCTTTTTCCCCTAGGACTTTATATTAGGAGAGGCTTCCCTCATAGCTCCATTGGTAAAGAATCCCTTGCAGTGCAGGAGACCCTGGTTTGATTCCTGGGTCGGGAAGATCCGCTGGAGAAGGGATAGGCTACCCACTCAGGTATTCTTGGGCTTTCCTTGTGGCTTAGCTGGTAAAGACTCCGCCTGCAGTGCAGAAGACCTGGGTTTGATCCCTGGGTTGGGAAGATCCTCTGGAGAAAGGAAAGGCTCAACTCCAGTATTCTGGCCTGGAGAATTCCATGGGGTCGCAAGGAGTCAGACACGATGGAGCGACTTTGACTTATGTGGGGAGCTAACCCTTCTGCATGAATATAAGTGGCTGACATATTGGGGTTCATTCCTGGTTGCCATGGTTTTCTTTAGTTTCTTAATTTTATCTCTCTTTTCCGTGTGTTGGTTTTATTGAGTTGCCTCGTTTCCTTCCTTTTTGTTTGTGATTTAAACATTATACATTTTATTTTATTTTTAATTGATGGTTATCCTTAACACTTCACCACTTCTGGGCTTAGTAAAGTCAAAGTTGAGCAGCATCCCTTCCCTCCTCCAAAAGTACAGGGGTGTTAGACGGCCTTGACGGTGACCCAGTGCCCATCTCTCACCATCGGTGCTAATTATCTTTGTCACACCTGGTGTGTTTGTGTGTTTCCATTTTGTTTTAGAAGGTCCCTGAGCTGAGGCCACCATGCACCAAAGCCTTTTAACCTGGTTTCCAGTAGGTGGTTAGAGCTCCTCTTAGGAATGGGTGTTAACGCCTCCCTCATGTCTGTGGTCACAGAGGCCAGCACTCAGCCTCAGTCAGATTCAGTTCAGTTCAGTCACTTAGTCATGTCTGAATCTTTGTGACCCCATGGACTGCAGCACCCCAGGCCTGCCTGTCCATCACCAACTCCTGGAGCTTGCTCAAACTCATGGCCGTGAATGGAGAAGGGAATGGCAAACCACTTCAGTATTCTTGCCTTGAGAACCCCATGAAGGGTATGACAAAGCACTCAGCCTCCATGCCTGTAAATGGAGCTTAGAGTGGAGGAGGGCGGAACTCGAGGCGAGGGGTGTTGGGTCTAGAAGCCCCCTCCCCTCCATGCCTGCTGCCTGCCCCATCTCATGCGCATCCTCAGGGTGCTTTATTTTTTATTCCTGGCTACTTGCCCTGGAAATATTACAAAACATCTTCATGTTTTCCTTAGTGGATTAGCCTCAAAAATATAATCCTGTTCCTAGGGAACATCTTTTTTCCTCTGCGTTGCAGACACTGTAGATTCCTACGCGGGATGTTTCGCTGTCCTCTGTTCCATCTCGGAAACTGCTGTCTGCTCGCAGGGCTGGTGCGTGACTCGACTCCCGGGACGACGCCCGGGGCTGGCACGCGCGGCCTGGTGATGCTGCGCTGCTCTGCTGTGTCCAGTCTGCCTCCCATCTTCCTCCCACGTGCAGCCGCTCCCACACCAGTGGAACCACCGAGGAACTTTAGTAAACGCCTCTCCATCCCCCCCACATGATGGCCCCGAGTCCCCATCCACCAACTCCAATTCCCTTCCCTTTTTGGGGTCGACCCTGCTCCCCTTGCTCCCACGGCTGAGTGTCCCATGACAGCCAGACCTCCCCTCCCTGGCGAGACGGCCAAGGTGGTTGTCCAAGTCCCCTGGGTGGAGCAGGATGAGCCATCTGCCGGGACGAGGCCACACCGCTGTTCCAGTGCATGTCCCCTGCTTCAGGTGGTTCGCCCTCTCAGGCCGCCACTGACTCATCTTTGCAAGGGGACAGATCGAGCCAGACCAGAGGGGTTTTGCTTTTACAGGAAAGTTACAGGCTCCAGTAGAAGCAGGCAGCAGGAGCTTCCAAGTGAGTGCAGTCCTCTCCTCTGCTTCCTTCTGGGAGTGAAGCCTGGCAGATGAGGGTGGGTCCAGCCGCACCCCAGTGTTGGCAGAGCCCCACCATCCCCATGCCAGAGCCCCACTGCCCACAGACCCGTGGCCTGATGACACAGCTCCACGAGCCATCCCTCTCTCCCAGGAAGCTTGTGGGAAGTGGCCCATCTCCCCAGCTTGCCTTCTGAAGTCCCGGCGAGCTGACACAGGCTGCGGATGGGCTCCTCTTCCTCTGTCAACATTTGTGGAGATCTTTCTGATTTTCGAGTTTGCCTGTGGGTACTCACAGATGGACACCCTTGGGAGACGACAGGCAGAGGGGAGGCCTGTTTGCTCTCAGGCCGGGCAACCTCTCCACTCTGCTGCTGTAATTAGATGTGAAAGAAAACGATGATGTGACATTTTCCATTTGAGCCTCATCAGAAAGATGGCGAGCCAAGCACTTTGATGTCAGGGATGAAACGCAGGGTGGAAATGCAAATTTCAGGAAGGTGTGTGATTCGTAGTGGGGGATGCATCTCCCCCCACGTCTTGGCCCTGTGGGTCTCAGAAGGATGTCTGCAGGGAGGGGAGCTGTGGACCACGCTGCCTCCTCCACAGGGGAGCCCTGGGCTCCCCGCTCGGCTTGCATCTCCCTTCCTGGTGGGGCATCACTTGTCCCAGCCTGGGGATCCCTGGTACCCTCCTGGATGCTCACCTCACGCCCTTACAACAATCGCCCTGCTTTTTGCTCAACTCCGTGGTCATCAAAGTGCCCTTCCAGCGTCGGCTCCATCAGGAGACAAGGAAGGATGTTTGCCCGCCTCCCTCCTCGTTGAGGGTTTGTGGCACCTTCAGAAACTGACCCAATCAGCCCCCTGCCTGCCCTGTACCCATGCCATCTGCCAGTCACACTCCACGTTTCCCCCAGGGGCAGACTGAGCAGGTAGACGGCTGCGGCCAATGGGACTGTCTCAGTTGGGACTTGCAGACCCCGAAGGGTGATTCCGTCCGGACCTGCCTGTCCTCGGTCCTCTGCTCCGACATAAGAGCATCCTGGGCTGAGGGCTACCCTGGAGGATGAGGGGCTCGGGGTCAGAGTCCCCCGAAAGGCCAGGCCAGGCTTGGGTGACTCATCCTGGTGAGAAATTGTCAGGGTGTGCTGTTCTCCGGGGAGTGTGGTTTATTGTTCCCCAGGCAGGTCTCAGAATGGGCGTGGGTTTGTCTGGTCCCTGTCCTTTCTACTGTGTTCTGGGAATGCAACCTGATTTAAATGTCAGTCATATACAGAGAGGAAAGAGACCGAGGGGGATCAGTGGCATCTATCAAGCTCTGGCTTTCTCAGAGTCTGCCTCATGTTTCCTTTTTGTTCGGGGACATGTTCAAATTCAAGAGGCAGGAGACCGAGCTGGGGGAGGGCCAGTGCTGAAGCTCCCGGCTGGGCACGAAGGTCGCAGTGCCGTCAGGGGTGAGGGCACATGTGTCATCAGGAAACAACCTTGGAGAGTCTTGGGCAGCATCGCCCACAGCTGCACACGCGCCAGCGACCCGGTGTTCTCGTGCCCCGTGCACACTCACGGGAAAGGCATACGTGCACTCACGCCTCCACCGTGAAGCGTGGACCCGCGTGTCTTAGCAGTGCTCTTGACAATTATAAAACCAGGAAACCACACACTCTCATCCTCCGCAGACATGATGGGGTCGTACAACGGTGTGCAGCAGAGCCATGAGAACTCAACCACATCTGTGAAGTCACTTCAGTCGCGTCCGACTCTGTGACCCCATGGACTGTAGCCCTGAGTGAAGTCAGCCAGACTAACAGATCCGTCCTGCAGCCTCACACCGTGTGACGCCCAGACCCCAGGCGTGTGCCGAGTTGTGAGTCATTACCAGGGGTGGCCTTGTTGGGGGGGGTGCCTGATGGGACAGAGGGCCGCTTCTCAGATGCCATCTGTTTTCTGGTTTTTTGATCTGGCTGTGGTTGACATGGGTGACCTGCGTATGAAAATTCCTAGAGGGGGTCCCTGATGCTCTGCTCTTTCGTGTCTATGCTGTACAGCAACTTGATGTTAAAAAAAAAAAGGGCCAAGTTTGGAATCAGAGAGCTGAGGTTCTAAAGCGGCCGCCACCTTCTTTCCTGGCAAGACCAAGGAAGTTGGTTTCATGGGAATCCCTGGACCAGCAGCCCACATGGTGTGTGGGGGAGTCCGGGGGGCAGAGAACAGAGCCGCTCCCGGGAGGTGTGTGGCGCCTGCAGACGACCGCGGGCTGTGTTCATTTGCGTTACGATTATTATTCATCTTTGTTATGTACAAGAGTCACATCTGGAAAGGCCACCATCCACGTAGGCTTGAGGTGCGGAAACAAATCGGTAATTTAGCACAAGCTCCCAAGTGTTCAGAGACCCTTGCATCATGCAAGATGTAAGAAGGGACTGATGTGGGGCATCGGCCACTCCTGGGAGGAGCCCAGAGTCCCCGCGGCCTTCGGGGGGTGCGGGGATCACAGGCAGTGCTTTTGTGACCCCAAGGCCGCTGGGCTGGCTCCTGGGGTCCTAACCTCGGCCACGAATGGGGCAGACCCGAGAAGAACTGCGACAACGCAGTTTCCAAGTCACAGGCTGTCTCTCTCCAATAGTTGCTTCATCTAAGAAGAGGCTGGACTTAGGCCTGGAGGGAGGCGTGTTCACAGCCGAGTTCACAGCGCCGCTGTGCGTGGGGCCTGGGCGGCAGTCCTGCCATCGTCACCGTGTCCAGGGGGCCTGGGCGGCGGTCCTGCCAGCGAAGCCAAGCGGGAGCGGGAGCTTTGGGAGGACGGCGTCCGTTACCGTCCACATGCTGTAAAGGGCCGGGGAGGCCGGGCACATCAATTAGCCGTAAAGACCAAACCCAGTGCTCAGCTTTTAATTTCATCTCGTATTTACCCGGCTTTATGGCAGAGCACGGTGCTTTTTCACGAGTATGTTTATTTCTGCCGCAGCATTAAGCCTGCCTGGATGGAATGTGGGCGCTGGAGCCAGGACGCGGGCAGTGACGACGGAAGGCTGAGGCTGGAGGCGGCGGGGCCAGGGCCGCTGGGCCCCGCAGGATGGAGCCCAGGGCACCCCAAAAGATGAGCACTTTCTGGGAAACCAGCTCGCTGACCCCCGCTGGGAGGAAGCATGTGATTGCTGAGCGTGCTCCTGGTGTGGCCCACTTTGTGTATGATTTCACTTGATTTATTTTTTCTTTAATTTTTTTTTTTAATTAGAGTATAGTTGATTTACAATGTTGGGTTAGTTTCGCTGTACTGGAAAGCAAATCAATTATACACATACACACATCCACTCCTTGTTAGATTGTTCTCCCCTACAAGCAGTCACAGAGTACTGAGTAAATGGACTAAGGATTTCAATTCACACATCAGGCCGTCACAGAGTATTGAGTACATGGACTAAGGATTTCCATTCACACATATACACTACCATCTACATGTGAGTGAAAGTTGCTCAGTCGCGTCCGACTCTTTGTGACACCATAGACTATACAGTCCATGGAATTCTCCAGGCCAGAATACTGGAGTGGGAAGCCTTTCCCTTTTCCAGGGGATCTTCCTGACCCAGGAATCAAACCAGGGTCTCATGTATTGCAGGCAGATTCTTCGCCAGCTGAGCCACAAGGGAAGCCCAAGAATACTGGAGTGGGTAGCCTATCCCTTCTCCAGCGGATCTTCCCAACCCAGGAAACGAACTGGCGCCTCCTGCGTTGCAGGCGAATTCTTTACCAACTGAGCTACCGGAGAAACTGACTTATATATAAGAAATAACTAATAAGGACCTATTGTATAGCACAGGGAACTTAATTGATTTTTGAACAGCAACATTATGAGTGCAAAGGTGTGGATTTCAGGGTTTTCGGCTTTAGTGCTTTTTCCTTTGGTAAGAAAAGAGTTAATTAAAGAAAAAAAAAAAACAAAAAAACAGAGTCTCAAATCCAGGAGAATATCCCTTAAACACAATCTTGTCAAAAATTAGGACCAGAGCTGTTCTTGATTCTAGAGGCACGGTCAGAGCTGCTGCTCGGCTTCTATGTGCTGTGACATCATCTAAGGTCTTTAAGGCATCAGGTTGGCCAGAAAGCTCATTCTGGTTTTTGTAACATCTTATGGGAAAAAATGAGTTTTTTGGCCAAGCCAGCGCAAGGGGCCCCTCCCAGCCCTGCTGCCCTGCTGCCCCTCAGCTGAGGTCAGTGTCTTCCTCCTTCGCACCCCAGCAGTTCAGCATCACTTTCTCGATCTTTGACCCACCTGGAGGTCTGTGGAGGCTCATTCCTGGAACCCCACCACCCTATCCCCCGACTACCCACCTCCCCCTTCTCCGGATTCAGTCTGTGGGGTCACCACGCCCCTGTGCTCACAGGTGGGGATTCTGAAACCCTGAGGCTGCTTTCTGGTCTGCTGCCTCGTCCCGCACACCCTCCCTGCCGAATCCTGGGCCATGTCCTTCTCTCCTCCCTACTCCCAGGGCCCTGGCATCTGTCATCTCTGTCACCAGGAGTATTGCCAACACTCGCCATCTGGTGTCCCTGCCTGACGCGCCCCCAGGAGGACAAAGACTCCTGACCTCAGGGGTGCCCTGTGTGAGGTCAATCTGGACCACCCCCGCTTCCCCCCAGCCCCAGGGCCCTCCTCCCCACGCTCTGCTGACCCGTATGGAACCCCAGCTGCCCTATAGTCCCAGACCCCCAGCTTCCACATCTTTGGTTTCTGGTCCATGAAATATCCTTTTCCCGATGACTCCTTGAGCTCCTGGTGATCTGTCCCTCTGGATGGAGACAATCCCTCCTGCCCCTTCTGTTTGTGTGATTGCTGTCAGGTCAGCCTCCAGAGGTGGCCCTGAGCTCCCACAGGGCAGGGACGTGCTTGTCCGGCTCTGTCTTCTGGACATTGAGCTCAGCTCCGCTCGCCAGCCGAGGGGTGGATGAAGAATGTGTGAAAGTGAGTTTGTTTTCTTTCCACACTTGTTGACTTCACCTCCACCAACTGGAATCCGAGGTCCCTGGAAAACATTGCAGTTTCCATGATTAAGCTTAGCCTATGGAATAGATGGGAGCACGCACTCAGGGCCCCAGCTTATTTTGCCACAGCTAAGACCCTGATTTACAGCATCTTGTCCTCAGGCACACAGCCAGGAATTGGGCTCTGACGGGTACTTTAGTCCCTAGCCTTTAGCATCGCAACTGGTCATGCTGTACCTGGAATTAATCAAAGATAGATAAATGAATGGATAAGTAAATACACCCATGAAAGAATTCTTGGGAAGGCTGGGGTTCTTGGAGAAAGGGTGTGAATCTGTAAAGTAAAGCAAACAGAACTAAACTTGGAAAACTACATTTCTCCAATAATTAGTGATGCTGAGCATCTTTTCATGTGCCTCTTGGCCATTTGTGTGTCTTCTTTGGAGAAATGTCTATCTAGATCTTCTGCCTATTTTTTGATTGGGTTGTTTGCTTTTCTGATATTGAATTGCATTAGATATCACCTCACACCACTCAGAATGGCCATCATCGAAAAGTCTACAGAGAATAAATGCTGGAGAGGATGTGGAGAAAAGAGCTACCATATGATCTAGTGATCCCACTCCTGGGAAAACCATGGTTCAAAAAGATTCCTGCACCCCAGTGTTCACTGCAGTGCTGTTTACAATAAGCAAGACACAGAAGCAGCCTGAATATCCACTGACAGAAGAATGGATAAGAAGGTGTGTTGCAGTTACATATGATGGAATATTACACAGCCTTTTAAAGGAATGAAATAATACCATTTGCAGCAACAGGGATGCAACTGGGGATCATCATACGAGGTGAAGTAAGTTAACTAACATATGATATTACTTAAGTGTGGAATCGAAAGAAAATGATACAACTGCACTTAGTTACAAAACAGAAGCAGACTCACAGGCTTAGAAAACAAACCTGTAGTTACCAGTGGGGAATTTGGGGGTTTTTAAATTGCGAGATTGGGATCGACATATACACCCTACTCTATCTAAAATAGAAAACCCACAAAGGGCCTATTATATAGCACAGGGAGCTCTGCTCAATATTCTATAATAACAGTGGGAAAAGAATTAGAAAAAGAATAGACGTAAGTATATGTAAAGCTGAATCACTTTGCTGTGCACACGAAACTAATATCATGTTGTCAATCAACTATAGCCCAGGATAAAATAAAAATATAACCTTACACAATTACTGAAGGAAACGCTTTCGTGAAATGTCAAGAGAAATGATGGGGAAAGAGAGAATATGGAGTAAAGCAATGGAGCAACGGAAATGAAGCGTATGGGGTGGTTCAGAAATAAAGCAGAAATGAAGAAGCCATTGGAAAACAAACCTAGACAGGAAAACAGAGACTGAGAATTTAGAATGGCTGACACCTACCGTCCATCTGGGTGTAAATGAATCAGCTGACGGCTGTCTCTATCACCTACACTGACTGTCACACCGCTCCTGGAAGCAGGAAAGACTCGTTAAATTGACAAGAAGCCGAATGCGCGACACTAAGGGGATCTGAAGCCCACTGAGGAGTGTCCTGTCCCGGCAGGACAGTAGGTGTAGACTGAAAACGGACACCCCGCTCTCGGGACCCCAGCCCCCCGTGTGAGCCAACGCATCAGTCATTCCCGAATGGTGATCAGTGGACCGCTGGGCTGGACCCGCTCAGGAGGGCTCCGACCATCGGATTCTCAGCCCAGGTTCTGAGTCCAGAAATCTGTGGTTGGGCCAGCGTCCATCTGCCTCTAATAGTGTCTCACTTCCTTCCTCCCTCCCAATCTATCCACCTATCTACGGTGCACTATTATCTATCCATTTATTTATTATCTCTGTTATTGTTTAGCCACTAAGCCCTGCCCTACTCTTCTGAGACCCTGTGGACTATAGCCCGCAGGCTCCTCTGTCCACAGGAATTTTCAGGCAAGAATATTGGAGCAGGTTGCCATTTTCCTTTCCAGGGGATCTCCCCGACTCAAGGACGGAACCCGCGTCTCCTGCATCAGCAGATGGGTTCTTTACCACTGAGCCACCTGGGAAGCCCCAAGACTGGCTTGCTGCTCAGTCACTATGTCGTGTCCGACTCTTTGTGATCTGCGGGAGTGCAGCCCACCAGGCTCTCTGTCCGTGGGATTTCTCAGGCAAGAATATCAGAGTGGGCTGCCATTGCCTTCTCCATTTTATATTTATCCATCTATTTATCTATTACATGTCTAATAACTATCTGTGTATATATGTTGTATGTAGTATATATCTATTACCTATTATGTATGTATCTGTCATCTATTCCATGTATCTGTATATATTAAGGGCTTCCCTGGTGGCTCAGACAGTAAAGCATCTGCCTGTAACACGGGAGACCTGCATTCAATCCCTGCGTCGGGAAGATCCCCTGGAGAAGGCAATGGCACCCCACTCCAGTGCTCTTGCCTGGAAAATCCCATGGATGGAGGAGCCTGGTAGGCTACAGTCCATGGGGTCGCTAAGAGTCGGACACGACCGAGCAACTTCACTGGTATATATTATGTGTCTATCATACCTATCTACTATCCTCGAATGTATGTATTGATTATATGCGCACACACACACACACACACACACACACATATATATATCTACTATATCATCTCTCTATTATCTATGTAGTATCTGTCTTTGTACCTATGTGTGAATGTATCTACCTAATAACAACCTATTATCTATCTATATATAAATGAATCAATTGATCTCTATCTCTGTTAGCTACCTAATCCTTCTATTTATATCTATCCATCTGTCTCTAAATCTAATGCCTACTTATCTGCCGACTTACATCCATCTTCTGTATCTAATGTTCATCCATCCATTTACCTGCTTTTACGTTTGCCCGTCTTTCATTGTCTCTCCATCTTAAAAGAACAATAATTTTTAAAAGATGTTTGTAAACGTGACACAAGCTTACTATAAACTCATGAAGTGACTCAAGCCGACAGAAGAAAAAGTAAAGATTCCACGATTCTCAGGACCCAGAAGTAACCACAGATAATATTTGGAGAAAGTTATTCTGGACGCATCTCTATGAATATATAGAGATGGAAGGCTGCACTGACAGCCTGGCAGGTAAACGCATAAACCAGACGAAACGGGCTCCTAAAGTGAAAATGGCTCCGACCCATCTAGTTTTTAATAAAAGACATATTTTACTTGGAGAAGCAGTGTGGAGCCAAGTTTAAGAGCTCAGGCTTGGAATAAGACAGCCTGTGCTCAGATCCTGCTGTTCCCACTTACTTCCAGAAGAACAAGTGCCTCTCCTCAAGTCTCCTACTCTGTAAAATGGAGATAATTATAATAGCATATTCTTCACACTTGTGGGAAGTAAAAGAATTGATGTTAACATATGGAGATGCTTCAAACTGTGCTGAGTGTACAGTAAGCAGTATGCATAATAGATATGAATTAATGAAAAGGAAGTTCAGGTAGTGAAAATTTAAAGTTTCAAAAAGGATTTATTCATGAGAGTTATTAGTTTCAAAAATGTGTACACAGTTTAGTATAAAATGACTACTAAATGTGTTAGGACATTAGAGTTCTTGTATATTTTATCATAGCTTAAGCTGAAACATGACTGACATAACATAAAATCACTAATTTAGAGTGTACAGATCAATGGTTTTAGTATATCCACAAAGCAGTGAAGACATCACCATAACCTAACTTGAGGATATTCCTGCTACCTCAAAGAGAAACCCCGCACCCACTAACTGTCTGTTCATCCTCTGTTTCTGCTAAGCCCTAGCTCCTGATGATCATAAATGTATTTTTTCTGTCTACCGATTTGCTTACTCTGAACATCTCATGTAAATGAAATCATAAAAATATGTGATCTTCTGTGACTAGATTCTTTTACTTAGCATAATATTTTCAAGGTTCAACCAAGTTGTATCAGTACAGCATTATTTTTATGGCCAAATTATATCCATTGTACAACTAAACCGTAATTTGTTTAACTACTCATCAGTTGCCATGAATCAAGGCAAATTGGAAGTGGCCAAACAGGAGATGGCAAGAGTGAACGTCGACATTCTAGGAATCAGCGAACTCAAATGGACTGGAATGGGTGAATTTAACTCAGATGACCATTATATCTACTACTGTGGGCAGGAATCCCTTAGAAGAAATGGAGTGGCCATCATGGTCAACAAAAGAGTCTGAAATGCAGTACTTGGATGCAATCTCAAAAACGACAGAATGATCTCTGTTCATTTCCAAGGCAAATCATTCAGTATCACAGTAATCCAAGTCTATGCCCCAACCAGTAACACTGAAAAAGCTGTAGTTGAACGGTTCTATGAAGACCTACAAGATCTTCTAGAACTAACACCCAAAAGAGATGTCCTGTTCATTATAGGGGACTGGAATGCAAAAGTAGGAAGTTAAGAAACACCTGGAGTAACAGGCAAATTTGGCCTTGGAATATGGAATGAAGCAGGGCAAAGACTAATAGAGTTTTGCCAAGAAAAGGCACTGGTCATAGCAAACACCCTCTTCCAACAACACAAGAGAAGACTCTACACATGGACATCACCAGATGGTCAACACCGAAATCATATTAATTATGTTCTTTGCAGCCAAATATGGAGAAGCTCTATACAATCAGCAAAAACAAGACCAGGAGCTGACTGTGGCTCAGATTATGAACTCCTTATTGCCATATTCAGACTTAAATTGAAGAAAGTAGGGAAAACCACTAGAACATTCAGGCATGACCTAAATCAAATCCCTTATGATTATACAGTGGAAGTGAGAAATAGATTTAAGGTTTCTAGATCTTAATAAATAGATTTAAGATTCTAGATCTGATAGACAGAGTGCCTGATGCCCTATGGATGGAGGTTTGAAACATTGTACAGGAGACAGGGATCAAGACCATCGCCATGGAAAAGAAATGCAAAAAAGCAAAATGGCTGTCTGAGAAGGTCTTAGAAATAGCTGTGAAAAGAAGAGAAGCAAAAAGCAAAGGAGAAAAGGAAAGATATAAGCATCTGAATGCAGAGTTCCAAAGGATACCAAGGAGAGATAAGAAAGCCTTCCTCAGCCATCAATGCAAAGAAATAGAGGAAAACAACAGAATGGGAAAGACTAGAGATTTCTTCAAGAAAATTAGAGATACCAAGGGAATATTTTATGCAAAGATGGGCTCAATATAGGACAGAAATGGTATGGACCTAACAGAAGCAGAAGATATTAAGAAGAGGTGGCAAGAATACACAGAAGAACTGTACAAAAAAGATCTTCATGACCAAGATAATCACGATGGTGTAATCACTCACCTAGAGCCAGACATCCTGGAATGTGAAGTCAAGTGGGCCTTAGGAAGCATCACTATGAACAAAGCTAATGGAGGTGATGGAATTCCAGTTGAGCTATTCCAATCCTGAAAGATGATGCTGTGAAAGTGCTGCACTCACTATGCCAGCAAATTTGGAAAACTCAGCAGTGGCCACAGGACTAGAAAAAGTCAGTTTTCATCCCAATCCCAAAGAAAGGCAATGCCAAAGAATGCTCAAACTACCGCACAATTGCACTCATCTCACACATTAGTAAAGTAATGCTCAAAACTCTCCAAGCCAGGCTTCAGCAATACGTGACCATGAACTTCCTAATGTTCAAGCTGGTTTTAGAAAAGGCAGAGGAACCAGAGATCAAATTGCAAACATCCACTGGATCATTGAAAAGCAAGAGAGTTCCAGAAAAACATCTATTTCTGCTTTATTGACTATGCCAAAGCCTTTGACTGTGTGGATCACAATAAACTGTGGAAAATTCTGAAAGAGATGGGAATACCAGACCACCTGACCTGCCTCTTGAGAAACCTATATGCAGGTCAGGAAGCAACAGTTAGAACTGAACATGGAACAACAGACTGGTTCCAAATAGGAAAAGGAGTACGTCAAGGCTTATATTGTCACCCTGCTTATTTAACTTATATGCAGAGTACATCATGAGAAATGCTGGGCTGGAAGCACAAGCTGGAATCAAGATTGCCAGGAGAAATATCAATAACCTCAGATATTCAGATGACACCACCCTTATGGCAGAAAGTGAAGAGGAACTCAAAAGCCTTTTGATGAAAGTGAAAGAGGAGAGTGAAAAGGTTGGCTTAAAGCTCAACATTCAGAAAACTAAGATCATGGCATCTGGTCCCATCACTTCATGGCAAATAGATGGGGAAACAGTGGAAACAGTGTCAGACTTTATTTTTTTGGGCTCCAAAATCATTGCAGATGGTGACTGCAGCCATGAAATTAAAAGATGCTTACTCCTCAGAAGGAAAGTTATGACCAACCTAGACAGCATATTCAAAGCAAAGACATTACTTTGCCAACAAAGGTCTGTCTAGTCAAGGATATGGTTTTTGCGGTGGTCATGTATGGATGTGAGAGTTGGACTTCACAGAAGCTGAGCCCCGAAGAACTGATGCTTTTGAACTGTGGTGTTGGAGAAGACTCTTGAGCGTCCCTTGGACTGCAAGGAGATCCAACCAGTCCTTTCTAAAGGAGACCATCCCTGGGATTTCTTGGGAAGGAATGATGCTAAAGCTGAAACTCCAGTACTTTGGCCACCTCATGTGAAGAGTTGACTCATTGGAAAAGACTCTGGTGCTGGGAGAGATTGGGGGCAGGAGGAGAAGGGGATGACAGAGGATGAGATGGCTGGATGGCATCACTGACTCGATGGATGTGAATTTGAGTGAACTCCAGGAGATGGTGATGGACAGGGAGGCCTGGCATGCTGCAATTCATGGGGTTGCGGAGTTGGACACGACTGAGTGACTGAACTGAACTGACTCATCAGTTGATGGACACTTGGAATATTTCCACCTTGTGGTTATTATGAATAAATCTGCTGTGAACATTTGTGTGCAGGTTTTTATGTGGACATGTATTTTCATTTCATATCTATATGTATCTATCTGGAGGGGAAAGGCTGGATCATGTAGTAATATCAAAGTTTAATGTTTTGAGAAACTGCCTAACTGTTTTTCACTGTCTGCACCATTTTACACTTCTGCCCAAAATACAGGAGGATTCCTATTTCTCTAGGTCTTTGCCAACACTTGTTAACATGTGTCCTTTTATAATAGCCTTCTATGTGGATATGCAGTGCCATCTCATTGTGGTTTTGATTTTCATTTTTCTAATATGTAACGATACTCATTATCTTTTCATGTGCTCATTGGCTATTTGTATATCTTCTTTTGACTATTTTTAAATTGGATTAATAGGAGCTGCAAGAGTTCTTTATCAATTCTTGAAGCAAGTCCGTTATCAGATATAGGATTTGCAAGTATTTTTTCCCATTCTAAGGACCTTTTTGCTTTCTTGACGGTGTTGTCTGAAGTATAAGCACCTTTAATTTTGATAAGGTACAATTTATATATTTGTTTCATTGCTTATGCTTTCGGTGTTATATCTAAGAAATCAGTCCTTAAGCACAGATCACAAAGCTTTATGTTTCTCTTTTCCTCAGATTTTATAATTTGCATGCTTACATTTAGATTTTGATTCTAGTTTAGTTAATGCTTGTGTATGCTGTGAATTAGAGCTTCAGTTTTATTCTTGCCTGTGACCGTCTGGTTATCCCAGCACCATTTATTGAAAAGACTGTTCTTTCCTCATTGAATTCTCTGACATCCTTGTTGAAAAATAAACATTGTGTATTTTTAAGTATGTGTTTGAAATTTATATGGTAGTAAGTACTCTCTTCCATCAGAGTAAAGAATGACCACAGTTACGCTTCACGCCTGCTTCTATCATGCAGTTAGCTCGCTTTGCTTGTACCAATGGCCGTACCTCCTGGTTGGAGTCCAGTCCACAGCTTCCTCAGCTGTTTTGATTCAGTTTAATGTTTAATAGCTCCATGGCCCATGTTCAGTATGACTGGTCTCTCCACGTGTGTTTATCTGCATTCATCTCTTAGTGAGATAAGTCCCCCACCACCACCAGGAAGAGTTTCGGGTTTTGTTTTTTCCTGGAGTTTTGCATATGGAACGTCTGTCTCTTATTTATTTATTTTTTATTAGAAAGAATGCTTGCCTTCTTTCCTTCAGAATTTTGTAGATGTTGACCTACTGCTTCTCAGTTTTCTCCCTTGACTGCTGCTGTGAGGATGTCTGCAGCCAGCCTGACCCCTCGTCATCTCAGAGAGAATGGCGCGATGCCGTGGACACCCCCGATCTCCCTCTGAGCGTGGCCAGTGCCGATCTTCTGCTGTTGCCCGCTCTGGGCTGTGACTTCCTGGTTTGATCTGCTTACTGGAGTGCTCCATTCCTCCTGGCAAGTGTCTTTTTGTTACATGTTTGCATACTTTTTCTGTTTCCACCTTATAAATTACAATTATACGCTGTTTCATCTTTGTCTGTATGACATCTCTCTCATCTGATTGCACTCAGCTCCCCAAAATGTTACTGCCCCTGATAGAGCTGTTATTTCCAAAGGTTTTGTATTTTTTCCATTGTTTTCTCTTGTCTCATAATCTCTCTTCTAAATGGCTCTATTTCATTTCTGAATTGTTTCTAAAGCTAGATGGGGCGATCCCTGATGTCTTCAGGATGTGGAAAGATTTTCAGCGAATTTTAGGCTCACATAATTCCCTGGGAGGCATTACCTGGGGAAGGATGAGGCCGTGTGTGTCTGTGGCTTCTATTTGTTCTTCTTTTTCTTTTAATTCCAGAATTTTACTGACAGATGAAGGCCTGTAGAAAGACCTTCAGTGTGGAGGAGCACTGTGATGCTCTGAAGCTCTGACCCTGCGGGACCCCAGGAGACGTCTCGAGGTCAGCCTGGGATGGGGTCAAGCAGCCAGCCTACCCCAGAAAGGCAGGTGGCCAGGAAGGGCCAGGAAGGCTTGTCCAGCCAGCTGAACCCCCCTCTTCACACAGCACATTTCCCATCTAATTTTCTCGCGGGTCACCACGGGTTTAATTAAGTCACCTCTGTTTTCGTTTTTTCAAAATCATGTTAAAAATCGATTTCTTGAGAAAATAACACTGAAGCATGCACATTACCATACGTAAAATAGACGGCCGGTGCAAGTTACATGCATGGAGCAGGGCACGCAAAGTCAGCGCCCGGGACAGCCTGGAGGGATGGGGTGGGGAGGGAGCGGGAGGGGACACGCGTGCGTACCTCTGGCCGATTCATGTTGATGTGTGGAGAAAGCCATCACCATATTGTAAAGTAAGTATCCCCAATTAAATAAATAAATAAATTTAAAAAGATAAAATGAGTAAAGCTTAAAATCCAACACACAAAAAGCCCATTTCTTTACTGCTTCTACTCTCAGGTCCCTCTTGGCTGAACCCAGCCATCTGAAGCGATCAGGGAGCCAAGATCCCATCTCGGGCAGGAACACGCAGTCTAACCCTTTAACAGGACAATACTGAGTCCTTCACAGAGAGTGCTGGGCCGAAGACCCACATATCATCCTCTCATCCTAGCCTGACCGCGTTATCCCAGTGCTAGTTGCTGGGGTCTGGGTTATGAGGAACAAGGTATAATTTTGATGGTGTGTCTTTTCAGATTATCTATTTGATTGACTACAGTCCTGGAAATCTACAGTAGCCCTCCCCTGAATCCCCCCGACCTTCCCCACCATCCTCCATGCACCCTCCTCATCCCAGCCCTTCCTGCCTCTTTCAACCTTTCCCATCCACCATCTCCCAAGCCTCCCTTTAACCCATGTGTTCCCTCCACCCCACATCCCTTCCCCACCCACCTCCACCCAACATCCCGCCCATCGCCCAAGTAGCAACCCAGACCTCACTTTCCACCCCATTTCCAGGATGTTCTGGTCCTGCTGGGCCCCACTCCCTGAGTGCACACGCCTTCGTGCAGCAGGACTTTCTCACTGTTTCCATAGCAGCCTCTCTGAGGCACAAGTTGTAAACTGTTGGGAAAATCAATTCCTGTGTTTTCCTGGGCACACACTGAATTGCACCTCTCAGGATCCCTTCTGGCAGGCATGGCCATGCATGATCTTGTGATTTATGGAAAGAAATATAAATTTGGTCTTTGACCCCATTTCTAGCACAGAGCTCTCCAAACCCTTGGGATTTCCTAAGTGATGAGAACAGCCAAAGTGTCATTTGCTAACTTTACAAGTGTGACTTTCGGACCTCACCTAAGAATGGGGGCTGGTTGCCAGGGGAGCCAAGCTTGTGATAGAGGGCTGGGACTTTCAGATCCCCGCATCTCAATCCCTGACTCCAGGGAGGAGAGAGGGGCTGGAGATAGAGCTGAATCTCCAATGGCTAATGATTTAATCAGTTGCACCTGTGTAATAAATTCTCTATAAATCCCAAAGTGGTCAGGTTCCAAGGGCTTTCAGGCTGGTTACCACCAGGAGGTATGCAAGGGTTGTGCCCTTGGAAGGCATGGAAGCACCTTCCCACACCTTGTCCTGCATACCTCTCCCATCTGGCTGTTCCCAAGTTGCATCATTTTATAATAAACCAGCTATCTAGTGAGCAAGTAGGTTTTCTGAGTTCTGTGAGCAGCTCTAACAAAGTAACCCAACCCAAGAGGGGCATCTTGGTAATGTCTAATTGACAACCAGACAGTCAGAAGTGCAGGTATCAACCTGGACAATCTTGGAGGACTGAGCTCTTAACCTGTGGGTCCCCAGGTAGATGGTGGCAGAATTGAGTGGATGGTAGGACACCCAGTTGGTGTCCAGATATTCGCATGGTGGGGAAAACACATCCCTCCATCCCCGACCCACTCCTGCATGACTAGGAATTAGGATCTGGACACTTCCATGGAGTGACTTTGTCCAACCCAGTGGATGACCAGTGGAAGTGGCATGCGTCACTGTTCAGGTTGATCCATTAAAAACACCTCCTCACACCCCATCTTGACCTTCTACTCCCCTAGCAAAGGCAGGACAACCCTGAAAGCCATTGTCCGCCTGGATCCCTGAAGGGCCTCATGCAGGAAGGTGGAGTCGCCATCTGGGGACCAGTCCATGTGTTAATGTGTGTGTGTGTGTACTCAGTCATGTCCGAGTCTTTGCAACCCTTTGGACTATAGCCCTGCCAGGCTCCTCTGCCCATGGAATTTCCCAGGCAAGAATACTGGAGCAGGTTGCCTTTTTCTCCTCCAGAGGATCCTCCTGATTCAGAGATCAAACCCATGTCTCCTGTGTCTCTCCTGCATTATAGGCAGATTCTTTACCATGGATCCATCTAATGGAGAATGAAATCATTTTCTCATTTTTAGAGGCATTAAATTGTGGGAGTCTATTTCTGATTTCTTCCTAACGTGCCCTAATTGTTACAGAATGGCTTTGTGGGGGTGCTGCGGGCTTGGCTTTTATGAGGTTAGCCAGCGGTGAGAAAATAAAGACCTCCACCTATTTCTGTATGAAGGGCTGACACACGGGTGCGTGTTGGTAGCTCCTCGTCCCTTACAGCCAAGATTTATACGAAAGAGATAAACTCAGGCAGCACTTACTTGGTCTGCAAATAAAAGTTAGAGAAAATAGAGAGAATCTATAAGTTGGGTTTGGAAAAACACTTCTGGATTCCAAACAGTAGGAAATAAGATTGAAAAGGCATTGAGCTCCAAAATCCCATTAAGACTTCTCAATTAAACAGAGGAATGTAACCAGGCAGCTACGAACAGATTAAGGGTACTGTCTGTTTACCAAACCTTCTCTTCCCCCCCAGTAGCCTCGAGGAAGCTGCCATTAAATTGACAGAGGGAGAAAGATTTGGGGACAGAGAAACTAGGAAATAATGGAGATTTGTGGATGGTGTCTGGGAAAAACAGAACTTTCAGTAGGGTTATTGGCATATGGAAATGATGTTTCTCAATTCCGCTAACCCCACTGAGTGTTATTGGTAAAGAAACCACATGCTGGGCTTACAGAAGGGTTTTACTGCACAGTCACGTGGTCTTGGAGCTGCTGAACTTGGACCCATAGGAATTCGGCTAGAAAAGGTACACAAACCCCCAGAAGACATGCTTGGGCTTGGCCATGGACCGTGGTCAATAGAGAGCTCTCTAGAGGGTGAGAACTGGGGCCATGGAAATGATGGACAAAGGAGCCCCCCCTGCCCCCCAGAGAGCAGACCCAGCCTCCAGTCTGTCATGGCCCACCTTGGACAGGGGACCTTTCCTCCTCCTGGGCAGTGTCATGCTGTTGGCCAAAGCCAACTGTGCATGGGTCTCCTCGCCCCGTTCCGTCACCCTAGGCTGAGTGTGTGTGTCCAGAGGGAGGGAACAGAGGTCTCTTTTCTTTGTGTTTTCTAGGAGGTGGGACTAGGAGGAGCCACATCTGGACTTAAAGGAGGGGCCGGAGCACCCTCCAGCCATCAGGGCTTTGAGCTGGATGAAGGAGTCAAATGGAACACTCCATGTCTCCATGGGAGAAAGAGTGTGTCTGTATGTGATGACAGGCACAGCTGGTGACCACACCACCCCAGGAGTGGTGCTGTCAGGAAAACTTTGGAAGCCCTGTGCCCAGTCTATGGAGGAGCCACGAGCCAGGACCCCTGAGGAGAGCTGCCCTTGGGCATGAATATGAGCTTAGGACTGTTCAGTTCAGTTCAGTTCAGTTCAGTCGCTCAGTCATGTCTGACTCTTTGCGACCCCATGAATCGCAGCACGCCAGGCCTCCCTGTCCATCACCAACTCCCGGAGTTCACCCAGACTCACGTCCATCAAGTCAGTGATGCCATCCAGCCATCTCATCCTCTGTCGTCCCCTTCTCCTCCTGCCCCCAATCCCTCCCAGCATCAGAGTCTTTTCCAATGCGTCAGCTCTTCACATTATGGCAGAAAGTGAAGAGGAACTGAAGAGCCTCTTGATGAAAGTGAAAGAGGAGGGTGAAAAAGTTGGCTTAAAGCTCAACATTCAGAAAACTAAGATCATGGCATCTGGTCCCATCACTTCATGGCAAGTAGATGGGGAAACAGTGGAAATAGTGTCAGACTTTATTTTGGGGGGCTCCAAAATCACTGCAGATGGTGATTTCAGCCATGAAATTAAAAGACGCTTACTTCTTGGAAGAAAAGTTATGACTAGGCTAGATAGCATATTCAAAAGCAGAGATATTACTTTGCCAACAAAGGTCTGTCTAGCCAAAGCTATGGTTTTTCCAGTGGTCACGTATGGATGTGGGAGTTGGCCTGTGAAGAAAGCTAAGTGCCGAAGAATTGATGCTTTTGAACTGTGGTGTTGGAGAAGACTCTTGAGAGTCCCTTGGACTGCAAGGAGATCCAGCCAGTCCATCCTGAAGGAGACCAGTCCTGGGTGTTCTTTGGAAGGAATGATGCTAAAGCTGAAACGCCAGTACTTTGGCCACCTCATGCAAAGAGTTGACTCATTGGAAAAGACTCTGATGCTGGGAGGGATTGGGGGCAGGAGGAGAAGGGGACGACAGAGGATGAGATGGCTGGATGGCATCACTGACTCGATGGACATGAGTCTGAGTGAACTCCGGGAGTTGGTGATGGACAGGGAGGCCTGGCGTGCTGTGATTCATGGGGTCGCAAAGAGTCGGACACAACTGAGCAACTGAACTGAACTGAACTCAAGCTACTCATATCTGGGGGTCTATTGTTGCTACTGCTCAACAAGCCCTAATTAATATGCATCTTCAATGGGCCAGGATATTCCTGAAGGATTCGTCTTCATCTTCTTAAAATATCTGTCAGTGGCTTTTCATTCTTCTGGTTTCTATCTGAAGAAATAGAAAGTGACCTCTGCTACTAAAACTGCTGCTTCAGAAGCTGATCATATATAGAAACAGAGTCTGATATTGAACTTTTTTCCCTCACAGTAAGTTTTGGAAATGTGTATCAGATATATCAGTCTTTTTCTCTTTAAAACCACTTTATCGAGATAGGATTGATGTACAAAAAGCTGTACATATTTGATGTAGAACTTTAGGAGTTTGGAGATAGGTCTCCAGCCATTAACCTATCACCATAGTCAAGGCCATTAACTTATCCATCACCTCTGGAAGTTTCCTTCTGCCCCTTTACTTAAAAAAAATAATTGTGTCAATCAAAGGGTACAAGTTATGCGGGATACATTATTTCTGGAGAGCTGCTGTTGATCTTAAGGAACATGCTCCTCTGACATGTAACATACATATATGACATACATACAAAAGCGATACGTGTCCTGACAGCGAGGGCCACAAACAACAGGAAGCTTGTTTTAAAGTTAAGGAAAGTGTTCAAGGTACCCCGAGGCTAAGAGCTGGGAAGAGCAGAAGGCATAAGCAGTAAGCGAGAGCTCTAAACGGTAACCTGCAAGCTGTTCTGAAGGTTGGCCGTTCTTGAAGCGGAACCGTCAGCCAGCGACGTCAGTCACGGGCGTGGGTCTCTGAGGAGCCAGGAGAGGCAGGTAAAGCTGGAAATCCCGAGAGAGTTGTGGAAGGGGAGGGCCTTCCTGCATCCGTGGAGACCTGAGCAGGGACCGCGCCTTCCGCAGGCTTGGTGGGTGCAGGGGCTGCTGCAGGGGTGCGTGGTGGCCGGCACGGGTGGGTTCAGGCAGAGAGCACTGGTCTTCTGCACACCCAGCTGGAATGGAGTGATGTTCAACATTTGCTTGAGATGAACAGTGGGAAGAATGGAAGAGGCCCCCTGGTCCTGGTTGAGGATGCTGCCGGCTGAGGCACTGCGGCATCAGTGATGGGTTCTGTGAACCATCAGCCACGAGATCTGTCGTCACCCTCTGCCCAAGAGGAGTGGGGGAGGCTTCACATCCGTGACCTAACATGGTAACTGAAGGAGACTACATAAAGCTGGAGATTTGCGATAACAATAAGAACTGAGTAATTTTCCTGAACTGAGACGTCATCAAGGAGTAGGGAGTGGGCTGTTGTTCTGAATGAGGTCTGTTTCCAATGGAGTCACTCATGAGGAGTCCCAGTGTGACTGAGTGTGCCTTCAATCGTCCACATCCAGCTTTCTTGCTTTCCTTGTATTTTTTAATTTTAAGATTTTATTGAAGTATAATTGATGGGTAATGTCTCTCTTTCCATATCTATCTATATTATTTTTTCACATTCTCTTCCATTATAGGTCATTACAAGATACTGAGTTGAGTTCCCTGTGCTGTGTGGTAGGACTGTGTTGGTTATCTATTTCATATAGGTACAGAGTAGTGTGTATCTATTAATCCCCAACTCCTAATTTGATGTTCAGACTAAGATTTCCCTGTCAGTGTGGTGGAGTGGGATCTTCACACAGAAGTCAAGGTAATTGAGTAAAGATGAGAGAAGCTGCATTCATGGCCCACACACTGCGGTCTATGAAGATGCCATCTATTATGTGTGGACCCAGTGCCCAGGGGAGCCGAGGGCCAATTACACGTGGGCTTCCCTGGTGGCTCAGACGGTGAAGCGTCTGCCTGCAATGCGGGCGACCCAGGTTCTATTCCTGGGTCGGGAAGATCCCCTAGAGAAGGAAACGGCAACCCACCCCAGTATCCTTGCCTGGGAAGTCCCATGGACAGAGGAGCCTGGCGGGCTACAGTCCAAGGGGTCGCAGAGAGTTGCAAATGAGCAACTGAGCACGTCCACACGTAATGTTTGACAAGCAAATGAGTAAAAAATCCTCACGCACCAGTCTTCTTTCTCCTGTTTAGCCTAGACTGACAAATGAGAACACTAGATGATCCCTGTGTAAACAGCAGCCTTTTCACCCAAAGACGTGTTAGCATTAAAGCCACATCGCTCCTGTGCGTGTGAAAACACGTCTGCGAAAAGTGTTTAAGGCACACCTGGCCTGCTAGGAGTCATGGAGATTTAATTATAAAACTTGTCATGGAAGCTGAACATGATGTAAACTGACTTGAAAAAAAAATCCCAGATTTCCTTTGACAGGCCTTTTAACTCACTATGTTGCCCCAAAGTTGAGTCCATGTGCTGGAAATGAAAGGCTGTGCCCAAGAGGGGCAGAGGAGGCTTTGCCGGGAGCAGCTTCAAAGGGCTCTCTGCACCTGCGATGTCCTCGTCTCCTTCCTTTGCTCTGTCCTCGAGTTCCGATGCTGAATGCTTGGGTGGCGCCCCTCACCCCAGACGTGCGCTGGCACGTGGGAAGTCGGGACTTCAAAGTCAGCTGGTCAGGAACATCCAATTCAAGGCATGTCTGACACTGCTTTCGTTCCATAAGGTGTTGCTGAGTCGGATTCACAAAAACGAGATAAGGCTCGTGGATCTGGATCTAATCAGCTCTGCGCTGCAGCTCAAGCGCTTTTCAGTTAATTCGCTAACGACTTGCACGGTCCCCTGTGCTTAGATCTGGCCGTAGACTTTACAGCTAGGGACTTTCAGCGTTATGCTCAAGTCTGGCAGTGAAATGACTTAGTCGTGGGGAACATCTCAATGTTTTACACAAGCTACTTAATGGAGTAATTCTTGACTTAAAGATTATTCCTACCAGATGTTAGCAGAATAGTGGACTTTATTGAAACCTCAAAGTACACACACACACACACACACACACACACACACTACACCCCATCGTAGAGAAACAACAGAAAACAACAGAAAACAAAGCTGGCAACACTGGTTCCAGGAAAGTTGGAGTAAGCACACACCCCTGCGTCTCTTCCACCGAAGGTGCTAAAACTCCTGGACAGATGCCTGGCCCAGCCATCTGAGGATTCAGGAAAGTAAAGGGCAGCGGGGAGATTGAGGAGAAAAAGCGTAGAATTCAAGTTGCACCTTCAGGGAGTGAGCCCTCTGCCTCACTCTGGATTCCTGCTGCCTGGACTTGGTAAGCCCATAACCCTGAGCCTTGCATGCAGATGGAGAGCCCCAGGAACCTCTGCCGCCTTAGCTTGAGAAAGGTAAGGTAGTAGCTTAGGCTCAGAGAGGGTAGTGAAAACTGCTTGCCTAGATTTTTTCTCTCAGGTCCCAGCCCCGGGCAATCCCGCAGGGTCAGCAGAGCAGCGGTGGGAGCTCCCACAGCAGAGGAAAGGGAACTTCCCCTCCTGCCAAAGACGCTGCGGTCTCCAGGCCAGGGGGAAACTCATTTTCTCCTCTTCTGTGTTCTCCTGTTTGCCTCAGTACGGGGGCAGAGTTGCAGAAATGTGTGGCAGAGTGGGGTGACTGGCTAGAAGAACGAGACAGGGATTGGAAACACCAAGGAGATTATGAGGGAGGAGGAGCTGGGGGAAGTAATCTGTGTGTGAACTCCTGGCTCATTGGCAGCGTGTGTGGGCATGTATCTGATTATAGACATACACACAAATGCTGAGAACTGAACTACAGAATAGACTACCCTCCACATGCCGGACTGGCCACTGGCATCACACACACAGGGCCGATTAAAACTCTCTGCAAATGTTTTGAAAACTATATTGATGCTCCAGGCATAACCCACCAAAAGCTTGTTGGGATTGGAAGCTTGAACTTCAGCTGGGCCAACTGCTCACTAAAACAAAATAACTTTCCTTACAGGGTTTAAATATGGCCCAAAGTATCATAATAAAGTAACTAATAGCACATAACAAAATATGTACAACAACCAGGATAAAATCCAAAGCTACCTGAGAATAAATAGCAGACAATGACTCTAACACAAAGAAGATGTTGGAAATATCAAACAGAGAGATAGAGCAGCTGTTACAAATATGCTCCGACAAATAAGGGCAAACGTTCATGAAACAAAAGGAAGGAGAAACAAAGATAGACAATTTCAGCAAAGATTTAGGAGATATAAAGAAGAAGGAGAAGTGTTAGACATGACTTAGCGACTGAAAAACAGCAGATCTCAGTTGCAGATTGCAGATGATTGAGAAAAGAGATAATAAAATTATACAATGTGAAAAAGGGAGAGGAAAAAAGATTCAAAAATGAAACCTGCAACCAAACACATCATAATGAAACTATTGAAATGTTAAGACAAGAACAAATATTGATAGCATCTAAAGAAAATTCATCTATTACTTAGAGGGTAACAGCAGTTTTTCTCACTGCAGATTTCTCATTATAAATTATGGAAGCCAGAAGGAAATGAAAACACTTTTAAAGTGCTGAGAGTATTTTAAAGTGCTGTCAATCCAAACTTTTAAATACACCGAAAATATCCTTCAAGAATAAGGTCATATAAAGCCATTCTCAGATAAAGGAAAACTGAAAATTCATTTCCAGCAGAACCTGCTTTAAAAGAACTACAGAGGAATTTCTTCAGACAGAAGGGGAATGATACAAAAAGGAAACTTGGAAAATCAGGAATGAATAAATAGCAACAGAAATGTTAAATAATTGGGAAGATGTAACAGACACACATACACACACACACACACACACACACTGCAGTTTCTGTGGTGCTGAAGGAGAGGAGAGCTTATCTTTCACCCCATCCATCCCCAAACCACCCAGTGGAGCCAGCTGGTGCTCTGACTCCCCACCTCACCGAGAAGTTGTGAGTGTGTGTGGGGGCTTGGGAGTCCTCTCCTCCCCACGCTGGGTGCCAGCAGGGTCCAGTCCTGACAGTGGTGTGTGCCAGCCCTCAGCGCCCTCTGTCATGGCAATAATGCCCACTTAGCATCCATGTGAAGTGAAAGTCACTCAGCCGTGTCTGACTCTTTGTGACCCCATGGACTATTCAGTCCATGGAATTCTCCAGGCCAGAATACTAGAGTGGGTAGCCTTTCCCTTTTCCAGGGGGTCTTCCCAACCCAGGGATCAAACCCAGGTCTCCCGCATTGCAGGCAGATTCTTTACCAGCTGAGCCACCAAGGAAGCACACTTGGTGTCCATGGTGATGAGATAACGAGAGGAGGTATCTGGTGTCAGTGGGATGTTGTCAGCAGAATCAAAAGGGAATGAGCCCCACGCCACCCCTGGGCAAGGGGACAGTGGATCAGAACCCCTCACTTGCTGAAGTGGTGTGTCGGGAGTTGAACACTCACCAGGCTCTGGCACCAGGGCTCGGAAGGATCGCTTCCTGCTAGACACCTTCTAGATGCTCACCTTCTTTTGGGTGTGTGGTTTGCAGATACTTTCCCCTCGGGCTTCACTTTACCTTCCCATTCTCACAACAGGTTTGCCCTTTTCTCCAGAACAAAAGTTTTTAAGCTGGATATGGTCCAAGTTATCATTTTTCCTTTTATGACCTGGGCTCTCGGTGTCAAGTTTCTGCCAAATGCAAGGTCCCCAAGATTTTCTTTTGAAGTGAAGTTTGCTCAGTTGTGTCTGACTCTTTGCGACCCCATGGACTGTAACCCACCAGGCTCCTCTGTCCATGGGGATTCTCCAGGCAAGAATACTGGAGTGGGATGCCATTTCCTTCTCCAGGGGATCTTCCAGACCCAGAGATTGAACCTAGGTCTCCTGCTGTCTGAGCCACCAGGGAAGCCCCATGATTTTCTTTTATGTATTTTTAAAGTTTTATGATTATCCTGCCAATCTTTAAGCAGAGGAAGGAGGTGAAGGCTCTGCGGAGCCCTCCACGCAGGGAGGGGGCGTCCTCAGGCCTGGCGGCTGCAGTGCCAGCTTCTGAAAGGGAGCCTCTCACTTGCTGTGGACCAAGCCGGAGGTTACCACCCAGGTCCTGTTCGAAGCCATGCTGGGGCCAGAGCCCAGCCAAGTCCTAACACTGGGGGCAGCTCTCCAGGGTGCTGAACCAGCAGCCGGTCAAGGAGCGGAGATTTCAGTCAGGGGTCAGGATGGCAGGCAGAGCAGCAGCAGCTCTGACAAGCAGGGCGAGTGGAGGGAGCCTGCAGGAGGGTTCGTGTGGGGCCAAGGGCAGCCCTCTGAGGGCTTCTGTATCATCTGTGGGTGCATTGCAGGGACACAAATAGCTCTGGCAGGGAGACAGACATCTGCCTGCAAACGGGGCACAGAGCCTGAGCTGAGACCACGTGGTCCTGATGGGAGAGCAAGCAGGGCACCGCAGCCAGGCCTTTATGTCTCCAAACGTTCATCTTCACTCTTTCTGCCTCTTTCCAGCCCGAGGTGGACACAGAGCAAAGCCCGCAGCACAATGTCTGTGACCATGGCCAACATGACACATAGGAGGGGATGATCTGAGTCAGTGTTACTTAAAAGGGCCTATGCTTGTGGGGTGCATCAGGTTTGCCTAGGAAGTTTGCCTGGCCCCCACTCAATGCCCTACCCATCAGAAGATTCTAGCAGGGGTGGGAGTTGGGGGGGATTTTAGTTGCTGCTAAAATTTTCGCAGCATTTTTGTGGTTCTTATGGGCTTCCGTGGTGGTGCAGTGGTAAAGAGTCTGCCTGCAATGCAGAAGACACAGGTTTGATCCCTGGGTTGGGAAGATCCCCTGGAGAAGGGAATGGCAAACAACTCCAGTACTCTTGCCCAGAGAATTCCATGAATAGAAAAGCCTGGTGGGCTACAGTCTACGGAGTCACAAAGAATCGGACAGGACTGAGCTACTAAAACTTTCGCTTTCACTTCAGTGTGGTTCATACCCGTAGAAGAGCTTGTGAGCATCTGTATTCCTCAAATTCCAGGGAGAAGGAGGCCTCACAGGTGAAGGAAGGGGTTTCTGTGTGGGGGCTGTTGTAGCCTAAATAACAGAGATGATGCTTGATCAGGTTACAAGGGCCGAATGGCAGAATTCCAACACAGGAGCTCTTGCTGGTTTGGTGGAAATTTAGAAGTTTAGTTTCGGAAGCTTCCTGGATAGTTCTCCTCTTAAGAGGAAACTCTGAAGTCCAAATGTGCCTGTCTGTTCTACTCTCTTTGAAATGGCAACTCCGATCTCTTCATTTTAATTCAACCTTATAATTAGTGATGCTGCACAACATCTCCCAAATAATTAGGGAGTAGTCCGGGAATCACCAGTTATGAGACGGAACCGGAGTTCCATGAGGCTTTTAATTCATGGAGTTATAAATAATGTTAAATGCCCAGGAGTTTCAATTAAAGGATGTTTACTTGTGTAAAATGAAAAAAACGTGATGGGGAAGCAAGAACTTGAAAGTGGGGAGATGAGGTGGGGCTTCGACTGCCAGGCACCCTGTGTGGGAGGTGTGTGCTGTCCCTCCCGGAAATCTTAAGTCAAAAACTGGGACAGACACTCCAGTAACTGAATCAACCTTCAGCTGCTTCCTCACCAGCCTTTGGGAACTTGTCAGTATGGCATCCTGTTCTCCAGCCCGAACCTGGTGCTCCATGTTGGCAGAGATGGGTCTGCTGAAGTCTGGCTGACTCTTCTCCCTGCTTTGAAGGCTTGTCCCAACCAAACCTGCCTTTCTTCCCTGAACCCTACGCCTCACCCCCGGGCTCCATTACTCCATAGCTGGATTCTGTTGTAAGCTCAGCATCCTCACTACCCACCTCCGCCACTATCCAGGCATTTCCTGAAGTTGTGGAAAGCTGCCTCCTTCAAGGGTAATGGAGGAAGAAAGTTATACTTGTCAACTGTGGTCACATAACCTGGTGAAGAAACAAGGATGGCAGAAGTCTGTGATATTTGGGAGGAAAGCATGCTTAAGCCGTATGATGCGTAGGTCATGCTGCTTTGCCCCTTCCTCCCTTCTCTTAGTGCCTACTGGCGGAGCAGCAGAACTAAACCTGTGTTTCAGGGATGATGCTGCAAAATATCAAAGGGGAGCTCTGTCTGAGCAAGAAGATCATCCTCAGAGACACATGATGTGGATCTGGGGGCTCCCATTCTAAAGACACTTGCTCCTTGGAAGGAAGGCTATGACAAACCTAGGCAGCGTATTAAAAAGCAGAGATATCACTTTGCCAGCAAAAGTCCGTATAGTCAAAGCTACAGTTTTTCCAGTAGTCATGTATGGATGTGAGAGCTCGACCATAAAGAAGGCTGAGTGCTGAAGAATTGATGCTTTCAAATTGTGGTGCTGGAGAAGACTCTTGAGAGTCCCTTGGACTGCAAGATCAAACCAGTCAACCCTAAAGGAAATAAACTCTGAATATTCATTGAAAGGACTGGTGCTGAAGCTGCAGCCCCAATACTTTGGCCACCTGATGTGAAGAGCTGACTCATTGGAAAAAACCTCTGATGCTGAGAAAGATTAAAGGCAGGAGGAGAAGCAGTTGATAGAGGATGAGGTGGTAATGACAGCATCTCCAACTCATCGGACTTGAGTTTGAGCAAACTCGAGATGGTGGAGCACAGAGAAGCCTGGTGTGCCACAGTCCATGGGATCACAAAGAGTCAGACATGACTGAAGGACTGAACAACATTCTAGAGAGAGAGAACGCGTCTCCAGATCTACGAGGCGGGTGGCTTGTCAGGCCTGACACTGCTCGGGTCCTCACCTGGGGGACAAGCTCGCAGTGGGCCAGTGGGGACCAGAACTGCAGAAACACACTGCTGTTTTCCTGGAGCTGGAGACATAAGGAATCATCCCCTCACTAAGGGGAGAGGGAACAGGGGAAGGAAGGAGGGAGGAGAAGAAGGATACACAAGTCCCTGGGGCTTGACCTGGACCAGAGGACTAGCAGGGCCACCAGCCAAAGAAGCAGGGGAAGGACCTCCAGTACTGAGAATTCTGACGCCGGGGCCATGCTCAGGGCCAGCGGAGGCAGATCCTCGGATGGGATCAGGGGACCCAGTGGGCATGGGTTTTTGATTCCCAGAGGTCCTGATATGGGGACCAGCCTCGAGAAGCCCTGGCCCACAGTGAGAGCTGAAGGCTTTCCAGGGACTTCTGCACCCATGCAGCCTGGGGAGCCTGGGGACCTCCAAGGGAGGCGAAGATGTGATGGGCCACAGATGAGGGGCAGAGGCGTAGGTTTCAGGGGTCCTGCTGAGGGTCTTGAGGGAAGCCACGAGGCATTTGGAGGAGGGGATGAAGGCCATGATGTGTTAATCTTCCAGAAATGCCTCTGGGGACTGAGCAAACAGGCTGGAAGGGAAGATGCTGGAGGCAGAGGGATGCTCGTGAGGCTGTGATGGAGGAGGACACGTGGGGACGGCTGCTTCCCCGCCTCCTGGTCCTCCTGGTGTTTCGGCCCCTTTTATCTCTCTGGAAGCTCATCACATGAGAGGGGTCTCTTCACTTCTCCGTGAGGCTCCTTTCTTCTCTTGAGGCAGCACGGCCTCACTCAGGGTAGAAACGATGGTGGATAATAGACTCCAAGAGCGGCTTGGGCTCTGGGGAGCGAAGCAGTGGATCCCCCACTCAGCAGCACGTGGCAATTCAGACAAAACACTCCACCTGAGATCGCTCGGGGAGATCCTTCAGACTGACTTACTGCATCAACACATCTCCGCACGAGCCTGTAACGGCGTCACCGCTTTCCAGGATGGATCGGGCCACCCTGTGACTGGCAGCCAGGCGGTCCCTGGCCTGCGGGGTGAGGGAGGAGATACCACTAGCCCGGGAACCAGAAAGCTGAGCTCTCCCAGGCCCACTTCCATGCTGGCTGTTTCCTTCCCTAGCCTCAAGTGCAAGAGTTGCAAGGGGCCTCACACTGCAGGGCGGGGGCTTTTAAACCATGGAGAAGCTCTAAGGCAAACAAGTAAATCATGAATTACGTAGTCCGAGCTGTTTCCTGTGCAGAGAGGAAAACTGAGGCTCAAAGGTGGAAATAGTCTGCCCCAAACCACATGTTCTGTCTCAAGGTCCCCTGATGTTCTGATTAGCCGAGTCGTGTAGGAAGTTTAAAATACCCTGATGCTCAGGCCACAGTGCAGATCCACAGATGCAGAAGCTCTGGGGGTGGGACCCAAGCTTCTAGACATTGTCAGTACCCGCCCCCTCCACCATGATACCCAGGGATGAGCAGGGCACCTGCCTGGATGAGCTCAGCGCTGGCTCCTGCACCTGGTCCCAGGGGCCTGGGGCCATCTGGGCTCCAGGGTGGGGGCACCAGCTGGCTTCCCATCCAGGGAGAGACCTCGTGGCCCCGGTGCCCATGCAGGTGGTTCCTCCCCTGGAAGGATGCGTCCCCCACACCCAGGCTGCCCAAAGCACTTGCCGAATGGCTCTGCTTGGTTTCCCCTGTTTCTGGGTGACGGGAGGCACGGAGCTATAAATAGGCATGGAGCCGGATGTTTGCGGCGCTCTGGGGCTGTCAGAACTGGTCTTGTCAAAGCCCTCGTGTTGACAGCTGGGAGCCGGCTCCCCGCTCCGCACCCCCACTCACCACAGACCGGGGGGAGGAGGGGCTGCAGGCAGGGAGTGGACCCCCACACCCTCCTGCCTCAGCTGGGCTGTTTTGGGCCCTCTTCCTCGATCTCTCACGCTGGTGTCTGCAAGGCCGCCCCTGCCCTTTCTGCTTGGCTGACCTCCAGTCTGTCCCCAGGACCCTGAGGGCTGCACGGATGATGAGCGTTTCCTGAGTGGGGATGAAGGCCGCTTCTCTGTGTCTGTGGTCGGCTGTCTCTGTCCACATGCGAAGTGCTGAAGCTGGTGGAACATGGCCAGGACTGGGAGCTCCAAGGCTTGGGCTCAGGAGGAAGCAGGTTCGAGGTGACTCGTGGTCGATTGTCACCATGATGCATGGTCCTGATGCGTGAGCTTAGCAGGAAGCCTCAAGGCAGCACCGCTGCACAGGCTTCTGGGGAGGAGAGCGGGACCCCTGCCTGCGTGTCTGACCCTCCCTGTGGACTAGAACCTTCCAGTAGCTCAGCTCATCTGCAAAGGCATAAGGAGAGCCCTCTCACCACCCAAAGGGATCATACGCTAGCTTGTTAAGTGTTTATCACGGTATTTGGAAGAGAGTGCTGCGTGTGTGTGCTGAGAAAAAGAAGAAAAAAAAAATCCAGACCACTCAGGGACTTAGCAAGCAGTCGCCACCCACGATGTCAGTTTCTCTCTCTGACTCTCCCCCTGTCATTACCCCCATGGAGACACAGTGCCTGCCCAAGACAGGGGTCCCTTTCCCAGCTCTGCCCCACATAGCACCTGATGGCCAGGACTTGCTCAGAAGTGTGTTTGTTCATGGGCTGATAAGGGGACCTCTGCTTCCAACTCATAGTGATGGTGGTTTGCTGAAAGGGATCTGATCTGATCTGCGAGCCAGAGCCTCCAGGTTAGAATTCTCTGTCCACCGTTGTCTGTGATTAGGAAATTACACCCTAACACCTGCAGATCTGTTTTTATGACATCTACAGTGGGGGAGGAAGAGGTTGGTTGGTTCTGAATACAGGTGGGCCCTAGTGCCTAGAATCAGTGTGGACAGATCCTGTGAGAATTGAGACCAGCAGAGTCGCTTTTGAATCATGCCACAGACTCAATGTGTGACCTTAGGCAAGTCTTCAAATTCCCCAAGTCTCAGAATTCTCATCTGAAAAGAACCATCTGTGTCTCATAGGGCCATGGGGCAGGCCTCACACATGGGCAAGTCCCCCGTGCTTGGTGGGAACGGCTTCACACGAGACCACGTGTGTGTTGAGGTTTGCACGAGGGTGACGCTATCCCAAGCCAAGAGGAGAAATGCATGTTTGTGTGGATCTCATCCTCAGACCCTCCTGGACAGTAAAGTTCTCCCTGGGGATGGTCTGCTCAATGGAAGCAGGAGGTGGAGGGGAGGGAGCCCCAGGAGCTGGGAAAGCAAGGAGGGGCTGTGGGTGCAGCAGAGAGGAGGCAGGAGTGGGACCACGATGGAGGCTGGGAGAGCTCGCCCAGCACCGACCGTCTGATGGAGCGGAAGCCCTTGTGCTGTGCAGACTGAGCGACTCTGTGTGTGGCTGTCAGAGCCCCTGATGACCCCGGGGCCACACAGGAGGTGGTGGAACCATCCCTAGAGGGTTCAGCACATGCAAAGCAGCTGCTATAGTGACTCTAACACTGGAAAACTTGGGGACACCTTGGCACGTCTTGGGTCCATGTCCAGTAAACTGAAGCTACCGCCATCCTCCCCCAAAGCCTTCGATGTGTGTCTGACAAGGATGCTGTCTTCAGCGTCTGGTGATGGGAGAGACAGCCCTCAGGAGAAATTTGTGCCCAAGCCTCTCTCTCCCACAGCCCAGCACTGGCATCTCACTGAAAGGATCTATTTCTGATTTATTGACTTAAAAGTGTTATTCCCCTCAAAAAAAGGTTTTGGTATTCTGCAGCTCACTAGGAACTCTGAGGCTCACAACAAATTAGAAAAAATAATAGGATTACCTTTTAGGGGTGCAAAGACATTTCTCAGGGGAAATGACGTCTTCCAGGGGAGCTGGAAGCAGAGTGCTGACTCCGAGTCAGCCTGGACGGTGATAAGAGGGGTCCAGCCTCGTTGGCAGCCACGTAACAGCACCAGGCATTCGACAGAGACCCAAGCAGGGATGCGGCTGACGGGGGATCAGGTCCCTGCAGGGAGGCTGGCGAAGATCTGGAGGAAGACGAAGCCAGTCTCACGGCATCGCTGACGGGCTGTCATGTGAGGGGGAAAGCAGGCCTCCTGAGCGGCCGTGGGGACTGGAACAAGACAGATGGAAGGAAGCTGCAGGGGAGCAGATGTAGCTGCAGAAAGAGGAAAAATTATCAGAGCTGCCCAACCATGGTGAGGAACCGCATCGAGCATTTGTTAAGCAGGCGCACTGCGTGCCAGGCACAGGGCTGCGAGTGTGGCAGGCACCGTCTCCCTGATCTCCCACCCACCTTCTCGGGAGCTGCTATGGAGGCTACAGAGGCTCAGACCCCTCTGCAGCTTGTCTAAGTCCACCCGGCGTGTCCACGGAGAATCCAGGATCTGAGCGCTGGCCAACTCCCCCACCCCTGGTGGGTTCCTGGTCACCCTGCAGTTCACTGCCCCTTGGCGGATGCCTCAGAGGGCTTGGGCTGAGCCAGAATGAAACCCTGGCTGTTCTCGCCCAGATGATGCATATGTTTAAATGACACCTCTGAGTTCATGCTCTACAATGAGGTTACAGGAAATCGACCCTGAATACTCATCAGGACTGATGGTAATGCTGAGGCTCCAATACTTTGGCCACCTGATGGGAAGAGCCAACTCATTGGATAAGACCCTGATACTTAGAAAGATTGAAGGCAGGAGGAGAAGGGGGAAGCAGAGGATGAAATGGTTGGGGGGCATCATCTACTCATTGGCCATGGATCTGAGCAAACTCCGGGAGACTGTGAAGGACAGGGAAGCCTGGCGCGTTGCACTCCATGGGGTTGCAAAGAGTGGACGTGACTGGGAGACAGAACAACAGCAATAAAATTAGGTTACAAGTCAGTTCAGTTCAGTCGCTCAGTCATGCCCGACTCTTTGCGACCCCATAGACTGCAGCACGCCAGGCTTCCCTGTCCATCACCAACTCCCGGAGTTCACTCAAACTCATGTCCATTGAGTCAGTGATGCCATCCAACCATCTCATCCTCTGTCACCGCTTTCTCTTCCTGCCCTCAACCTTTACCAGCATCAGGATCTTTTCCAAGGTGTCAGTTCTTCCCATCAGGTGGCCAAAGTATTGGATTTTCAGCTTCAGCATCAGTCCTTCCAATGAATATTCAGGACTGATCTTCTTAAGGATGGACTGGTTGGATCTCTTTGCAGTCCAAGGGACTCTCAAGAGTCTTCTCCAACACCACAGTTCAAAAGCATCAATTCTTTGGCACTCAGCTTTCTTTATGGTCCAACTCTCACATCCATACATGACTACTGGAAAAACCATAGCTTTGACTAGACGGACCTTTGTTGGCAAAGTAATGTCTCTGCTTTTTAATATGCTATCTAGGTTGGGCATAACTTTCCTTCCAAGCAGTAGATCAGATCAGATCAGATCAGATCAGTCACTCAGTCCTGTCCGACTCTTTGCGACCCCATGAATCGCAGCATGCCAGGCCTGCCTGTCCATCACCAACTCCCGGAGTTCACTCAGATTCACGTCCATCGAGTCAGTGATACCATCCAGCCATCTCATCCTCTGTCGTCCCCTTCTCCTCCTGCCCCCAATCCCTCCCAGCATCAGAGTCTTTTCCAATGAGTCAACTCTTCGCATGAGGTGGCCAAAGTACTGGAGTTTCAGCTTCAGCATCAGTCCTTCCAATGAATATTCAGGACTGATTTCCTTTAGGATGGACTGGTTGGATCTCCTTGCAGTCCAAGGAACTCTTAAGAGTCTTCTCCAACACCACAGTTCAAAAGCATCAATTCTTCGGCACTCAGCCTTCTTCACAGTCCAACTCTCACATCCATACATGACCACAGGAAAAACCATAGCCTTGACTAGATGAACCTCTGTTGGCAAAGTAATGTCTCTGCTTTTGAATATACTATCTAGGTTGGTCATAACTTTCCTTCCAAGGAGTAAGCGTCTTTTAATTTCATGTCAGGTGGCCTGGTATTGCCATCTGTTTCAGAATTTTCCACAGTTTATTGTGATCCACACAGTCAAAGGCTTTGGCATAGTCAATAAAGCAGAAATAGATGTTTTTCTGGAACTCTCTTGCTTTTTCCATGATCCAGCGGATGTTGGCAATTTGATCTCTGGTTCCTCTGCCTTTTCAAAAACCAGCTTGAACATCAGGAAGTTCATGGTTCACATATTGCTGAAGCCTGGGTTGGAGAATTTTAAGCATTACTGTACTAGTGTATGAGATGAGTGCAATTGTGCAGTAGTTTGAGCGTTCTTTGGCATTGCCTTTCTTTGGGACTGGAATGAAAACTGACCTTTTCCAGTCCTGTGGCCACTGCTGAGTTTTCTAAATTTGCTGGCATATTGAGTGCAGCACTTTCACAGCATCATCTTTGAGGATTTGGAAGAGCTTAACTGGAATTCCATCACCTCCACTAGCTTTGTTCGTAGTGATGCTTTCTAAGGCCCACTTGACTTCACATTCCAGGATGTCTGGCTCTAGGTCAGTGATCACACCATCGTGATTATCTGGGTCGTGAAGATCTTTTTTGTACAGTTCTTCTGTGTATTCTTGCCATCTCTTCTTAATATCTTCTGCTTCTGTTAGGTCCAAGCAGTAAGCATCTTTTAATTTCATGGCTGCAGTCACCATCTGCAGTGATTTTGGAGCCCAAAAAAATAAAGTCTGTCACTGTTTCCATTCTTTCCGCATCTGTTTGCCATGAAGTGATGGGACCAGATGCCATGATCTTAGTTTTCTGAATGCTGAGTTTTAAGCCAACTTTTTCACTCTCCTCTTTCACTTTCATCAAGATGCTCTTTAATTCTTCTTCACTTTCTGCCATAAGGGTGGTGTCATCTGCATATCTGAGGTTATTGATATTTCTCCCAACAATCTTGATTCCAGCTTGTGCTTCATCCAGCCCAGCGTTTCACATGATGTATTCTGCATATAAGTTAAATAAGCAGGCTGACAATATACAGGCTTGATGTATTCCTTTCCTGATTTGGAACCAATCTGTTGTTCCATGTCCAGTTCTAACTGTTGCCTCCTGACCTGCATACAGGTTTCTCAAGAGGCAGATCAGATGGTATGGTATTCCCATAACTTTAATAATTTTCCACAGTTTGTTGTGATCCACACAGTTAAAGGCTTCAGTTAAGTTCAGTTGCTCAGTCGTGTCTGACTCTTTGAGACCCCATGAATTGCAGCACACCAGGCCTCTCTGTCCATCACCAACTCCCAGAATTCATTCAGACTCATGTCCATCAAGTCAGTGATGCCATCCAGCCATCTCATCCTCTATCGTCCCCTTCTCCTCTTGCCCCCAATCCCTCCCAGCATCAGAGTCTTTTCCAATGAGTCAACTCTTCACATGAGGTGGCCAAAGTACTGGAGTTTCAGCCTCAGCATCATTCCTTCCAAAGAAATCCCAGGGCTGATGTCCTTCAGAATAGACTGGTTGGATTTCCTTGCAGTCCAAGGGACTCTCAAGAGTCTTCTCCAACACCATGGTTCAAAAGCATCAATTCTTCGGCACTGAGCTTTCTTCACAGTCCAACTCTCACATCCATACATGACCACTGGAAAAATCATAGCCTTGACTAGATGGATCTTTGTTGGCAAAGTAATGTCTCTGCTTTTCAATATGCTATTTAGGTTCGTCACAACTTTCCTTTCAAGGAGTAAGCGTCTTTTAATTTCATGGCTGCAGTCACCATCTGCAGTGATTTTAGGCATAGCCAATAAAGCAGAAGTAGATGTTTTTCTGGAAGTCTCTCACTTTTTCGATGATCCAGTGGATGTTGGCAATTTGATCTCTGTTTCCTCTGTCTTATCTAAATCCACCTTGAACATCTGGAAGTTCATGGTTCATGTACTGTTGAAGCCTGGCTTGGAGAATTTTGAGCATTACTTTGCTAGCGTGTGAAATGAGTGAATTTGTGCAGTAGTTTGAGTATTCTTTGGCATTGCCTTTCTTTGGGATTGGAGTTCCCAAAGGGTTTAGAAGGGTTTAAAATTCATGGTGAGAAGAGCAGCAGACAGATTAATTACCAAAGTGTGAGCTGGATTTGGGAGACTGGATGGCGTTTGGGAGGAGAGCTGGTCGTTTGGTGAAAGGTACATAGACTAAGTCTCATCACTGAGCAGCAGCCGGGGCGGCTTCGGGGAGGGTGAGAGGCCAGCGCGGCTGTGACTCCAGGCAAACAGGCCCAGGCAGGTGCGTTACTTCAGCCACAAACTACAAAGGGTCAGGGTTATTCCTCCCCCCACTGAAACTTCCTCAGGCTGTGTAGTCTGTCTCCAACCTGCAGCTGTGCTAAGCCCACTCCCAGGCAGAGAGGAAGGGTCCTTCCCTGCCCCTACCCAGAGCAGCTCACACCATGTGTGATGTCAGAGCACAAGACCTCTGCCTTATGGGGGAAGCGAGCATCCTTGGGTATTGATCAAGTGTCACAGCCATCCCAGGAAAGAGACCACAGGGGCCAAGGATGACGGGGCCGGAGTCCAGACACTCTTAGAAAGGAGAAGATAGGATGTGATGTGAGGGGTAAGGGACAGAAGTGCCTGGAGCTTTAAGGTTGGGGGTGGGGCAGACGATGGTGATGCTCCTAAGCCAATATGGGGCCACAGGTCGGGGCAAGGATCAGGGCCGTGGGCACTACAGAAGCACTCCTGGACAAGCTCCATGTCTCTTTGCAACATCTCAAGGGAAAGGGCCACTTGTGTTTGGTAGAATTCCCCAGTGAAACCCTCTGGTCCCGAACTTTTGTTTGTAGGAAGGTTTGTTTTTGCATTTTTTAAATTACAGATTCTACCTCATTTCTAGTGATTGGCGTGTTCAAGTTGCCCATTTCTTCTTGGTGTTCAGTTTTAGTGGGCTGTATGCCTCCAGAAAGTTAGTTTCTTCTAGGTCGTCGAATTTACTGAAACATAGTTGTTCATAGTACCCTCTTATGTTTTGTTTCTGTGGTATCATTCGTGGTTTTTTGTTTTTTTCATGTCTTATTGTGTTTATTTGGGTCTCCTCTCTGGCAAACTATTATTAATAAATGGATGAATGAAAAGGTCCTACCTACTTGACAGAACAGGGAACCATATTCAGTATCCTGTGACAAACCATAGTGGGAGAGAATATGAAAAAGGGTGTGTGTGTGGGGGGGGGGGGGACTTCCCCAGTGGCGCAGAGGGTAAAGAATCCACCTGCAATGCAGGAGGAGACACAGGAGACCCAGTTCCATCCCTGGGTCTGGAAGATCCCTTGGAGGAAGAAATGGCAACCCAGTCCAGGGTTCATGCCTGAAAAAATCCCATGGACAGAGAAGCCTGGTGGGCTACAATCCAAAGGTTTGCAAAGAGTCTGACACGACTGAATGACTAAGCATGCACACAAATTCATACATACATATATATATATATGTGTATATAACTGAGTCATTGCTGTACAGCAGAAACTAGCAACACTGTATACCAACTTTATTTCAATAAAATTCAACATAAAAAAAGAACACATCCAGTGGGCTTACAGATTTGGAGTTCAGAGGGCTGGTCCTGAGAGGTCGTTATCTGCGCACTCGGGTTCCTCCGCGCTCCCCAGCTCTTCCGGCTCACCTTTCAGCTTCAGTGAGAGCATGTTTTCTGTGAACCTGCTCATTCCTCTGAGGTCATGGCACCACCTGTGATTTCCTTGGTTCCTCTTCGCCAATCTCGTCAGCTTTTCTGAGTTCCAGCTTCAGTTGTTCCCATCTCTAGATGGATGATTTTGCCAGCAGTTCCTGGAAATGTGTATTTGTGCTTTCATCATTTTGCCTGGTTTCTCTAAGGTTTTTTCTACTTTCTTTCTGTGGTTTGGGGGGCCCCACAGAACTCATTATGGGAGAAGTGCAGGAGAAGATTCTTGAGAATCCCTCAGACAGCAAAGAGATCAAACCTGTCAGGCCTAAAGGAAATCAACCCAGAATACTCACTGAAAGGACTGATGCTGAAGCTGAAGCTTCAATACATTGCCCACCTGATGCAGAGAGCCAGCTCACTGGAGAAGACTGTGATTCTGGGAAAGACTGAAGGCAAAAGGGTAAGGGAGTGACAGAGAATGAGATGATTAGATGGCATCCCCGACTCAAAGGACCTGAGCAAACTCCAGGAGATAACAAAGGACAGAGGAGCTGGCACGCTGCAGTTCATGGGGTAGAAAGAGTCAGACACCACTTAGCAACTGAACAAGAGCAGCACTCAGAGGGCTTTGTCGCGAGTGTGCAGCGATTTCCTCCGGCGTGAGGGGACTGGGCTACCAGGGAGGGCAGGAAGAGGCGGGGGAGCGGGGGGAGACAGTCCGCAGGGCCCCCCACCTCCTGCCCCCAGGATTCAAGGTGCCACGGCCCCCTGCAAGTGCGGGTCCTGCGTCTGCTGCCAGGCTTTCTGGAGCTGGTTCCAAGGGGAGGCAGCCCCTCATCAGAGGGCTAGCCATGCTCGTATGGCTTAACTATCTTTCAGCCCACCTATTGTTGCTGATGCTCTCTGTCTTAGGGGTTCAGGAGCTGGCATGCCATGCTTAGAGAAGTCGCACTGCAATTGTCCCCGATGCCACCGTCTCAGCCATTCGTCTCCCTCTGCCTTCCAGAAACGCTGACGGAGCAGGGGCCCCGGGAGCTGTGCTCTCCCAGGACACGGCTCTTCTGCTATGAGGCACGAGGCAGCCTGGCTCCACTGCAGGGACTCTGCCCGACCTCCAGCCTCAGACAGCAGCCCAGAAGCCAGCTTCTCCTGGCCTTTCCCCTGAAGGGCACATGGAGACCCCAGGGGCAGAAGTCTTCCTCTGAAGCAAAAAACAGGACCAAAATCGAACATGCTTTCTCAGGGGTCCTTGCGGCTGTTCAGGGCCATGGTCATTTCTGGTGTAGTCCGTGGATTAGTTTGTGGCGAGCGTGCTGGTTGCACATGAGGGTCTCAGAGACCGCTCCTCTGGGCATGGCTGGGAAGGGGTTCTCTCTCTCCGTTACTTTTGTTGTTATTGTTCTTGTTCAATCATGTCTGACTCTTTATGACCTAATGGACTACAGCACCCAGGCTTCCCTGTCCTTCACCATTTTCTTGGATTTCACTCAAACTCGTGTCCATCGAGTTGGTGATGCCATTCAACCATCTCATCCTCTGTTGTCCCCTTCTCCTCCTGCCTTCAATCTTTCCCAGCATCAAGATCTTTTCCAATGAGTTGTCTCTGAATCAAATGACCAAAGCATTGGAGTTTCAACTTCGGCATCAGTCCTTCCAGTGAATGTTCAAGGTCGATTTCCTTTAGGACTATTTGATCTCCTTGCAGTCCAAGGGACTCTCAAGAGTCTTTTCCAGCACCACAATTCAGAAGCATTAATTCTTCAGCCTTCAGTCTTCACTATGGCCATTACTTTTAATCCATGCTATTAGAAACAAGAAAAGAGACACAAATCTTGACCAACAGGAAGGGCAGGCTTGGGACCTCTGTGTTCTCTCTGTATCCTGACTGGGGGGCCCTCAGCAGCATCCCTAAATATTTCCACCTGTGAGTATGTCCTCTCTGAGGTTACATCGTCCCTTCATCCCTAATTCTTCATGTGCAGGCTCAGGGGTCCACAGTCCATCTCCCCAGCAGACGTGGTCTCACAGGACTCAATGACCAGGTCCTGCCCCTTCAGACAAACTGGAGCAGCTTAGGAGTCTGCCTGCTGATTTGATAGACAAGGTATCTGAGACCCTTGAAGGGCGTTTTCCCCGGATCACAGAGTCCACGTCCCGCTCAGCGCCTGGCTCTCAGAGGCCTCACCCCGAGTTCCCCACGACAGCAAGGAGCCTCTCCCTTCCTGCCGACCTATGAGTACTGTTGGTAGGTGCCAAATAAGTGCCTATTGAGTGACTGAGTGAGTGAATTAATGATGCCCTTCACAGCTAACCCTTATCCATCTGCACAGGCTGCCCTGCCGAGCTGACCACCACCTCCAGAGAAGCCAGGCTTGCAGATAAGAAAACTCCTGGAGGAGCCGGGAGCAGCTCGCTGGCCCAGAATCCAGCCCCAACAAGATTCTAGCTCACGCCCCAAATAGTCCGATGGCATGAGACCAGGCCGCTTTCCTCCTGGGTCCCTTGGGAGACCAACAGGGCCCTGAGCAGTGGGAGGGGGCCCAGCCTCTGGAGCCCAGCAAGGAAATGCAGTCGTGGAAACGGCCCACCTGCCCGCCTGGACCCATGCATCCATGCGGCATTGCTGAGCGCCCTTCCTGCTTCTTCTGTCTCCTCTCACCTCCCATCTGCTGTGTCTCCACTCTGGAGAGAGTGTGTTTCCACAACACCCCGGGGACTGATGCTGCAGCAAAGCAAACAGGCCTTCGGCACAGATCCTGTGCATTGTAAACACGACTGTAAACGATACAAATCATTTGACCCAGAGCTTCTGCTTCTGGGTGAGTGTGCCGGGGAACAGGCGTGTGGGGTCTCAGGCATGCAGACACCTAAGTGCAGGTATGTGTGCCCTCACACGTACACAGTGTTACTCTCCATTGCTACACAATTGAGATCAATGCAAATGCTGTATCAGGGCTGTTTCTGAACAAATGTTTGCAAAGAACACACCTTCACACCCCAGGCTGAGAGCAAGCCCTCCGTCTCTCACTCTGCCCTGTTTCTCACCCCCTCGTGTCCTCTTTTGCAGCCTTGACAGCTTGTCAGTGCCTCCAGCCCCATGGGGCCGCCATCAATTCAGCTTCATCCCCAGGACAAGTGTCTGTCCCAGAGTCCTCCAGCTCCAGAAGGTCTCTGCTGCCAGCTCAAGTGGTCTTTCCTGAATTCCAAGAAAAGGCGCCTTCTGCAGCCCCCCGTGCATCCTGCTTGGGAGTTGTTCTCTAATGGTTTCCAGCAACATTCATTCAGTGAATAAAGCATCACACTGTAAGACTTGAGGTAAGGCAAGAAGTAAGAGATGGCGTGTTTAGGGTTAGGTAGAAAACCATACCGATCAACCTTCCTGGTTGCATTTAGACGATCCCATCTGTTAACCAAAGGACGGCTGAACCCGTGCACATTTTCCAGTGATGTTTGTGGATGACATTCTAGGCTTCCTCATCCATCCCCCAGCTTGGGGTGAGCTCTCCTGGGCTGGACACCTTTCCCGAATACCCCTGGCTCAGCTGGAAAACACTGCCCTGGCCTCACCTTCTCACCTTTTCTCCTGTGCCTTCTTCTTCACACACAAAACCCGGAGAGAGAGGCTCACTCTCTGTACACTTGAAGTCTGGTTGTTTTGTCCTAAGGGCTAAGGGCTGAGAAAACAGGGAGACTTGATGGAAGAGACTGCAGAGAGGCAGTGGTTCCTCCAAGGGCCTCGACCCTGGAAGTATGTTCCCCAAACTGGGTTTTGCCCAGCATGTCGAGGAGCAGAAGCAGTCAGGATCTCGGGGACTGTAGGGCGTGGAATAGCAACCACCTTCATCCTCAAGAAACAGTGGGGTCTTGGAACCCACCCCTGACGTCGTTTACTGCAGCTGGAGGTTGAGACTCAAGACAGACACCTTGGTTATCTTCCTGGCCGGCCAAGTTCTACGTGTGCTGGATTTCAACTCGATAGCGATTTCTCTCGTTTTAAATTGAAGTATAATTCATCTACAGTGTTGTGTGAATTTCTGCTGTACAGCAAAGTGATTCAAATATATATGTATACACATATTCTTTTACATTTTTTTCATATTTTTTCCACTGTAGGCTGTTCTTATAGGACACTGAGTAGAGCTCCCTGTGCTGTGCAGTAGGTCTTTGCTGTCTACTTTATATATGGTACTACACAGCTTTTCATCCCAAACTCCTAACTTATCCCTCCCCACCACTGTCCCTTTCGTAACCACAAATCTGTTTTCTACGTCTGCAAGGCTATTCCTATCGTGTAAGTAAGTTCGTTTGCACTATTTTCTTAGATTCCACCTACAAGTGATAACGTGTGATATCTGTCCCGGCCTGGCTTACTTCACTCAGTATGATCATATCTAGATCTACCCACATCGCTACCAATGACAATGTTTCATTCACTTTTATGGCTGGGTAATATTTCATTATACACATACACCACTCCTTCCTGCATTCATTTCGTAGCTACGTCTGAGCACATGGCGCAGCCAGGCACTAGAAAGTGTCGGGAATGCCAGGATGAAATCAAGCTCATGGAGTGTTTGTGGGTCAAATTTCACCAAAAGTCTAAACACAGAGGGAAGGAGCACTCAGAAGACCGGAGGCAGGGGGCCCACCCTGGAGGTTCACAGCCCCAGCCAAGAACACACAGCAACTTGTAAAACAGCACTCAGGAGTCAGGTCCTGTCAGAACCCCACTTTATTTGAAAGCCTGAGTTACCAGGAAGGCAGAGATGAACACTATCTTCAATGTGAAATTGTTGAAAACCACTGGTTGGAGTGTTCCCAGCCTCGCCAGATGCTTCAGCACAGCGCTGAGAGCAGCAGAAACCACCTACTTGCTTCACAGATTTCCCCCCAAATATACAATCCTGCTCTGAGTCTCCGTTCCAGGACTCAGCTACATAAATAAAGTTCCAGGAAGAATAAATCTTTAGGGGCAACAGGGAGATGAACATTTTCAGACAGTTTCATAAACCTGTGAATGGTATTTAAATATTGAGAATGCGAGCCTAGCTGGGCATGCTGTGAACTCCTCCGTCCTGACAGCCTTGTCGTAAATGCTGAAATTCATAAAACAAAGGTCTCCTTCCTGGATCACAGTCCATTAATCTGGCTGACCCGCTGTCCTTAACTGCACGCCCCAAACCCAGACCCAGTGGAGTGTGTGCAGGCGTGTAAGTGCACTTGTAAGAATGCGTGTATGGGTGTGCATGCGTCGTGCAGCTCTTTCATGTTTATGATGTGTATTTTTATTTTTTACTGAAGTCTGTGATCTCCAGTGTTGTGTTAACGTCTTCTATACAGCGAAGTGATTCACTTGTACGTGCATATGCATCCTTTTCCCTACTCTTTCCCACTGTGGTTTGTCACAGGCTGTTGAATACAGCTCCCTGGGCTGCACAGCAGGCCCTCGTTCATCCACCCCATGCAGGACAGTTTGCGTCTGCTAGCCCCCAACGCCTGCTCCACCCGCCCCTGCTCCCTTCCCACTTGGCAACCACAGATCTGTTCTCCAGGCCCATGAGTCTGCTTCTGTTTCATAAACAAAGCTCGTTTGTGCCATGCTTTAGGTTCCACACGTAGGCAACCTCACTCGGTGTTTGTCCTTCTCCTTCTGACACTTCACTCAGTAAGATAAGCTCTAGCTCCATACATGTTGCTGCAAAAGCCAGTCTTCTCTCCTTTCTTATGGTGCGGCTCATTTTTAGACGTGTCACTTCTTGGCTCCCTCTCCAGCTGGGAATTTTAAATGCCTTGTGTTTTGAGAAAACCTACAAGGATGAACATGTGGATTTTGGAGGGTGAGAACAAATAAGGAATACGGATACATTCTGGTCGATTATTTTGACAGTTTTGAATCCCCATAGTACTTTTAAAAGCAAATCTTGTGAAAGTTTTTATTCTGTTCAGTTGGCCAGAACAAAAAACAAACTTGAGAGCCGTCTTTGTGTTACATATTGTGTGCTGTTTAGTCTGGGCCCTTGGGCTATGAAAACCCGTCCACATCCATGGGGCCTCAACACCTGTCTGGCATTAGTAACCAGTCTTGATTTGGGGAACTTTGGGCTGAAACTCTGGACATCAGAGAGGGTCCTGACAGACAAAAGGGTTCTCCTCCAACATTTAGAGGCTTCCCAGGTGATGCCAATGGTTTAAAAAAAAAAAAGCAACAACAAAAATACTGCCTGCCAGTGAAGGAGATGTGAGTTTAATTCCTGGGTCAAAAAGATCCCCTGGAGAAGGAAATAGTGACCCACTCCAGTCTTCTTGCTTGGAAAATCCCATGGGCAGAGGAGCCTGGCAGACTACAGTCCATGGGATCACCAAGAGTCAGACACCACTAAAGCGACTTAACACACAGGTTTTTCACCCTTTGGATGGAACCCTTCATGTTCTTGTGAAGCTCAAACTAGATAGTCAGTGTCTTTCCAGCACCAAGTGACCGACCATGAGACATGATGTTGCTGTTTTTAACCACATCATGCTGTGTGGACAGTCTAGAGCTCTTATAGGTGGCTTCATATAAGCACTGTGTGTGATATTGAGGGGTATAAATTGTGGGCAGAAGTGACTGGGAGTAAGAATGAGACCACAAGCAAATGTCGGAGACAATGGGTAAACATACATTCAGGATTTGATAACACGTCAGCAGTCTGGAAGCCCCCAACACCACTCAGGATGACTCTGATCTGGAAACTCCCTGAGAGGTTGCTGGTGAGGGTGTTAAGGTAAGGAAAGAGCTGAACATCACCCAAAGCCGCCCAGTGACCACCTGGGCTTCTGTCCTTGGGGAGCAGGGGAAGTCTGGGACCTGCCGGTGGCTGCCATGAAGTTTGGCCACCATCTTGGTCACGAGTCTGGGCAGAGGCTGGTCAGAGCATGCTTGCCCTCCCGTCAGTCACGTCTTCCTTGCTAATCTCTGAAGGTGGGCACCAGCCTCAGTCCACATAACAGAAAGGGTGAGTCACACGCTTGTAAGTCGTATCGCTGTCATTCTTTTATTAAATTATTTATTAAGCACTCTTCATGGACAGAGGAGCTGGTGGGCTGCAGTCCTTAGGGTCGCAAAGAGTCAGACACCACTGAGCGACTAAGCACAGCACACGCATTGATGCTGGCGCTGGAAACATACAAATGAAGCTTGCCACTCTCGTTTCTGCTGTTGTGGGGGAGACAGACAAAATATACAGATGATGTGAGACGTGTAGATTAAAACAAAGCATGGTAACTAGTGTGGGGAGCCCCCGGGTGGAGGTTGGATTGCTGTTTTAAATGGACCGTCAGGGAAGGTCTGACAGGAAGTGTAAAACTGAGCAGAGACCTGGAGGAAATGGGGGAGAGGCAATTGCCGATCCTCTGGTTGAAGCCACTGAATATGATGGGCTATTTTAAATCCCCTGCACCACTCATCAAATTTTATTTCTCAGTCAAAGCTTGCAAAAACTTTCCAGGAAGTTTCAGAGAACTTTCCCTCTGAAGCAAAATGCAGTATCAGTTCAGCTCTAAAAGCACTGAGGAATGAACAGCCCCTCTGGCTGTAAACCTAATGTCTGCAATTTATTGTGTACCCATCTCAGGTGGTAGAATAAATACGCCACATTTCACGGACACAGACGGAGCTTCGTCATGAAGGCAGAGCTTGCAGACAGCGATCAGGGTCTCATGAAAAAAATTCAAGGTGTCAGCAAGCCAGTTATGAGCTGTGTGATCACAAGCAAGTCACTTAAAAATCTTTGAGTCTCAGGTTATCCACATGATAAAGTGAGACTGCATCTGCTATGCTTGGAGTGTAGAGTAGCTGGGACCTGCAAGGACGTGATGGATGAGAAGATGCTCAGAGTATGAAGTCATTCCCCCGAGAGGGTCTTACACTTGGTGCAGGAGCCTCAGAGCAGGGAAAGCTACAGTCCCTGTACTTGGGTTGTTGACAATGCAGAGAGTAAACAGATGCGGGGAGATCCACGAATGAGGCGTGTCTCAAATACACAGGAGGGGCTTCGGAGTCTACATGTGCGGGGCACGTGCTGGGTTTCCCACCCTGGAAAACCTCCTGTGACCCAAGGATAAACATGCTGAACTACATGTTAAAACAGCATTTTAGGGGTGTAGTCAAGCTTGCATAATATCTCAGGGAGTCCTCATGGCACAAATCCACACTGTGCTGATGGCTGTAACTGCCTCAGAGGGACTCTATGACACTGGACCCTGGAGACTTGAGTCACGAGGGAAGCATGGGGATGGCCCCAGGAGAGGGGCTGGAGTCGAGACCCTTAAAAAAAAAGCCACCTCCTGGTAGAGGGAGTGGAAGAGCAAAGAAAATACTGCCTCCCAATGGAGACCGTGGATACAACAGGAGCTGCCCCTGAGAAGGGGAGGCTAGGTCTCAAGTGGCTGCGTTTGTTAGCACTGCTCTGAAAACACACACCCACCCTGGTGGTACTACCCACCCTCCACACACACACACAAAGATAAAACTGCCATCCAGGACTTCCCAGGATTTCAAAGGCACAAAACTAAAATCAGGTAAAACACACCGACAGTGAAACATGTGGTTTGCAGGGGGAGGGGTGGAAGACATATACCCAAGGTTTAACATTCCATATTAAACAGATAGGCAGGATTTGTTTAAAGAAATTAAATTTTTGAGTAAAAACGTATTAAAAGAATGAGACAATCAAAAAGATCAGGCATGTTTGAAAAGCAAATAGAATTTTCACAGTGAAGCATCTCATCAATTGAATTTAAATTCTCAAAGAATGGGTTATATTGAAGGTTCAAAATACCTGAGCAGAAGACAGTCGAATACAAGAGAGGCCTCAATAAACCACCAGAAATTCAACACAGAGTGATTCAGATACGGGAAATATGAAAGACAGTTTAAGTGGAATGGAGGACAGAGTGAGTAAACCAGCTACATTTAAACATGACTTCTTGAAAAATATATAGGAAAAAATATAGTTGGGCCTATATTTTTCCCAGTGATCACATACATATGGGAGAGGAGACCACAGAGAGGGCTAAGAGCTGAAGAATCCATGCTTTGGAATGGTGGTGCTGGAGGGGACTCTCGGGAGTCCCTTGGATGTTGGGGAGATTGGACCGGTCAATTCTGAAGAAGGTCAGCCTTGAGTGTTCACTGGAAGGACTGATGCTGGGGCTCAAGTTCCAGTTCTTCAGTCACATGGTGTGAGGAGCCTACTCATTGGAAAAGACTGGTGATGGGAAAGGTTGAAGGCAGGAGAAGGGGAAGACAGAGAGGAGGAGATGGTGGGATGGCATCACAGGCTCAAAGGACGTGAGTTTGAGCAAACTCTGGCAGATAGTGAAGGACAGAAGCCTGGCGTGCTGTAGTCCATGAAGCCTCAAAGAGCTGGACATAACTTGGTGACTGAACAACAACAACAGAAAGGAGGAAGGAAGGAAAGAAAGGAAGAAAGGAGGAAGAAAGGAAGGGAGAAAGAAAGAAAAGTAGAAAAAGGCACAACTGAACATAATGGCAAAGACTTTTTCAGAATTAACACAATTAACATATGCTGATGGTTTAATAAATCCTACTGCAGATAATTGAAATGAATTAATACCAAGATGCATCAATGGAGAACCCTAACTCAAAGAAAAAGAAGAAGACTGTAGAAGCATCCGGATTACCTGTAAGGAGGTGGCTTGAAATACAGCTTATATTTCAGCAGTAACAATGGGAACCAAGGGGAAATAGAATCCTGTCTCTACAGAGTTGCACTCACGTTTTCAGCTGGGAAACCATTATTCAACAACGAAGGTAGAAGACATTCTTAGATAATTAACACTGGGATAGTTTATCTCCCTAAAGAAATGTCTAGTATATCTATTTTGGAGGGAAGGAAAAAGGTGGATAAAGGATTACTGACCAAAAAAAACCAAAAAAGTGAACACAATAGTAAACCCAAACAAATGCTGACCACAGAGGATAATCATGATGGGTAATTTCTGTAGCTACAGTGCTGTTAATTAATCATCAAAATAGAATTTGAAGACATCCCCTAGCCACACAGGTGTGATTCACCCGAAAGGAGGGAAAATTGTAAAACTGGGGGGGTGGGGTAACTGCCTTGCAGCAGGTACAAGGGTTTCAGAGGCGGAAGGTGCCTTGGCCCTTCCCTTGAAGAACCCAAAGCCCATGGAGGTGAGGAACTTGCAGACTGGTGACTGGCAACACTATTGCTCATGCCGCCGGATGTGTGGTGTCTCTTCCTTCATGCGGCTGACCCCATGACCTCTCACAGGGGCTCCTGAGAACTTCCTGTGGGGATGTCAAGGGATTGGTCCTCCTGTCTTTCGGCCTTGCCCACTTCCTCACGTTTTCCATCTTGCAGTCTCTTCCTCACACTCATGTTCCCTTGAGTAGCTTCTCTCAGCACATTGCCTTGAGAGAGCTTCACTACCCTCAAGGTCAGGTCTAGGCTCTTTGGCGTTCATGGCTCTTCACTCCTGTCCTCCAGTCTTCCCAAGTCAGTTCCCAAATGTGGGATTGGTCCCCAAGCCCTGCTCTCTTCCAACACACGAGTATGTGTGCACACAGGCACCCACACACGGGTGCTTGCTTGCACGATCACACGAACACACCCAGGCAAGGACTCACACACACACACACACACACACACACGATGACACTGCCTGGTTTCCTTCACCATCAGTGCTCTTTCCACCACCCAGGCCCTAGAGACCCTCATGTCCTCTGCAACTGCTACCCCCGCATATGCTCTGCCTCTCCTTGTCTGAGTATTGTTACAGAACAATGTTTGTGTCCCCAAAATTCACGTGTTGAAACCCTAAGCCCCCATATGGCCATATTTGGTGACAAGATCTTCACAAAGTAATTAATGCTCATTGAGATCATGAGGGTTTGGCCCTAAACCCAAAGGATTAATTCCCTTATAAGAAAAGATGTCAGAAAACTTCTCTCTCCTCTCCCTCTCTCTCTCTGGGCATGGGTACCAGGGAAAGAGCTGTGAGATGCAGTGAGAAGGTGGCCGCCTGCTACCCTAAGGGATGCAGCGGAAGCCAGTGCTTCTTGTACCTGCTTCTCAACCTTCCGGCCTCCAGAACTGTGAGCGGCACGTGTCTGGTGTTTTTTCACAGCAGCTCGAGCAGACGAGTGCAGTTGTGAGCACCCATCTGGGTGCCCAAGGCGTTCCGTGTTCACTGCTCTCTCCACACCAGCTGTTCTGCACGTCACTTGTCCTGTTACTTATCTGTCCCCCGTGTCCTACAAATGACTTTAAGGGCCAGCCTTATGCTTTATTGCCTGTATCTCCTTCACAAGGCAGAATTCCAAGAACCGAATAACCCAAGTGCTGAGAAAACATTTGATGAGGGAACAAAAGGTTCCCAATGTCAGGACAGCGGTCTGGCTAAGGCAGTCGGGCACAGAAACTGGGGGTGTCCATTAAAAGATGCGACCATGTATGCGCTTCTGATTTGGCACAAAATAAAAAGCGTGTTCAAAATGATCTCTCTTCTCTTGATAGTCCGTGTGCTTCTTGGCTTCTTTGTCATCAAGATTAATATTTATCAGAATAATTATTTTCAAATAAGATAATAACCAATATTTCAAGCATAAGCTTTCCAACACATACAGGGAATTCTGCACAGTTTCAAAACCATCCATCAAATCCACTGTGGCTTGAGACAGGTAAGACTAAAGTGCCTGAGTTGGAATAGTTTGGTTGTGTATTCATTGGCTTACAGACCGTGCAAGGTGCACTGGATACAGCAGAGCTCAGTCCCTGGGCCCTGAGTAGACGTGAAGATCTTTGGGGCATCTTGGAGACTGGGGTGTGTCCTCAGATACACCGATCCTCAGGCGTGTCCAGCTTTTGTCATTTTAGTCTAGAAAATTCTCCCTAACACGTTCTTTGAAAACATTCTGTTCCACATGGATGCAACTAGAGATTATCGCACTAAGTGAAGTCAGAAAAAAACAAACACCATATGATATCACATACATGTGGAATTTTAAATATGACAGACGTGAACCCATCCACACCACAGAAGCAGACTCACGGGTATAGAGAGCAGACTGTGGTTGCCGGGGGGAGGGGGCTGGGTGAAGCGGAAGTCTGGGATTAGCAGATGCAAACTATTTTTTATATACATATATATATATATATATAAAATATATAACCTATTATATATTATATACAGAATGGATTAACAACAAGGTCCTCCTGTAGAGCACAAGGAGCTATATTCAGTATCTGTAATAATAAGCTGTATTGGGAAAGAATGTGAAAAAGAATATATATGTGAATCACTTCGATGTACAGCAGAAATTAACATAATCTTGCAAATCAACCACAATTCAAGAAAAAAGAAGACCCCAGTTATCACACCTCCGAGGAAAAGTTTCTGCTCCCCTCTTGGATGACATTCAAAGCAGTGACTCTTCATTTGGTTTTTAATTCCTCTAAATGGGTTTGTTCATCGGGCCTGGGCTGGTTGAACTTTTTGCCGCTGACCTTTGCCAGTTTTTGGCGCCTAACCTGTGTCTAGTCTTCCTGTAAAGATCATTAAGCACCTGTCCCTCTGTGACTGCTCAGCGGATGGCACAGAACTGCACAATTTAAAAAACTGAAAAATAGGCTTATTTTTCATCTAGCAGAGGGGTTGAAGAATGCACATGGTTTTGAGATTTTTAAAGATTTTTTAAGATATAAAAACTTCATTGGAAGAATGTTCCTTATTAGAAGGACGGCAAAGAAAAACCTCAGGTCTCAGGGGAAGTATTTGAAGCCCAAGTTCCGTAATGATTTTCAAGTTCAAAGTTGGGCTGCTCTACTCTTGTTAATGAAGCACTCCAGCCCCAGGCTCTGCAGGTGGCTGCAACAGCCCCATTAAGATGGAAGTATCTGTTTCCTTATTAGAGTGTCACCTGCCCGCCCCTCTGCATTGGGGGCGAGTCAATTAGTGTGGGCAGCCGTGAGGAAGACCATAGCGACTCCCGTCTTCATCACTCCAGCTCCAGCATGGCAAAGGGGCTCGGAGGTTAGGGGCAGAGAGGCAGCGGGTTGATGCGAAGAAACACGTGCCTCCTTATCCATGAGAAATACAGCTCCCTTTTAGGGGAGACCTTTAAGGAAATTCACGCGGTTTTAACAATCAAGCCCATGAGCACACAACTGTACATCGTTTATCACAATTTGTCTCTTTTCAAATAGGCCTCAGTCTGGGATGGAAATAGCATAGTGTCCGAATGATTCCTCCTTCGCACAGGGGCTGCTGCAGCCATCATCGGAGATCCTGGATTTGGGGCTCGGAAACAGCCATCTCCTGCCACCCTGCACCCGAGCCCTCTACAGAAGAGGTTCTCTTCCTAGAGAGGCTCAGAGAGAAGGCGTCGGTACCCTCCCCAACGCTTGTTCCCCCCCAGACTTGGCCCCCCAAGAAGCACCTGGCCCAGACCCCCTCCTCTCTGTCCTCCAGGCTCCAGACTGAACCCAGTGATTTTGGCACAAGCTCTGTGGCTGTGGGTGAGCCTGGCACCGTGGGGCACGCAGAGAAAGCAGGGCCTGAGGTGAGCTCTCTCCTCCGTTTAAAGATTCCAGAGAGCTCCTCTTTGCTTCCCTCAGTAAATCCTGAAGGTCTGCCGATGGTGTTGAGAGCCAGCCCTCGAGATTTCAGATCCTCTCCCAGCCCATCTTGCGGGTCTCAGCGGGCCTCACCTTCTCCCTCCTGCATGAGCCAGTCTCTTCACACCCATGATCTTCAGGTCCTACCTTCTCTTCCTCAAATGCCCCCTTCTGTTATTTAATCCATCCAGCTTCTACTGACGCCCGAGTCTGACCCTTTGTGACCCTCCCTGGACCTTCAGGAAAAGCCCACGTCTCTTCCTTACGGACCCTTTATCAGCTTCGGGGGGGGGGGGGACCCCAGAGAAACCACCCCCTGGTACTGTGAGCCTCTGCTTTAAATGGTGGCTCTGCCCCTGGACACCCTCTCCATCCTTCAAGACTCAGCTCAGGCCTGCTGTTCTAAAAACTTGCTCAAGACCCCCGGGTTCCCAGTCTGCTCGGGCTGCTCGCTATAGATCAGGAGGGGCCCTGGGTGTGTTTACTTCCCTCGGTCCCGGAAGCAGGAAGACCAAGATCAAGGCCCCAGCAGCTTTGGTGCCTGGCGAGGGTCTGTTCCTGGTTTGCAGACAGCTGCCTTCTCACGTGTCCTCAGCTGGCAAAGACAGAGCCTCTCTCCTGCCCCTTCTTAGAAGGGCACAGATCCCACGTGTGGGGCTGCACTTGCATGAACTATTCCCCTCTCGCAAGCCCGCCCCAACACCATCATGTCGGGCATGAGGCTCTAACGTGTGAGTGTCCGAGGTGATGAGCACCGCTCCTCCTGTGACTTCCTGGTCACTCTCCTTCCTGTCATGGTTCTTCACAGGCTCCCCATCCTCACACCCAGGCCTGTGGCCTGATGTCCAGGAAGCCCCAACACCTCTCTTTCTCTGGCCCTTGTTTCCTACTTTAATCAGAAGCACACCTTAGGGCCACCGAGTGTCCACTGCCTTAGTTTTGCATGACCAGCCATATCCAGAGCTGCGGGGGAGAAAGAACCATCACTCCATTCCTGTCCCCAACTAGACACGTGGCCGAGGCCCCAGCAAACAAGACCTGGGCTCATGGTGGGGCAGGCCAGGTGCAGATTGGCCCAGCCCCGGGTTGGCCTGTGCTCGGGAAGCGCCCTCTGTGAGCCCGTCATCGGCGCCCAGGAGCAGGAGAGAGGGCACACAGTCACTGGCACATTGCCGTGCCAGCCAGAGCACCGCCCAAGATGCCCAGCTCTGGTGCCAGCCATCGCCCCCCAGGGACACCCAGGTTGTTTCGACAAGGTTCTGCAAGTGAAAGAGAGCAGGCTGAGAAGGGGTAGGAGGAAGGGACTGGTGTTCATAGGGCGTCCCCCAGGCTCCCCGAAAGCACACGAATACCCCACTTCCCAGGTGGAGAACCCAGGGCTTAGGTTCAGCGGCTAATGGCAAGGCTGGGGCGGAGCCCGAGTCCCGAGTCCTCTGATTCCGGGGCCTCAGACCCTCTGCCCTGGGGCCAGGGCCGTGGAGCTCTGCGGAGCGTGCAGACTTCATCAGGGCTGCTGTGATGGGGACGTCCTGGTACCAGCCCCTGACCCTGAAGGCCCCCTTCCAGCTCCCTGCCCGCTGCCGTGCTGTGCCCTGTGTCCACACTCAGACACCTTCATCCTCCACCTAACACCCCCACCTCCACCGCACACCAATCAGTGAGGCTGGCTCTGCTCAGATCAATTTCAGTTCATGCAAAATTTAGGAGGTCTTAGCGGGGAGCGAGCATTGGCCTTTCAATGTGTGCGAGCAGGGGCACCGACTTGAAATCAGGTCAGCTCTCCCTGGAGCAGGACACTGGTTCCACAGCCAGAGCCCTGGGGCTGGGCGGCGTCTATGCCGCCCAGGGTGGCTCTGCTTCACGCTGGTTTGCTCTCCCTGTTCTGCTGGGCGACACCTCCAAGCGTCCCTGGCAGCCTGACCCCAGCTTCATTAAGGACCAGTAAGGGCCAGGGCAGGAGCGTCAGTGGGTGAGGCTGCGGGGGGACCCAGGCCCCTCCAGCCTTGGCTTCAGATGGCAGGCTGAGGTCTTGGCTGGGGCGGAGGGGAAGGGGTCAGCAGCTCCACAGGCAGCAGCGTCTGGGCCTGGGCTGAAGGTGGAGAAATTACCACTCGGCGAATGACTTCTTATCGCCCTTTCAGAGAACAATGCGGCTATTCTGGGCCAAGGCTTTGGGTTTTTGTTTTTTTTTTTTAATTTTTTTCAACTTAAGTTTGAAGAAGAGTTTGATATATATATATATTTTTGCGCTTACTTTTTTATTTAATTTTTTCTCTCGGGATCATAAAGTGAAAGTATTTAAATTCATATTTCAGGAGATAAAAGAAGCCTAACATCTTTCATCCACTTTTATGCATTCTTACTAATTTTTTTTTTTTAAACATTTTGTACTGGCATCCTGAAGGGTGCAATTTCATGAGTCAGGAGAATAAATAACAGATAAAAATAAATGTCGTTCTCAGCAAAGGTGTGAGCTTTCCTTAGGGGTGAAAAAAATAATGAATGCATGGAAGAGGCAACAGAGCCTCGGGACAGAACCTAGCAGCAAGTGGGGTGAGGGGTGTGGACAGTGCGTGGAGTCAGCACCCCCAGGGAGAGCCTGCCCAGGGAACCGTCCCCCTCCCCCTAGGACACACTTCCTTCCGGAGGAGGCGGGTGGTGTTGGGAACACCCTCACATTTCACAGCCGAGTCTTGCTTGGCAGGTTCATTGGACACCGGGAGAGGCAGGGCTGCAGGGGATGGAGACGATCAAGAGGCTGATTTTGCTAACGGAGACTTTTCAGAGCTTGCGATGTGCAGGCAGCATTGCATTGCAGGAATGCGCCACATCTGGTTCCTGAGATTTAGCCAATGACGACTGAGCGGAAACAAGTATCCTTCCTTATAGAGTCGTGGGATCTAAGGGCACGCACACGCGGAGCACCCCGAGCAGTGAACGTGCTGCACACGATGGCCACGGCCACCCTGAGACGTCCCTGCGTCCCAGCTCTGCCCAAAGCCCATCCCCAAGCCCTGAGCTCAGCGGGACGAGAACTCTGGGGCTCCTTGATCATGAGAGTCAGATCTCCACATGATGCTGGCACCCCAGGCTCTGCAGGGAACGGCTCCTTGGCCACCAGAAACATTCCTCTTCCACCTCCACTCCCATCAGCATCATGCTTCGAAGACCTCATACAGCTTTCCAGACCTTTCCTTAAGGGGCAGAGCTCCTCCAGACACAGGCGCTGAAGACCAAGGAAGCAGCAGCAGTGTCTGGATTCATGAAGCGCGGCTGAGCTGGGCCGGGTCTGTCCACCCTCCTCCCTGCGCCTCCAGGCTGGATCCTCAGTGTTTGCAGCACAATCCTGAAATCACTTTAGGGCTGATGTTTTCAAGGTGAAACCCCACACGTGGCTTGTAGGTTCTGAACTATGGGGCCAAATCTGGATGGCCGGCTCTCCCTGGGAGTCTCCTGGAAAGTGTCGTCCAGGTTGACCTTGAAGCTGGTCCTTCTGGGGCTTCAGAATCAGATCTCTGCCCCCAGGGCTTCCTGCTGGATCAGCCCTGGGGCTCAGACACGCCCACAGGACTCGGAGGACCCACCAGGGTTCTGGGCCGCGGGGTAGCAGGGAGGGGGCAGGCAGGAGGTTGCCTCCAGAGTGATGCGAAGGCTGGTGTGGGCGCCAGGGCTGAGGGCGGCCCTGCGGAGGCTCACGGTCCCCACGGGCTCCCCATCAGGGGCAGCCCACGCCTGACAGCTCCACGGTGCCTTCCTGAGTACTCGCCGAGAATAGAAGCAGCCTAATAAGGCAAAAGCACTTTGCCGTCTTGTTGTTGCCGAGAGATCAGTTACAGAGGGAAAGCCTGCCGCAGACTTCAGTGACACTGTCGGCGAGAGAATCGTTCCTCTAGGAACCCTGAGCTGGCGGCGCTGGGACCACGTTCCCCCCGGTCCGGCCTCTTCCCAAGGCTGGCGGAGGTCCTGGGGGCTCGGGGAGCATAGCTGGGCGTCCAGGTGTGCTGGCTGTTAAACAAGGCACCCATCTGCCAGGGGCCAGGGAGGGTCACACCGCTGACACGAGGGGCGGAGGAGCGTAGGTGGGGGGACAGGAAGCCCTGGGCGAAGCTGGGAAGGAGGCTGAGTGCCTCCAGGGGTCCATGGACGGCAGAGGTTTGCATCAGCCACTGCGCCCGAAGAGCGGCAAGTGAAGACAGCCAGCCGTGACAGACAAGCTCCAGGAGCCAGAGATGCTCGGAAGGGCGGCTGGAGGGACGGGCTGACCCTGAGATGCAGTAGCCATCATCACCCACCATGTATGGTCCCCGTGCAGCCAAGCACGCCTGGAACCCTTCCAGGGGCCGTGCTGGTGACCCTGCAAAGGCAGGAAGGCTGTGCACATCTCCCTTTAGAACCAAGGTCCTAAGTCTTCCCCCAAGGTGGGTGGAGGACCCTGCTGTGCCCCCGCCCCCAGCCTTCGGCCTTCCTGCTCCCCAAGCTCCAGTCCCTGTGGACAGAATCCGGCTGCGGCTGTGCTCAGCACCTGGACTGAGGCAGCGTGGAGCCCTGGGGTCCAGGAGACAGGGAGATGCCCGCAGTCTGACGGGGGACTGAGACCCCAGGGCGAGGAGCCACAGGCCAGAGTTGGAGGGGAGGCTCCATGCGGACCACTGCTCTCTGCCCACTTCTCCAGCCTGAGACTCAGGTGTTCATCTCAAAGCCCCTTTTACCCGGGAGGGCGGGACCTTGTCCACCTGGTGACGGCTTGGAGCCCCGACTCCGGGCCAGGCACTGGGCACGCAAGAGCAGGCTTGACCCCGGCCCCTGGTACTGCAGTCTAAGGCTCTCAAGTCGGGGGTGCCCAGAGGGCTGCACCCGGGGGCGGGGTGCGCCCTAGGGGGTGCCATCCCTGCTGCTCCAGGTGTGAGCCCTGGCCCCTCATGAGGACCGGACTGCCCCGGCCCTCCCGACCCTGCCCTGACTTCCAGGCCGCGTTGCCCTCCTGACGATGCCCTGCGTTCCTCTGGCTGGGGTCAAACAGCCGCCCTTTGGTTTTGCTTTTGCTCTCGGACTGAATCACGGATGTCGATTGCAGGCACCCTGGGCTTCCGGGGTGCTCCGCGCGCTCGTCCGCACCCGGAAGGACTTCAGCTGGCCTCCCGGAAGGACTTCAGCTGGCCGGGGGGAAGGAGCGGGCGCTCGGAGGCGGGACGGTCTCCTCGCTGACACGCGTCCGCGCGTGTTGTATGCGGGTCTCCCAGCTGAAGTGCGCACAGAGCGGGACGAGAGTTAGAAGTGGCCGCTGGCAGTGCCGGGGAGGCTGTCGGGAGCCGGGACTTCGCAGTTCCTCCCGGTCTTCCGAGGCGCACGTGGGGCGAGGCCGCCAGTCTCCCTCATGGGTTGGCGGCCTCTGTGACCATGCAGGGCCGCTGCAGGCAGTTCAGGCGCAGTCTCCAGGCCTCTGTGGTGCAGCCCGCACACGGAGTCCAGGTGGACTTGCTCCCGTGCAGGGCCCCGCCAGCATCGCCACAACAGTCCCGAAGAGCTCCAGCCTCCGGAGGAAGACTGGCCGGGACTGGAGAGGGCAGCACCCAGGGGTGGCAGAGATAGAGGCCCGTGCGTGTGGCCCGAGGCTCAGAGCAGCAGAGAGACAGCCAATGGGAGGCTTGTGGGCCCAACACGGCCCCAGAGCCTCCCTCTGGGCCCTTCCAGCAGCAGCCAGGACCCTGCCCTGCGTGGAAACGCACCCAGTCTGAAAACAGATCAGCTTGGCTCCGCAGAGCAGTGGGTTAGAGGAAAGATGCTTTGTCAGAAGTCCAGCTGCGGCTTTGCAGATGGTGCTGCTGTCCAGAGTGGGGAGGGAGGCTGGCCTGCACCAGAGCCTCCCTGCAGGGCAGCAGGCAGTGGCCTGGGTGCTGACCTCCAAGCCAGGCCCTTTGTCCCCTGGCTAGGCATCCCTGGGGTGCCAGCTGGGCGAGAGCCTTGGCGGAGCGCCCTGCTCCCAGCCTGCGTGGGCCTACTCTGTCTTCTGGGCAGGCAGGTGACCTGAGCCTCTCAAGGTCACACAGACCCGCAGCCTCAGAGCCAGTCTCTTTCCTCTGTGTGCCTGCTCTGGCCCTGGGGTGTGACCACCCCGGGGCACGTGGCTGACACTGGGACTCCCCAGGGATGTCCTGGGGCGATGCGGATGCGGGCCTCATTCTCCGTCCCTGCTCAGGGTCCCCGGTCCTGGGGCAGGCCTCCCCACCCATGATCAGGATGGAGCATGTGCACACGTGTGTGAGAGTGGGCCCTGGGCTCTTGGGGGCTGTGGATCTACAGATGTGGCACCCCAGCTTCACCCTCATGTCTTTCCTTCCTCAGTCGCTCTGCACCACAGCCACGCTGGCCTTAACTCATCATGAAAATGCTCACAGCACAGGCCAGGTCTGGGGGGGCCTCTCACGCTGTCAAGCCACCCACTCTGGATCCCTCTGGCCTCCCTGGCCCGAGTAAGCCAGGGGGTGGGTGAAGTCGGCCACCTGCACTCAGCTCGATGCTTTCCCCCTGCCCAGAGTCCTGGAGGTAGAGTCCCAGCGGGCTCCAGGACCCAACTCGCAGCTTCCCCGCCCTCTCCAGCTCTCAGGATGAAGCCTGAGGCCGGTCTCTGTGCTCTGGCCTTTACTAGTCTCTGAGCCGTTGGCTCCCACTCATGGAACCGGAGGGACCCTCCCCAGGCCTGGGGCTTTCCCGCTGTGACAGAGACCCAACTGCAGATGTAGAAATGGCCGCAGGCTGCTCCCATTAGGCTGGTCGGCTAAAAGCTTGTCCCCCGTCCTGAGTGTGGAGGACCGCCTCCTGCATCCCCCTGATCCTGGCGGCCAGGAGGACCAGGCGGAGCTCTATGCAGGCCACGTACTTTCCTGGGACTATGCGACGGTCAGTTCCGGATTTGCCCATCTGCACAAACAGGCTGCTGCTGAAGGACTAAATGGAGACAGTGATGATGATGGTAAAGCTATGGCTGCCAGGCCTGGCATGCCAAGTGGGCACTGAGCGTGAGCTGTCACCATCATGAGTGAGCGGAGGACAGCAGGACTCCAGGAACCACAGCCAGTGAGGGTGGAGAGGCGAGCGGGAGGGAGCCGGGGCCGACCAGCGGGGGCTCCCAAGGGCGTCCTGCAGGTAGCCTGGGAGAGGCACTCCCCCACCCGCCAGGAGAAAGAGCCCCGGTCCTTCGCTCAGAGCAGTCCACTCGGCTCAGATGCAGATCCCCACCAGCGCTGCTCCAGCCTCCAAACCCACCCCCGGGGAGACAGTGGGCACCAGCTCAGCGGGCACCCATTCTGTGGCCCCAATATGCCGTCACGGAATTGCGGGCATCCTCTCGGCTTCAGCACTGACGCCTCGCGGTGCGCTGCCCTGCACCCCCTCTGCCCCCGGAACTTACTGGAGAGAGGTTCCTCTTCAATACATACGGGACTCTGCTCTTGCTTTATTTTTATTTTTTTTATTTTTACAGATTAAAGACTGGAGAGCATCTCCTTGTGGGACCCCAGCGGCCTCTGTTCGTAGACATTCCCTTGATTCCTGGCCTTTTGCTACCGTGAATCCTGCCGCCACCAATACCTGGTCATATATTCTTTGGCACATGTGTAAGAATGTTTGTACAATAAATTCCTAGAAGCAGAACTGCTGAGTCAAAGGGAGAAACCTCAGTAATTTCACGAGTGTTGCCAGACTGTTGAAGTGGTTGGTGATTTATAAGTGTGGCTGTCTACCAGCGCCCTGCCAACGTACGGAGACATCGGTGGGGTTTTGGTTTATTTATTTATTTTGCTTTTCCGACCTGCTCAGTCGAAAACAATATCTTAATGTAGTTTCACTTTTTCTAGTCTTTTGTGATGAACTGAGAATCCCTTCTTTTGCTTAAGCAACATTTGCATCTCCTTTTTTGGCCAAATCTTCACTCATATCTTTTCATTGTTTATTGAGTTAGTATTTTTCTTAACGACTTGATAACTGTCTTTACATTTTAAGAAAATTATCCCATTGTAATGAATATAGACATAAATCTTTATCTATAAAGAAACATGTCTACACTTTTTACTTTCTATTTCTTTCTTGATATCTTTTGCCATGCTGTTTAGAACATTAATGACGTTGGTGGGATTCATCGTGTTTTCTTCTGTCTTTTAGTGTCAGTGGTGGTCTCTTAGAGAGGGCTCCCTGACTCTAAAATCGGTTCCTAACATGCCCACGCTTTTCAGAGACCTGTGTTCGCTCAGGTAACCGGGAGCGGCCCTGCACCTGGCGGTCACTGGTGAGTGAGCTGTGGAGGGCGGGCGTCGTTTGGGACTTGCCGCCTGCGAGTGTGGGTGGGGCACTGCGGGAGAGGCTCGCGGAGTCCTGCTTTCGGGGTCTGGTCTCCGCCAGGCCCCACAGGCAGTTCTGGAAGGCAGCTGGCAGCACGCGCCTCTCCCCCACTCCAGGGCAAAGAGAGTGCACCGTCCATCCCCAAAGGGCGTTGGCTGCAGGTGGCTCCCAGGCACCCGGGTCCCCACAGACAGGGGGAGCCTCTAGGGAAGGCAGTGGGAACCCTTGGCACCCAGGTCTGCAGCAGCCGGGTAGGTGTGCACAGCCTGGCACGGGGGCCTGGGGAGGCCTCCGTCAGCCACACTTCCTTCCTCCCTCCTCCCCTCCTCTTTCCCTCCTCCCCTTCCCTCCCTCCTTCTTTCCTTCCTTCCTTCTTCCCGTCCCTTCTAGCTTTCTTTCTCTTATATCTTTAAGCAATCCACTGAGAATTTATTTGATGCGAGTCATAAGGTAAAGTCTCATCTGATTACCTCCAGGCATTTACGGAATTGTCCATTTCCCCCCACTGCTTTGAAAGGGTGCTCTTATCGTGTGTTAATCTCCTATGTGCACTTGGGTGAACTTCTATAGCACATTTCACTGCACTGATTGATTATTTATATTCCAGTACCACATTGCTTTAATTAGTGTAGCTTTATGTTATGATAGCTGGTAAGTAGTGCAAATTCTGACTTTTTAAAAACATGTCTCTCTTACATTCTTGCTAGTTTATGCAAATAGTTCAACTTGAGATTACATATTTATTATATCTATTATGTATGTATGTGTGTGTGTTAGTCTCTCAGTAGTGACTGACTCTTTGCAACCACAGGGACTGTAGCCCACCAAGCTCCTCTGTCCATGGGATTCTCCAGGCAAGAATAGTGGAGTGGGTTGCCATTTCCTTCTCCAGGGGATCTTCCCAACTCAGGGACTGAATCCAACTCTCTTGCATTGCACTGGATTCTTTACCATCTGAACCACCAGGGACAAGCTTGTGTGTGTATATTACACACACTCCACACTCACAGCACTGGAGATAGAAATGAGTATGCAACCATGACTGGAATAGTATGCATTGGTGAGATCACTTTAAACTCACATATTTCTCAGGAAAATCCTGTATTTCCCAGACATCTAGGTGCGTCTAGGCTGCTTCTCCAAGATCATTCGGTGACTTTCCATTTGTTCAAATAGTCTCTGGGTGAATCCTTCAGCATTGTTTAACACTCTTCTTTGCATAATTTTGCACATCTCTATTTGGGTTTATCCCTACACACTTTTATAGTTTTATGCTCCTAATATAAATAGAATACTTTCTTTAATTTTATCTGTCTATACTTTTTTAAATATGAATTTTTGACACATCAAAATGATGTAACACACCCACATACATATATGAAAGACAGAAAATCAGAGAAAAATTACATAAATGAGAGAATAGAGATATTAAATTATGGAAATATGAAAATAGAAGATGGGCTGGTGAAAATTTTAGCATCAATCCGACAGGAAAAGAGATATCAGCATTCTTGGAGGTGCAAATAAATCTGTGAGCAAAGAAACTCGACATGGGAGCTTTGGGAATTTGTGTCTGGAAACAGTGAATCTGAGCAGGCAGTTTCTGGTGGTAATTTCCTGGGTATGAGTTATGTGTGGTTTTTATCAGCAGACTTTGTCTCATTCTCTCCACGGGACCTCTGGATGGCCCCGAGGAACTCTGGGCTCATTTATAAGTGTGTAGCCAGTTCCTGAATCAAGGAGTGGAGACGCCCGGTCAGTGATGAGTCTGGATTTTATCTTTAAGCAGACTGAACAATTTGAAAGTGAACTCCAAAATTCACCTGCTCATACTGGAAAATGAAAGGTGGGAATAGAATGTCCCATAAGAAAAGATTTTTGGATTCAGAATAGGACATGATAGATAAAAGACTTTTTAAAAGCCGTATGCAAAGGTAACGTTTTCATATCTGTATTGATAAGTGAGATTGGTGTGTATTTTTCTTCTGTGCTCCTGGACTGTTTAAATAGCAAGAGAGACTGAGTCAGAGGAAAGGAACCCTTTTGTGCCCTAAAGAAGGCTTTTGGAGCCAATTAGGGTCACAGGGAACAGTGGTCAAGCTGGGGAAAGCACACAGCACGTTATTAGCGTGGAGGGAGACGACAGAACGAGCCAGCATGGTCTTAGGAAGAAGGTTTCTGGGAGAAAAATGCGGAGACTCATTATCGTTCAAGAGTCAGAAACAACGTTTGGAAGAAAATGGAATATAAACTCAAGAGAAGCAATATAAATAGCAAAGCTTTGTGTTCCTGTGTTCACGTCAAGAACTTGTCTGAGGATTGTGTGATAATTTTGATTTTGGGAGAAATCCAAATATGGGCAACATGAAAATAACATAAAAAGCAGCATCTGAGAATAAAATGACATGATGTTGGGAAGGATTTCGTAAGTCATAAAGTGCTATTAAAATGTTAGGAGACTCCTTTGTCGTTAGGTAGCCAGGTTGTACCAAGGTCAGCACTTTTTCATTGAAGGGTGACCATTGATTTTGTAATAAATTCAGGTAAAATCCCATCCTTACAGAGTGAAGTATGTTACACCCTGCCAGATAGTTTGCAAAAGGATAAGACTTCCATGGCAATACACTGCTTTTCTGGTTGAGGAAGTATATATATTATATGTATGTATGCTGCTGCTGCCGCCAAGTTGCTTCAGTCGTGTCCGACTCTGTGCGACCCCATAGACGGCAGCCCACCAGGCTCCTCCATCCATGGGATTCTCCAGGCAAGAACACTGGAGTGGGATGCCATTGCCTTCTCCAATATAAGTGTGTGTGTGTGTGTGTGTGTGTGTATTTTCCTCTGGCGATATTTTGGAAATTTTTTTCCCTTTTGCTTTTGTTTTGCTGAGTTATATAAGTGAAAGTTTTAAGTTTTAAAAGAAAGAAATGAGTGTATATGGTCAATGAGATGCTGTTATAATAACACTTATTACCCAAACCACCAGGCCTGCTCTAACCCTTCCCCCTTGCTTTTTCTCTTTTCCAAGCCTGATGCACTGGTTTGGTCGCTAAGTCGTGTCTGACTTTACGACCCCATGGACTGTAGCCCGCCAGGCTCCTCTGTCCATGGGATTCTCCAGGCAAGAATACCAGAGTGGGTTGCTGTTTCCTCCTCCAGGAGAGCTTCCCGACCCAGAAATAGAACTTGGGTCTCTTATATCTCCTGCATTGGCAGGTGGATTCTTTACCGACTGAGCTATGAGGGAAGCCCTCAAGTCCGATGTAGCAAAGTTGAAAGATGAGGCTCTGCCAGCCTCCTATTCCCTGTCTTTCTCCCCACTCTAGACCCGTACTTCCCAGCCTCCTGTCTGCCCAGCACCGCTGGTGGTGCCACTAGGGGGGTCCAGTCATCCTTCAGTACCTGGTGCATAACGACCATGTCAGTATGCCACGGGCCATGACTGGTTTCTCCGTGGTAGCAACTGTTATTTCGCTTGTTATTTCCCTCTCAGTACTAAGTATGACCAAGAATCCTTCCAGAGATCCCCTCAGAGAGCTGTAAGCCGACCACCGTGCCAGCAGAGTGGATACCAGTTTCCACGTGTGTTGTTCATGTCTGGCCCCACACAGCACCCGCTTCTGAGGATGGGCCTCCTGGGGTCTTCCAAGATGTCTTCAGCTTGCTCTCACGGTGGGTCCCCAGTTTCCTGGATCACAGGCCTCCCGGGCCTACCCCCTGGATTTCTGGAGGTCGTCCTGAGAAAATGTGTAATCATTCATAACGTTCATTCACCCAACTTGCATTCATGAGTACATGTTGTGAAACAAGCAGTGTTCTAGGAGCAGTTTGCATATAACTCATGTCCAGCTCGTTCTGAACCCACAGACTGCAACATGCCAGGCTTGACTGTCCTTCACTGTCTCCCAGAGTTTGCTCAAATTCATGTCCACATATGGGCTTCCCAGTTGTCCCAGTGGTAAAGAATTAACCTGCCAATGCAGGAGATGTGGGTTTGATCCCTGGGTGGGGAAGATCCCCTGGAGAAGGAAATGGCAACCCACCCCAGTATTCTTGCCTAGGTAATCTCATGGACAAAGGAGCCTGGTGGGCTACAGTCCATAGGATGGCAGAGTCAGACACAGCTGAGTGACTGAACACACAGACACACACACACACGAATCTTTATGCAAAATAAGCTCTGTTGTAAATGTTAATAATAAAAGCAGTACCTGTGCACTTGCTTCCCTTCTTGGAAACAGAATATGGCAGACCTAATACTCCCCATCGTACTTCCTCCTCACCCAGCTCCACCCACCAAGGGACCAAAGAATCTGGACTTGGCTTCACTAGCCTTTCAATGTCTTTAATCATTTCCCCCATTTAGCATGTATCCCTAAGCTACGAATTGTTTACTTTTTCTTGTGCGCGTCATGGGAGCGGTACCAGTGTCTCTGCAGTCTTCTGCACGTTTCTCCTGTCGTTCAGTGGTGTGAAGGTCTAAGATTCATGCATATAGATGGACATGACTGTGCTTTATTCGATGTTCTGGTTCTATAGTGCAGACTCTTTTTATCACAATTTATTCATTCATTGCCCTATTGACATTTGGATTGTTTTCAAGTTTTATGCTACTGCAAGCCATGCTACGGTGAATACTTTATATGATTCCTGCTGTGCTCGTATACATTTTTGTATCTGATTATATCTTTTTTGGTTCAGGTGTATATGATTACAATGGCTTTGTTGAGTCAGAGGTTATAAATATGTTTACTTTTTGTAAGATAAAATCTAATTTTTTTCATTACTAAAGTGTTTGTGGCACCCCACTCCAGTCCTCTTGCCTGGAAAATCCCATGGACAGAGGAGCCTGGTGGGCTGCAGTCCATGGGGTCGCTAGGAGTCGGACACGACTGAGCAACTTCACTTTCACTTTTATGCATTGGAGAAGGAAATGGCAACCCACTCCAGTGTTCTTGCCTGGAGAATCCCAGGGACGGGGGAGCCTGGTGGGCTGCCGTCTCTGGGGTCGCACAGAGTCGGACATGACTGAAGCGACTTAGCAGCAAAGTGTTTGTAACAAACGGTATTTAAGCACTGCTATTATTTCATACATTTGTCTACAAATGTCAAAATTATGTCAATCTTTCTGGCTTAAAACATGCATCATTTTAAATTCTCATTTCTCTGATTATTAATCAGGCACGTTGTTGATTAATGTGTCAGGTATCCTTTTCACTTCTTCTTCTATAAAATGCTTATTCATATATTTTGCCATCGGTTTTTTTTTAAACTATTGATTCTTTAAAAGATTTTCATTTTATATTTTGGATTTTGTTTCTTCATCAATCACATGAATTGCTAATACATTTTGTGGATTGAATTTTACCTCCTTTTATGGTGACTTTTCAAAAAAAGTTACGTTCGTTCATGATTTGCTCTGTTACCGTTCTTTTTAATTAGTACTTGAGGTGTTACTAACTTACAATGTGCTGATCTTAAGTGTTTGTATACTTGTTATTATTCTTTAAAACCTCTCCTGGAAAGTCTCATATTTTTTTTACAGATGTTTAAAGCTTGTCATTTACGTTTGAGTGTGTAAATCCCCTGTGTCCTCATATCATAGCAGAGATCTGGTGATTTTATCATTTTCCTGTAGTTACCGGTGACCCAGCATGATTCACTGATGAGCAGTTCTTTACCCACAACCTGAAAACCTTACTCTGCTGTATGTCAAGTGGCCGTGGGTGCTGGGGGCTGAGATCGGGGGCCTGTTGTTTCTATTTTCATAAAGGCAGTAGGTTTTTGGTCTCTTTTTCTTTTTTGAGGAATATGTTTTCACTGGGTTGAATATTATAGTTGAGAAGTCTTAAATATCTCTCCCCCTTTAGATGAATCAATCTTTCCGCATGCATGTTCAAAAATTATTTATTTTAAATTCAGTGAATTTTATTATGAAAGGATTCAGTGATGATTTGTTCAACATCAATTTTTCTCAGATTTTGAGATGTCCTCCTTTTGATGGGTAGATTAAAGATTCCTATAATATCTGAAATAACATTTGGAATTATTTCTTTACCTTTTCAAATCCATTATTGGGATTCTTTTTTAAGGGACACCACTTATCTGTACGTTGGAATTCACTTTTTTTTTCTGCCCTTCACGTCTCTGATTTTCTCTCCATTCCTGAGTTCTGGTTTTTCCATTTCATCATGCCTCCTCCCCACGCCCCTAAACTGGACAATTCTCGTTCATTTATTTAACGAACACTCCATGCCAGGTACTGTTCTATCACAACCCTGACAACTTACCTGCGTTTATGGTGATTAATTTTAACAATGGAGGCAGATCATGAGCAGCAAATACATTATTTAAACTCAGGTTGCTTCATTCCATTGAGACAAGGGAACCATGGTACGGGCAAGGAGCGTGACAAGGAGCCTCTCCAGGAAGGATGGTCAGAAAAGCTCCTCTGAGATGATTAGATGCAATAAAGACCTGAGCTGAGAAGACACCTGAATACCCCAGGAACACACGTCAGGCACCACACAGAGCAAGCGCCAGCAGCCAAGAAAGTGACCGCTGGGCACAGTGAGGTCCAGACAGGTGGCCAGCAGGGCTGGGGGGAGTCCAGCAGGGGGTAGTGATGATGCCGAGGTCGCAGGAAGGAGCAATGCTGTCATCAGAGTATTTCATGCAGAGTCAAAGTGCAGATGGTTGTGCTTCCCTGGTGGCTCAGACGGTAAAGTGCCTGCCTGTCTGCAGTGCGGGAGACCCAGTTTCGATCCCTCGGTTGGGAAGATCCCCTGGAGAAGGAAATGGCATCCCACTCCAGTATTCTTGCCTGGAGAATCCCATGGATGGAGGAGCCTGGTAGGCTACAGTCCATGGGGTCTCAAAGAGTCAGACACGACTGAGTGACTTCACTTTCACTAAAGTGCAGATACTCTTAAGTGTTCAAAATTCACCAAAGGAAAAAAAAAAAAAAGATGAAGCTAAATGATATATACCCAAAATGATAAAGCATATTTAAAAAAATAAATATATTTTTTAAAATGTAGTTAAGTACACATTGCTGTTCTATAAATGGGAGAAAATAAGATTAAAGTATTAGAAGTAAAATAAATACTGCATAGGATAAAAATAATCACAAATCTAAAAATCCGTCTATTTCTTTAAAACACAATCATAAGAAACACTATTTCCCGTTGATTTCGTGATGGCTGAACATCGAGTTGCTTTACACATTTTTGGTGAAAATATTTTCATCTGTTGAAAACCTCTTTCTGACTCAAGAGTGAGGAGATAGTTATAAGGTAACTCGGGTTATACTTTATTTTTTTGAACTTTCTAATCTGTAAGTAACTCATTTGTCATCTGATAATCTTGAGCTTATTTTGAAGAGGTATTTTTTTTCAAAGACTGGAATCTTGTTATTGCTGCCATGATATCTTTATCTTTTTATTGATGGCATGATTCTTCCCGTTCATCTATGTCTTCTCTGTTTCTCTCCTGTGTAGATGGACATTCTCCGCGGTCCCATATCCATTTCAATCTGTCTTGTTTGTACTCCAATTCTTCAGAAAGCTTTCAGCCTTTGGAAAGAGCCTTTATGGAAATAGAAACGTCATGGTGCTGCTTGCGATGCATGTATCCCTGCTTCTCCGCCCCACTCCCAGATTGTAGACTACACTTTGTTCAGCGTTTTTGCTTACACTGGATGATTAAGTCGTTGATCTTCATCTCGAGATATAAATTGTTCAACTTGAGTGGTTTTTTTGTTAAGATTGAAACACTGATATCCCAGCCCATCCGAGACAAATGCCTGTGTTTCCATCTTTAAAACCAGCGTGCCTCCTGAAATTCTGGACCCCAGCGGAGACTGTGTGGGGTCTTAGGCCAGGAGAGGCCTAAGGACTTTGTTCTAAATACAAGGAAACCCCAACTAGGCTTCAGGTAGGAGGGGGATATGATATATTTACCCTGGGTAGGGAACAGACCAAAATGGAGATACAGCCCCTGCAGTAAGAAGTGATGAGAACGGCTCAGAGTCAGGGGCAGCTGGGGTTTCTGTCGAGATGACGATGGGTTATGGGGTTAGAAAGGAGAGGGGAGTCGTGGGTGACTTTAAGGCTTTGCCTCCACAGTTTGGTGAATTTTGGATGCTCACTGAGTGAGAAAGAACAAGAGAGATCGTAAAGGAGGAGAGACAAGAATTTTACCCTTGGGTGTGCTGAATCTTAGAAACTCGTAGATAACAAGCGGGGATGTGGGGTGGACATTTGTGTGCACAGTTCCTGAGCTTAAAGATGAGAGAGGAATGGGTGACAGAAACCCAGGACTGGATCACAGAGGTCTCCTGGCATGGCAGGAACAGAGGAGAAAGGGGGCCCAGGGAGGGGACCCCAGAGAAGCCAGAGCGAAGGGCTGTGATGAGGAGGAGGGTCCATCAGGGGTGGGAAGGGCTGGCTGAGGAGGCGGGGGCGTGTCCAGCTGGCCAGGTGCCCTGGACCCAAGAGCAGGCGCCGCGTTGGGGAGGGTGCGGTGGGTGCCATCAGGCTCTGCCAGGTCGAGGGCGATCACTGTTGGACGCAGCAACACAGATGCTGTTTCTGTTTTAAAATGCGATTGAGCAGAGTTCAAAAGAGACTGTGGGCGAGAAGGCAGAGAGAGGACTCTTGTAAAGAATTTTGCCATGAAAAGGAGCAAAGAAATGGGTCAATACCTGCGAAGAAACGTGACATGAAATGATTCTTTCAGAGTCATTTAGAGAACATTTGCTCGGATGAGGGGATATCCGGAAGAGAAGGGAGCGCTAGCAATGCTGGAGGCGACGACGCGAAGTCCTCGGAAGGGGACACGGGGCAGGGGCACAGGTGGCGGGCGCGTTGCCTGGAGACGTGCAGACGCGGGGCTGGGGCAGGGCTCCGGCCCAGGGCTGCTGGGGAGGGACGCTCAGCTTCTCGGTGGTGGGAAGAGGACCTTAGGATCGTTTCTGAGTTTTGCGTGTGAAATAAATGGGTCATAAGACGGGGTGAGGCACTTTGGATAATATTAAGTGTTTAAGCAGAAGGAGGTGATGGAAATTCACCCTAAGGGAGGGTGCATTGGTTGGGACGAAAGCAGAGCTGAGCCCCACTCAGGGGTGAAGCGTCTGGGGAGGGTGGGCGTCAGCCCGAGGTTCATGAACGTGGATGTGGTGCCAGTTTGCACCCAGATGTCCGTCTCTCTGCAGCTGGTTCCTGCGCCCCGAGCACATCGCGGGGGCAGACCACAGGGATGGGGGAGAGGGCAGGGGAGGAAGGGGTTCTAGCCTCTGGGCAGAGAGCTAGGCCAGGCGTGATGGGAGGCTGTTCGGAGGTTAGCAGCGAGACGCGGCCTGCCTGCTCTCCTCTGCGTGGCATTTAGCCCACGTTTCCTTTCTGTCACGTGTTCACTTTTGTCTCCACTGTCTGTTCTCAGCTCTGCCCGGCCGTCTTCTGTTGCAGTATCTCTGGTTATAATAACTTCCCCCCGACCTGTTTCTTTAGAAGAATCACTTCATTTTGTTCATTGTTGTTTTTCTTCTCTTTGTGGTGATGTGCTTGGTTAAAATGTTTAGCCTCTTTACGCAATTTTTTTTTTTTTTTGGTGAATACTTTTAGTCTGCCTCTTCTTGTCTACAGTCTTTTATTTTTCAGTCTTTGCACACATGCGATGTTGGTTCTCTGTTGATTTGTTTCTACTTGTTAACGAAAGAAGTTTTCTCAGACAACTTAAAGAGGGGAGGGTCGCTCCGGGAACGCCCCAGCTGCCAGAATCTCCCTGGAGCTGTGCCTTGGGCTCCTCTTTCCCCTCCCCCGGCCTCACAGGGTGACTGCTGGTCAGCGCTATCATCTTGCGTCCTTAGGGCCAAACTAGGGCCATGGATACCCAGGCCACCAGTCTGCACACGCTTCCCTGGGGGTGGTTGGTTTATCCCTAAGCTGTGTGGCCCTGTTTTTTGTTTTTAATAAACTTTTAATTTTGGCACACTTAAACTTCCACAAAAGTTTCATCCATCCCTTTACTTTTAAGGTTCCCAGTAGGAGCATGTGCTCAATTTCCATTGCATTTTTCATCTTCATTTTAAAGCACATATGTCATCATCATAATCTAAACAGCTTGCTTGTCTTATTCCCAGTGTCCGTCAGTATCTCTCACGTGACCGTGATCCGTGCATTCTGACGCTTACAGACGAGCTCCCTGTCCACCCACCTAGCAACACTCATCAATCCGTGTCCAGCGTGGCTGTCATGAGACTGCAGGGATGTTTTTGAACGCCTTTGGTGCAGGCATGCGAGAGTGTCACTTGGATAAACACCCCAAGGTAGAATACCGGGGGGCCGAGACTACATCACCCTTCAGCTTTAAAATACAATCCCAAGCTCTTTGCACAGGGGATTGCAGCAGTTACAAGCCGAGCGGAATCATCTGTGCATCCGTGTCTCCCAATTACGTCATTTCAGTCTGTAAAAGTTATCACCAGTCAGACACTGTAGAATGCGGTCCTAAGTTGTATTTCTCGGTTTGCTCACGATGGCAAAGTGTTCATATATTTCTCAGTTCTATGTGTTTGCTCTTGAACAAAACATTCATCCCTTAATGTTGACCCACTGCTGCACTGGGACATTTTGTTTCTGCCACTGAAATAAAAAAAGACTTCTTCATGCATTTCTGTTATCAACTGGTTATTTCTATGTTTTCCAAACTTCTTCTCCCACATTGTAGCTCACTTTCTTATTTTCCTTAAGTTTATTTCAATAAACAAAATTTTTGAATTGAAATATACCCAAATGTCTTCATTGAAAGTTTCAATTAATGCATTTGATGTGTCTTATTTAATAAATCGGTCCTTATTCCGCTTTTCCTTGCTCCTATTTCCTGTGAGAAGTTTTAAAGTTTTGTTTGACATGATTAAATACACCAGCAGGCATAGTCTTCGATTTAATAAGCTGATATTGTTCCTTTGTGCTCAGTGGTCAGTCATCTCCGACTCTTGGCAACCCCATAAACTGTAACCCTCCAGTCCCCTCTGTCCGTGGGATTCTCCAGGCAAGAGTACTGGAGCGTTGGCCACTTCCTCCTCCAGGGGATCTTCCCGACTCAGGGATCGCATTTATGTCTCCTGCATTGGCAGGCAGATTCTTTAGTGCTGAGCCACCAAACGCTGCCCCCCACCATTGATACATTATTATTAATCAAATATAGTAGATTCATATTTCCTTAGTTTTTGCTTAATGTTCTTTGCAAATCTTTTCTATAATCTCTAAGAATCCTTCTATAGATTAAATAGATTTCTGCGCTAACAATTGTTTACTCTGAAATTAATAATGATTTTAGTATTTTCTTTCATTTTTTATGTTCTTATTTTTTTTAATTTCTTTTTTGTTGTTGTTTACTGGTATTTGGGCTGACTAGAAAATTCAGCACAGATTTAACAAAGTTCTGATCCTATGAATAAAATAGGTAACGAATGAGAAGGTCCTGTGTAGCACAGGGAACTCTATTCAGTGCACTGTGTGACCTGAATGGGAAGGAAATCCAAAAGGGAGGGGGTGCATGTATATGCATGGCTGATTCATTTTGCTCTACAGCAGAAACTAACAGAGCACTGTGAAGCAGCTATACTCCAAGAAAAATTAATTTAAAAATAGTCCTGACGGCTGACTTTTATGCCTCATTCTTGATTTTGAAAGAACCGTTTCTAAGACGCCCCTCTGTAGGATAATTTCTTTCCACGTATTTCTGTTTTTTGACTGGTTTATTGTAATGCACATTATTTTCCAGATAAGACTCTCTTGTCATTTTCTTATTTAGAAAAAGACTTTTTAAACCATAAATGAGGGTTCATATTTTTAAGTAAACTCTCTGAAGTATGGCTTCCCTGGTGGTTCAGATGTAGCAATCCTTATCAAGCTACCAATGGCATTTTTCATAGACTAGAACAAATAATTTCACAATTTGTATGGGAATACAGAAAACCTCAAATAGCCGAAGCAATTTTGGGAAAGAAGAATGGAACTGGAGGAATCAACCTGCCTGACTTCAGGCTCTACTACAAAGCCACAGTCATCAAGACAGTATGGTACTGGCACAAAGACAGAAATACAGATCAATGGAACAAAGTAGAAAGCCCAGAGATAAATCCACGCTCCTATGGACACCTTATCATTGACAAAGGAGGCAAGAATATACAATGGAGAAAAGACAATCTCTTTAGGAAGCGGTGCTGGGAAAACTGGTCAACCACTTGTAAAAGAATGAAGCTAGAAGGCTTTCTAACACCATACACAAAAATAGACTCAAAATGGATTAAAGATCTAAACCTAAGACCAGAAACTATAAAACTCCTAGAGGAGAACATAGGCAAAACACTCTCCGACATAAATTACAGCAGGATCCTCTATGACCCACCTCCCGGAATACTGGAAATAAAAGCAAAAATAAACAAACAGGACCTAATTAAACTTAAAAGCTTTTGCACAATGAAGGAAACTATAAGCAAGGTGAAAAGACAGCCTTCAGAATGAGAGAAAATAATAGCAAATGAAGCAACTGACAAAGAATTAATCTCAAAAATATACAAGCAGCTCATGCAGCTCAATTCCAGAAACATAAACGACCCAATCCAAAAATGGGCCAAAGAACTAAACAGCCTTTTCTCCAAAGAAGACATACAGATGACTAACAAACACATGAAAATATGCTCATTATCAGAGAAATGCAAATCAAAACCACAATGAGGTAACATCTCACACCAGTCAGAATGGCAGCTATCAAAAAGTCTACAAACAGTAAATGCTGGAGAGGGTGCAGAGAAAAGGGAACCCTCTTACACTGTTGGTGGGAATGCAAACTAGTACAGCCACTATGGAGAACAGTATGGAGATTCCTTAAAAAGCTGGAAATAGAACTTCCATATGACCCAGCAATCCCACTGCTGGGCATACACACCGAGGAAATCAGAATTGAAAGAGACATGTGTACCCCAATATTCATCACAACACTGTTTATAATAGCCAGGACATGGAAGCAACCTAGATGTCCATTGGCAGACGAATGGATAAGAAAGCTGTTGTACATATGCACAATGGAATATTACTCAGCTGTTAAAAAGAACACATCTGAATTAGTTCTAATGAGGTGGATGAAATGAGTCTATTATACAGAGTGAAGTAAGTCAGAAAGGAAAACACCAGTACAGTATATTAATGCATATATATGGAATTTAGAAAGATGGTAATGATGACTCTATATATGAGACAGCAAAAGAGACACAGATATAAAGAACAGATTTTTGGACTCTGTGGGAGAAGGCAAGGGTGGGATGATTTGAGAGAATAGCATTGAAACATGTATATTATCATATATGAAACAGATCACCAGTCCAAGTTCGATACATGAAACAGGGCGCTCAAGCTGGTGCACTGGGATGACTCTGAGGGATGGGGTGGGGAGGGAGGTGGGAGGGGGGTTCAGGATGGGGGACACATGTACACCCATGGCTGATGCATGTCAATGTATGGCGAAAACCACTGTAACGTATTTAGCCTCCAATTTAAATAAATGAATTAATTAAAACAAAACAAAGATAAACGAGGGTTCATGTTTTAAGTAAACTCCTCTCTCAAGTATGGCTTCCCTGGTGTTTTAGATAGTAAAGAAACTGCTTGCATTGTGGGAGACCCAGGTCCCATCCCTGGGTCAGGAAGATCCCCTGGAGAAGGGAATGGCAACCCACTCCAGTATTCTTGCCTGGAGAACTCCATGGACAGAGAAGCCTGGTGGGCTACAGTCCATGGGGTTGCAAGGAGTCGGACATGACTGAGCAACGAGCACTTCACTTCACTGAAGTATAACATTCCTACGGGAGGGGCACATCACATAAATGCAGGATAGCTGGTGGATTTTCACACGTGTGTGGATGAGCATACATGTGTAACCAGTACCAAAGACCAGGAAGCAGAACGCTGCTAGTCCCACTGCCTGCCTTGCTCCCCTGACAAGTGACTGTGCCTCCCTCAGGGAGAGCCGGTCCTAACCCCACAGTTTTGCTTTTTGTGTCTTCGTGTTGGTTGGAACCGTGCTGCACACACTCCTGTGCCTTAGTTTTGCTCAATAAAAGGCACATCTGTATTTCTGAGCATCACCGTGGGTTGGTGAGTTTCCTGTTTCCTGCTGCAAAGATGTCATCCAGCGAGTGTCCTCAGGTTGCTGCATGTAATCTGCTTGAGAAGCTTGTACTGTAGACCACGGTGAGAGCGCCCTATGAACTCTATGTCCCATGAAGGGTCTGTGCATACATGTCGTTCAGCACGGGCCTAGGAGTGGAATTGCTCTGCAAAAGGTACAGATGTATTGAGCTGTAGAGAATTCTTCCAAATGACTTCACACAGCAATAGGACCAATTAAATACTCTACTAACAGGACGTGAGTTTCATTTAATCCACATCTTTGTCAAAACCTGCCATAGTCCGTATTTTGAGCATTTTGGTGGATACTTATTGGCGATGGATTGTGCTTTAATCTGCACCTTCAGGATGACTAATGAAGAGCAGTGGATTTTTGTATGCTTTATTGACTATTGGAATGCTTCTTTTTATGAAGTGTCTCTTCAATCTTTGGCCTAATTTGCTTTCGAGTTGCCTGCCTTTATATTGTTAATTTGTATGTATTTTTCATTATGTTCAGACACAAGTGAATGTGTTATATGTTTTACAAGAATTTTCTCCAATCTGTTTCTTGACTTTCACTTTTCATGGTTCCTCTAGTGTGCAGATGCTCCTCGTTGCAGATGCTCAAATATAGCCATTCTTTTTCCTCTAGGTTTAACAATGTTTATGTCAAATTTAAGATCTTTACCTGCTCTAAGATCATATAGATGCCCTCCTATGCTTTTTTCCCAAAAGCCTTGTTGTTTTAACCTTTTATATTTAGCATTAAAAATCTTCTCTAATTGATATTTGCATACGATGTGAGGTTTACTTCCTCATGGACATCCAGTTTGCCAAGCATTCTTTGTCAAAACTCCTATGCTTTTTTCTACTTCTCTACAGTAGGACTTTGCTCAAGGGACTGTAAATGTGTGCATTTCTTTATGGACTGTGTTTTGTTCCATTGGTGTGTTTATCCACCTTCACACTGATACCACACTGTCTCAATTAATATAGTTTTATAATAAAATTTCTCATGTAGAATTGGAAGGGATCCAGTTTTGTCCTATTCCTTCTAGTAAGTAGCCATAGTAATTCTTGATCTTTTGTATTTCTGTATAAACTTCAGATTCAATGTTATCGATTTCTATGCACACCCAAAATTATCGTGGAATTTTTTGTTGAAGTTGCATTAAGCATATTGATTGATTTGGGCTTCCCAGGTGGTAAAGAATACACCTGCCAACGTGTGAGACACAAGAGACAGGGGTTCAGTCCGTGGCTGGAAAGATCCCCTGGAGTAGGAAATGTTAACCTACTCCAATATTCTTGTCTGGAAAATTCCGTGGACAGAGGAGCCTGGTGGGCTACAGTCCATAGGGTCACAGAGAGTGGGATGTGACTGAACAGCTGAGCACATTGATTGACTTAGGAGGATGGTCATGTTCACGTGATCTAGTCTTCTCATTAACCAGCATGGAGTACCTCTTTATGCAGACTTTTAATTACTCTCAAAAAATTAGAGGTTTTAGTATACAACAGTGCTTCTCAAACTCTCGGTTGTGAAGAACTATCTTTCTGTTTTGTCTTTTAAAAAATATCACTTAACATTTATTTATTTCTTTGTTCCTGATATGCAAAATATATTGAATTAGATATAGTAATTCTTTTCCAGCATTTTTGTAAAATTTACTCCTTAGTTCTAATAGCTCAGAGTCTGCTCCAAATACTTAATCATTTCATCTAAAACAACAGTTCTTTCTCCCTTTTCAGTTCATGTGAATTTTATTTATTTTTCTTGCCATATTGCTCTAGCTGTGGCCACTATTTAATGTAAAATTTGGCCCATTCTCAATTTGTATTTCAGTGGGAAGCCTTAAGTACAGTATTTAAATAATATTTGCAGATATGCCTTATTTGATTAGAGAAGTTCTCTTCTATACCTAGTCTGCTGAGTGTTTTTTTCTTTCTTGTTTTTTTTTTTTCTTTAACATGAATAGATGTTGAAGGTCCTCCTACATCTAGTAAAATAAAAATGTGAGTTTTCTTGGTGAAGTAAGGCTGTCCAAAGCTGTGTAGTAAACAGCATTTCCAGTGACACATTTTTTCAATCGAGGTTTACTTTATCATATATTAATATTGCCATGCCAAACCTATTGGGTTAATATTTGCCAGAAAAAGTTCTTTTCATTCTCAGACCTCAGTCATATTTAAGGTCTATTAATATTAATAACATACATATGGATTTCTGTTTTTAAGACAATTTGTCATTTCATAATCAGTGTAATGAGTTTACTTCCATTTATTATGCTTGTTGACATATTTGATCATTTCCATTGATCATGATTAATCAAAATCTGTCTATTATTCATACACTTCCCTTTGTTCTTCTTTATAAAATTAACATATTTAGCATTTTCTGATCAGACACTGAGACGTTTTTCCTCCTGATGCCAAATACAGGCTGTCTGCTCCAACACCACTCCGACTCTGGTCACCAGCTGCATGCCTGACAATGCATTTCTGACACTAACCTCCTAGAGTCATGCAGACCCGGAGGTGAAGGGCTCAGACCCAGGAGACTGCCCCACTTCAAGTGCCAGCCGAAAATGCCCAGGATTCCCCCAGTTTCACTCAGTCAGCTGCAGATTTGTGGTTCCCATCCCACAGAACTCAGGAAAGCACTTCACTTACTTTTACTGGGCTATTTATAAAGGGCTCAGCAACAGCCACACGGGGAGGACCACGGCAGGGGGAGGGGGAGGGGCGTGGAGCCCCACTCCGGCTCTGGACAGCACCCTCCCAGCACCTCTGCAAACCGCCTGCCCAGGACCTGAGCCCTGTCATTAGGGCTTCTATGGAGACTTCAGTGTGTCCAAGAGTGACTCAATCATTGGGTTTTGGTTATTGAATTCTATCTCCAGCTCTGCTTCCCACCCTGAAGTTAGGGTTTGGGCTGAAAATTCCAACACTCTAGTCATGCTTTGGTCTTTCTGGGCACAAACTTCCATCCTGAGCCTATACAGGGGCCAAGGATTTCAAAGAGCTTGGTGGGGGATGGGGAGACCAACATTTCTTATTTTTTATTTTATCACAAACACAGGCTTCAGCAAGTCCTTATGTCTGAAGGCTCTGTCAAAGCCCCTATCATGGTGATGTATCTATGCCTAAGTCCAGTTTTTTTAGATATAGTGTCTCTTTTTGATTGGCCTTAGTTATCTCTTATTTTGATAAGACCATCCAAGTTTTCTAAGATATTTGCCTACCTTTATTTCATTGCCTCCACCATAGTTTGGCCCCAGGTAAACAGCAGGGAGGGAACACAGCACCACCCATCAACAGAAAATTGGATTAAAGATTTACTGAGCATAACCTCAGATATGCAGATGACACCACCCTTATGGCAGAAAGTGAAGAGGAACTAAGAAGGCTCTTGATGAAAGTGAAAGAGGAGAGTGAAATTTTTGGCTTAAAGCTCAATATTCAGAAAACTAAGATCATGGCATCTGGTCCCACTAGATGGGGAAACACTGTCAGACTTTATGTTTTTGGGCTCCAAAATCACTGCAGATGGTGATTACAGCCATGAAATTAAAAGACACTTACTCCTTGGAAGAAAAGTTATGACTAACTTAGATAGCATATTGAAAAGCAGAGACATTACTTTGCCAACAAAGGTCCATCTAGTCAAGGCTATGGTTTTTCCAGTGGTCATGTATGGATGTGAGAGTTGGACTATGAAAAAAGCTGAGCACTGAAGAATTGATGCTTTTGAAGTGTGGTGTTGGAGAAGACTCTTGAGAGTCCCTTGGACTGCAAGAGATCCAACCAGTCCATTCTGAAGGAGATCAGCCCTAGGTGTTCTTTGGAAGGAATGATGCTAAAGCTGAAACTCCAGTACTTTAGCCACCTCATGTGAAGAGTTGACTCATTGGAAAAGACTCTGATGCTGGGAGGGATTGGGGGCAGGAGGAGAAGGGGACATGAGTTTGAGTGAACTCCGGGAGTTGGTGATGGACAGGAAGGCCTGGTGTGCTGCGATTCATGGGGTCACAAAGAGTCGGACACTACTAAGTAGCTGAACTGAACTGAACTGAGCATGGCCCAGATAAGAGAAATGTCAATAACCTCAGATATGCAGATGTCACCACCCTTACAGCAGAATGTGAAGAACTAAAGAGCTTCTTGATGAAAGTGAAGAGAAGAGGGGAAAAGTTGGCTTAAGGCTCAACATTCAGAAAACTAAGATGGTGGCATCTGGTCCCATCACTTCATCTCAAACAGATGGGGAAACAGTGGAAATTGTGACAGATTTTATTTTGAGGGGCTCCAAAATCACTGTAGATGGTCATTGCAGCTATGAAATTAGAACACACTTGCTCCTTGGAAGAAAAGCTATGACCAACCTAGACAACATATTCAAAAGCACAGGCATTACTTTGCCAACAAATGTATGTCTAGTCAAGGCTATGGTTTTTCCAGTAGTCATGTATGGATGTGAGACTTGGACTGTAAATAAAGCTGAGTGCTGAAGAATTGATCCTTTTGAACTGTGGTGTTGGAGAAGACTCTTGAGAGTCCCTTGGACTGCAAGGAGATCCAACCAGTCCATCCTAAAGGAGATCAGTCCTGAATATTCATTGGAAGGACTGATGCTGAAGCTGAAACTCCAGTACTTTGGCCACCTGATGCGAAGAACTGACTAGCTGGAAAAGACCCTGATGCTGGGAAAGATTGAAGGTGGGAGGAGAAGGGGATGACAGAGGATGAGATGGTTGGATGGCATCACCGACTCAATGGACCTGAGTTTGAGTGAACCCCAGGAGTTGGTGATGGACAGGGAGGCCTGGCGTGCTGCAACCCATGGGGTCGCAAAGAGTCAGACACAACTGAGCAACTGAACTGAACTGAATGTTTACTTCAGATAGCTTCTTTAACATCTCCTTATTTATTAAAAAATACCAAACTATTTTCATTGTGGTTCTTTGTGTGGCAAAGCTTCTGAGTGCTTGAATTCTTGAGAATATCTTATCATGCCCTCATAGTTGAATGACATCCTGTTTGGAGAAAACTACTATTTTCCAAATTTGAAGTACTTTGCTTTAATGCTTTCAGCACACTACCCTGTCATCATCTTATACATTCATGTATTATAGTCACATTAATGCATAAAAAGGATAAAGAGGAAATTTTAAAAGCTTACAAAAGTAAAGAACAGATCACTTACAAAGAAACAAGAATAAGATTAATAGATTTTTCAAAAGTAACCCTGGGTGCAGGAAGTACATTTATTCGATGAATTTTAAATTTGTGATCAGTTCACATATTTTTATTTCTAATGTCATCTGATCCATTTTCTATATTTTCTCTTTTCTCTGAAATAGTTGTACTCAGATGCCCTGTTATTTCAGCTCATTTTCCCCAGAGGAAAGGTCAGACCCTGTCCTTATTAGCTCAGGAAGCTCAGAGGATGGGATGGTGAGTGAACCCTGGGGTGGGATGCCCCAGACACAGGTGACCTGTCAGTGAAGGCCGACTGCCTCCTTGGGGCCCCCGGGAGGAGGGGCCGTAGGAGTCCGCTGTCCACATTATTACTCTCTGCTCTCCGGAAGTTAGTCAGCCTCTAGTAGCTTTATTTCAGCATCTTAAGGGAACAAGCATGTTTCCATGGTTTCCTTCTGGGTTCTTTACCTGAGCTTCCAGGTGGAGTGAGAGTGGAAGCCATCCTTCTTTGCCCCAAGCCCCCATGGTGGGGGAGCAGACGCAGGGCTCCCCCGGCTCCCCCGGGTAGGTCTGGCCCCGCCAGTGGCCACTAGGGGAGACCTTCCATTTTCTCCAGTAAGGAGCTCCCCTGAGTCTGCTCGGAACCAGAAGAGAAGCCGGTGGGAGTGCTGGTGGCCGATGCTGCATCCTGGGGGGCCTGACTCAGACCTGGTCCCTCTCTCCACCTGCCCCTTTGGAACTGCCTGTCCCTGTGGGGTCACCTGCATTCTGGGGTCGTGGGTCGTCTTGTGATGCCCCCTAACCTCCTCTGACTTTCACTGTGCTTGGCTACCCTGTCTCAGTCTTGATCTGGGACCATGTATGACTCCACGTTTGGGCTTTTGGGTTTTCCTTCTCACTATTCTAGAAAAAGATTACTGTCTCTAAAATCTGTCTTTTAAAACTAGAAGTGAAAAGTGACCTCTGAGTTGAGAACTGGAGCCTCGTCTAGTCTGGGACTAATTCAGGCAGATCAAGTAGGAGAGGGTGGGTGGCAGGGTTCAGAGAGGGCGTGCAAAGGCCCAGGGTTCCCTGGACAGGGAGCCTTGCACCAGTTAGGCATGGAGGGGCTGGCGACCAGGCCCCGGCTCAGCTCTCATCCTCACCAGCTCTGCGGTTGTGGACAAATTCTCAGTGCCCTGGAACGTCAGTGTCTCCGCATAAGGAGTGAAGTCTGGGGACAGAAAATGTTAAATTTAGTACTGTGAAATGCTCAGTCCTATCAATGCCCATCCACAATCACCCAGGTGGTGGGAAGAAGCCTCTGGTTTCTAGAACATGTCTTTCTGGGACATCAGACACCAAGGATCACCACTGAGGTGAGTCAAGAAGGTGTCAGAGAGAGTAGGTCCAGCCGCTCAGGGTCCAGACTGGGGTGGACGCCCCTCGGGGAAAATTCTCAGCCCCTGCACCTCCCGCTCCTCCTCCTCTGTGAAGTGGGGTGGCAGCTCTTCCCATCTGCAGGGCCTCGTGGGACACAGCCCTGCAGGTCCTGAGCACTTGATGGTTGCCTCCTATGGCTGTCAAAGAGTAACTATAGCCATTGGGTTTTACAGCCCTTTGGAGACCAGTTAGGAAAACGTGTCACCTCACAACTATAAACTTTTACGATGAACCAACTGGACAAATATTGATTCTCTGTAATAGAGGACCAGGTCTTCCGGAACGCTGCGTAGGCGAGGGGATCAGCGACCCCCCTCACCCCTCACTCCTGACCCCTCAGGGCTACAGAGTGGCTTCCTGGGGCGGGGGAGCTGGTCTCATCGCAAACGGTTCACAAGGGTGCCTGCCCGGTGCCACACTTAGATGCACATGTACACATGCGTGTACACAATTAGTGTGTATGATTAAGAACATATATGTGTGCATATATGTGAACACAATTCAGATCAGATCAGTCGCTCAGTCGTGTCTGACTCTTTGCGACCCCATGAATCGCAGCACGCCAGACTTCCCTGTCCATCACCAACTCCCTGAGTTTACCCAAACCCATGTCCATTGAGTCGGTGATGCCATCCAACCATCTCATCTTCTGTTGTTCCCTTCTCCTCCCACCCCCAATCCCTTCCAATATCAGGGTCTTTTCAGATGAGTCAGCTCTTCACATCAAGGGGCCCAAGTACTGGAGTTTCAGCTTCAGCATCAGTCCTTCTAATGAACATCCAGGACTGATCACACAATTAGTGTGTATGATTAAGAACATATAGTGTGTACACATCTATTCTATATGATTAAGAACATATAATTACTTTTACACAGTTGATAGCACATGCTTCTCATCAATGACTGTTCTGTGGAGTTGGGGTCCTTGGCTCATCACGGCTCCAGGAAAGGCCATCCGGTTTTGGCCACTGGAAAAGATGCCCCGCAAGTCCCCTCCCTCTCCTCATCCCCGGCTTCTGCCCCCACCTTCCTCCTCCCCTCCGCTCCCCTTCTTCCATACACAAAATTCCCTGGTGAAGAGGTAATAAGACACCCTGCAAAGGGCTTGGGATGCTGAAATGGATCCCGGAGACTGTCCAGAGCTCCCAGCCAAGGAGTGATGGATTCCCAGGGCATTTTTGTTTATTCATGAATTATGCCGGCACCAAATGTCCATGCCACTAATTATCACAGTTAGTGGGCTTAGAGCATGCATGGGGAATTGGAGGCTATGCCTCCAAGCCAGGCTGGGAGCTTTGAGAGCGCAGCGAGAGGGGGTGTCCCCAGGAGGGGGACTGGAGCAGGTGTCTGGGCAACAGGGACTTCATGTAAATGACTGAGAAAGACGGAGTTATTGCTACTGATAGGGCGTCTGTTGCGTCTGGCTACTCACCGCTCAAAAGCCAATAAGCAGGCCAGGTTGGTGGAAAGGACAGTTTGCTTGATGCTGGCAACTGGGCAGGGATAGGGGCGGAGATCTGCCCAAAGGCTGACTCCTCCCCATCTCACAAGTAGGGGGTGAGAGCTTTTATAGACAGAGTGGGCGGCCGTGGGGGGTGGTTACGTGCAAAACCAGCACAGTCAGCTCTGACAGTCATCTTCAGATTGGCCTCCAGTGGTCTGGCCAGCATCATCTTGATTGTTTTAGGCGCTGAATCTTCAGTTGCAGGGTCCATTTGTCCCCACTTCTTCATGGTCAGACCTCAGAATTGTGGCAGCTCGTGTCCTGGGTACAGTCTAGTCATCGTGCAGTTAACTACTCCACCGGGTGTTTTAATATCTGTAAGACAGCTCACAGGATGTGACTCAGAATACTGTCTACTCTTGAGAAAGAGCTGAGGGTCCTTGACTATGCTCAATGACTACGTCATTATTTAGTCTCCTTTTGTCTGTTTTCCTTTGCTTCCGCATTTCTCAGGTCTCTGATCAAACTCATTCTTTGTCTAGTTTTCCACAGACAGAAGGCAGGCAGAGATCATGACGGGGGTGAGGGGGCATGGGCCACAGCGTCCCGCTCCGTGTCCGTGAGACTTAGGGGAGAAAACGGCCAACCTCACGTCGTCCTGTATTTGGACGCAGACCCAGATCACAGGCTCAACCCTCCCTTGAAGCTTCCGGACAGCATGTAGGCAGTGACATGTGTGTTTCCCAATCATGTGGAAAACAACCTCAGCCAACAGCCGCCCCTCTGAAGGGTCCGAGGACCACCTTTAAGAAGAGAGACCAGACGTCTCCGAGGAGGCAAAGCCCACGTCCAAATACTGAAACTCATCTTGTGTGAAAAGGGCAGCTTCCCAGCCGTGCTGCGTGGAGGTGGGAAGAAAGACAGAGACGTCAAAGGATTCATGGGCTCCCTTCCCACCTTCCTCCTGGCAGGATAAAGGCACCCAGGAGAAGCGCATCTCTAATCAATGTGACCAGGCTTCCCCGGCTGCCAGCTGAAACCTTGCGGTTCAATGCCATCCGGCTAACTAGGCTGACCTTTGATTTTATGTCCCCCTTGTTGAGAATCAGGTCAAGAGAGAAACTTCAAGATGAACTCAGAGCTATTTGCGTTATTAGTATGTAATTCTCATGGACAATTATTCTCTATCTTTGGCCATCAATTATCTAATCCTTTTTATCAGAGAGCATCTATTAAGCACCGGTGCGGTTCCTAGAAGTGTGCTGAGAGCAGGGGACAAGGAAGAACAGGTGGAATCTGATGAAGTTGCAGACGTGAGCGCGCCAAAGTGGGAGGGAGGCCCCCGAGGGGCGGGGGAGGTCCCTGTTAGGGCCTCAGAGGCTTCGGGAGGAGGTGGACTGCAGGCTGGTGTTCTCAGGAGTTGCGGCATCTGGCTTTGCCCATCAGTCTGCAGGAGGAAGGAAGGGCTTATGGGGCAGCCACGCCAGAACCCTGGTGAGCCCCTCCCGGGGGGAGTCTTGGCCCCACTGCCTTGAGCCTCCCACACGCGTGTGTGTGCCGGGCCTGGACCAGGCAGGTCGGGAGGCCTGAGAGCAGGACAGCCCAGAAAAAAAAAAAAATGACTCCAGGGTCAAGGGCAAGGCCACTATGCCAGACACAAATTGCGAAGTGCAGACAGATTCCTTCCAGGAGGAGGACGGACGGGACATAAATTGCAAAGTGCAGACAGATTCCTTCCAGGAGGAGGACAGACGGATGCTTGTAGAAGCTCTGACCAAGTTTCAGCGTGGTCTTAAAAAATGGTTTATTTTTGGAATGTGGAGAAGTGTGAGAGGAGCCATCCAGGCAAGAGACCACCTGCAGACATGAGCGCACCTCAGTGGAAGGGAGGGTGAGTCACCGCAGGGGCGTCCTGGTTCGAGGGCACCAGACTTTGATGGACGCTCCTGGATTCGGGCCACAGGGCTCAGCAGAGATGAACGGCGCAGACAGAGGGCTTGGGGCCATGGGGCAGGGTGGGGTTGGAGGCCGTCTCGAGGGAAAAAGGGATCCATCCCAAGTTTTGAAGGAAGACGAGACCCCCACAGTGATGGGCAGATGTGTTGTCAAGTCCGAGCTCGCTCTGCTTGCTGCATGACAGGCCAATAAATCCAAGAGACAAAGTGCTGAGGCAAGGGACACAACTTTATTCAGGAGCCTGCTGACCGAGAAGGTGGCAGACGAGGGTCTCACAATAATCGTCTTATGGGGTCTGGATGCCAGGTTCTTTCACAGAACAGAGATGGGAGGATGAGGTGAGGAGGTACAGTAAAAAAAAAAAAAAAAAAAGCCATTAATCTTGCAAATATCTCCTGGACTGGCCAGGCGGGGGACATGTTAATTTCTTCCTTCCCATTGCCACCCACAGGTGGACAGGCTCCTGAAAAAAGGGCACTTTGGATTAACATTCAGGCAGAGGGCCACGGGCCCCCAAGGCAGGCCTTTCTGTGTGGACAGTGTCCTTCTAGTGACCAAAAGCAGCAAGAAGCAAAGGTTAAAGTAACAGATCCATCATGGAGGCAGAATTGGCTTTTCTCGGCAACAGGTGAATGAAGACCCTGTAAGCAAGGAGGCTCCAGCCCAAGGGGGCATCACGTGGTCTCACATGAGAGAGCCAGAATGGAGACGTGCAGCGTGGTCCGTAGGGAGGAGCAGGGGATGGTGGATATGCTGAACCTGGAGTGGCTGAGAAAATGATGACTTTGCGAAGGAGCCAGTGTCCTGCGGAAAACGCCTGCTGGGAGGAAAAGTCACACAGGGCGGTGAGCACTGTTAGGTGAGGCTTTGCGCGGGCTCCAGCTGCCTCCTTCCCATCCCCCATCACTTACTAAACCTGGGCAAATTACTCAAATCATAGAGAGCTTTGGGGAGATTAAAACAAATAGTGCTGATTTTCCCCTAAACACAAAGTAACATGCACCCATTGTGAATACATTGGGAAATACAGAAATGGACCGAATATGCGGTGACAGGAAAAAAATAGGCATGCCGACTCTAAGCGTCTCCCACGGAGAGCGGGTCCTGTTACATAAAGGTTCTTTCTCCGCTGAGACCAGGCTGGGCTGCGGTGGGGCCTGTAGGTGGGAGAGCCCTGCTGTTCTGGGCAGAAGGCGAAGGATCAGAATGTTCTAGGAGCTTGTGTAGGAGTGGAGAGCGGGACAGGAGGCAGAGGGAAGGCTGGGCCAGTGGGGACCGATGCCCCCTGTCCTGTGCACCCCCTGGCCCCCAGGCACCGTCAGCTGCCAGCAGCGTCTTGACATCTGGGGACAGAGAGGGCTCAGTGAGTCGGAGGTGGGGAGGCTGGAACCTGGGACAGAGGAGGGGCCCTGGCGTTGACAGCCGCCGGAGGGGAGGCTGAGTGTCTCCGAGGCAACACAGTTGGGCTTTGAGGGGTGTTAGCAGGAAGAGCACGGCACACACGGGTCACAACGGAAAACCAAAATTCAACCACAGACCACTGACTTGCTATATTTTTAGTTGTTATCCATATGCAGTTTGACTTACTATTTCTATTTAATCAAAATATTATTAAACATTAGCTTATCCCATGCCCTACTCCAAGCAGAAGAAACAATTCAATTCAGTTCAGTCACTCAGTCATGTCTGACTCTTTGCAACCCCATGGACTGCAGCACGCCAGGCCTCCCTGTCTATCACCAACTCCCGGAGTTTACTCAAATTCATGTCCATTGAGTCAGTGATGCCATCCAACCATCTCATCCTCTGTCGTCCCCTTCTCCTTCTGCCTTCAATCTTTCCCAGCATCAGGGTCTTTTCCAATGAGTCAGCTCTTCACATCAGGTGGCCAAAGTACTGAAGTTTCAGCTTAAGCATCAGTCCTTCCAATGACTATTCAGGACTGATTTCCTTTAGGATGGACTGGTTGGACCTCCTTGCAGTCCAAGGGACTCTCAAGAGTCTTCTCCAACACCACAGTTCAAAAGCATCAATTCTTCAGCGCTCAGCTGTCTTTAGAGTCCAACTCACATATCCACGCATGACTACTGGAAAAACCATAGCTTTGACTAGATGGACCTTTGTTGGCAAATAGACTAAAATAAGTTAAAAAAAAGAAAAGAAAAAGAGAAGGGATGCCAGTCTTCTCTCATAGAACTTATATGTTGGGGAAAAAACAATGATACAAACCAAATGTAGGCAAATATGTGAAGTGCCTCACTCACAGGTGCAGTCACACAAACAGTCACTCCTATTAACCGGTTCCACCTCTGCCCAGCTTCTGTTCCCAAGTGGAAAGGAGGTGACATTCTTAGCTTCCATGGGCAGGAAGACATGGGCCAGCCAGGTGGGGAAGTGGATGGCGGGCCAGCCAGGTAGGGAAGTGGATGGCAGCCCATCCAGGTGGATCAGAGCGGTCTCCTCTGGGTCTGAGCCCCTGTGTGAGCAGCTGGGGCATTTGCCAACTAACAGGAAACACTCCCAGGACAGCTGCCACTGGGCAGGAAGGCTGATGATCACGTGCAATGGTCCGCTGTGTGTGCAGCTTGTCTGGGTCACAGGGTGCCCAGGTATCAGGTTAGGTATGATTCTGGGTGTTTCTGTGAGGGTAATTTGGGTTGGGATTAACATTTGAGTCAGTAGACTTTCCCAGATATGGGTGGGCTTCATCCAATCCTTTGAAGGTCTGAAGAGAACAAAAAAGGCTGACCTTCTCCAAGGAAGATGGAATCCTTTCTGCCCATGGCCTTTGAACTGGGACATGGGTTTTCCCACCTTCAGCCTGGAACTATACTATTGCCTGTCCTGATTCTCAGGTCTGTCCTGGACTCAGACTGGAATCACACACCCTTCACCCTGGGTGTTCGCCTTTCTGCACTCTCTGAAGGTCTTGGGTGCTTACGCTTCCTGTAACGCTGTGAGCCAGTTTCTAATAGGAATTCATATTTTCACATCCTATTGGCTCTGTTTCCCTCGAGGGCCCTGAGAACACACTACAGGGTCCAGGATCATCTCCACGGATATTGATGTCATCAGGCAGGCTTCCCTGGTGGTTCAGCAGTAAAGGATCCACCTGCAATGCAGGAGATGTGGGTTTGATCCCTGGGATGGGAAGATTCCCTGGAGAAAGAAATGGCAACCCTTCAGTGTTCTTGCCTGAGAAGCCCCATGGACAGAGGAGCCTGGTGAGCTACAGTCCATGGGGCCACAAAGAGTTGGACACGACTGAGTGGCTAAACACGCAGACACACCAGGTGCCACTAAACTTGGGTGGGGTCTGGGAAGGACGCGAGTTGCGCAGTCGGACCCCCAGAGGCCGAGGCGGCTGTCTGAATAGACCCACCAGTTATCTAGTAACGCCGGGCCGCCACAGCACACACCTGGGGCTGCTGGATTTCACCCGTGATGGGTTTTCCTATACCTGGACATCAGAGGATGACAGACATCACAGAGCAAAAGAAAGCGGGTGACGTTGGACAGCCTCACTGATAAAGTAACAGCTTCCTTCAACTTTCCCCTTGCACCCACACGTGCACCCACAACTTGCACCCACACGTGCAAACTTTATTTGTGTAGTTTACAGCATGTTGGAGATCTAATTTCATTTTGTAATGTAATTTATGTAAGGTAACATAGTGTAACAGAGAAGGCAATGGCACCCTTTCCAGTGTTCTTGCCTGGAAAATCCCATGGATGGAGGAGCCGGGTGGGCGGTGGTCCATGGGGTCGCAAAGAGTCGGACGTGACTGAGCGACTTCTCTTTCACTTTTCACTTTCATGCCTTGGAGAAGGAAATGGCAACCCACTCCAGTGTTCTTGCCTGGAGAATCCCAGGGACGGTGGAGCCTGGTTGGGCTGCCGTCTATGGGGTCGCACAGAGTCGGACACAACTGAGCGACTTAGCAGCAGCAGCAGCCACATAGTGTAATCCAGTTATAATTCACATATCATAAAAATCACTCTTTCGATGTGTAAGCTCAGTGGGTTTCAGTGTTTGCACAGAGCTGTATGTGACCACCACTGGTCATGAGAGGACATCATCATAGCCCTGAAAAGGAAATCTGTGTCCTGCACCCATCTGCTCCCGCCTGGAGCCCCTGGAAATCCCTAATCCACACTCTGTCTCTGTGGAGTTACCTACTCTAGACGTTATGCACAAGCGGAGCCTTTGGTGATCGGCTTCTCTCAATGAACATGACATGCTTGTGGTTCTTACATGCTGAAGCCTGTGTCAGTACTTCTTTTCTTAGGCTGAGCAGTGTGTTCTATGCATGTGTTCCTCTTTACTTGCTCTTTATCTGACTGATGTATATTTGGTTGTTGTGCAAACTTTGGTCGTTAGGAATAATGCTGCTCTGACCACTCATACACAAGCTTCTGTGTAAACGTATGTTTTCAATTTGGGGCAGTATTTACCAAATAGTGGCACTGCAGACTCATATGGTAACCCTGTGCTACCAAATATTTTGAGAAACAGGCCAATTCTTTCCTAAAGATTTATTATTTTAATGATAAAATGACTTATCATTTTAAAATCTTGCCAGCAATGTATAAGTATTACAATTTCTTCACATCCTTGCCAACATTTGCTATTGCCTGTCATTTTTTTTTTTTTTTTAATTTTAGCCAACCTAGTGGGTATGAAGTGGTCTCTCATCGTGGTTTGGAATTGCATTTCTCTTCTAGCTGATGAAGTGGAGCATCTTTTCACATGCTCACCCACCATTCATATATCTTCCATGGAGAAATATCTATTCAAATTATGTTTCTATCTTTAAATAAATTTAATTATATTTGTATTGTTTGGTTGTAATAGTTGTTTACATACTTTGAATACAAGTATTTAACCTGATATATAATTTGCAGATATTTTCTCCTATTCCGTAGGTTTTCATTTAACTTACTTTTGAACCACAAAAATTTAAAATTTTGATGAACCCAGTTTTGTGTTTTATATAAGAAACAATTGCCTAAAACAAAACCCCAATGTTTAATAATGCTGTTTTCTTCCAAGGCTTCCCTGATTGCTCAGCTGGTAGAGACTGTGCCTGCAATGCAGGAGGCCCAGTTTGATTCCCGGGTCGGGAAAATCCACGGGAGAAGGGACAGGCCACAGTCCAGTATTCTTGGGGCTCCCTGGTGACTCAGCTGGTAAAGAATTTGCCCGCAATGTGGGAGACCTGGGTTCAATCCCTGGGTTGGGAAGATCCCCTGGAGAAGGGAAAGGCTACCCACTCCAGTATTTTGACCTGGAGAATCCCATGGACTATATGTGGGTTGCAAAGAGTCGGACACGCCTGAGCAATTTTCACTTTTTTTCTTCTAAGATTGTTAGCTTTATCTCTAGGAAAAACTGATACTCTTACTTAGAAGAGTCCTAATCCAGGGTTAATAATGAGTTAATTTTTGTGTACAGTGTGAGGTAAGGAGTCTCACATTGTTCCTCGACGCATGGACATGTTTGTTCCATCACTGCTTACTGAAAGGACTATTTCTTCCCCAGTGGGAGACCTGGGCACCTTTGTCAAGAATCAACTGACCGTAATTACAAAGGGTTGGCTTTGAACTCCCAAGTCTATTCGCTTTATCTGTTTCTATCCTTACACGAGCATCATAGCACACTGATTACTGTAGCTTTGAAGCAAGTTTTGAATTTTAAAAAATGTAAGTCTTTTAACTCTGCTCTTTTTCAAGATTGTTTTGACTATTTTGGGTCTATCACATATTCATATGAATTTAATGGTCAGTTTTTAAGTTTCTCCAAAAAAAAAAAGAATTTGGGATTTTGATAGAAAGTGAAAGTCAGTCAGTTGTGTCCAACTCTTTGCAACTCCGTGGACTGTAGCCTGCCAGGCCCTTCTGTCCATGGAATTCTCCAGGCAAGAATACGGGAGTGGGGAGCCATTCCCTTCTCCAGGGGATCTTCTTGACCCAGGGATTGAACCCGGGTCTCCTACTTTGCAGGCAGATTCTTTACCATCTGAGCCACCAGGGAAGCCTGGGATTTTGATAGTGATTGTATTAAATCTATATATCCACTCTGGGAATGTTATCATCTTAGCAATATTAAGTGTTTTGATCCATAAATAGAGGATGTTCTTCCATTTATTTGGATCTTTCCTAATTTTTTCAGCAATATTTTGTGGTTTTCAGCGGACATTTTATACTTCCTTTATCAAATACAGTCCTTAGTATTTCACTCTTTTAAATGCTGCTGTAAATGGACTCGTTTTTAATTGGAGGGCATTGTTTACTCTCGGTGTATAGAAATACAATTGATTTTGTCCATTGATCCTGTGCCCTGCAGCCTTGCTGAACTCCTTTACTAGTTTTAATGGTTTCTGTGTGTGTGTGAGGGTTCCTTAGGATTTTCAATATGCATGATTATGTTATCTGTGAACAGAGACAGTTTTAATTCTTCTATTCCAATTTGAATGCTTTTTATTGCTTTTTCTTGCCTAATTGCCCTGACCAGGCCTCCAGTAAAAAGTCTAATGGAACTAGTGGGAAAAGCATCACCGTCCTGTTCCTGATCTCAAGCAGTATTTTACCATTAAGCATGATGTCAGCTCTGAGATTTATATATACATATATCTTTCGTCAGGATGAAGAAATTTCCTCCTGTTCCTAGATTCTTGAGTGTGTCTTTCTCATGAAAGTGTGTTAGAATTTATCAAATGTTTTCTCTTCACCCATTGAAATGTCACTTTGTCTTCTCTTTTATTCCACGGATGTGATGTATTATAATTATTGGTTTTTGGACACTTAACTAATATTGAAATCCCATTTGGTAGTGGTATAAAATCCTTTTTGTATGTTACTGGATCAGGTTTGCTAGTATTTCACTGAGAGGACTTGCCCCTGTAGTCATAAGGAATACTGATATGCGTTTTCTTTTCTTGTGATAGCCGGTTTGAAGTCTGTCTGAAAAGCCTCATGTCTGGGCTCCTTGGAGAGCGCTTCTATTAACTGTACCCTCATCCCACTTCTGTATGTATATTCCTGTTTCTTTGTGTGTCTCAAATTGTTTTTTCAGTTTTCTTGAGAAATAATTGACATTAATCATTGTATAGGTTTAAGGCACATAGCATGATGACTTGATTTCCATATATTGTGATGTGATTACCACAATGGATTTGCCCAACATCCTTATTATCACATAAATACAATAAAAAGATAAGAAAGAAAAAAGAAATATTCTTTTTATGATGAGAGTCTATAGAACTCACCCTCTTAGCCACCCTATGTCTTGCACAGCAGGGTTAGCTCTGGTCTTCATGTTCTACATTCCATCTTTTTCATCTTATTTGTGCCTTTTGACCACCTTCCTTCAGTTTCTCCTCCCCCACCTTCCACCTCTGGCAACTACAAGTCTGATCTCTTTTTCTGACTTTACTGTTGTTGTTTTTTTTAAAGCATACCTACATGTGAGATCATATAGTACTTGTCTTTTTCCATCTGACTTATTTTACTTAGCATAATGAAAAATGCCTTCACGTTCCACCCACGTTGTTGTAAATGGTAGGCTTTTCTAATTTTCAATGACTGAATGATATTATATATAATTTAATTGCATGTATGCATTGCGGGAGACCTGGGTTCCATCCCGAGGTTGGGAAGATCCCCTGGAGGAGGGCATGGCAACCCACTCCAGTCTTCTTGCCTGTAGAATCCCCGTGGACAGAGGAGCCTGGTGGGCTACAGTCCATGGGGTCACAAAGAGTCAGACATGACTGAGCGACTAAGCACAGCACAGCACAGCACAAGATACGTAAGAAGGTATACTGCATGTGATATGTGCAAGAATACGCTCAGCTGGTGAAGAATCCTCCTGCAATGCGGGAGACCCGGGCTCCATCCCTGGGTTGGGAAGGTGCCCTGGAGAAGGGAACGGTTACCTACTCCAGAACTCTGGCCTGGAGAATTCCATGGACTCTATAGTCCCTGGGGTCGCAAAGAGTCGGACACGACTGAGCGACTTTCACTTTCACATACACACCCACAATCATACACAGATTTTGTGTGCGTGTGTCTCATAGTTTTTTCTTCTGAAAACTGTACAGCACAAAAAATATCACGTAACAGTTCTGGGAACCAGGCGGCCCCTCAGCCTCCGCACGCCTGTTGCTGTTTCTGCTCTCTGTCAAGTCACTTTCTCAAAGTCCTCTGGGAAGTTTGCACTCTTCATTGTGTGGGGCCACAAGTCTCCCCTTGGTCTCCTGCTGACAGCTGCCAGGCTGCTGGAGCTCCTGCTCACCATGCTTACGAGGTTGGTAGTGCAGTGGTGAGCTCAGCCGCCTTCCAAGCAGTTGCCCCAGGTTTGATTCCTGGCCAACACAGCCTTCACTATGGGCCTCCCAAGGGGCTCAGTCAGTAAAGAATCTGCCTGCAAGGGGGTAGAGCAGGGAGAGATCCAGGTTCCATCCCTTGTGGGTGTGGATGTGGAACGTGGAGCTGTGCCCAGACCTTAGAGGTGACTGCAAGGACACTGCCCCCTCTACTGAGGGTCCACAGGGCAGGGAGTCCTGGGACTGGACAGGATTCTGTGTTACCAGCAATGAGCTGACACCAACCGAGCCCGCTTGACAAGCAAAGACATTGTGATGGGAATGGTGATCCCTTGGTCTGGAAGTTCCCCTGGAGGAGAAAATGGCACCCCACTCTAGTATTCTTGCCTGGGAATTCCCACAGACAGAGGGATTTGTCAGAGGGGGTAGAGACAGACTGTACAGACGAGGGTACAGACAGACAGAGGGGAGCACAAACAGGCTGTACCCCAGAGGCTGCAGTCCAGGGGCTGCAAAAGACTTGGACATGACTTAGTGACTAAATACAAAAGCAAGACAGAAAAAAAAGGCTGTGTAAGAGGGAACTGCTCCTGCCTGCCTGGTTGAGCTGGGACATCGGCCTTTCCCTGCTCTGGGAGTTGAACCGCTGGCTCTCAGACCATCGTGGACACCATAGGCTCTCTGGTTCTCGGGGCTCTGGACTTGGACTGGAGCTGGAGCTCCACCATCACCTCTCCTGGGTCTCCACCTTGCCAACTGCAGCTCTTGGGGTTTCTCAGCCTCCATAATCATGTGAGCCAATTTCTGATCACAAATACCTGTTTTCTGTATTTATATACAGAAATACATTCCAGGACACAGGCACCTGTGTGTGAGTGTGTCCTAAGGGCACTGCTAGCACCGTTTCTCTGGAGAACTCTGACTGATGCACCGTGATTGCAGCGCTGTTGGCTTTTCAAGCTACTGCAGAGGGAGGGAGGGGGAGGGAATGGTGCTTCAGAGGCCATGAAGTTTGCTGCGTTCACTGAGATCCAGCCATTTTCCCTGAAAAGACATTTCTTGAGCTGTCACAAGACTTTAACGTACAGCGTTCTGAAAAGGTTGACTTTGACAAACTTCCAGTGTTCTCACTGCTGTAACGGAAGAGAGGACGTTTAGAGGTCCTTGCCCCACCACCCAGAGTGCCTCTCTGCACACCCTCTGTCTCATCCCGCGTTTCCCTGCTATCCGTCTGGTTCTCCCAAGAGGATGAACAGGGGAGGCTTTGCCTTGGGTGGATTGATTCAGAAGCGAATGCAGGATCCATAGGAGCAGAGAGAAGTGGGGAGTAGGCTGATCCGAAAGGGATTTGGGTGATTCAGGAATGTGGTGCCTATGCGTCAGTCTGAGTTGCTTTAAGGGAAAATGCAGAAAGAGCCATCAGTAATGGCCTGGACCTTGGGCAGAAGAAGAAGGCAAGGGATGCCTGCAGTTTTGAAAGCTCCTCGTCAGTTGAAAAGGGAAGCTCTACAGACCCTGGGTACTGAACCAGCCTCGCGTGCCGTGGGCCAGTCAAGAGATGACCAGCTGGATGTGCAGGCTCTGTGCTTGGGGAGGGCAGGGCAGGTAACTGGTCAGAACTGGGGGCTGTGCCAAGACCTTAGAGGTGACCGCAAGGACACTGCCCCTCCACTGAGGGTCCGAAAGGCAGGGAGTCCTAGGACCGCCAGGAATCTGTGTTACCGGCGATCAGCTGACATCAGCCGAGCCAGCCTGACAAGCAAAGGCACGGTGTTGGGAGAGTCGCAGAGCCGTGAGAGACACAGAGGACACTGGCTGGGGACGTTGGGGGTTGACGACGTGGTTTAGAAGCAGAACGCGTCGTCTGTTGTGAGTCCCCTGAAGTCCGTCAGACTCCGAATGGACCAGGGCGCTTGCCGTGTAAGCGGACGCAGCAGGCGTGACTCTGAGCTTCCTCCCGTCATGCCTGCCATCGAGGGTGAGGTCAGCGTATGCATCCCCTCATCCTTCCAGAGGGCCTGCTCCGTGTTCTGGGCTCGAGGGAGGGAGGGGCCGTAAAGAAAAGAGAATCCCCCCTCACCATCCTGGCACTGTGGGGCGAGGCGCCGGGCGTCCAGCCGGCCTGTGCCAGGGGCTGTTGCTGCCGCTGCTGCAGGAGGGGTTTGCTGGGGGACCCTGGTATTCTGCCTTCAGATCACACCCTCAGCGACCCCGCACCCCAGCCCGTGGGGACGTTTTGGCTGCCCTGCTCGGGGCCCATTTCCCCCAAGAGACGTCGGCAAGTGTCCCTGTGAAGGGCAGCCCCCACAGCCCACCCCGCAGTGGAGGGAAGGCACCACAGTGGGCCTCTGCTTGTGGACGCGAAATCTGCATTTCATATCACTGTCATGCATCATGAAAAGTTATCATTCGTAACTTCCTGCAATCTTTTAAAGAGGTTAAAAAGATCATCAACCCACAGACCGTACAAATGGGCGGCAGCCCGCATTTGGCCACACAAGCCTTCATCTGTCCATCCCTGCCTGACCAGGTCGGAAGAGAATGCAAACACGCGGGCACTCGGTCCACTGAGATCCTGGGCGATGATGACGGCCCCACCCTGCACAGGGCGTGGAAGGAGGAGTCAGAGGTGAGTTAGTGGTGGGACACCAGCCCAGTGCGGTGAGCTTGGCCCCGCGGGCATTCCAGCCTTGAGCCAGGGGCTGCTGGAAGCCCATTCAAGCCAAGGACAGCCCAGAGAAGTCACTCTGGATCTGCCAGTCAGCAGGGGTCACTCTGCAGGAGGGCAGCATGTGAACTGGAACTTCAAGAGCTTCAGGATGGACCTGGAGACGACGGCACTCAGTGAACCAAGTCAGAGAGAGACACACCCCACAGGACATCACTTATGTGAGAAACCTGCAAATACACGGAGATGAGCCTATTAACACGACAAGCAGATCCACAGACACAGACGACACACTTACGGCTACCAAGAGGGAAAGACGGAGGGGTGAACGGGGACCATGGGAGTAACAGATGCCAAGACATCATATGTGAGACAGAAAAATAACAAGGATTTACTGTCCAGCACAGAAAATCATATTCAATATCTTGTCATAAACTACATGGAAAAGAATAAAAGAACACACACACACACACACACACATATGCATGGGTTTCCCAGGTGGCTTAGCAGTGAAGAATCCACCTGCAATGCAGGAGCTGCAGAAGGCATGGGTTCGATCCCTGGGTCAGGAATTTCCCCTGTAGGAGGGCACGGCAATGCACCCCAGTATTTCTGCCTGGAGAGTCCAACGGACAGAGGAGCCTGGCGGGCTACAGTGCCTGAGGTCACAAAGAGTCGAACACAACTGAAGTGACTTAGCATGCATGCTCGCATGTATACACACACACACACACACACACTTATCATGGACTTCTGGTGGCTTAGACAGTAAAAAAATCTGCCTGCAATGCAGGAGACCTGGGTTTGATCCCTGGGTCGGGAAGATACCCTGGGGAAGGGCGTGGCAACCCACTCCAGTATTCTTGCCTGGAGAATCCCAAGGACAGAGGAGCCTGGAGGGCTGCAGTCCATGGGGTCGCTAAGCGTCAGACACTCCTGAGCGACTAACACTTTCATATCTGTATGTACAACTGAATCACTTTGCTCTACATCTGAAACTAACACAATATTATAAATCAATGCACTTCAATTAAAAAGAAAAGACCTCCTGGAGGACCCAGTGCTGAAGGAGCATTTCTGGCTGGGGGAGTGAGAAGGGCAGGGCGTTGGGGGAGGCCAGGGAAGCTGTAGCCGCTCTGCAGTCTGTGAAGCCGCAGCCAGCAGCGTCCCAGGACTTGGGTGGGTGCCAGCCGCCGGGCCAGACAGGCTGCAGGCGAGACTCTGTGAGGTGCCTGCTCCTCCTGGAGGGCCGGGCGACAGGCCTCTGCCGTCAGGTAGCAGCAGAGCGGCCAGCACGCAGCGCCTGATATTGATTAACGGATCAATGTCACGGTGGAGAAGGCCTCCAGGGGCGCGCCCCGTCCTGCCCCGGCCTGTCGGGCGTTTCTATCAATGACGGGATAAAGGCGTAACAGGCCTGCTTGTCAAATTTGCAGATCAAAGCTCAGAGGGACGGCTAATGTGGTGGAAGAAATACTCTGGGTACAAAAAGCCTCTTGACAAGCTGAAACAATGGACTGAAGTGAACAAGATGGAATTTAGCAAGGTTAAGTGTGAACTCTTACTCCCTGGTTTAAGGAAAAAAAAACACACATCAACCACAAGTGTGGGAGCGCATGGGAAGGAGAGAGGGTGGGAGGGCCTGGCTGCTGGGAGCCTCCTGCAGGGCTGGCTCAGGTGGAGCTGCAGACAGGTCGCCCCCCGCCCCCAAGGCCCCGGGACCTCAGCCCAGCAGCCGGGCCCGCCCAGGGAGGAGCGGGCTGTGTCCCTAGGAGCTCAGTCAGGGCAGTGCCGGGGGCCCCTGTCTCCTCCCCGGGACTCCGGCTGGAGGAGGGCGCCCAGGGCAGAGGACGAAGGCCAGGGGCCCTGCAGGGGACATCAGCCCTCCTGACCCTCCAGGCCCTCTCTGGGAGAGGAGACTTGCCTCTCTAGCCTGGTGGCAGCAGGGGAACCTCTGGGGGCGGCGGCGGGGGGCAGACTTTGGGCTGGATCTGCGGACAGACGTGCTGACTGGAGCTGGTGACCACGCAGCAAGCCACCCCCAGCACCGGAATGGAGCTGCCAGCCCCGATGGGCAGAGGCTGAGTGCCATCCTTCAGGGGCCCCTGGGGCGATCACGAGCCTGGCCCAGACCCCTGGCCCACAGACTGGATGGCCGAGGCCGGAGGCACCCGGGAAGCCCCTTGTCAACTGCTGGGCTGGGTGTCCTCCAGCAGCTTTGGAATTCTCTGCTCCAGGCCCAAACGAGGCCCGTGTAAGATGCAGGAGAGGGCAGCCGCTTGAGTGTCGGGGTTTGAGGTGTGAGATGTGGGAAGCGGGAATGGTGTGACTCGGGACACAGGCTGGGACTGGGGACTGACCTCAGCTTTCCCCAGTCCAGAGGATCATCTGCAAAGCGAGTCAGGGCCACCTGGTCAGGGGAGGCCCGCCCGAGAGCCCAAGGCTGGCCAAACGCACATGTTCTATAACTCCTCGCTCCTTCTCCTGGAGATGATGGGACGAGGTGGGGTTCCAACACCTTCGGGCCAAGAAAGTTCCTGTTACCCAGGGGATGGACCGAGCTCTCCCTCCGGTCCCAGTTCAGAGGTGGTGGGAGGGAGGGGTCCTAGAAACACCAGGATCAGAGCAGGAGGAGGAGCAGGGAGGGGCAGGGTGGACAGGAGGCCATGGGGTTCGCACTTAGCATCACCAGATGGCAGGAAGCCTGGCGGAGGAGACCTAAGGAGGAGTCAGGAGTCAGACCAGGAGGAGCCAGGTCTGTGGTCTCAGAGAGGACTGAAGAGGGGAGGGGCGGAGGCCTGAGGGACCCACTACTATTGGTGTGGGGGAGGGCGGAAGGCAAGTAGCAGGCCGGCCACAAGCCTGGAGGGCACAGGGCTTCGCAGAGAGCAGCAGGCAGCGCCTCCCTGGGCCCCTGGGGGCGGAGGCTGTGCTGGGGTTCACCTGGCCTGAACCCCACAAAGTCCTGGACCCCCAGCAGCAGGGGCTTGGGGCGGGGTGGTCCCGTAGCTAGAGGGGGTGGCCTGCTGCTGTGAGCAGCAGGGGCTTATAGAAAAACTCCCAGGGGGCAAGAGTTCAGAGCTTGGGGTTCAAACCCCAGTCGCGCTGCTCAGCAGCTCTGGGGACCTGGGAAGTTCTCTGTCTCTGCCCCTCGGGCTTCCACCTTGAGAGTGGGGGAACTTCCCTGGTGGCTCAGGGGTGAAGAATCTGCCTTCCAATGTGGGGGACACAGGTTCGATCCCTGGTCAGAGAACTCAGATCCCACGTGCCTCCAGGCTACAGAGCCCTTGAGCTGCGACTCCTGAGCCCGGGTACAGCAAGTGTTGGGTCTGTGCTCTACAATGGAAGACCCCAAATATTGCAACAAAGACCCAGTACTGCCAAATAAATAAATAAGCAAATAAATATTTTAAAAAAGAAAAGAAAATGGGAATGCTGACAGCACAGGCCTGGCATAGATGCTGGGAGTACTGCGCAAGTTAATCTGAGAAAAGAGCCGTCCGTGGTTCCCTGCACCCAGAACCTGCCGTCCCAGAGGCGGCATTTCTCAAGTCGTTCACGTTTTAAGCAAATGGGATAAAGACAAATGACACACTTACTTGATTATCTGAACCAGCAGGCAGACAGTGTTTACCTTCGCACGGAAGATTTTTTTTTCCAGTTTTTTTTTTTTAATTGTAAAAGTAGTAACAGTTGATTATAAAACATCCAGAAAATAAATTCACAGCCCTCCTTACACACCTTCCTGGAAGCCATCACTGTTCACAGGTTGATGTGCATGCCTTCTTCTGCTCACATCCTAACCCTCACAGGCATCTTTTCCTAAAGTGGCTTCACAGCAAAGCCCTGTGTCCTCCCAGCTGTGGGAGACTTGGCAAGATGGTGAGACCCCAGTGCCATCTCCCCCGCGGCCTGTCTCCAGCTGCAGCTGCCTCTGCCACAGGTGACCTGGGGGCTGGAGGTCCCTAGATAAGAGCCTTGCAAGCAGTTCAGAGAGCCGGCCTTCACGTCAGGGGAATCCTCACTGCATCTTCCATCCCCACTGGGGAAAGGCTGGGGCTGTGCTTTCCCTTCCTGTTGAAGAGGGACTGTTTGCCTCCAGGGGAAAAAACATCCCTTTTGGCTAAAGCCTGCTGGTTTTCTCTTGCTCCTGGAATCACTGAATTCAGAGCTTTTGACTGTTTTCTCCTGGAAGAGTTACCTCCCAAATCACCGCAGAAGCTCTGTGTATTCACAGAGAAGTGACCCTGTTCCCCCAGCCCATCTTTTCTCTTCTCCGGGTACCCACTCCCCCACATTCCGTGCCCAGCTTGGGATCTTGCACGTCGACTTGGAGCGGAATGAGCAGCTTCACGAGAAGCCAGGCAATGCCCCCTGGTCACTGAGATCTCTGCTTTCTAATTAACCATGGAAATGAAGTCTGTGCTTCCATTCTCATTAAGAGGATTATTTTGTTTCCAGAAGAAAAGACAGCTCAGCGTGGCTTCGGGAAATGGCAGTGATGCCCCAGGGTCACTCTGAGTCTCTCTCCGCTTCAGATGAGATGGACCCACTGGAGCGGGTCCTGTGAGAGCGGGCATCAGCAGGAAGACTGTGAGCTCTACCTGCCAAAAGGCTCAGCCTCCTTGGCTTGGCCGTTCATTCTTTCATTCAGCCGGTCAGTCACTGATTCGCTCACCAAACCCTGTGTCAGTTGTTAAGACGCCAGCTTCTTCGGCAGAGTTTTCATATTACATCCATATGATACTCAAGGAGGAGCCAGGGGGCTGTGCAAACTGTTAGGATGTCCGTGTCCCAGTTTTGAGTCCCAACTCAGCCGTTTGCTTAGACAGTGACCTCAGGCAACTGATTAAGTTCACTTGACCATATCCAAATGTCCTCGGCGTCTCAAAGTGTCTTTTTATGTGTGTTTTGCTTGAGTCCAGATCGGCCTGGGCCTGCATCCGGTTATTATGTCTCTTGGGTCTCATTTTGTCTCTCGCAGTTACTTCCCTATTTTGTGGGGGTGGGGGGTGTTGGGGGGTGTTAAAATTTGGTGTGGAAGCATCAGGCCTTTTGTCCTGAAGACTATTTTAATTTGGCATATCAATCCCTTTTCTTTGGGTGAATGTTTTTAGGATTCTTGAATTTCCAATAAAGGATAGATCCGGAGCCTCAGTTAGATTTTGGCTTGTGTGGGTACCTGCGCTTTCTTCCGTCATGATTATGGGTAGGTCAGGTGCAATCAGCCTGATCCTCCCTTCTAACTGCCCCCGTCCATCGCTGGCTACAGCTGTGGCATCCGTCAGTGACTGTAGCTAGAGCCACTCATTCTTTGCTGGTTGCAAAATGATGACTTTGTAATTCTATGATTCTTTCTGAATTTATCACCTGATGTATTTCTATGGAAAAATTCTCCATCAACATTTTTGTTTACCCTGGAACACACTTTATGCAAGAAGAGAAAGATAATTGTGATTCTTCCCTCCTCCTTTTCTTCAATTTTCAGAGGAATAAGTGGTTGCCTTAGCAACCAACAATGATGGCTTTTATTTTGTTTTTGAGTGTCTGTGTCAATTACAAACACTTTCCGTCAATGCTGGCTGTATTCTTTTGATCCAAATCCCCTCTGTCAGCCCCAAGTCCCACAATCACAGTCAGGATCGTCAGCCTTTTCAGGTTCCGGTTGGGAATATTCCCCAGGCTCACCCTGTGAACTTGGGCCTGAGAACTGGACTTGGCCATTTTTAAGAAAAGTCTTGATTCTTTCCAGTTCGGAAGCTGTGTTAGAGAACATAATCCAGGTCTGAGAGTGCTCATTGCTCTGGGCTGTCAACGTTTCTGGGTATTTTCACTAGACTAAGCTGGAAAATACAGATCAAATACGTGTTTAAAGAGAAAAAAAGCACTAGTTTATCCAATTTCCAATTCAAATTTCAGTCTGCTGGGTTTTTCTTGAACTTCTTTTGTGTTACACTCGCATCTGCTCTCTGCTGCTGCTGCTGCTAAGTCGCTTCAGTCATGTCCGACTCTGTGCAACCCCATACACAGCAGCCCACCAGGCTCCCCCATCCCTGGGATTCTCCAGGCAAGAACGCTGGAGTGGGTTGCCATGTCCTTCTCCAATGCATGAAAGTGAAAAGTGAAAGTGAAGTCGCTCAGTCGTGTCCGACTCTTAGCGACCCCATGGACTGCAGCCTACCAGGCTCCTCCATCCATGGGATTTTCCAGGCAAGAGTCCTGGAGTGGGGTGCCATTGCCTTCTCCTATTCTGCTGGAAATATTGGCTTTAAGGACTTCAGTGTAATTACTACTTGTTTCTATCATAAAAATATACAAGAGATAGTTTCAAAGTAACAATGCGTCTTCTACCAACAAGACTTCCGAATGTGTTACTTTGTATTAGGATATATTCCTTTAGGGAGGTACAGTCAAAATATCAAATTTAAAGTCAACGATAATACTTTTTTTTTTCCTGTGTGTGTATACCAGTGACTTGAAAGACAGTTTATTTCAGGTTATTTTCAGATTTTTGATGGCTTTATTTTCTTTTTGATTTAATCTTTTAGGAGTATTTAAAGATTTACGTGGTTTCAAAATCAAATCTATAATAAAACCTATTTCTTCTTCCTTATTCTCTGTTCCCCATAGGTAACCATTTAAATTTATTTTGATTCACTGTTTCACCATTTTATTCTACATTTTTCCATTTCTAAAGAAAAGAATAACATATTTAGATCATTGCTCTTCTTTGTGTGTATTTTTTTTTTTAAGTTTACTAATATATTGGATTGACAAAAAAAGTTTGTTTGGGTTGGGAAAATCCAAACAAACATTTTGACTAACCCAATACCTTGGCAATAACTCCGTAATAGTATAGAGAGATCTTTCTTGATTCCTCGGCCCCTGCCTTCCTACCATCGCGTGCACAGGCCAATTTTGATTCAACAGGTTCCTATTGATGAGCATTTAGACTACTCTCAGATGTTCAATGTTATTAATAATAACTCCATGAATGATTAGAAGACATTTGTAAGAGAAGCCGTGGCCTAACTTTTCTCTTAAACTACCCTTCTGCTTGCTGTGGGGTATCTACCTTGGGGTGAGTCAGAAACAGGGAGAGCACTGGAGGCGGCTGCCTGAGTCCAGGCAGAACGGGGACTTGGGCCAGGCTGGTGGCGGTGGAGATGCAGTATTGTGCCCTGGTCGCTGCGGCGTCTGGGAGGAGTGTCACCGGCTTGGCCAGCGGGCGGGAGGATTTCTGTAGCAGGGGAGGCCCTGCCGCTGCGTCGTGCAGCTCCACCGCCCCACAGGTGTCCAAGACCAGAGTTCTGGGCCTCTCGTCCCGGCCTCCAGCCAGCGTCAGTGGACGGCGCCCAGCGCGGGGCAGAGGCCGCCTCGCTCACTCCTGCTCTCCCTGAGCCCTGACCTTGTATCTTCCAGTTTGTCGGTTCGACCTGAGAAGACACAGACTGGTCAGGGAGGGGTGCCCTTGGTTACTGGATGGAACATTTACTTTATTATGTGGAACAAAAGGCTGCACATTTCAGTTTGAAGGAGCTGCATTCGGGTTCATCCCCTGCTGGAGAGGGTTTCCAGGCACTCTGGGAGGGCGCTTGCCTTGACTCTCCTGATTGACAATGTTTACCCCAGAGCAAAGGGAGGCCCAGGCTGAGGACCACGGCCACACCTGCTGCGGCGGCACAGCTGGCTGGGCTGCTCCCGGGTGCCCTCTGTGTCCAGGTCAGTCCCTGTGACTCCTTCTCACTAGTGTGTTGACACTCCCAGCTGACAGAGTTAAGAAGCATCTCTCTTTCTCTCTCTCTATTTCTTTTTACTATGACGGAAAGACCCTGATGCTGGGAAAGACTGAGGGCTGGAGGAGAAGGGGACCACAGAGAATGAGATGGTTGGATGGCATCACCGACTCAATGGACATGAATTTGAGCAAGCTCTGGGAGATGGTGAAGGACAGGGAAGCCTGGTGTGCTGCAGTCCAGGGGTCACAAAGAGTCGGACACGACTGCGCGACTGACCACCAGTGACTGAAAGCAGAGGCGACTGAGGCCCCAGGGGAACACACAGCCTCAGATGCAGGGAGCTTGGTCCCCAGATCGCTGCATGGAAGGTCACCACCTGAGGAAGAAGTCGCTGTTACCTTAAGCCACTGATGTTTGGGTTTTGTTTTGTAAACTGTGTGTTACCCTTACTAATGCAGAACACGCCTATCAGCATCACAATGAAGGTGAAATTCCTGACACTCTTGAAGCCACTTTTTACACAGGAACAAATTCCAGTACATCACCAGGCCAGCTGTGTTTCCACAGTCTGCTGAATGGGCGCCATCCCCCACCAGATGTCACACCTCAGGGGCAGGGCTGGGCGCCTCCAGCTCCCACACAGCCCATGCACATAGTTGATACAGAAAAAAAAAAAAAAAATATATATATATATATATATACACACACACACATACATAAATGTAAGGGATGATGCATTGGAATAAAATAAATTTTATAACTTATTTTTAAAATAAACTTTTTATTTACTTTGTAAATAAAACTGAACAAAAACAGGCCACTGTGACATAAAGGAAATTTTTTTAAAAAAAGCATGGTGCGAAAACAGATCTAATCCCCTGGTAGGCAGGATCGGCCAATACCCCCAGAAGGAAGCCTGCAGCCCGTGCCTCAGAAGGAAGTGGGGAAGCAAACCTAACGTGGGTTTAGCAGGGGCAGAGAATCTGTGACAGGGAACCAGGTGGTGTGTGTGGGCAGCCACGCAGGAGGCAGTCCCGGTCCTGCAGGGCGAACTGGGCATCATCGGAAGAAGGCGGCTGTGGGAGTGCCAGGCTGCCGGCCCAGGGCAACCAGGCACTGCAGACCTGCTCTCTCTCCAGCCCTCCCGCCGTGAGCAAGGCTGTGCGGGTCACGGGGCCCAAAGCTGTCCACCCACATCCTGTCTGCTGAGCCCACAGAAGGGTCCATGGGCTGGCACCTGGCCCGGTTCCTTCACCGGTGCCCTGTGTGAGTGGGCCTGGCATGGTGTTCTCAAGATCTCCTGTCCCTACAGGTGCAGAACGGGGACGCCTGGGAAGGAAGGACCCACACTTTGCCGATGAGAGGACTGAGCCCAGGCAGGTCACAGGGCTCCCGGGTCTCAGCAGGGCTCCACGCCTGGTGGCCAAAAACTCAGGCACACAGACTGAGAACACGCTGCTCCGGGGACTGGCGAGGGTGACCGGGAGTGTGCGCGTGCACGCTCAGCAGCCCCGAGCAGCAGGGGCTGTTTCTACGCCCCTTTCACAGAAGAGGCAGGAGTGGTACCAGGGCCTGGGCGTCTGGATGGCATCCCGCTGCTGCAGCCTGCTGGTCGGGGAAGGACTCTGAGTCATCCTGGGCACGTCTGAGTGGGAGGACTCCCCTGCTCACTGCTCCAGACGTGTGACGTGTGAGTCAACAAAACAAAACAAACCAGAGCCCCTAGATTATCTGATTTGGGGTTTAATTATGTGCCTTTGGAGATGATTTAGGGGCTTAGGAACAAAGTGGTGGGGCAGGCTTCTCTGTCCGCAGCCTCAGGGATGCCGCAGGCATGCCCATCCACCCCTTCAGAGGAATGCCAGCCTCCCTCCCAGGAGGGTGGACTGTGCAAGAGGCAGGTCTCCAGTACTAACCCCACAAGGGTCCCTCAACACAGCCTTGCAGCAGCCGTGGCCAAGCCCAGGGCGAGGGCCACGTCACCTGCTGCCTTGGCTGTGTCGGCCCACACTTAGTCAAAGTTCTTATGTGGGAAAACACAGGCTCGGCAGCTGGAGTGGCGGCCGTGGGTGGGTGGGGAAGATGGGGAAGAGCAGGCTGGTGCTCTGGGGTCAGAGGAAGTAAACTTAAGGGAGGGGTTTCTGGGGTCTCATCACTTACCTGGGTCCAGCCAATCCCTGGCTCTAAACATCTCTGCTCTTAGGATGGAGAACTTCACCCTCCTAGGATGGGACCATTTTAATACCTGAATGAATAATGAGTCTTCTAACGAGCCTCCCATTATTGGCTGGAAAAACTGTCCCCAGGCATCTCAGGCTGTCTGGGCCCTGGACACTGCATGTGCTGCCCACCTGCCTGAGGTCCTGTCCATGTCTCAGCCCCTCCCTGCAGGGGGTGCCCTAGAAACAGCTCAGGCATCTTTCTTGATGAAGCGTCTCAAGGCAACGTCCTGAATCTGATTGGCTGCAGAGCCGACGCCCAGGCCACGCCCCTTCACACATCACTTCCCTGACTGCCCACTCACCCCTTCTCCTCCACCAGCCTGAGTGTGATCACCCAGAGGCTGAGGGCTGAGCCGGGCTGCAGGCAGCACCCAGCTGGGGGTGGACTCTGAAACCATACAGAAGACCCTGGGGGATCACTAGTCTGGGTCTAAGAGATGTCCTAGTCTGGAGATGGCCAGGAGAGGGCAGACCTAGGGATGGAGGTGCAGCTTGAGGCCACGGCCAGTTAGAAGGCTGCTTCAGAGACCCTGGACCTCTCTCGATGTTGAGGGGTCTTCAAAGTGCAGATGCCTGGTCTCCAGCTATGGATGGGGGGCCCCCAAATGTCGAGCTGTAGGAAGAACTCCTCGTGTGGCCTTTCCCATGGCCTGTTTGGCATTTCTGTCCGGCTCTGACACGTTTTGAGTCAAATGCAGTGAACCTGAGCTCTGCCTCAAGGTCAGCTGTGCCCTGCAGAATCAGAACTTTCCTTCAGTTCAACCTCAGCTTGCTCTACTCTTGACTTGGGGCAGAAGTTTTCAGCAAGTTGCGTGTTAGTAAAATTGAAATGTGAGACTTGGGTATCTCGGTAAATAGCCAGATCTGCCAAGACCTGGGGCGGGGCATCTGGATAAGGCCATGAAGAGGACACGGGTTTTGGCGTAGACCTGGGTCTCCAGCACCAGCTCCTGCATCAGTGCTGACCTGGGCCCGTCCTGCTCGATTCTGTGCCCGTGTCCCTGTCTTCCACGCACAGATGCCAACACGTGTCTCAGAGGGCAGTTGTGAGACCAGGGTACTTCACATCACATGTTACAGAATGCTCGGCCCGTGATAGATACCCGTCTAACAGTTGTGAAGCATTTGTATTTTAAGGCATGCCTTTAAATGCTTCCTAAGCTGTGTAGGAAAGATGTGTAATATCTAACTCCAGGCTCATCTTCACCATCCATTTCAGCGCAAAGAGAGTCACCCCGACGTAGATGCTTTGCTTACTGTTTCCCCACATGTGTTTGTTTCATGCCTTCTTGTTGAGCAATCAAGACCCATTTGGTTTAGGGCCAAGTAATAACTTAGCTCAGGCAGAGCGTGCTTTTAACATCCCTCCATGTCCGGTGACACAACTTGAACTCAATTAAGCTGGTCTGGGACAACTGTCCGTGTGTGTTTCATAATGGAAAGTGGAGTCAATGAAAAAGCAATCAGTGTAAATATGTAAAACAGCCATCCTCATAACCACCGGGTCATTGCTGGAAATTAAAAAGAAGCACAGAGGTCCAGCTGCCTCGTGACGCACTGCGGGGGCAGCCTGGACTTGAGTCAGGGGCTAATTACAGGTGTGCAGGAGTGGGATCAATAGCTGTTGATTACCTTGAGAATCTGAAACTGTGAGGGCACTGCCCTCCTGACAAGGGCTAATTTTCTTTGTGGAGTTCAAAGGTAGAGAGACCAGGGCTTTTACTGATAAATTATCGGACGCCTAGGGGCACATTAATTTCCACTGGCCGTCTTGGGCCAGGCAGAATGGATTCACAGCCATGGGAGAGTGAAATGCAGTTTTCATCATCTGTGAACCTCGGAAAAGAAGACGGCTTCGGTGACCTTAATAAGGAGGAGAGGATGTTCCCGGCAACCGTGAGTCTCTTGGTCAGCATGGCACAGAGACGGGGTCTTCTCCGGCCCAGACTTCCTCTGTCCTTGGGGGAGGGAAGTGGCAAGATGGCAAGGCACTCCCTGGGCAGAGGACCCGGGGTGGGCATGCTGTGAATGTTGTCAGCAGAGCAACCTGCCCCTTACATCTGAACGGCTCTTGGTAAATGGGACACTGACCCTCTTTGCTGGTCTGTAGACGCCAGGGAGAGCTGCTTCCTACAGGTCCTCTGAGGACAACACAGGCCCCCAGAGCCTGCACAGGCCCCAGCGCAGCCCTGGCACTGCCCGAGGAACAGAAGTGCTGGCCTCTGAGTGTCAGGAGGCCTAAACGTGTCTCCTCTGAACTTCATGGCTTCAGGGACACAGGGGGACCTCCCGCCTCGGAGACGGTCGCGATGGCTCTGCCTCTGCGGCTGACGCCTATGTTCAAAGCTGCTAGTCACACAGATTCCAATGTCCCCACTCAGCGAGCATCTCAAGAAAGAGTGGTCATCAAGGCTTGATGTCCATCAGAGAGCTGGCCGGAAATGAATAACGGTTAAGATAGCAGAAGCTAAGCAGGGTCAGACCTGGTGAGCACTTTGGGCTTCCCTGGTGGCTCAGTGGTAAAGAATCTGCCTACAATGCAGGAGACCCAGGTTCGATTCCTGGGTCAGGAAGATCTACTGGAGAAGGGAATAGAACCCACTCCAGTATTCCTACCTGGAGAATCCCTTGGACAGAGGAGCCTGGCGGGCTACAGTCCATGGGCCCACAAAGACTTGGACACGACCGAGCGGCTACCACCAGAATTCCTTAGGATAGTAGATATGCTGTTTGCTCACAGGGTGTAGAAGGGTCAGGGGGACTGCAGAGGGAGGGAAGGGTGAGCACCCCGGTCCAGCAGCAGAGGGGGGCTACCCCTGTGCCCTGGGAGGCCTCCCCTGCAGACAGAGGCTGCCACAGTGGGGGTGACGGCAGGGCCCAGGGGCCCGCAGGGACCACCCAGGGGAGTGCAGAGAACAGTCAGCCCCACCTCGGCCTGCTGTCCTCCGTGCCTGTCCACCTGCCCTTCAGCTGGACACGCCTGGGGAGCAGAGGGCCGAGGGCCCGCGGTGACGAGCACGCAGGTCAGCCTGGGGACACGGGCGGCAGGCGGGGGAGCAGGGCGTGACTCCAGCGCCTCTCCGCTCCATCTCAGCGTCCGCCCAGCAGTCGCTGCTTTCCGCTCACCTGCACGTGCTCGAGTGGACACCGTGCGGACACGCGTGGGGCTGGGGGCTCAGGCTGACCTCGTCAAGCCCTCCACATCCTTCCCCAGTCCCTGCCGCCTCCAGAATGTCCCCAACAGGGGAGCAGGCCTCTCCTTGCTGATGCCATCTCCGTTCCAAGATGGGGCTCCAGGAAACACCCGGATTTTTCCTGCCTGGAATTGATCAAACCTGTAAGGTCTCCTTCCTGATGACCTCACAGGGTGGAGGTAGGGTGTCTGGAGCCTCAGACCATACCTGGTGTCTGCGCCCAGCCTCAGGGCCGACGACAGTGCTCTAAGGGGCCTGAGGATAAAGAGAGACGAGGGCTGAGGGGGAAGGGGCTCGCTCAGCTGGCTCCCCCGAGGGGTGGGCTTTGCCGCCTGCCTTCATGGGCTTGGGGGGGTCTGTGCTCACGGGGGTTCCTGCCCACAGCAGGTGTAACAGTGTAATTGTCAGAGCACAGAGCAGCTGTAACTGTGTGAGCACTTAGCTCTGTGTGTGTGTGGTTGTGTGTGTGGTTGTGTGTGTGGTTGTATGTGTGTGTAGTTGTGTGTGTGTGGTTGTGTGTGTGTAGTTGAGTGTGTGTGTGGTTGTATGTGTGTGTGGTTGTGTGTGTGGTTGTGTGTGTGTGGTTGTGTGTGTGTGGTTGTGTGTGTGTGGTTGTGTGTGTGTGTGGTTGTGTGTGTGTGGTTGTGTGTGTGTTGTTGTGTGTGTGTGGTTGTGTGTGTGTGTGGTTGTGTGTGTGTGGTTGTGTGTGTGGTTGTGTGTGTGTGTGGTTGTGTGTGTGTGGTTGTGTGTGTGTGTGGTTGTGTGTGTGTGGTTGTGTGTGTGTGGTTGTGTGTGTGTGTGTGTGTGGCATGTCCCGCCCACCATATGTGTGGGGCAGAGCACAGACTCTGTGTCCCTTCTTCACCATCCAGCTGGGACAAGTCAGAAGTGGTTGCCCTGGGTTGGGGCCGTCTGTGAACGCTGAGCCATCACGACCTGTCCAAGGAGGTCAGGCGCTTCCCATGCCCCATCCCCAGAGGCCGCCAGATGCCACAGCCCCACAGGAGACCTCTGCCTCCCTCTAAACTTTCTCCTCAAATGATTTTACAGATCTTTGATGGCGAAAGCGAAGCTGACAGTCCCATGAACGCCCCTTAGCCGCCTCCCCTGGTCCTCTGCTGTTGACACCTGGTCGCATTCTCTGCATTTCTGCTTCTCCTTTGTTTGCTGAGACCTTTGAAATCAGGCGGCAGACACCATGTCCCTTCACAGGGCAGGCATCGCCAAGCACAGGGGGTCCCTGCCAGAGCCACACGCTGTCACCCCCTCCCTCCAGGATCTGAAAGTGGGCGCAATGCTCCGACGTACAGCCCTGGCTCAAGGGCTCCCGCTTCTCCCTCAGGATGGCACCAGGGCTGTCTGCTCCTCAGGCCTTTTGCTCTTATAAAAATCCAGGGTTCCGCTGAGCCTCTTGCACGTGGCGGCCTCTTCTCCCTGGTCAGCATGGCTTCCTGCAGATCCTAAAAGGACCGTAAACTTGGCAGCTCAGGGCAATGGAAACGGACTCCCAGAATCCAGACAACTGAAATCAGGTGTGTGTGGGGGGTGGGTGGTGAGTGGTGAGGGTGGGTTCCTTCTGGAGTCCAAGAGGACCCACCCCAGGCCTCTCTCCGGCCACGGTGGTGCCCGCCTCCTTGGTGCCCTTTGCTTGGAGACGCGTGACTCCCATCTCTGCCTCCTTGTCACAGGTGGCATGTCATGCGGCATTCTCCTTGTGTGTCTGTCTCTGTGGCATTTCCGCTCATAAGGACCCAGTGACTGGATCCGGGTCCTCGCTCGTAGCCTGATTTTAGCTTGGTTAGCTTAGTCTCTGTTAAAGATCCTATTTTTAGGTCAGGTCACATTTGCAGGAGCCGGGTGTTAGGACTTTGGCAGGTCTTTGCTGGGGGAGCTGCTGCTGCTGCTGCTAAGTCGCTTCAGTTGTGTCCGACTCTGTGCAACCCCATAGACAGCAGGCCATCAGGCTCCCCTGTTGCTGGGGGAGAGTGGTACACAATTCAGCCACACCAGAGACTTCAGTCAGGTGCGTCCGCCTGCCTTTTATGTTTTCATGACATTGACATTTCCAAAAAGTTTGGGCCAGTCCAGACTTACATAGTCTGCAGTTGTCCAACGATGTCCTCTCAACATTAGACACAAGGTCACTTGCTTTTGAAGGTCAACTAGTCCCAAATTAGGTCCAAGTGAACCCCTGTCTCCAGGACCCGATGTCCTTCACACGTGTCTCCATCAGTCCTTGAATCCCTCCTGGATTTCCAGCACTGCTGGTTTTGAGGCTCACCTTGAACTTCTCATCCTGTGTCTGGGGTCGGCTACATATCTACGCACTCTGCCTCTTGCTTATGAGGAATTTAGAAACCAAGACCCGGGTGTTCTTCTTGCTTCTAGGCCCTTTCAAAAGACAGAACCAAACAATTTTTTTAGATTTTTTCCTTTGCCCATGCTGCACAGCATGTGGGATCTTAGTTCCCCAAGCAAGAATGGAACCTATGCTCCCTGCACCGGAAGGGCAGCCTCAACAAATGGGCCCTGAGGAAGGCCCTCAGCTCAGTTCAGTGCAGTCACTCAGTCGTGTCCCACTCTTTGAGACCCCATGGCCTGCAGCACACCAGGCCTCCCTGTCTATCACCAGCTCCCGGAGTTTACTCCAACTCATGTCCACTGAGTCAGTGATGCCATCGAACCATCTCATCCTCTGTCGTCCCCTTCTCTTCTTGCCTTCAATCTTTCCCAGCATCAGGGTCTTTTCCAATGAGTCAGCTCTTCGCATCAGGTGGCCAAAATATTGGAGTTCCAGCTTCAGCATCACTGATTGTTTTTAAAAACCCGAGTTCATATGCACACCTCCAGTGGATGTTCAAATTCTCAGGGCCTCCCTAGTCTTCCCACATTCCAAATCTGTGTGTTCATTTTCCCACCCAGAGATTCCAGCTCCATCAACCCCCAGGGCAGGGCCCACTGTGGTCCACCCCTCCAGGTGCAAGACGGAGGCCTGGAGTGACCACCACGGCTCTCCTGGCCACGATGAACCAGCGACTCAACTTCAAGCCTGCTTAGCTGTTCTTCCTGCACACAGAAAAGCCATTTTAGAGTGTGCTTTATGAGTTACTTCTAAATGAATTTACTTTGGAGGGCTGTAAAACGCCGTGTACCTGATGTTAAATGTCAAAGTCAAATCCGAATGCAAGTCCATCCCCTGGGGCATCTTTCTCCCACCCCAGCCCTCCCCTCCGTCCCTCCCAGCCTGTCAGGTGCCATGTTCATCTGCTTCTATTTTATTACTTAAGCAAACACACAGGTGTTCTCATTCCTTACCCAGAAGGGAGGATCCACAGTAGATACGTTATCTGTACCGTGTACGCTCAGCAGGTTATGTCTGTTCTCTGCATCCTTCTGTTTCCCACAAGCCACAACCATCCCGGCCATGACACCACGCTGGCCCAGGGAGTTCCTTTCTCTGTCCTGCTCCCGTGAACTGGTCCCCTGTGTGGACACAGCGTAGATGACTCACCTGCCATCAGGTGGGCATCTTGCACTGCTCCCTGTTGTTCTGTTATAGACAGCAGAGCAGCCTGGCTCCTGTGGGTTTGTATTGATGGAGGGGCATCGTTAGGGTGCCCTGGGAGGCGGGGGCTCGCTGGGCCAAGAGTTCCTCCCATCCAGGTCTTTTTTGTGTGTGTTTCATTTTGTTTTTTAATTTATTGAAGCATGGCTGGTTCACAATATTGTATTAGTTTCAGATATATAGCATAGTATTTTTACAGATTATACTCCATTAAAACTGTTATGCGATAACGTCTGTAATTCCCTGTGCTACAAAACTTACCTTTGTTGCTTCTCTGTTTTATACACAGTAGCTTTCATGTCTTGCATGCCTAGTCACCCAGTCGTGTCCAACTCTCTGGGACCCCATGGATGGTAGCCCGCCCGGCTCCTCTGTCCGTGGAATTTTTCAGGCAAGAATACTAGAGTGGGTTGTCACTTCCTCCTCTAGGGGATCTTCCCTACCCAGGGATGGAATCCGTGACTCCTGAATCTCTTGAATTGGCAGTTGGATCTTTACCCAATGAGCCATCGGGGATGCCCTTTTCATGACTTAATAGCCCTAATTTGTACCTGGGAGCTGCAGCATGCTCCTCTGGTAGACAGACATTTCAAACTCCCTTCTGCTTTGCAAATAATGAAAAAGAAAAAGTGCCCTAAGCAGTGGATAGACTCTGGATAGAAGAGCAGAGCACTCCAGCAGAGGGCAAGGGTGCGTGTGGGCCTCACCCCTTCTCCAGGTGCGGGGTCCGGGCTGCGGTCCCTCCTTGGAAAGGCTGCACAGCGTGGTCCTCAGCAGACTGCTGTCCACAGCTGAAGGCTTCTCCTGTATCTTCCCGGATGGAGGGGAATCCGGAATCCTGGTCCTCAGCACGCCCTCCCAGTCATTTATCTCAGGGAAGGAAGATGTCACGGGGCACCAAGGGTGGGGGCCTCTTTCTCTGCAGAGCACTCCCAGCACACACCCAGCACACGCCCAGCTCACACCCGCTCCCCTTCATGCAGAGTGAAGGCTGCCCTAGACTGGTTGGTCTGCTGTCCACCAAGATTCCGGGATGCACGCTGAGCTGTGTACGGATCAGGCCAGTCTCTCCCTAGGAGTCCTGCCAGTGTCCTAGGACGAGTGCAGGTCTATCTGCTCCAGTCTCCAGGTGAAGTTCAAAGTGGCTCCCCGACAGCAAATCCCAAGAGCCAGCAGGCCTGTGTCAGCGGCGGTGGCGGAGCCTGGAGCCGCGCAATCCAGGACAGACTCGGAGCCGGGTGCTGAAGGCTCTGGGAGCCGGCCTGGGCCCTCTTCCTGGCCCGGCGGCAAAGGGCTGGTACCTGCCCCAGCCACTGCTCTCTGGCCAAGCTGCTTTGGAACAGGACAGCAGATCACCACCCACCTGGTCCGAGAGGCGGCCGGGCCCCTCTGATGAGTCTGGGCCACCAGGCTGACCTGACTGGGCTGGACGGACGGCCCTCGGGGTGCCGCGCGCAGGCCTGGCCCTCTGCTGACCGCCACCCCAGTGGCACAGGCACGGCCATCCCCACGCCAGGGTCAGGGTGATTGGGAGACAGACGCAGCGGCAGGAGTGGCCACGGAGAGGCAGCCCCTACCTCCTTCCCCTCCCCTGAGATCAGAGAAGGTGTAAACTTTGCAGAGAAATCAGTAAGTGTCCGAGTGAGCCCTCAGAGCGGGGCCCATGGGGGGCTGAGCAGACCAGAGCCGAGAGCAGAGCAGACAGCCACTCAGCATTAGAAACGCATGCCCTGAGCCTCGGGGTCTTCATCCAGACAGGGCGCTGAGCCTCCCCCAGCGGGCGGGCCGCACTAGTGAGCCAGCTAAGCGGACTGGCCAGTGAGGAGGAGGGACGCCCAGCAGGCTGACGGGGCCCTGTGTGTACTGTCCGGGTAGATCCCAGGGTCGTGCTCTCCATGGCAGAAAGCCACGTGCCACTGCCCTTAACATCTTTGACCCTCCCAGTCTGACTCTTCAGATCCAGACTTGCCCACGGCTGGCAATAAAGGGGCATCGCCCAAGGTGGGGCAGTTGGGTCCAGGGCAGGCAGTAAGTGGGAGCGTGTCCGCAGAAAATTTAAAAACAAGAATAAAATGGAGGAAGAGTCAGGAGGCTTTTTATGGTCACTTTTCACCTCTAATTTTGGACAGGATAAAATATCCTTCACCCTCCCCCCAAAGAATGCCCTCTTGCTCTAGATGCTAAAAATTTGATCTGTTTACTGTGGAGTTTAACTGCACACACATCATACACACGTACTACATACATGCACACCCACATATGCAAACATACTCACACATACATATATGTATACTGACGCACACAGCACAACACACACTTACTCACACAACACACAAGCACACCTGTGCTCATACTCACACACACACACAGCCACATACACAACACACAAACACTCTCACATACATACACACCCATACTCTCACACACACGTACACTCACACACACACACACACCATACACATGCACACACAGCACACATACTCTCACACACAACACAGATGCACACATATGGATACACACCATATACAGACATACAAACACGCATACACTCTCACACTCCTGTATATACACACACAAGTAACAAACACAGTAATTAGCCTCCAGATTAATTTACTTGATTAAATTTTTTAAAAAATTAGTTGATGTTTGTTATTCAACTATTCACAAGTGCCCCCACATTCTACATGGACGTTGGTTTTTAAAATCCCAGCTACAGGGCTGGCCCTGGCGCATTTGGATTCGTGCATGTGGGTTGATTGTGAGTGAGTGTTCTCCGCAGTGTGGAATTGCTCCTTGGAGCACAGTCTGTGCCCTGCCGCCCACGCCGTGACGAAGGCTCCCATCTGAGCGGCGGATCTGGAATAATCAGCGGCACACAGTGAGAGAGAAAGGCCCGGAGCTTGAGACCCGGATCGTGCGGTTCCTGGCTCCGAGTTCTGCAGGACCACCTGAAGTTCCCAGAGAAGCGATATGCAGGCCACACACATGATACTGTTGGTGGGCACGAGCTCGTTTTATTTCACACGTGAACAGCTCACAGAAATGCGTTCTTTTTAAATTATTGCTTCAGATCTGAAGAATGGATCAAGATTGCTGCTGCTGCTGCTAAGTCGCTTCAGTCGTGTCCGACTCTGTGCGACCCCACAGACGGCAGCCCACCAGGCTCCCCCGTCCCTGGGATTCTCCAGGCAAGAACACTGGAGTGGGCTGCCATTTCCTTCTCCAAGGCATGAAAGTGAAAAGGGAAAGGAAAGTCGCTCAGTCTTGTCCGACTCCTAGCGACCCCATGGACTGCAGCCCACCAGGCTCCTCCGTCCATGGGATTTTCCAGGCAAGAGTACTGGAGTGGGCTGCCATTGCAATCAAGATTACAACATGATTAAGACTAAACATATTTTTGGAATTTAGAAGCAGCCGTTAACACGGTCCACTCTGCTGCCCGTCTGTCAGCTGCTCTGAGCCCTTGGCTTCATCCTAGGGTCAGGGTCTGTGTAGGTTAAGGGGCCTCTCTGTCTCCTGCAATGGGAGACCATCTGAGCCCTTGGCTTCATCCTAGGGTCAGACTCTGGGCAGGTTAAGTGCCTCTCTGTCTCCTGCAATGGGAGACCAGCTGTCTGTTTCACAGATTTGTGCCTGATACCCACAGCTCTCGTCAGACCTGCAATCGTTTGTTGTTTCAGAGCAGGTGGAGGAAACACGAAGTTCACAGCTGAGCTGCGCTTGTCCCAGGGGCCACTTTGATCTCGCCTGTTCCCGTGCAGGCACTGGGGCCGGCCGGACTCACGTGAGCGCCGGGCGCTCGGAGGCTGTGTCTTGTGTCCTGGGGCAGGTGGGTGAGCGGGTCTGAGTCAGAAGTCTGAGTCTCTGGCCTGGAGCACCCACCCGAGGAAGTGGGATTTAAGCCAGGGTTGCCAGACAACATACAGACAGCCAGTTACCGTTGAATTCCAGCTAAACAGTGCACATTTGCAGTGCGATTTTGTCCCACGGAGCATTTGGGAATCTCACTGTGGACTGAATGATGTCATATAAAATTAAAGAAGTGGGACCTCCGTGGTGGTCTGCTGGTTAAGACTGCCTTCCAATGTGGTGGACACAGGTGTGATCCCCGGTCAGAGAACTAAGATCCCGCGTGGCACAAAACAGCTAAGACTGCACTCAACAGCCACTGAGCCCACGCACCTCAAGAGACCCAGCACGGCCGAAACACTTTCTGAAAAACTAAAGAAGTGATGAAGGTTAAGTGAGGCCAGAGGGCAGGTCCTGGTCTGGCAGGATCCACGTCCTTGTAAGAAATGCAAAGGCCGCTTGCCCTGTGCCTGCATCCGTGCAAAGGTGACTTTGTTGGGGTGGGGGGGGCACAGGAAGCTGGCAGCTGGCCGCCAGTCAAGGGAAGACACCTTGGAATTAAACCCGCCTCCCAGCACCTTGACCTTGGATGTCCGGCCTCCGGCCTGCGAGACGATAAACGTCTATTATTTGAGCCACTCCGCCCGTGGTACTTGTTGCTCCTGTAGACTAACACAGACTTATTTCTACTAAAAGATTAATGATGCTTTTATCTGAACTTGAACTTGAAGCAGGCATCCTAGCTCGTTTTGTTTTTCTGAACGTGAGTGTCCTCGTTCGGGTTGCTCTCTAGATTGAGATGAGGCTGGGGCCGTGGCAGAGCGGGCATCTGGGAGCTTTATTCCTCTCCGGAAGCACGCTTGTCAGAGCCTGGCCTGTCCCACCTGTTGGCGACACCACCACGTGTGTCGCTGCTTCTCTAGGAGTCTAACGACCACACCTGGACCGCAGGAAGGCCCCCTCCCCCTCGACGCTCCCTGGATCTTCCTCACCCCTGCTGTGGAAAGGGCATGGGCTTCACATCCGAGATTCAAGCCCTGGGGCGCTCCGTCAACCCCACCAGCAAGGCCAAGCTCTTCCCCCTGTCCCTTCATCCCTGGGCCGAACTGCAGGCGCAGAGCACCGCCTTGACACGACCAGAGTCAAGGTTGGGGCTTGCAAAGTTGCAGGACTGTTTTAGAGGCTGTTCAGCATTGACTTGCTCCCCCTACAAAATTTGCATATTTCAGCCCTAACCCCGAAGGTACTGGAGACAGGGCCGTGGAAGAGGTGACGAAGGTAAAGTGAGGTTGTGCAGCAGGCGCATGACCTAATCCAGTGATCCTTCTAAGAAGAGATTAGAACACCAGCGTGCACCAAGAGACGACTGAGAACACCAGCGTGCACCGAGAGATGACTGTGAGGACACAGGGAGAGAGCACGGCTGTGCACAGGCCCGGGAAAGAGGCCTCGGGAGGAGCTCGTCCTGCAGACGCCTGGCGGGCCCTCTGATATGGCCTTGAGCTGGCTGAGCAGAGTGGTGACGGCCAGCCTCAGGAGGACCAGAGTGACCGCCTATGGGGGAGCCAGGCAACCCCTCCTCTCTGAGAGTCTCCATGCTCTGTTGCAAAGCAAATCCACTTTTTAACACGATAGTGGTTTCCCCCCAAAAGTGAATCCATACAACCCAGCCAAAGCAAGGAGAAAATCCTGGGGGATTGGGTGCTGATGGTGACCCCTCAAAAGGTCTTTCACATCCTGACCCCCGAATGTGATGGTGACCTTGTTTGGAAAAGGATCTTTTGCTGACACAGTGAAGGGTCTGAAGATGAGACCATCAGATTGGAGAGGATCTGAAACGCAGTAAGTGTCCCAAGACAGAGAGGAAATTAGGCTCTGAGAAGGTAGAACAGAGACGAGGGATGCTACCACAAGCCAGGAGCCACTGGATCTAGAGGGTGTAAAAGGATCCACTCCTGGAGCCTCCAGAGGGAGCGTGACCCCACAGACAGCTTGATGACTGGACTTCCCGCCTCCAGGACTGGGAGAGGATTGGTTTCTGTTGTTTCCAGCCGCCAAGCTCAAGGCAACTGTTTGCAGCAGTCGGAGGACACTCATACTGGCAGCAAACGCAGACCTGGGGGGCCTGCGTGGCCCCTTTAAGAAACGGAGACTCTGATGGCTGCAGAGGCATTGAGGGTGGTTCACGAGAAGAAGAAACAGGATGGACAGCAGGGCTTAATGGGCAGCCCTGGGGAGAGCTGCCAGCCAAGGGTAATCGCTTCCCGTTCCCGCTCAGCCAGACCTGTCAGGCCCTGAACGAGCGCTTTCTTGCTATTCCAGAAAATATTCAAACATGGACAGAAATAATCACATTTTCAATGAGCTGGAGGTTGAGGCTTCTGTTCCAGATGATTAATCAGACTTTATTTGCCTCCCAGAGTTGGAGTGTCTGTAGTTTTGGAAGTGGCTTCATATTTTATGCACCATCTGCTGCATTTTTAATAGTGGACAGATCGAGTTGGCAGCTACAATGGGGAGGTCAGGGACCCAGAAGGGGAACCCGGGCACTCTGATGTCTGATTCTTGGGGACAGTCGTGTGTGAGCTTCGTCACCATGCCCCTCATCAGGGGGGGAAGATCCCCCCTACCTCCCAGGTCTCCTCTGCCCTCCCTGGAGCAGGGCAGCTCTTCCTGGTGGGGTAGCTGCTCAGACACACAGACCAATAATCAAACTTGACATTCACAGTTAGATCATTGCAGATGGGTATTAGGATGAGCAGCGATTTTCAAAGACACCCTTTCCTTCCTAAAGTGGTAAATATGGCTTCACTGGGGCCTAAGGGCTTCCCAGGTGGCGCTGGTGGTAAAGAACCTGCCTGCCGATGCAGAACATGAGACGTGGGTTTGATCCCAGGTCGGGAAGATCCCCTGGAGGAGGGCATGGCAACTCACTTTAGGGTTCTTGCCTGGAGAATCCCGTGGACAGAGGAGCCTGGTGGGCTACAGTCCATGGGGTCACAAAGAGTCAGACACACACGCACACATGAACCCAAAGAAATGGTCTGTTTTCTCAAAGGACAAGTCCAAGACATAAAGGTCTGGGCACATTTTGATGTGTGTCTAACCCCCTGTCTGCCTTTGTGATGACACTGGAGAAGAATATTCTCGTGAATAGAAAATTTGATGATGCCAGGAGAAGGCTGACGTGAGGCTAATTGCTGAGACAGGACAGGAGCGCTCCGTGGCCTCAGTCTCTAAGGAAACCCAGAGCTTTGTTGTCTGCGGTGGTGGTGTCGAGAGGCCGGCCCCAGCTGAGGTGGAAGGAGCGGCTGCAGGACTGGCCGGTGGACGCGGAGGACCCACCTCCTGGGCCACTCTCGGAGCAGGAGGGGAGACGTCAGCACGTCACTCGTAAAATCGTTCGAGTTACATTTTCTTATCCAGTTAAGCAGTTGACTCTCGGCGAGACCTCAGAGAAAATTAATTAACCTCTTTGTTCCTCGATCTCCTCTTTGGTGATGGGGGTAATGCCCTCATTTGCAAATGCCCTCTTTTTTTTCAGGAATTCCTCAAGGCAGGGTCACCCAGCAGCTCTCTAAATCACTTGGTGGCTATGAGAATTCCAGGACATCCTGTTCAGGGCCCGGGATTTCCAAATGTCAAGGAGACTCCAGAAGAGTCTCCGGAAGCTGGGGGCAGGGACGGGCTCCCATGGGGATCCCCCGTTTCCTTGGTGACGCTGGGCCCCCTCGCTCTGTCCAGTGGCAGCTGAAAGCCTGGTCAAGCTCAGCCCCCCGTGGTGGCAGCCTGGTGCCCTGCCCACAGCGTTCCCTCTGCCTTTTCAAACCCAGGACACGTGTTCCTTCCCATACCGCTTACCCAGGTCTCCCGCGAGGCCCACCTTCCATCTGGTCTACCTTTCCTGAGCCTCTGCTATGCGCCCTGAGCCATTTTGCAGAGGTTGGCGGCTCAGTCTCAGACTCCGGAGGTGGGTGGGCTCCGTGACCTTGGGCAGCTCACGCCCACCACACTGTCTCCATCTTTCTCTCCCACAGAAACGGATAAGAACAGCACTCATCCCATAAGGCTGTGTTGACACCAGTGGTGAAGATCCCACCTGCCAATGCAGAAGACGTAAGAGATACAGGTTTGATCCCTGGGTCAGGAAGATCCCCTGGAGGAGGGAATGGCAATCCACTCCAGTATTTCTGCTCAGAGAACTCCATGGACAGAGGAGCATGGCAGGCTATAGTCCATGGGGTCTCAAAGAGTTGGACATGACTGAAACGATGCAAAGGGCTGTTTTAAAAATTAGATGCTGACCATGTGAACCACTTGCTTACTTGACATGTGCATTTCAGCTCTTATCTCTTCTCAGCAACCTTCTGCTTCCTCCCTTCCCAACCCTGGCTGCTTCACAATTCAGCTATTGTTCATTCTGCTCAAGTTTCAAACCTTTCTGAGTCATGTCCTTCCAGAAAGCCGGGTCCTGAGTCCAACTCCCCCGGCTCCTGGGCTGAATGCCGCGAGGTTGTCCTTCGTCGTGGTTTCCAGGTGACACACTGCTGGCCGTTCTTTAACTCGCCCCTGAGTCCCATGCCATCCCAAGGCTCTGGAGTGGTTTACCCCCGAATGTGAGTCTGGGGTCTGGCCAGTGTAGGTAGGGGGTCTGCAGCCATGGGCAGGGCTCAGCTAGCTTCAGCCAAGCTCATGCACATACCTGGGAGGTTGTTGGTCTCAGCAGTGGCTCCATGGACCCTGCAGGAGCGTTCTCTGTGATTGAGGCTGAGCTGGGGCATCCAGACCCTCCCAGCCAGGCTGCCCAGCCTGCTCCCACCGTGGAGTCAGTATTTCAGAACAAAGAATGAGGGCCTGGTGGGGAGGCTCTTCAAAGCCAGGGCACAGAACTGGCTCTAAGAGTTTCCATGCTCTTCCAAAAATGTCCCTCAACATCCTGGATGTGGAGGGTGTGACAGTGACTGCTTCTGACAGAGGAGCTATAATGTCACAGCAGACAAGGCAGGATCTGGGATGGGAGCTGGGCCTGCTGCCATCAGAGGTGACTCTAATTCTGTATATGCGGTCATGTGTGTATATGCATGTGTTTGACCCACTCCAGTAGTCTTGCCTGCAGAATCCCATGGACAGTGAAGCCTGGGTGGGGGGGTGGCTATAGTTCACGGGGTCTCACAGAGCTGGACACAATTGAAGCAATTAGCATACACGTGTACACGTGTATACGTGTGTGTATGTATGTATGAACATGTGAGTTTTGCGTGAACATATGTTTATTGTCTTTTCCAACGTGGGCACCCAGCTGACACCAGGTTCCTCTAATGATCTACGAGGCTCTCTTTCTATTTCTAAGGGGTCTGAAGTGTTGCAGTTGGGGTTCTTGGCTACTAGGAGAGGCCGAGTCAAAGGACCCTCACACCCCGGTGATCTAAGTGAGCACAGGTCCCCTGGCCCCTGCACAACAGGTCAGCGTGGGTCCAGCTGCTGTGCAGGCAGCTCTCCTGCGAGGTGGGAGGTGGGCTCTGAGGCAAGATGTGCAGGTGCTGAGGAAGGAAGGACATCCCCCAAGCCTGGGAGTGCGTGTGTGTGTGTGTGTGTGTGTGCACGTTTTTGTAAATAGACGTATCTCCCTGGTAAAGGATGTGTAACTTTAAACCTTAAAGTCATAGCATTTTCACCCAAATGACGTGAGTCACTGGAGAGGACATGGGAAATGTCTCGTGTCTCACCCTGGGGACGAGGTCAGGGCAGTCACCTGCGGGGCAGGGGTCAGACTTGGCAGTCGGGAAGCCGAGGGGACACACACTCAGGACTCACAAGCACCCTGAGACACCATCCCCGGTCGGGGCCCAGAGGGAGGCTCAGTGAGAATGAAGGGCAGTGACATGGAGGGGCAGGACTGAAGTCGGAAAGGGGGTCCCACTTCCTGAGTCTGCAGGAGTATCTGTGCAGCCCCCCACCAGCTTCCTGGTCTCCAGGGTGGGCCTGGCTGCAGCCACAGCATCCAGCCTGGTTTCTGAGAACCCCCTGATCCCCGCCTGCAGCATCTCCCTTACACACCTGGAATGACATGTCCCCAAACAACAGGAATCGTCTCAGTCCACACACGTCCTCCACGAATTTGCCGAAACCTCTCTGCTCCGCACTGCCGGCCTCTGTTAGAATCTAGGATAAGGAAGCATGATGTTCACACAAGTTAATAATTTCAGTTTCTCAGGCTTAATATATCACAATGTCTTAGTGGTCTCTTGAGCACATTAAAATTTTCAAATTCCATATTCATTAAAGTTCCTCTTTGTTCCCGATTTCTGGGATTCCAGAGACATATGGATTTTTCTTTTTTTCTGTCCTTCACTGTAATTCATAAAAGCCCGTGGAGAATGAGTGCCATGTTATCCGTTGTCTTAGAGAAATAGAAACTTTCCAACAAGGAGCATCTCGCATTAGTGTGGAATGGGTAAGGGGCAGGTTTGTATTTTGTACCATTTTGTAGAGAAACCATTTCCTCTCGTGGGTTCAGTGTGTGTGCTGCATGGTGAGAGAGCTCTAATGATGCAGAAACATAAGCAGGAGGCGGAGGCCCCTGCCCACTGTCCCTGCAGGCGTGGCAGGAGACCTCAGGACAGCCCACGTCCTGCCATCAGGACTGTTGTTGGCAGAGACACAGCCAAGTTTTCAGGCAAAGCATGAAAATTCCGTGTTCTAATGACAAATGCGGAGGGAAGAGGGAGGCTTCCCGCCAAGGAAACAGGTGCGCCTCTGAGTGCCCGGTTTCGTAAAGAGCTGACAGCTTTCTTCTGTCCTCCATACATCCCTCTAGCAGTGTGTGCAGTGGTCCTCTCTACCCTTGGCAGATACGCTCCCAGACCCCCGGTGGATGCTAAGAACCGTGGGTGGTACCCAATCCTACTTACACCATTTCCCCATACATGTGTATGCTAATTGATTAATTAGGCACAGTGAGAGGTTAATGACAACAATAATAAGATAGAACAGTTGTAACAATATACTATAAGAAAAGTTATGTTGGTATGGTCTTTCTCTCAACATATCTCACCATGCTGTGCCTCCCCTTCTTGTGATATCTTCTGAGCGATGATAATGGCAGGTCATGGGGCCTCCTGAGGTAGGGTCAGGCTACCTCCCAAAGACCTCTGGGTGCATCCCTAGGAGGGCCTGCTGCTTCGGGTGACCCTGTGTCTCCTGCCAGGACCACGCTGCTGCTGGATGGGGATCTGGGGGGGACAAAGCAGGACGGGGCTAGAGTCCATCACCCTATTCAGAACTTAAAATTTAACTCACAATTCAACACTCATGAGTTATTCATTTCTGGGATTTTTCATTCAGTGTTTACTGAGCTTGGTTTACTGCAGGTCACTGAAACCTCGGAAAGCAGAACCGTGGATAAGGGGGCTGACGGGACTGAGCATCCTCTGCCAGTAATCCATTTCTGAGGCATCAGGGCACCGGGAGGAACAGAGGAGACCGCTCCTTCCAGAGCTCAGGGAGAGGCCGCGGGGCTGTGGGGGCTGAGCCCGGGCACTCAGACGCCCCGCTCCTTCCAGAGCTCAGGGAGAAGTCGCGGGGCTGTGGGGGCTGAGCCCGGGCACTCAGACGCCCCGCTCCAGAGCTCAGGGAGAAGTCACGGGGCTGTGGGGGCTGAGCCCGGGCACTCAGACGCCCCGCTCCAGAGCTCAGGGAGAAGTCACGGGGATGTGGGGGCTGAGCCCGGGCACTCAGACGCCCCGCTCCAGAGCTCAGGGAGAGGCCGCGGGGCTGTGGGGGCTGAGCCCGGGCACTCAGACGCCCCGCTCCAGAGCTCAGGGAGAAGCCGCGGGGGTGTGGGGGCTGACCCCTGGACACTCAGAGGCCCCGCAGCCACTTGTTCCTATTGACAGTGCCTGGAGCGGCGGGGGGCGAGGGTGCAGGTGGGAGACGGGGCCTGCTTGGACTTGTTGACGGGGATTCAGACTCATGGTGGCCAGCCACCAGGCTGCTGTGTTTGCAGAGGTCTCACTTAACCCACAAGTAATCAGTCCAGGAGGGGGTCGTGATCACCCCAACCTCGGGGACTGGCTGTCTTGAGGTCCTCCAGGCTCACACAGCCTGTAAAGCAGAGTGGCTGTCCCTTCATGGCTGGTGGACCCCCGCCCTCCTGCAAGGTCGGGGAGTGGATCCTTCCCTTCAGCCACCACCTCTCTCCGAGTCAGCAAGGAATCCCAGGCTGGAGTGGACCTCTCGGTGGGAGGGAAGGTCTTGATCAACATGCTCCCTGGGGAGGGCAGGCTTCTGGTCCACAGCCCACATTTGAGAAGCAGGTGAGGTTTCGGGTCATCCAGAGCACCTCTCAGCTCTGCCGGCCAAGAGCCGGCCCTTGGGGTCTCCTGGGCCCAAAACTCAGAGGCCCATCCTCCTGAACAGAGCCGGGGCCAAGCTCACGGTCAGCCCCGTCTGCCTCTGGGTTCCCTCCCTGGCGGTTGTCCTGCAGGTCGGGGGCCGTCTGCTTTCCTTTCCCTCCTGACATTTCCCACACCGGGAGTCCTTCCACACAGGGGCTTCCTCCTGGGGCAGCTGGGAGGGGGAGATGGTGGAGTCCAGGGCGCCTCTCGCTGACGGCTGCCCAGCCCCCTGCCCCACTCCTGTCCCCACCTGTTCTCTGTTGGTTTCTTCTGCCCTGGCAGTTCCTCTGGAACTGTCTTCAGAGGAGAGAAAATGGCTTCTTTTTACCTATTTCGGGTTCGACCTCACTGAATTTCTGCAGCCCTCCAGCTCCGTTTGCGTCATTTTTCCAGAAACGTTGAAGCGTGGCGTCTGCTCCGGGGTTTTCCTCCCTTGGTTATCCAGGAGCGTCACGGGCTTCCTCTGTCTCCTTCAGGACGCTGCTCCTCTGTTTCAGAGGCCGGGCGGAACGCCAGCGCCCCGGGCCGCTCCTTCTCTCGTCCTGCCCCGTCTGCGGCACCAGGGAGATGGTTTGCTGCCTCCTGCCCTGCTCTCTCCTCCTGACTCGGTTTGCCATCTGGGGGCAGTTTTTCAGCCAGTGGCGATGCTTCTAGAACCTTCTTCAGATCCCTGGGGCTCTCCCTGTGGGGCGTCTCCCCTAGCCCTGACGTAGCTGAGCTCCACGCAGACGGACACCCCTCTCAGCAAGCGCCCACCCCGCTGTGCCCTCAGCCAGCCCTGAGCCCTTGTGGGCTCCCATGGGGTGGTGACGCCGTCCCCAGGGGCCCAGGGGAGCCCTGGTCACCCCACCCACTTCATCTTGCCGCCCGTGACTCAGGGCCCGTGACTCAGGGGCTCTGTCCCTGTGAGCCAAATGCCCCGCCTGCCACCTGCAGCATGGGGCCTCTCGCTGACCAGGGCGGCAGCCCTGACCTCCCCGTGGGGACTCAGCTGCCCGTGGTCCCAGACGTGTGGTCTTTCCCTGTGCCTCTGCCAGGCGACTCCTGTTTTCCAGAAGGTGGTCCTTCTTGTCTTTCCCTGCTTCCTTCTCCCCTGGGGCTCACAACAGGAGTGCCCCCCCAGCTCCGTGGGATCCCCAGGCACAGCTTCCCACAGCTGCCCTCCCCAGCCCAGGGGTCCCCAAGCTCTGCCTGCGTGGTGGGTGCGAGGGCTCAGTGAGCACTGGTTCATGGAAGGAGGCCCCCAGACCTCCTCCTGCGCCTCCCGCAGGGGCACCTGGGCCCCCAGTAAACTCCCGGCCGCATCTCTGCGTGTTGGTGTCAGCCCCAGGGGGCTCATGAGCAAGACCCTCCGCCCAGACCCGGGTGCCCCTCCTTACCTCTGGGCGGCCCCCTCGCTGTCTGCCGCACTCCCCTCCCTCTCTCTTTGTCTCATCCCAATTTTCCTGCCTCTGGTTGCAGCTGAAAGAGTGTCTTAGCACCTGCGATAACCTCCTCGTGACTGTCAGATATGAATACCTCTGTCCTTGGGGTTTGCAGAGCACATAATTCTAGTAACATTTGATGTTCCCTTTAAGGTCACGATGGAGGTGCTGGACTTCATCTCAGCCCCGCCAGACGGGGCTCCCTCCAGGCAGGGCTGACTCACGGGGGCCCTCCCAGCTGCACACAGCTGCCCACTCCCTGCAGGCCTCTCTGGAAGGTTCTCAGTGATGGAGGGTGGCACGAAGACCTCGCTTTCCCCAAGGGCTGTGCATCTGTAAGGAGATGCGGCACCTCGTTAGGAAGGGCCCAACTTGGAGTCCAAGGCCTTGAGTCCAATCCCGGCGTGCGATCCTGGGGAAGACGCACTCAGGTGCAAGTCCTCCAGCAGGGACACGGGATCTGAGCACGCCCTCCTGATAAAAGTGGGAGAAATAAGGGAGCTTGTGATGGAACAGCTTGAGCCGAGGTTTAGCAGCCATCAGGCTCTCAGTCCAGGGAAGGGAACAGCCCGGCGGCAGAGCACCTGCCTGCCCTGCTCACATCAGTTGACAAGCGAGGGCAGAGGAAGGGTCCTGCCCAGGGGTCGCCGTCTGGGTGGGAGCAGAGAGGCCTTTGGCTTTAGTTTCCTACATCCCAAAGCCATCGTATGTTTAGGACAAAACTCCAAGGGCTGTGTTACATAGATGGAAAACTTCTTTCTGGGGCAAAATTGGAAAATAATTTCACAATTTGGCCAGGGAATATTTTACTCATTCATTAAATCCCCAGGTCATTGTTAAATGGCCAAGATCTGTCTTGCCCTTCATACAAAGTCATTTTCGGTATTTATTTTAAGAAGCAATGTTGGATTTGAAAGGACCGTGACTCAGGTGAGGCTGGGAATCAGACGGCCTCATCCAGGGCTCTGAACAATCACTCTTATGACATCATGGTTAGACCTCACGTTTGCCCCATCGGAGCAAGAAAAGAAATAATCGTGGTGTCTGGCTGCTTTCCCACGCAGTCTGTCTGCTGTGCCAAGAAGCCTCCTCACATGTTCGCCAAAGGACGGAATGGCCTCAGCTGCAGCCCGTGCCCCTGAGCAAAAGAACGCATTCGTTCTGCTAAAAACAGAGGCTGTTCATTGGGTGGAGTGCCTTCTGCAGGCAGCATCCTTCTGTGTCAGGTAGAAAATGATGTCAGAGCAGCTTCAGGTGAGAACTGATGAGCCGGGGAGCCCGGCATCCTGCGACGGGGCTTATGGGCAGAGAAATAAAACGAGTGAAATAGGAATAAAGAATGAAAACAGAGGGTTTAGTTTCAATCCGTGCTCATCCGCTCTTCTGCTCCAGAGGCTCCTTACAGTTCAGAGCGATTGGAAGCTCAGCTGTTTTTAATGACAAGTGAAAGTTTCCAGCCCCCATCTCCCCCACCCCCAGCACCCTGGAGATGGCTACGGAGCTGTGCGTGTTTCCGGATATTAGCTCTGTTTTACAGTCTGCCCCTCGGGAGCTTTGCTGGCCTGGGCATCCTTAGGAAACCCCAGGTCACAGAGAGCAAGGGACTCCATTGTCTTTCTTCCCTGGAACTTGGAGCAGTGCGGCCCTGGAGCTCAGTCTGGAGAGATTTCTCTGCCGTGTCCGAAAGCATCCACAGCGTGAGTGCCTTCCCCGTTTCTGAAATTGTTTCACACTCTCTTTCAGGAGAATGAACTCGGGTTTTCTGTAAAGGCACCTTTTCTTCAATCCTGTACAAGGCGTGCTTGCTCCCAGTCTCCCCTCCCTGGCTATTTCATGCCGAGTGGTTTTTCTGCCTTGGTGTTGCCTGGATCTTTCTCGCGCCTGTGCGTTGTGGCCGCGCCTCCTGAGTCAGGCCCTGCATGCCAGCACACCTCGTGGTCCAGACCCACGGGCCTCCGCTCCATCCTTCACTGCTGCACCCTCCGTTCCGCCACCCCCAAGTGGGCTCCCACTGCTCATTTATTCACCCATTGTACAATATTCATGAAGGAGTCCCTCAGTGCAGGCCTGAGCTGGGCCCGGGGGACACGGCTGTGAACCAGCAGGACGTGGACCTCACTCCCCTCGGGCAGATCCCCGAGCAGACCCCGCAGAGCCGGGACGGCAGCCGGGGCCCGGCATCGCCGTGAACGCCGAGGGTAGGTCGTGCACATAACACCCGGCTTTGCCTTGGCGACAGCGCTTACCGGCTGTCTGACCCGAGGAAGGTCACTGAGACTCAGGACACTCATTTCCTCAGCGGGAGACTCGGAGCTGAAATACCCGCCCTGCCGGCTGGTTGAACAACAAGAACCCGTGTCTGTGAAGCCACTGGGCTCCAGATCATGGTTACTTATTAATAGTTTTTATTAGCCACCTGTCCTGGGAGCTTCAGGGTTGACAGGTTCTATGACCTGAGCCTGTCCCTGCAGGGACAGCTGCCCATCTGTCCCGGCCAGTGGTTGGCAGCTTTAGGCTGAAGGTAGGAGTAGGCGAGTGTGGTATGGACCAGGTACTGCACATGGGTTCCTGAGAATGGTCTCAGAGGTGTCCGTGGCCACGGTCTCTGCAACGAGGAGCCTGGGCCTTGAAGACTCGGCTACATTGCCCAGGGTCTCGTGGGGGAGCAGAATTGCCATTCTCCGCGTCCAGTGTACTGGCAGTGGGTCTCGGGGGGGCCGTTCCTGGCAGGGCAGAGAGGACATCTAAGCTCTTTCTCAGTAAGATGCTTCCCTGAACATTTGACCCCTAGCCGTGGGTTTGCTCCTTAGGGCCCCATGAGACACCTGGAAATGTCCTGCCTTCTTGGGACACAGCGATGCCGTCCCCAGCCTTTCTGTTGGGCTCTGTGCCCTTCGTGCCTGGCTTGAGCTCTCTCCCTGCAGTGGCCCCTCCGAGTCCGGGGGCACTGTCCTTCCACATGAGTCCCGGAGCTGCCCTCCAGGCAACAGGAAGCTGGGCTGTCCCTCCACTTGCCAGGACCTCAGGGTCTCCTGACCGGATGCAGCCACACCTCAACCCTGGCCCAGGAGGACCCTGGGTTTCTCCTGCCACGTGGCTTTTCCAGCCATATCCCTCCAAACACACTGGACCGCCCCTGGGTCCCAGTGCAGGACTGACATAGCACAGCTCGGTGTTTTGAGCTCTTCCCATGTAATGGGGCCCGTCCAGGCACTTTAGATGGGTCATTTCATTCATTTTTCTTCACCTTCCTGGGCAGGAAGTGCTAATAACATCCCCACTCTCTGCTGTGAAAACTAGGAAGCAAGAGGCCCCTGGGTGCCCGGGTGCTTGCCACTGGGTCACACGGTCATGCCCCATCTTTTCAGATTGCCCTTTTATTTCTTTAAAAATGTGTTTTATTGAAGTATGGTTCAGTTGCTAAGTCATGTCCGACTCTAGCGACCACATGGACTGTAGCCTGCCAGGCTCTTCTCCATGAGATTCTCCAAACAAGAACACCAGAGTGGGTTGCCATTCCCTTCTCCACGGGGTCTTTCCCACCCGGGGGTCAAACTTGGGTCTCCTGCACTGCAGGCTGATTCTTTACCGACTGAGCTATGAGGGAATCCCTTATTGAAGTATATTTGGCTTAAATGTTGTCTTAACTTCTACTGTATAACACAGAGATTCAGTTATACATATATATATGTATATATTCTTTTTTGTATTCTCTCCCATTACAGTTTATTCCAGGATGTTGAATACAGATCTCTGTGCTAAACACTAAGACTTTGATACTCACCCGTCTTGCATGTCAAAGTTTGCATCCGCTCTCCCCGAGCTTCCACTCCATCCCTCCCCCACCGCCTCTACCCCTTGGCAACCACGAGTCTGATCTCTACATCTATGATTTTCTTTCTATTTCATGGATAAGTCCATTTGAATCACTGTCTTTAGATTTCACACGTAAGTGATGTCGTATGGCCGCTGTCTTTCTCTGTTTGAAATACGTACATCCCTTAGTATGGTAATCTCTAGGTCCATTCATGGTGCTGAAAATGGCCTTACTTCACTCTTTTACTGGCTCAATAGTATCCCCTTGTATGTATATATCACATCTTCTTTCTCTATTCATCTGCTGATGAACACTTAAGTTGCTTCCATGTCTTCGCTATTGTGAATATTGCTGGTATGAAGATAAGAGTACATGTATCTTTTTGAGTTGGGCACCTACCAACCTGGGGAGTTCGTCTTTCAGTGTCCTATATTTTTGCCTTTTCATGCTGTTCATGGGGTTCTCTAGGCAAGAATACTGAAGTGGTTTGCCATTCCCTTCTCCAGTAGACCATGTTTTGTCAAAACTCTCTATCATGACCTGTCCATCTTGGGTGGCCCTACATGACATGGCTCATAATTTTAATGAGTTAGTCAAGGCTGTGGTCCCTGTGATCAGTTTGGTTAGTTTTCTGTGATTGTGGTTTTTATTCTGTCTGCCCTCTGATGGATGAGGATAAGAGGCTTGTGGAAGCTTCCTGATGGGAGAGACTGACTGAGGGGGAAACTGGGTCTTGTTCTGATGAGCAGGGCCGTGCTCAGTAAATCTTCCATCCAATTTTCTGTTGATGGACAGGATTGTGTTCCCTCCCTGTTGTTTGACCTGAGGCCAAACTATGATGGAGGTAATGAAGATAATGGTGACCTACTTTAACTTAAAGAGCCTCTTGATGAAAGTGAAAGAGGAGAGTGAAAAAGTTGGCTTAAAACTCAACATTCAGAAAACTAAGATCATGGCATCTGGTCCTATCACTTCATGGCAGATACATGGGGAAACAATGGAAACTGAGAGACTTTATTCTCTTGGGCTCCAAAATCACTGCAGATGGTGACTGAAGCCATGAAATTAAAAGACGCTTGCTCCTTGAAGCTGAACAGTTCTACGAAGACCTATAAGACCTTCTAGAACTAATACCCATAAAATATGTGCTTTTAATTATAGGAGACTGGAATGCAAAAGCAGGGATCAAGAAATACCTAGAGTAACAGGCAAATTTGGCCTTGGAGTACAAAATGAAGCAGAGCAAAGGCTAATAGAGTTTTGCCAAAGAATGCACTGGTCATAGCAAACATCCTCTTCCAACAACACAAGAGAAGACTCTACACATGGACATCACCAGATGGTCAACACCGAAATCAGACTGATTATATTCTTTGCAGCCAAAGATGGAGAAGCTCTTTACAGTCAGCAAAAACAATACTGGGAGCTGACTGTGGCTCAGATCATGAACTCTTTATTGCCAAATTCAAACTGAAATTGAAGAAAGTAGGGAAAACCACTAGACCATTCAGATATGACCTAAATCAAATTCCTTACAATTATACAGTGAAAGTGAGGAATAGATTCAAGGGACTAGATCTGATAGACAGGGTGCCTGAAGAACTACGGATGGAGGTCCGTGACATTGTACAGGAGGCAGTGAAAGAGACCATCCCCAAGAAAAAGAAATGCAAAAAGGCAAATGGTTGTCTGAGGAGGCCTTACAAATAGCTGTGAAAAGAAGAGAAGCTAAAGGCAAAGGAGAAAAGGAAAGATATAAGCATCTGAATGCAGGGTTCCAAAGGATACCAAGGAGAGATAAGAAAGCCTTCCTCAGTGATCAGTGCAAAGAAATATAGGAAAGCAATAGAATGGGAAAGACTAAGGACCTCTGCAAGAAAATTAGAGATACCAAGGGAACATTTAATGCAAAATGGGAACAATAAAGGACAGAAATGGTATAACCTAAAGTAGCAGAAGATATTAAGAAGAGGTGGCAAGAATACACAGACAATCACAATGGTGTGATCACTCACCTAGAGCCAGATATCCTGGAATACAAAGTCAAGCGGGCCTTAGGAAGCATCATTACAAACAAAGTTAGCGGAGGTGATGGAATTCCAGTTGAGCTATTTCAAATCCTAAAAGATGATGTTGTGAAAGTGCTGTACTCAATATGACAGCAAATTTGGAAAACTCAGCAGTGGTCACAGGACTGGAAAAGGTCAATTTTCATTCCAATCCCCAAAAAAGACAATGCCAAAGAATGCTCAAACCAGTGCACAATTGCCCTCATCTCACATGCTAGCAAAGTAAAGCTCAAAATTCTCCAAGCCAAGCTTCAACGGTGCATGAACCATGAACCTCCACGTGTTCAAGCTGAACTGAAAAGGCAGAGGAACCAGAGATTAAATTGCCAGCATCCACTGGATCATCAAAAAAGCAAGAGAGTTCCAAAGAAACATCTACTTCTGCTTTGTTGACTATGCCAAAGCCTTTGACTGTGTGGATCACAACAAACTGGGGAAAACTCTTTTTTTTTTTTTTTCAAACTGGGGAAAATTCTTAAAGAGATGGGAATACCAGACCACCTGACGTACCTCCTGAGAAATCTGTTTGCAGGTCAGGAAGCAATAGTTAGAACTGGTCATGGAAAAACAGACTGGTTCCAAATCAGGAAAGGAACACGTCAAGGCTGTATATTATCACCCTGTTTATTTAACATATATGCAGAGTACATCATGAGAAATGCTGGGCTGGAAGAAACACAATGGAATCAAGACTGCTGGGAGAAATATCAATAACCTCAGATATGCAGATGACACCACCCTTATGGTAGAAAGTAAAGAGGAACTAAAGACCCTCTTGATGAAAGTGAAAGAGGAGAGTGAAAAAATTGGCTTAAGTCTCAACATTCAGAAGACTAAGATCATGGCATTCAGTCCCATCACTTCATGACAAATAGATGGGGAAACAGTGGACACAGTGTCAGACTTTACATTTTGGGCCCCAAAATCACTGCAGATGGTGATTGCAGCCTTGAAATTAAAAGACGCTTGCTCCTTAGAAGGAAAGCTATGATCAACCTAAACAGCATATTAAAAAACAGAGAGATTACTTTGTCAACAAAGGTCAGTCTAGTCAAAGCTATGGTTTTTCCAGTATTCATGTATGGATGTGAGAGTTGGACTATAAAGAAAACTGAGTGCCGAAGAACTGATGCTTTTGAACTGTGGTGTTGGAGAAGACTCTTGAGAGTCCTTTGGACTGCAAGGAGATGCAACCAGTCCATCCTAAAGGAGATCAGTCCTAAGTGTTCATTGGAAGGACTGACGTTGAAGCTGAAACTCCAATACTTTGGCCACCTGATGCGAAGAACTGACTCACTGGAAAAGCCCCTGAGGCTGGGAAAGATTGAAGGTGGGAGGAGAAGGGGAAGACATAAGATGAGATGGTTGGATGGCATCATCGACTCAATGGACATGGGTTTGAGTAAACTCTGGGAGTTGGTTATGGACAACGAGGCCTGGTGTGCTGCAGTCCATGGGTCGCAAAAGAGTCAGACAGGACTGAGTGACTGAACTGACTGATCTTTTTGAATTAGAGTCTTATATGTATATATGCCCAGAAGTTGAATTGCTGTATCATATGGTAGCTCTATTCTTTAGTTTTTTTTAAGTAATCTCCATACTATTCTCCTTAGTGGCTGTACCAATTTACATTTCCACCAGCAGTGTAGGAGGGCTCCCTTTACTCCACATCCTCTCCAGCATTTGTCTTTTGTAGTTTTTTGATGATGGCCATTCTGACCAGTGTGTGTTGATACCTTATTGTGTTTTGATTTGAGTTTCTCAGTTCAGTTCAGTTCAGTAGCTCAGTCGTGTCCAACTCTTTGGTACCCCATGAACCACAGCATGCCAGGCCTCACTATCCATCACCAACTGCCAGAGTCTACCCAAACGCATGTCCATTGAGTCCGTGATGCCATCCAACCATCTCGTCCTCTGTCGTCCCCTTCTCTTCCTGCCCTCGATCTTACCCAGCTTCAGGGTCTTTTGAAATGAGTCAGCTCTTCGCATCAGGTGGCTAAAGTATAGGAGTTTCAGCTTTAGCATCAGTCCTTCCAAGGAACACCCAGGACTGATCTCCTTTAGGATGGACTGGTTGCATCTCCTTGCAGTCCAAGGGACTCTCAAGAGTCTTCTCCAACACTACAGTCCAAAAGTATCAGTTATTCATCGCTCAGCTTTCTTTATAGTCCAACTGTCACATCCATACATGACCACTGGAAAAACCACAGCCTTGACTAGATAGTCCTTTGTTGACAAAGTAATGTCTCTGTTTTTTAATATGCTGTCTGCTGCTGCTGCTAAGTTGCTTCAGTTGTGTCTGACTCTGTGTGACCCCATAGACGGCAGCCCATAGGCTCCCCTGTCCCTGGGATTCTCCCAGCAAGAACACTGGAGTGGGTTGCCATTTCCTTCTCCAATGCATAAAAGTGAAAAGTGAAAATGAAGTCGCTCAGTCATGTCTGACTCTTAGCAACCCCCCATGAACTGCAGCCTACCAGGCTCCTCCATCCATGGGATTTTCCAGGCAAGAGTACTGGAGTGGGTTTGCCATTGTCTTCTCCAAATGTGCTGTCTAGGTTGGTCATAACTTTCCTTCCAAGGGGTGAGCGTCTTTTAATTTCATGGGTCGCCTTTTTGATGTCTGATCCTATCTCCACTCAGTGTCTCCCACGCTCTCTGCAGCCTTGTCCAGCTGATGTTTTACAAAGTCCTCTTTCTGAGTCTGGTCGAGCCCTCCATGAAGACGCTGACTGGAAACCAGCAGCTTCTTCCTACCACGTTTCCAGGCATTGGCGTCACCAATTCCTTCCCAGTTCTGTGTTCCCAGTCCAGCTCAGCCTGAAATGTCCCTGCACCCTCACTCTGGTCCCCAGGACAGCTGGGCACATCTCCTGTGCATGTGAATCTGGCGCTAAGCAAATATTTGTGGACAGGCGTCCCCGGAGCAAAATGCTGGCAGACCAGGCGTTTTTTACCCCAAGCTGACAAATGTGCAGATGACTTTGGTTGAGGATTCGGCGGGCTCTGCGTGCCCCTGCGTGCGACAATGGCACAGGCTGTTCCTCAGCGATCATGGGCTGCTCGGCAGGTGACGACCACGTGTCATCCAGTCCTGAGGGTCACGTAGGCTGGGAGGGTGGAGGAGGGGGGCTGTGAGTGAGAGAGGCTAAGGAGGGCCCAAGGTCAGGCAGATCCACTCCCAGACCCGAAGCCTCTTCAAAGACACACCCTCACCCTCGTGCACGGCTGGCTCCTCACCCTCTGGAGGACCCTGGAGCACGGTTCTTCCTTTCCTTCGCAGGAATCGGGAGAGAAGCCTTGCAAAGCCTCTCAGATCCAAACCTGCAGAGTCTGTGGGCAGGTGGTCTCAGGCCATCAGAAGAGGCAGGACAGCCCCTGCATTCTCACTGCGCCAGGACTTGTCCCTGGACAGGACCACTAGAGATGCTAAAATTAGAAGCAAAACCAGAACAAACAGAAAACTCAGCAAAGAGCAACCGCAAACCCGGCCATGACTCCAGGAAGCCGCCCTGCTCCCGGCAAGCTGGGGAACATTCCCAGCCGTGGGTCTCCAAGTCACAAAGACCCTGCCATTTGTCATTGCAGGCAAACGGCCCATCCAGGACCTGTGACAGCCAACTCAGCTCTGCATCTGTTGGGTCTCTGAAGGTGACCCTTGTGGGGTCCCTGTGTGGGGACGTGTCCCTTCCCCCCACTCTTTGCAGCCCGGGCAGTTTGGAGGGTGGAATGCCAGGCACTTGGGCTTGATCCAGAGTTCAGATCACCAGCCTCACAGCTGCCCCCAGGCCTGGTGGGGTTGGGTCCTTTCTCTGGTGACCCCGTGATGCTAGGCCCTAGGGTGTGAGTCGGGGTCTGTGGACAGGATGTGGGCTCGGCTCCAAGCTCCGTGTGGTTTTGACCCCAGGCTACCTGTGTAGAGGCAGGACTCTCTGGACCAGCCTCAGACGCATCACCCCACCTCCAGCACCGACCTGTCATCTGACTGGTGAACCCTGGCCTGGCCTCCTCTGGAGGCCCTCCTGCTTCCTGGGCCCGCTGCTGTCTCTGTCATAGCAAGGACCACCATCCTGCCTGCCTACCCAGGGGCACAGGTCCCAGGGGAAGGGGTCTGTACCCCCGCAGCCCTGGCAGAGATGAGGGGAATCACTCCAGCACTGCCGCTGCTTGGGTCCAACTGTCCACCCGCTCTTCCCGGCTGGGGGTCCTCGCCGTGAAGTGAGCCCCACTCCATCCCTCCAGCCTTCCCCAGACAGCTCAGTTATCCCTGTCTGCTCACCCCGCAGCTGCAGAGGGAGGTCAGGGAGAGACAGAGCATCCAGCCGCTGACCCCAGCGCCCCCTTCCCTGGCCAGCGGGGCAGTGCACTGCCCACCAGGTGTGACTGGGTCTCCTGGGTCTCTGAGCATAACGAGCCCATCTAGATCAAAACTTTGAAACCTACAGCATCATTTCTATGAGGGCCCCCTTCTCCTTGACCCTGGGGACCTAACGTCTGCAGGTGCAGGCCAGGGAGGGCAAGGGGACTCGGGGGTGGGACCAGCTAGACCCCACCATCTTGCCCTCTCTCCTGATGCTCCGGTGTCTCAGGGGACAGAATCTTACTTTTTCTCTTGCAAAGTCAACTTCTCAAAGAGAGAAAATGCGAGTGTTACTTTCTCTAGGCAAAACTCTCCTCATGTTATACATGTTCTTCATAGACTACAATAGACCTTTATTTTCTTTTAGAAAAATCGAAGGTGGCTTTCAAATGTCAGATTTTCAGACTGAGGACACACTGCATTAAAACACCACGTTTTCTCAAGTGGACCCTTTCTGTCTTGTCTCCATCATCTCCCTCTGATCACAGCTCAAGTCACAGCAAGGAGGAGCTTCCGAGGAGGTGTGTTTTCCACACACGTGTGTGATGACAAGTTGTCAAAGGAAAGTATTTGGGATTAAATAAGGGGAAACATTCCTGTGGTTGGTGGCGATGCTATAACGGACCCTCACTCCTGGGGGAAGGGTCAGAAGGTTCCTGCTCTTCCCGGCCGAGCTCGGCACAGGCTCTGGGCCCAGCAGGTCCCGTGAGCACAGCTCTGAGCTCCCAGGTGACAGGCTGTGACCGTCCAGGGCGCAGGTGTCAGCGGACACGGGTGACTGTCCAGTCTGCTCCTTCCCAGGGAGTGGCCTCAGACAAGCGGTCTCACTTCTTCCTGCCTTGAGATCTCTGCTTATGTTGAGTGGAGACCTGGCAACATCATTGATTGCTGGGCCACCAAGAAGATGAGCCCAGCAGGGTCTACAGGCTCACTGTAAGGGGGCCCTGGCCACCCAACAGAATCCACCCTCTTTCCCAGGCAGCAGTCAGCCAGTGGGTGGTGGAGCAGCCGGATGTGATCCTAAACTCAGCTGTCTCAACGTTCATGTCTAACGCGTCTGGCCCTGAACAAGGGGCTTTGAAGGTTTCATTTCATTGAATGTCAGAACTGTCCAAATGTTTAGGTGGTCCAGACACACTGGGGACCCCAGCTAAGTCTTGGCCTCCTGCACCCCATCTTTTTCACGAGAAGCAAAAGGAGTTCTGTGATAGTTTCATCCCATTTTGCTTTCAATTAAGAAAAAACTTGATTTCTCTCTCCTTGTGTAATGGTCTAAATACCTGGAAAGAAAGCCTCCCAGAAAGCTCATTAAAAGACCCACTTTACAGGTCAGGAACCTGTCACGCCAATGGCGCTTGGTGCGTTTATTCACCACTTTCATTTGTCAGATCCTTCAGCCTACGACGTCCAGATAATTAAGACAACAGGGGTCTGTGTGTTCCTATTTATTCAGTCTCTTACACAAGAATATCATGTCCCGGAGAGGTTGTCCTAAGCACGGCGTGCAGCCCTTTCATTTCCTAGGAGGTGGCACTGAGGTTCTGAGAAGACCAACGCCTCCCGGAGGCCACGCGGGTGAACGGGAACCGAGTCCCCATCCCGCCTCGTTTTCCTGCCAGGCTCTCGAGTGAGCGCCGCCCATGCCTTCTCCCACCCACTGCTCTGCGAGCTGCACAGATGAATAAACTGTTTGTAAAGTTCTGGGAGTTCTTATACGCTCCATGTCACACAAACACAGGACTGGGGATTGTCACCACTATCGGTTAATTACAATAAGGGAAACAGCATCTCACTGTCACACCAGTGATGCTGTAATTACTAATGTCTCCAGCAAACACTCACGGATCAGTGACGCCCCACCATCCCTGCTTTGTGTATACATGTGCGTATTAACAAGCTGGCTCCCCGAACACAGGTGTCCTCTGTCAGCTGGCTATGGTCTGTTCCTTGATCCTGAGACATCAAGGTTACCGGTGGGATCAGGGGGGCTGGAAGTTGACGTGGGAGTGTTTAAGGAGTTCTGACTTCGGATTCTTCACTGGTGCTACTGAAAAACTAGGTACTTGGAAGCATTTTATCTATCTATGAGCAGCGAAGAAATGATTCTTTCAAACTGTGGTGCTGGAGAACCCTCTTGAGAGTCCCTTGGAGTGCAAGAACATCAAACTAGATAATCCTAAGGGAACTCAACCCTGAATATTCATTGGAAGGACTGATGCTGAAGCTGGAGCTCCAATACCTTGGGCACGTGATGCTAAGAGCCAACTCACTGGAAAAGACCCTGATGCTGGGAAAGATTGAGGGGAGGAAGAGAGGGGGCAGCAGAGGAGGAGATGGTTGGATGGCATCACCAACTCGATGGACGTGACTTTGAGCGAACTCTGGGAGATAGTGAATATAGTGAACAGTAGTGTATATAAGGGCTTCCCTGGTGGCTTAGATGGTAAAGAATCTGCCTGCAATACTGGAGACCTGGGTTCAATCTCTGCTTTAGAAAGATGCCCTGGAGGAGGGAATGCCAAACCAGTCCAGTATTCTTGCCTGGAGAATCCCAGAGACAGAGGAACACGCATGGACATGAACTTGGGCAAACTTGGGAAGACAGTGAAGGACAGGGAGGCTTGGCACACCACAGCCCATGGGGTCACAATGAGTTGGAGATGACTTCGTGACTGAACAATAAGAAATACTGTCTATCTGTTAATCCCAAGCTCCTAATTCATCCCTTCCCCCAACTTTTCCCCTTTGCTAAACATGTTTGTTTTCTACATCTGTGAGCCCAATTTTGTTTTGTAAATAAGTTCATTTATATCATTTTTTGTTTAGATTCCACATTTAAGTGATATCACACGATAGTCACCTTTCTGTGTCGGACTTACTTCATCCAGCATGACCATCTCCAGGTCCATGCATGTTCCTGAAAATGGCATTATTTCATTCTTTCTGTGCCTGAGTAGTAGTCCATTGCATGTATGCAGCATATCTCCTTTAAGTCATTTCCTCTTAAGTGGAGCATTGAGGGGGCTGGGCCAAGATCCACGGGAAACAGAGGGTCAGGGCTGCTCCCCTGGGAGCAGGACTAGCCCCTCAGATGGACACAGGGCCTACGGCGCGAGTCTGGAGGACTTTGGAACTGCCCTAGGTGGTGGTTGCTGCCTGCCGTCCTCCTCTCTGGGAATGGAGGGGTCTGCCGTGATGACGCCCCCGCCCACCCTACGAGTCTCAGCACTGCCGTGGCAGGGGCCCGGCAGGGGGCTGGCCTTTCAGCTTGAGGGTGGCTGGAGGAAGAGGGCCCACCCACAGCCTCTGCCCTGGAGGACACTTCTCTGTGGACAGATCGGCCGTGTCATTTTGCTGGGAAGAAAAGAATGTGGCAGAAGGGATGTGACTGGAACTCACAGGACCAGCCTCCAGCTTTATGGTTCTCTCGTTGTCTCCAAACCCTCTGCCATCCTGGTACGTGTTTGATCTCCATCTCCTAGAGGGTGAGAGCCCACGTGGAGAGAGAAGGGTAGACCAGTATCCCCATGGAACCCAGCCCTCGGTGACTCAGCTGGAATGGTCCAGGTGAGAAGCACAGTGGGGAACTACCCCAAGCTGGGAATCAAGCATCCCGAGTTGTTCTAGCCGCTGAGATCCAGGTGTGAGTGTTGTAAGCCACTGATGGCTGATACAGGCTGAACGGTGATGTGCTCGGGATGCTGAGCAAACCTGGGGTGAGAGGGGGCCATCATCCACTCTCTGCAGGGTCCAAGGTCCCATCTGATGGCTGTAAATCCAGGCAGGGCCACGCGTGTTTCAACCGCCTGCAGAGAGGCATCGGTCTGTCAACGAGCAGGACCCGGGCTTCCTTTTCAATCTCATCTATTTACAAATGTGCCTTCACGTTCTGGGAAATTTGCCTGAGAATTTATGGCCTCAGCAGATGGACCATCCCTTGAATCATTCATTTCCCTAAAGCTCACCTCACAACAGGAAGGGAACCCAAACAACTTTCTCCCGAGTGATCCATCAGCCTCGCGGGCTCCGCCGTGGACTGACGGACGCCCAAAGGCCTTGTATTTGCAGCTTCGTGAGTTATGCCTGCGATACTCATAAAGGTGGAGAGAATGCCGAGTATTATTCAGCTGTGAGTCACAGACAGGAAATATCTCACACAGAACAACCTCGGCTTGCGTTTGTTTAGAACTCCATAAATTTCAAACAGCTTTCATACCCAAGAAGATCTTTGCTCTTTTGGGGGCACCTCCCTGAATAAGGAAGGGCTTCCCTGGTGGCTCAGATGGTAAAGAACCTGGCTGCAATGCAAGAGACCTGGGTTCGATCCTTGGGTCCAGAAGATCCCCTGGAGAAGGAAATGGCAACCCACTCCAGTACTCTTGCCTGGAGAATTCCACGGACAGAGGGGCCTGGCGGGCTATGGTCCATGGAGTCTCAAAGAGTCGGACATGGCAGAGTGACCAACACTTTCACTGAATAAGGAGGAGGACAGGTCCTCATGTCCACTTCTTAAACAAGGAAACTGAGGCACAGCCCTCACATGTGAAGGCAAAACTGAGCAAGTTGACCATTTGCAAAATATAAGATTCTGAGTGCTTCTGGCTGAGTTCACTTCCTATCTGTCGATTCAGGCACATCCGAGATTTTCAGTGCACGTTTGATAAACATGTTTTGCCATAAAAGGACCTTGTCTAACCTGACGACCTGAACCCCAAATAGACAGGCTAGTGCATAACAGGCACTCAGGTGATGTTCTTTGAGTGGAACTGAATTAACATCAGTGTAAATCATCTCATAGCTGTTTCCTTTATTGAAATGTTATTTTTTTTTAAATCGTGTGCTAATTTGGTTCAGCTCATCTACTGGATACCCAGGTCCTGGGAACTGTGAACATAAATGGCCTGCCAACCCCAGAAAGGTGTAGGCAGACGGTAGAACCCAAATTTAATACTAGAATTCACCAACCCCTTTGGCAGTTTCGAACACATCTGCACTTCAGCTGCGTGCTCTGATGACCACAAACACCCTCTGGACCTCAGCTCTCCACCCAAGAGCCGGTCGTCCTGGGGACGAGGGTGCAGGAGGCAGATGTTCTCAGCAAGCGTCCATCACAGGGAAGAGGCCCTTCCTGTTGACAGATGTCCACAGCCCTGCCATTGCAAGCAACAGACTCCACCTAACAAACACTCTAATCAGAGACAAAGGCTCCATGCTACTCCATGGATGCAACTCAGATCTGCCTCCTCGTTTGTCAAGATTCAGCTGAAGACCACCTGCCCACAGACATCTCTTTCCTTCTGCAGAGGTAGCATCCTGGACCCCCATCATGACTCCACTTAGCCCTCCTCACTCTCCCCTCCCTGAGGCCATGTAGACCTTCCCACTGTGGTTGCACTTCCCGCCTCCGTGCCTGGGTCATGAGGCCCATGGACTCAACCCTTCACTTCCCTGAATCCTCAGGCCTGGAGCTCCTGGAAAGCTTCTGAAGCTGAGAATCACACTGGGAATTCTTACCTCCCACATCCAGGCGTTGATCCCTGCCCCTTTCCTGTCGCCCACTCTGCCTGGTCTGAGTCCCTTTCCATCTCCTAATTTCTGAGCCTGTGGTTGGATGTTGAGGGTGGGAGGGTTCATCATTTGGGACTCATAGCTTGATTCCTTTCTTCACACACCTCCAAATGGAAATGGGTCTTCCCGCTCCAACTCAAGATGAGCACTCACCTTGTTTTCTTGCCTGAAACCCATGGGCCTTCTTAGCATGTGCCAGGGAGGGGTGGGTGGTCCTCTCACAGAAGGGGAAGAGTCACGGTCAGAACCACACCTGGGTCTGGTTCAGGGGCAGAGGGGGTGGAGGTAGGTCTGGGGAAGGGGGTGAGGTTTTCAATCTCCAACAAGTTTCTTGGTGATGCTCTCGGGGAACCCCTAGCATCAGTGGTACCTGGTGTGGACTCCTGGAATCAGAAATAACAGCTGCATGGCTCTGGGAACATGGCTTCTCTACTCATGTCTGTGACAGCACGACAGGGGTGCCCCTCTCCTTGGGTTATGAGCGAATGAAAAGCTCTTCCTGACTAAGCAGTTGTCGAAGTGGTGATGGTGTCAAGCAAATCATGCAGCTCCTTCACACAGGAAAAGATGCAAGAACCTCAACAACAGAAAGAGGAGAGCTCTCGAGGCACAGAACGGCATCAAAGACCTTAAAAGCATGTTGCTAAGTGAAAGAAACCAACCTGAGCATGCTGTTTACTGTATGATTGAAAGTCTACGACAGTCTGGGAAAGGCGGACATGGAGACGGTACAAAACACCAGCAGTTGAAAGGAGAGAGGGAGGGAAGGACAGTGAGAACACAGCGGGCTTTTAGGGAACAAAAGCCAGAAGGACAGTGAGAACACAGTGGGCTTTTACGGAACAAAAGCCATCAGTGTGGTAGTTCGTGGCAGGCTCACGTCTCTATGAGCAAGTGCAAATGCACAGCAACGTCAAAGTGTTAGCCGCTCAGTCATGTCCGACACTTTGTGAGCTCATGGACTGTAGCCCACCAGGCCCCTCTGTCCCTGGGATTCTCCAGGCAAGAATACTGGAATGGGTTGCCATTTCCTTCTCCAGGGGATCTTCCTGACCCAGGAGTTGAACCCAGGTCTCCTGCATTGCAGGCGGCTTCTTTACCCTCTGAACCACCCAAAAAGTGAACCTTGCTGTCAGCTGCGGACTTCAGTTACTAATAGTACATCAACACTTGTTTGGCTGTTGTCACAAACACACAACATTTGTGCAAGATGTTAAAGACCGAGAACTGTGTGAGCAAGTTTATAGGAACTCTGTACTTCCTGCCTCATTTTTATGCAAACTGAAACTACGAAAATGAAGTCTTTTCGTTAAAAAAATAAACATTAACTGATATTTCAAACTAAAAGAGAGGCATAGAACTTGGGGCTTCCCAGGTGGCTCCGTGGGTAAAGAATCCACCTGCAATGCAGGAGACACAGGAGACTTGTGTTTGAACCCTGGGTCCAGAAGATTCCCTGGAGGAGGAGATGGCAACCCACTCCAGTATTCTTCCAGGAGAATCCCATGGAGAGAGGAGCCTGGCAGCCTACAGTCCGTGGGGTAACAGACTCGGACGTGACTGAAGCGACAGTGTATAGAGTACATGCGCACAAAGTAAATTAGCCGCTGACAAGCGGTGACAAGCAGGCTGCAAAGAGCTGGGACCCGCTGCCCTGCCTTCAGCCTCTTCCTGCCCTCTCCACGCCCCACAACAAAAAGAAAGAAGAGAAGCCAGTCACAAAGCTACCAGCAGTGCACCAGCCCAGGCTACTGGGTCCGCGCAGAGCTGCCCTTTGCAATCCTGTGAGGGGTTTCACAAGCTTTGGGGCCTCCCCTTCCCTGGAGCTTAGGACGTGACAGGTGCTAGTAATTCATGACAGCTCTTCCTAAAGGGCTTCTCCAGGGCCAGGCAAGAGGAGTGTGGTCCCAGCAAAGGCGTCCTTAGAGGGTTTGTCCTGCAGAGTTGCGCCCGCCTGAGACCTGCACCCGGTACCACATCCCGCAGGTGCGGTCCCGGTCTTGGGGGTCCTGGGGCCCCTGGGGGTCAGGACGGCCCACCCAGCCTTGCTCCACTCTGCTCAGCCCTGGCCCGGAACCTTGGCCTAAGCAGTAGAATATCCTTTTTCTGCTGGAATAGAGAGCACTTGTGCATGGGAGCAATTGTGAAAAATCTCCTTCCTGTGGTTCCTGGTAATTTAAAGGTCAGGTTATCATATCATTTGTCAGTAAAACTGGGACACATTTGAGGATAAGTGATAGGAAACAAGACAAACGATTAAAATCATAGGTACATGGCATTTGTTGTTATCGTTGTTCAGCTGCCCAGTAATGTTGTACTCTTTGCGACCCTACGGACCGCTTTTACAAAGAAAATACTTATGTATATGTGTATATACAGGTGTTTACAAATATGCGTATACTCAATATAAATAGGTATATATGGACACAAGTATATATCCATATATCCATATCCATACATACATATATATAAACACAAATTAATTAATTGGTTTTGCTATTATTTTGATTATTCCAGTAAATTTGGAAAACTCAGCAGTGGCCACAGGACTGGAAAAGGTCAGTTTTCATTCCAATCCCAAAGAAAGGCAATGCCAAAGAACGCTCAAACTACCACACAATTGCACTCATCTCACATGCTAGTAGAGTAACTCTCAAAATTCTCCAAGCCAGGCTTCAGCAATATGTGAACCGTGAACTTCCTAATGTTCAAGCTGGTTTTAGAAAAGGCAGAGGAACCAGAGATCAAATTGCCAACATCTGCTGGATCATGGAAAAAGCAAGAGAGTTCCAGAAAAACATCTATTTCTGCTTTATTGACTATGCCAAAGCCTTTGTGTGGATCACAATAAACTGTGGGAAATTCTTCAAGAGATGGAAATATCAGACTACCTGATCTGCCTCTTGAGAAATTTGTATGCAGGTCAGGAAGCAACAGTTAGAACTGGACATAGAACAACAGACTGGTTCCAAATAGGAAAAGGAGTTCGTCAAGGCTGTATATTGTCACCTTGTTTATTTAACTTATATGCAGAGTACATCATGAGAAACACTGGACTGGAAGAAACACAAGCTGGAATCAAGATTGCCGGGAGAAATATCAATAACCTCAGATATGCAGATGACACCACCCTTATGGCAGAAAGTGAAGAGGAACTCAAAAGCCTCTTGATGAAAGTGAAAGAGGAGAGTGAAAAAGTTGGCTTAAAGCTCAACATTCAGAAAACTAAGATCATGGCATCCGGTCCCACCACTTCATGGGAAATAGATGGGGAAACAGTGGAAACAGTGTCAGACTTTATTTTTCTGGGCTCCAAAATCACTGCAGATGGTGACTGCAGCCATGAAATTAAAAGACGCTTACTCCTTGGAAGGAAAGTTATGACCAACCTAGATAGCATATTCAAAAGCAGAGACATTACTTTGCCAACAAAGGTTCGTCTAGTCAAGGCTATGGTTTTTCCTGTGGTCATGTACGGATATGAGAGTTGGACTGTGAAGAAGGCTGAGCGCCGAAGAATTGATGCTTTTGAAGTGTGGTGTTGGAGAAGACTCTTGAGAGTCCCTTGGACGGCAAGGAGATCCAACCAGTCCATTCTGAAGGAGATCAGCCCTGGGATTTCTTTGGAAGGAACGATGCTAAAGCTGAAACTCCATTACTTTGGCCACCTGATGTGAAGAGTTGACTCATTGGAAAAGACCCTGACGCTGGGAGGGATTGGGGGCAGGAGGAGAAGGGGATGACAGAGGATGAGATGGCTGGATGGCATCACTGACTCGATGGACGTGAGTCTGAGTCAACTCGGGGGTTGGTGATGGACAGGGAGGCTTGGCGTGCTGCAATTCATGGGGTTGCAAAGAGTTGGACACAACTGAGCAACTGAGCTGATCTGATTATTTTGATATCCCTATAAAATAATTCTATTCAAAAATCATTTTAAGAAATTCATTTCAAAGAATAGCATATATCTGTGATCATTAAAGCACAACTTGAAACGTTTGTTTATGTTGATTATCTTAATTTTAAAATCAAACAGTTGCTTAAGCTTAAGTTTGATATGCATGCACGTGCATTGCTCTATTTCTTAGCTGCACCCGTGTCAAATATATGCTACTAGCATTTTTCTAAAGAATGTGTTTTTGATGTGGTTTAGATTTTAATAGTTTTGAAACAGTGTCTATAATATTTTTTCAAAGATGAATTTTATGGGTAATACACTTGAAAGTGAGAACAAGTTAAACGACCCTTCTTTTCTACACTGTAATATTTTATACTGAGAAAATATTTCCTCTACAAGCCCTGAGGTATCCACTAAGCTCATAGCATTGTTGTTCAAATGTGGAAACTCTCATGTCTAACTTTTTATTGAAGTATGCAAATATATCAGTCTTTGTATTTTCACATGTGTACTCTATACTGAATTCTTCAGGCGAAACAGAAATACTACAGAATAGAACCTTGAATCTTTAGGAAAGACTAAGGAGAAAATATATGGATAAACATATTATTTTCTTCTTTATTTCTTTAGCACATGTGATGGTTTAAAGCAAATGTTACACTATTGTATTCTGGTATTTAAAACATATGTACAAAAACGTATGATCACTGTAGCATGTTAGATTGCTCATGTTAGATCGTTTCAGCCGTGTCTCATTCTCTGTGACCCCATGGACTGTCGCCCACCAGGCTCCTCTGTCCACGGGCTTCTCCAGGCAAGAACACTGCAGTGGGTTGCCATTTCTTTCTCCAGGGGATTGTCCCGACCCGGGGATGGAGCCCACGTCCCCTGCAGCTCCCACACTGGCAGGAGGGGTCTTCGCCACCGTGTGCCCGGGAAGCCCCAGAGCAGATGCAGTGTTGCGGTCGCTGCTGTCGTTCAGTCTCCAGTCACGTCCAAGTCTGTGATCCCGTGGACGGCAGTACTGCAGGCTCCCTAGGACTTCACCATCTCCTGGAGTTTGCTCAGACTCATGTACATTGACTCGGTGGTACCATCCGACTATCTCATCCTCTGTTGCCCTCTTCTCCTCCTGCCCTCAGCATCAAGGTATTTTCCAATGAGTCGACTGGCCAAAGTTGGAGCTTCAGCTTCAGCATTAGTCCTTCCAATGAATATTCAGAGTTGATTTCCTTTAGGATTGACAGGTTTGATCTTGCAGTCCAAGGGACTCTCAAGAGTCTTCTCTAGCACCACAGTTCGAAAGTATCAATTCTTCAGTGTTCAGTCTTCTTTATGGTCCAACTCTCACATCCATACATGACTACTGGAAAAATCATAGCTTTGACTATAGGGACCTTTGTTGGCAAAGTGATGTCTCTGCTTTTTAACGCACTGTCTCAGTTTGTCATAGCTTTTCTTCCAAGAAGCAAGCGTCTTTTAACTTCATGGCTACTGTCACATGTATATCTATATACTATTAGTTCAAAATAAGACATGAAAGGCAAAAGAGAGGGGGAAAATCAGGTGGCATAAACAGCAAATTGATGGACAAAATCAAACTCTTCAGTAACTGCAGTCATGTAAACAGACTGAAAAATCCAACAAAGTTCAGGGATTTTTTCAGAATAAATAAAAATGTAAGACTTAACTGTACACTTTCTGTAAGAAGTGTTTTTGAAATACAATAATGTAGGTGGGCAAATGGATGTAAAGGGATAGGATCATATATGTCTTGCAAACAGCATAAAAGGATAGGAATGGCTCTTACTGTCAAATAAAGTAAACTCAAGATGAAGAGGATTAGCAGAGATAAAGAGGATTTCATAATAATAAAACTACAAACTCTTTAGGAAGACATAGCAATCAGAGAAGTAAATATGCCTAAGAAGAGCTTAAAACTACAGATTAAAAAACTCACAAATTTAAAGGGAAAGTAGACCTTCATACTTGATGATGCAATGCCTCTCTTTTAGCAATTAGCAGGCCAGGTAAACCAGCCACGAAGATTGACATGGAAGGTCGGAACTACGGTGCCAGTCACCTTCACCAAATCGATGCCATAGACCATTACACACAAGCACTTCAAGACTCCTTTTCAAGGACACATGACGAGGTCATCAAGACAGACCATATACTGGATCATGAAACAGGTGTCACTGCAGGTCACCTTTAAATGCTATGGAATATGTTCTCTAACTAAAGTGGAATTAAGTTAGAAATCAACAACAATAGAATATCTGGAAAATCCATATATATATATATATATATATATATATATATATATATATACATGGAAATTAAATACTACACCCCTAAATAATCACAGGTCAAAAAAGAAATAAAAAAGAGAAACAAAGAAAATAGGAAATCATTTTTACCAGGATGTTAATGAAATATTGCAGAATAAAACTCTCTAGGATGTATTACGGCAGCACTTTAGGGGAAAGTGCTTATAGCATTAGAGTCTAATATTAGGAAATAATAGTGCAAATTCAATAATATAAAGGTCTATATTAGTAGCTAAAAATAGAAAGTTAATTCAAAGTAGCAAGGGGGAAAATAAAGATAAGAACTGAAATCAATACAGAGAAAAGAAAAATGACAAAGAAGTGAATGAATCCACTCGTTTTTGGATTAAAAAATCGATAAGCTTCTAAATGATTCGTGAAAAAAGAAAAGGAGAATATAAATTAGGGATAATGTGAATAACAGAGGAGACGTAACTGTAGATCCTGAGGATTCTTAGTGGAAATAAGGAATTAATGTGAAGACACTTTTGCTAATATATTTGATAAATTAGGTGAATTTATTGAAACAAAGTGTATCAGAATTGACTCAAGATAAAATAGAAAACCTGAAAAGCCCCAAATCTGTAATAAATGGGAGAATGTACTTTTTCCATGGAGGGAGGACCCAATCCACGTGTTCGATATCACTTGTCCCCAAAATGATTTTTAGGCCCTGTGCAATCCCTGAGACAATTCTACAAGGCATTTTTGTAGTATCTGCCAACTTGGTTTGATACTTTACAAAGAAATATACAATATCTAGGATATCAAAAGAAACCGTTTTTTAAAAGTACTTAGTACACTTACACGCCTGACTTCAAAACCTACTATAAAGCTGCAGTCATTAAAGACATGTGGCACTGGGATAATAACAGAAAGGTTGACTGCTGAACTATAACAAAAAACCCCCAAACATAGTACATACATTTTTGAAGAATAGCATCCAGGCAAGACAATGTGGAAAGGAAAGTCATGTCAACAAGTAGAGCCAGAGCAGGACCTCGTCAGGGAAAAGGAAACCTCAAATCTGGACCCTCACAACATATTAACCAAAAAAAAAAGAACCGTAACAGTTCTGGAGGAGAAGACAAAAGAGTAACTTTGACTTGAAGATGAGTAAAGATTTCTTTTTTAACATACAGGAGACAATACACACAAAAGAATAAAGAATAATGAATTTGACTTCATCAATTCACATCTTCTCATGAAAAGACAGTCTTAAGAAAACTAAGGAGTAAGCCACAGATTGGAAGAAAGTATTTTTATTGAGACTAAATAAATCCCAGAACTCAATGAGGAAAAGACTAAATATGAGCCAAAGATTTTAAGGAAGATACATGAATGGTCAGTAAACACATGAAAAAGGGTTAAACATCATTAGCTATCAGGAAATGTAAGCATAAACCAAAATTGGGTGCATCATTTATCCACAATTAACAAAACAGCTGAAGCAAAAACCACTGGCCACACCCAATGCTGGGGAGGGTGTAGATCTGTCAGAACTCTCCTATGTTTTTGGTGACATTTTAGAAAGCCACCACCACTCTGCAAAATATTGGGCAGTTTCTTCCAAAACAAACATATGCCCATGAAGTGAAATCATATGTCTGTAAAAAGACTTACTCAAGAATGTTCCTCGCAGTTTTATTCATAATAGCCACAAACTGGAGACAACCCGTGTATCCTTCAACAGTGAAACTGATACACAGACCGTGGTATATTCACAACATAAGCTGTTGTATATTGAGCAATGGAAAAAGAAATACTAGCGATATTCAACCACGTGGATGAATCCCCAAATCATGCTGAGTGCAGGAAATCTTTCCCCTAAAGATCTGCACCATACGATTCCATGTATATGAGGCTCTAGAACAGATGGAACCAATCTCTGGTGAAATGAATAAAAGCAATGATTGCCTCTTGGGATGGAGGTAGGGTGGAAAGGAAAAAGGGGGAATGAATATATTCTGTATCTTTTCTGTTTAGCCAGTGTATTTACCAATATTACCCTAAAAATCGTGCACTTCACAGCTCACAAATTCTAACTGAAAAGAATCATTAGCATGTGTAAAACTGAGTTAGTACTCTGCACGCAGAAAAATTTAAGAATGAAATGTGCTAATGTCTACAACTCACATTGAAATGAATCCGAAAGATACAATGGATTGATGAATGAATAGAAAGGTGGATAGATACGTGAAAAACAAGTAAAATAAACTGCCAATGGTCCAGCGAATGTGGTGGGTGTATGGACGTTCTCTGTACAATTCTTACAACTTTTCTATATATTTGAAACTTCATAATCAAACATTGAGGAAACGAGAGTTTCACCAACCAGACCTTCTCCTCACATGATAGATTCCAAAATGTAATTGCAGAATATCAGAATTAAATCTCCAATTCAGTTCAGTCGCTCAGCTGTGTCTGACTCTTTGCAACCCCCTGGACTGCAGCACGCCAGGCCTCCCTGTCCATCACCAACTCCTGGAGCTTGCTCAAACTCATGTCCATTGAGTCAGTATTGCCATCCAACCATCTTATCCTCTGTCATCCCCTTCTCCTCCTGTCTTCAATCTTTCCCAGCATCAGGGTCTTTTCAAATGAGTCACTTCTTTGCATCAAGTGGCCAAAATATTGGAGTTTCAGCTTCAGCATCAGTTCTTCCAATGAATATTCTGGACTGATTTCCTTTAGGATGGACTGGTTAGATCTCCTTGCAGTCCAAGGGACTCTCAAGAGTCTTCTCCAACACCAAAGTTCAGAGGCATCAAATCTTCAGTGCTCAGCTTCCTTTATAGTCCAACTTCACATCCATACATGACTGCTGGAAAAACCATAACTTTGACTAGATGGACCTTTGCTGGCAAAGCAAGGTCTCTTCTTTTTAATATGCTGTCTAGGTTGGTCATAGTTTTTCTTCCAAGGAGCAAGTGTCTTTTAATCTCATGGCTGCAGTCACCATCTGCAGTGATTTTGGAGCCCAAGAAAATAAAATCTGTCACTATTTCCATTGTTTCTCCATCTGTTTGCCATGAAGTGATGGGACCGGATGCCATGATCTTAGTTTTTTGTATGTTGAGCCTTAAGCCAACTTTTTCATTCTCTTTCACTTCCATCAAGAGGCTCTTCAGTTCTAGGGATAGAAAATGAATGACATTAAATTAGGAGAGAAGTCAGCTGATCAGATTGAACAGCAATGTCTCCCGGAGTGAACCAGAGCTCTGCTTTTGCAGCTACCCAGGATCTCTCTGAGGACACGCATCTTGCGGGGATGAAGGACCTCTGAAGAAGATGCAGACACTCCCTCCCACACCTGTGTCTTCCGGCTCTCACGTGGGGAACAATACTGACCGTCTTACTCAAGACACATGTACATCATGTGAATTCCTGAAGAAGCAGAAGCTCATTTCTTCATTTCTATGCTATGGGTACTTTATTTTTGAATGCCTCAGTGGTGAAAGTTATTGCAAAATAAATGCATCCCCAAGAACCATATATAGACTCGTACCATATGGCTAAAAAATAGAACTACAGCCGGATTGTTCCGACCGCTGTCTATGTGCTTCGTGGCGCGACTATCCTGCCCCCAGCCCCCAGCCCCATTTCACAAACATTCCATGCTCCTCTTGCTTATGAAGTCCCAGGAGGAAGGTTTTCATATTTAATCACTGTCGCAGCTCAGGCGCTAGACAGGATCACAGCAGAAGCCAGAAATGTGGGTGGAAGGCTACCAGCCCACCTGGCTCATTTTAAGGCAGTTGTTAATGATGCTTCATCTAAGGATACAACCCCTGGCAGAATGCTGAGCTGAACAAGAGCATGAGACTGCCTTCAGCAGACTGGAGCGTGTGGCCATCCTATTAGAGGGGTTCCAGATGGCCCCACGGAACAGGCTGACCTGGTCAGCTCAGTCTGTCCACAGACCTCTCCCAGGAGCACTGCCACAGCCAGCGTGAGCGAGGCTCATCCAGACAGACCCTGCTCCTGCCTCCCGGATGAGGGAGGTGAGCCTAGCTGTGCTCAGGTAAGTGACTGATAGATTTTCCAGGTATGTGTAATTAAACAGCTTTCATGTATAATGAAGACATAAAGCCTCATTTATTTCAGAGCAATCTCCATGGGCTTCATAGAAAGAAGGCATTATCTCGCATTTAGTTTCTGAAATGTTGGAATATTAGAGATTTCGGATTCTGCTCGTCTGTGAATAATTCCCTGGATCCCTCAGGTGCTGGATGGCTGGTGCTCAGAAGCTGTGGGGGCACATGTAGAGCACGGGATGGGTCTGCCTTCCGTAGAGCTTCCCCTAAGCGCCCCGGAGAATATGTTTGCGGGGATTTGGGGACCAAGTGTACAATGATCAAATTAAACAGATATTAGTATACCTTCTCTCTCTCTTTTTTTAGTCTGGCATCATTTTCAAAACCATGATGTTGAGCTTAAAATTAAGTCTTAGACATCATGGATTTTAAGACACATCAACAATTAATTATGGATTTTCTGGTTGTAAAGGGAAAATGACACTCCATGTAAGCCTTGCTTGTACAATATATCCCATATTAGAAATGATAAAGAAAGAAAGAAAGTCAAGTCACTCAGTCGTATCTGACTCTCTTCGACCCCATGGACTGTAGCCTACCAGGCTCCTCCGTCCATGGGATTTTCCAGGCAAGAGTACTGGAGTGGGTGCCATTGCCTGCTCCAGATCTTCCCGATCCAGGGATTGGACCCGGGCCTCCTGCATCATAGGCAGATACTTTACTGTGTGAGCCACCAGGGAAGTTATAAGCTGTGGAGAAAAAGAACAACACCGACTACTAGAATACAAAACACATCCCCTGTGGAAGTGCTCCTTTCAGCACAGCCAGCCCCTGGTCCCTCTGCTCACTGGTTGGTACACGGCTTCCCAGTCTCTGCATATTAGTTACACAGGTAGCCTACACACACCTGGGCAGGAGCTGCCAAGTTCAACCATCTGAAAGGCCACTTCTGAATGCCCAAAGTACTAGGATATCCAGAGCATTGTGTGCCTCAGCCTGATATGATAAAAGAACCGTGGCTCTGATTAAGGGCTCTGCGTTCCTGTGCAGCACAGTTGACACAAATTTTGCTAAATCGTCACAAACAAAAACATAAGTGAGCCGTGACTGCCCCGCTCGGCTGGTGAGGAAACTCAGACGAGGAGGGTGTGCGTCCTCGCTGGTCGTCACTCACCCCTGCGGGCCCCTCCCGGGTGCAGGAGCTGGCCCTCGGCCTCTCACTCCTGCGTCCCCGCTGGGTCCTCCCCTTGGGCTCCAAGCTGGAGAAAGGTCCCCGAGGTTAGAACGGAGCCAGCCAGTCACCTGGGCTGCTGCCCCCTCGGTTCTTCTCTGAAGCTGGGCTCCTTTGGCTCTGCATTTTCTTCCTTCCAGCTTCGAATACAAGACTAAATATTTGACCATCCTATATCCTATATGTAGAGGGTTTTTTTTTCCTCTCCAATGGATATTATGTACCTGGTTAAGACAGTTCCCTTTTAGTCTCAGTTTGCAAAGATCTTCCTTGTTATCAAAAAGAATATTGATTTTGTAAAATCATTTTACGGTACCCATCTTATGACTGGACAGTTTTTCAGTGTTCATCTGTTGATAGGGTAAATTCGTTTACCTTGAGTGATACACCAAACTCATGTTCTAGGAATAACCCCCATTTTGTCACAACAGACTGCGTATTTTCATATATTTCAGGCAACTCCAGAAACACTGAATGTTTGGTTTCAGACCACTGCAATAAAACAAGTATTTTATCTTGGTTTCCTAGAGTATGTAAGTTACTTTTACACTATGTTGTTATCTGTTAAATGGCGATGGCGTTACGCCTAAACAAAGTACACACCTTAATTTGAAAATACCTTGTTACTAAAAAATGTTATAACCTGAGCTTTCAGTGGGTCATAGTAGTAGTATCAAAGATCACTGATCACAGATCACATTAACAAATATAATAATAAGGAAAAAGCTTGAAATGTTGCTAGAATTCTCAAAATGTGATGCGAGAGTCACAAAGTGAGCAAATGCTGTTGAAAGAAAAATGATGTCTTGTTCAACACATGGCCGCCCATAAATTTGTAAAAAAACACAGTATCTATGAAGTGCAATAAAGTGAAGGGCAAAAAAATGAGGTGTTTGTACTGGATCGAGTTTACTAATATTTTGTAAATTTTAGTATGTTTACATTTTATTTAGCATTAGCATTAGCCTGCAATTTACTTTCTCCTACTGTCTGGGATCTTAGTAACAATTCTTACATAATTCTCATAAAAAGAAAGGTCAAGTGCTTTTCTTATTTTATAATATGAAAGAGGTTGGAAAACAATAAATTTTTCTCTGTTTAAAATGGCTGAGTGTTAGTCACTCAGTCATGTCCAACTCTTTGCAACCCCATGGACTGTAGCCCGCCAGGCTCTTCTGTCCATAGGAATCTCCAGGAAAGGACACTGGAGTGGGTTGCCATGTCCTTCTCCAGGGGATCTTCAGACCCAGGGACTGAACCCCGGTCTCCTGCACTGCAGGTGGATCCTTTACTCTCTGAGCCGCCATAGGTTGAAGTTACTTCCCTAAAACTGACTGGACCTTGAGGAATCTTTATACAGATATTTTAAATTACTGTTTCCAGTTCTATGATGGTTGTTTCTTGAGTTGATTTGTAATTCATATTTTCTGACATATCTTATTCATTTTCATTTTTAAGTAAAGTATGATTAGTCATATCCTCTTTTTAACCTTTTAATCTCTGGCAACAGTGTTCTTCTTATGCTTCATCTTTCTTCCTCTTCGTGCTTCAGTCTGGATATTCTCTACTGAGTTACATTCCAGTTCACTAATCCCTTCTTTGATGAAGGATTGGCTGTTAAGCTCATTTATTAAGTTCTTAATTTCAGCTGTTAATTTTTTAATTTCTAGTTCATTAGTTTCTAGTTTCTGCTATAATAAATACAACAAATTCGATGGCTTCAAACAACGCACATTTATTATCTACAATATTTCAATGTACCGAAACATACTTAAGGACTTGAAGGATAGGGATGTGAACATCTTTGGGAAGAGGTATAACAGGAAGTCCCCTACATACGAGCCTTCAAGCTTCAGCTTTCAAAGATGAGAAGGTGGGCTTGCGTGTCTGATCACACAGGTTAGTTCATGTACCTGGCATACTTTTCCAGGTACTGTATTGTAAGATTGCAAATGTTTCCTTTATTTGTTCTGTTAATTTTTTGCATATTTGTGTCTGAAAAATATCATAAACCGATTACAGCACAGCACTATGGAGCTGATTGCGTCAGTGGGGTACCTACGGAAACCGCTTACAGCACAGCACTATGGAGCTGACTGCGTCAGTGGGGACCTGCGGCTAACTCTGCTGGACCTACGAACAAACCGGACTGACGAATGTGCTCTCAGAACAGAACTTGCTCCTATGTAGGGGACGTGTCTGCCTGCGTCTGCCTTTTGGCCTCCAACAGCTTATGTTTGTCCCACATGCAAAACGCGTTCATGCCATTCCAGTGTTCCCAGAAGTTCCGCAATTCATCGCAGCACGAATGCAGAGCCCCAGGTCTTCTAAGTCTTACCAGTTCAATAGTTCTAAACCTTATCATTTAAACCATCTACGATTCCGGATGAAAACCTGCATATAATCCATCCTCGGGCAACATTCTTCTCCATCTGTAAACCTGGGAAACTCAAGAAATAAGTGATCCGCTCCAAAATAAAATAACGGGACAGAAATGGGATGCGGGTTTTAGGCATTTCCATTCAAGAGAAAACGGAGGGGGATGGGGGTCCTTGGTCCCTTCTAGGGGTTCAACTGAGCATCCGAGCAGTTCAGTAAAGATTGTACTCTTGGGCTGGTCAGGGTGTGAATAACCCTGGAAATTGTTTCCCTAGTCCGAGTGTGGAGAATGTGTTTATGAAAAGATATATTGTCTTCCAGGTCTTAGAAGCTCTGTTCTTCAGAGCACAGTATTAAGTGGATGCTAATTTTTGCTTAGCACAAGAAAAATACTTCCTACTCCCTTCTGGTATCCAGTGTTTCTTAAGATAATTCAATTGCCATTCATCACTTTTTTGTGTAGATAATGTTTCTTCCTTTTCTAATTGCCTTTGAGATCTTTCCTTTGTCCTCGTTTTGCTGAAGTATTACTTCACTTAATCTAATCACAGACTTATTTTCCTTTAGTGTGTGTGTGCTCAGTCGCTCAGTTGTGTACAACCCTTTGAGGCTTCATGGACTGTAGTTCACCAGGCTCCTCTGTCCCTGGAATTCCCAGGCAAGAATACTGGAGTGGGTTGCCATGGCCTCCTCCAAGGGATCTTTCTGACCCAGCAATTGAACCCATGTCTCTTACATCTCTTGCATTGGCAAGTAAATTCTTTACCACTGCCTCCACCTGGAAAACCCTTATTTAGTTTGTGCTAAGTCACTTGAGTCGTATCTGACTCTTTTGACCCCATGGACTGGAGCCCACCAGGCTCCTCTGGCCAAGGAACTCTCCAGGCAAGAACGCAGGAGTGGGTTGCCGTTTCTCTCTCCGGGGTCTTCTCCACTCAGGGACCCAGCCTGCATCTCCTGAGCGCCCTGCGTTCACCAGTGGGTTCTTTACCGCTAGTGCCACACGAGGCTGGCTGCTGTTAATAGCAGAGGAAAAAAAATCATTTCAACCGGGTTTCTCCAGAGTCTGAAGAATATCATGGCTATCCTGTGTCCAAAAATCATCTTTCCTTTCTGTAGCCATAGTTTTATAACTAAAATATAGACCAAACTGTGCTCAAATTGACTGTGATAAGAGGGGCAAAGGGGCAGAAAGAAACATGCTAGAGAGGGGGAAGCTAGCTTCCGTCTCCCCTCTGGGGGACACGGGAGGTTAGAAAGGGCTTAGCTGCTGGAGAGGGAGACAGGCAGATGGGGTTCGGGTGGGGCGGTGTAAGGCCACAGCAGGACAAAGAAAGAGGGGAAGGGGCGAGGGGCCGCTCTTAGAGCCGTGGGCTGCTTCAAGACAGAGCCGACTGAGAAAGTGAGATTTGATCAACTAAACTATAATTTTGGTGCTGTAATATGGACAATCGTTCCCACAAACCGCATCATTCTTTTTCCAATTGTAACTTCTCTTCAGACGGTTTTAAGTTTGCTTCACGTGCCTTACGGTAGGCAGAGAGGAGGATCCAGGCTTAGACTGACTGAGATTTGCGGGGAACTCTGTCATTCACTGTTGCCCTGGTTCAGTCGCTCCAGTCACACTCGACTCTGAGACCCCACGGACTGCAGCACGCCAGGCTTCCCTGTCCTTCACCATCTCACGCAGTTTGTTCAAACTTATATCAATTCAACTGATGATGCCATCCAACCATCTCACCCTCTGTCATCCCCTTCTCCTCCTGTCTTCAGTCCCTCCCAGCATCGGGGTGTTTAATGAGTCAACTCTTCGCATCAGGTTACCAAAGTGTTGGAGCTTCAGCCTCAGCATCAGTCCTTCCAATGAATATTCAGGACTGATTTCCTCTAGGATGGACTGGTTGGATCTCCTTGCAGTCCAAGGGACTCTCCAGAGTCTTCTCCAACACCACAGTTCAACACTTATGATTCATAAGTTCTGGCAAACTCTTGGCCAGTCTCTCTTTGGGATATCACTTCTTGTTTTCTTTTCTGGATATAAAAGAATATCCATTTTCCTTTCTCTTGCTTTCTGGAACTCCAATTAGAGGTATTAGAATTTCTCATTCTATTTTCCAAGTCTCTTAATCTCTCTTTCACACTTGGTTGTCTAAGTTACACTCTTGTAATTTCTTGACATTTATGTTCCAGTTCACTGATGTTAAATTCAAGTCATCATAAAATGTTGCTTAATCCCACACATGCACTTTTAAATGCAAATATTTTTTTTTTCATTTCCAAATATCCTATTTGCTATATTTTGTTTTAACCTGCCTGCTCAGTTTCGATAGTTTCCCATTCCTTCTTTATGCAGTCTGTCTTACTTCTTTAAATGCTCAGTTCAGTCTCTCAGTCGTGTCTGACTCTTGGTGACCCCATGGACTGCAGCACGCCAGGCCTCCTTGTCCATCACCAACTCCTGCAGCTTGCTCAAACTCATGTCCGTCAAGTCAGTGATGCCATCCAACCATCTCATCCTCTGCCCTCCCCTTCTCCTCCTGCCTTCAATCTTTCCCAGCATCAGGGTCTTTTCAAATGAGTCAGTTCTTTGCATCAGGTGGCCAAAGTATTGGACTTTCAGCTTCAGCATCAGTCCTCCCAATGAATATTCAGGACTGATTTCCTTTAGGATGGACAGGTTGGATCTCCTTACAATCCAAGGGACTCTCAAGAGTTTTCTCCAATACCACAGTTCAAATCCATCAATTCTTCAGCACTCAGCTTTCTTTTGGTCCAACTCTCACATCCATACACAACTACTGGAAAAACCATAGCCTTGACTAGATGGACCTTTGTTGGCAAAGCAAGGTCTCTTCTTTTTAATATGCTGTCTAGGTTGGTCATAGTTTTTCTTCCAAGGAGCAAAAGTCTTTTAATTTCATGGCTTCAGTCACCATCTTCAGTGATTTTGGAGCCCAAGAAAATAAAGCCTGTCACTGTTTCCATTGTTTTTCCATCTATTTGCCATGGAGTGATGGGACCAGATGCCATGATCTTCGTTTTCTGAATGTTGAGTTTTAAGCCAACTTTTTCACTCTCCTTTTTCAGTTTCATCAAGAGGTTCTTCGGTTCCTCTTCACTTCCTGCCATAAGGGTGGTGTTATCTGCATATCTGAGGTGATTGATATTTCTCCCAGCAATCTTGATTCCAGCTTGTGCTTCATCTAGCCCAGCGTTTTGCGTCATGTATTCTGCATGTAAGTTAAATAAGCCTGCCTGCCTGCTAAGTCGCTTCAGTCGTGCCTGACTCTGTGCGGCCCCATAGACAGCAGCCCACCAGGCTCCCCCGTCCCTGGGATTCTCCAGGCAAGAACACTGGAGTGGGTTGAGTTAAATAAGCAGGGTGACAATATACAGCCCTGAGGTACTCCTTTCCCAGTTTGGATCCCGTCTGTCGTTCCATGTCTGGTTCTAACTGTTGCTTCTGCATACAGATTTCTCAGGAGGCAGAGACATTCTTTAAATGTAGTTAATATTATTTAACACTCACTGAAAATTCTGTTCTGCCTACAATGTTGGAGACTTATGTTCAGTCCCTGGGTTGGGAAGATCTCCTGGAGGAGGTCATGGCAACGACTCCAGTATTCTTGGCTTGAGAATTCCATGGACAGAGGGGACTGGCAGGCTACAGTCCATGGGGTAGCAAAGAGTCAGACACGACTGAGTGACTGACATACATGACACATAAAAATTCTGTATTTCATAGTTTCTTGTTCTAATTTTGTGCAGATTTCTTTCAATGACTGTTGCTCCTACTCACTTGATTCGTGATAGCTCACTTCTTAAAGTGCTTTGCGATTGTATGTGTGAAAGAGAGATTGTATTTTGACATTGTCCACGAGAATTCTCCTAGGACTGGGTTTAAAGACTGTTCTTCCTGTGAGATTTGTTTTTGCTTCTGGCAGGGGCATTGGGTTGTTACAAACTCAAGTTCCTTAAAGTAAATCTTTAATGTAGAATTTTGCAACTCACATAGTTAGTATAATCTCTCACCCCAAATCTTGCCAGTAAGGCTTATGCTAAGAATTCTGGGGTCTACCAGAGCTCAGGCAGAAACTATTTCTCTCTTGGATTTTTTCTGATACTCCCACTGAAAATACAGCTAGGTCCTCTATGAAGGATCTCTGATGTAACCCGCTGTGATGGTTAACTCTGATGGCCTTATGAGGCCAAGGGCTACCTTGATAGCTGGTCAAACTTTATTCTGTAGCGTGTCTGAGGGAGTTTCCAGGAGAGATCAGCCTTTGAATCAGCTGACTGAGCAATCTCAGCCTTGCTTGTGTGGGGCGTTGTCATCTACTCCACTGAGGAGCAGATGAGAGGAGAAGAGCTCAGAAGGGCCAGTTCTCTCTCTGCTTAAGCTGGCGTTTCTGCCCTTGGGCACTGCAGCTCTGGGTTCTGGAGCTTTCAGACTCAGGACTTGATTACGACTTACACCAGTGGTCCCAAGTCTGATGCTGCGTGAGATGGTTAGATAGCATCACCAACTCAGTGCACGTGAATCTGAGCAAAATCCAGGAGACAGTTAAGGACAGAGGATCCTGGCGCACTACAGTCCATGGGGTTGCAAAGAGTTGGATACCACTTAGCGACTGAACAGCGGCGATAACAAAAGTTAAATTAAGTGATGGAAATTCACTGAATGTATAGATCATTAGATAGATCTAACTGCTAAACAAGTCTGAATTTGCTGTGTTTGTCCCTCACACACACACAAAAAAAACTAAAGATATTTGGGTCTATTAGACACATATTTTGTGCCACATTAAAAAAGGTATAAGCAACAGTTCACAATTCATTATTTTTTAGTTTTCACTAGAAATAAAAAAAATAAATTTATTTTTAGTTCTCACTAAAAATAAATAAGTAAATATGATAAATAGAAATGTATTTTGCTAAGGGAAGAGAAATGCTGGTTACTTCTAAATGAGAAAGCATCAAGGAGCAAATAAAACGAACATAGAAAGTTTTAAAAGTTTTGTGGGGAAATAAAAGGAGTTTTTATCAAGGATTTTTCTGTGTGATCAGGACTGGCTAAAATTGGAACAAATTTAATTAAGTGAATGAGTTTTAATATCAACAGAAAGCTGATACAAGACTAAACTGTGGTTTTTCTCTTTATTAAAAGGACGCAGACTTTTCCTACTGTTCCAGTCTTTATAATAAAAGATTATAAAAGACAGATCTTACATTTTGTCAAAATAACCACTTATTGCTATGTTGTCTTCACCAGGCCTTTAATTACTGAAGTAATCCTCGTCTTTTTGATATTAAAAGAGCTACATTTTGATCAGAACTATTGAGTCTTTTGTTATTTTGATTAAATGGATAACTAAGCAGTCTTTCATGGAGACCCATGATCCTATTTGACCAAGTGTTTTCAAATCTTTTGATAGTTGCGTCAAATTTCCCAAAATGGAAACTCTAAATGAAGCCTTTTTGACCTAAAACTAACTTTGAGATATGAAATATTTAAGATGGCCCCTGAAAATACATCAAAGACTTGTTCTCTCTTATAAAAACATAGATGTTAAACTAATGAGGCCTATTTGATATGTTAAATTACAAGGAAATATTGTCAGAAAAAAAGTACTACTAAGTCTTCTTTATGCTCTCTCTGTATAGCTACATATAATGTGCTTCAAAAGGTATGTGAAATTCCTGGAACTTTGGTATGTTCTGGTATACGGTTACCAGTCATAATTCTAGTTATCTTAAAATGTTTCACATAACAGAAATAGCCTAATTCTCTTGTCAATTGCATTGTAATCAGATTTTTAATTATGCCATGTTAAAGTTTTTCTCATTTACAGGGTTATTGTTTTACTCTGATGCTTCTACAAAAGATTCATCTTCAGAGATATTCATGACACTCTAGAGTATAGGTTTCTGATAAACTGTCAGATTATACCACTGAATTGGATAAGAATTTGCAGATCTCTAATGAAGAAACTTGAGTCCCTTGGACAGCCAGGAGATCAAAGCAGACAAGCCTAAAAGAAATCAACCCTGAATATTCATGGGAAGGACTGATTCTCAAGCTGAAGCTCCAGTACTTTGGGCACCTGATGTGAACAGCCAACTCATTGGAAAAGACCCCAATGCTGGGAAATAATGAAAGCCAAAGGAGAAGGGGGTGGCAGAGGATGAGATGGCTAGATAGCATCACTGACTCAGCGGACTTGAATTTGAGCAAACTCAGATAGTGGAGGATAGGGGGGTCTGGTGTGCTGTAGTCCATGGGGTCACAGAGTCGGGCACAAAGCAGCAACTGAATAACAATAAGTAAACTGATGGTTTCATAAAACTAACAAAGTTCAAAGATCAAGAATTTTTCCCATGGGACCGAATGAAGTGATGACCATATTTTGATGATTTTTTATTTTAAACAGTGCAGGTTCTTTTAAGTTTTGCTCTTGCAGATTTAAGGAAACATGTTCTCTCAAGTTATCTATGACTTGTAACAACTTGATGAAGTGTTATTTTGTAAACAAAAATGAAACATTTAAGTTTTTCTTCCCACCTGATCCCTCCTGACTTTGGAAATTCTTAGTGAGTTTTCTTATATTCATAGCAATATAGTTATTTGCATATGTTCACTAAGAATCTGTTCTCCTCATAACAGGCCACATTGGAAACATTGGTTATATTACCAAGGCTGACCCTAAAACAACTCGTGATAGGCATCCCCTAGGGATAAACATTTCCTCTCTTGCGTCAGAGCCCAGCCTCATGGCTTGTGCGTTTATAGGCTCTTGACTCTCTCTTCCCTGAAGCACTCTTTCCATTTTATCCAAATGTGTCCCTTGAACTGCAATTCTAAAGGCACCAGATAAAGCCTTTTCTTATTCGTGGCTTCCGTTTTTACTTTAAACTGGCACTCATTCCCCAATTCCAAAGTCAGAAAGTTCTAGAAGAATGATGATCATGCATACTAATGAGATTGTGTCAGCCCCAGCCCCAATCCCTTATTAATCGAATTCTAGCAATTGTGGGAGCAACCAGAGGGTCATTTAAAATAATGTGGGCTAGCAGCTTCCCTGGAGGAGGAAATGGCAACCCACTTCAGTGTTCTTGCCTGGAAAATCCCATGGACAGAAGAGCCTGGCGGGTCACAGAGAGTCAGACACAACTTATCGACTAAAGCACCACCAGCAGGGGCTTCCCAGGTGGCTCAGTGGTAAAGAATCCACCTGCCCGTGCAGGAGACACAAGTTCAGTCCCTGATCGGGGAAGATCCCACAGGCTGTGAAGCAACTAAACACCACAACTGTTGATCCTGTGCCAAGAGCCCATGCTCTGCGATGAGAAGCCGCCACAGTGAGAGGCCCGTGCACCTCACCTGGAGGGTAGCCCACACTCATCACAACCAGAGAAAAGCCCGAGCAGCAGTGAAGACCTGGCCCAGCCAAAAATAAATAGATGATAAATTTAAAAAAATTTAAGTCTAATCATGTGGGCTAATTTGCATGTTTCTTTAGGAAGAGGAACGCTAAGACCCATGAGAGATATTCTCACAGGCCTTCTGCTGTCTTTCTCTAGCCTGGTGTTTATCACATGTTGGGTGTATTTTCTCTGTGGCTGGGAAGCTGATAAGAAGATTTGTAGATTGGGATTGGAGGGAGCATGTCAGAAAATTATTTCTGGAGAACAGCATTTTCAGGCAACAAGATCTGGATTCAGGCCAAGGACCCAACCCTTCTCCTGCCCCTGGACTTTGACAGCTCACATCACCTCCTTGACCTTGGTGTCTCTGTCTGTAAAGTCTCCAGAGAGATGCTGCATGTGGGCATGCTTTGTAAATACAAGGGGAGATGGAGAAGGGCTGGAATGATCTGACTGGGAGACGGGAGCTGAGCGCTGTCCTGCCGCTCAGGTAGGCATCAGGCCCTGGGCTTGATTGCTGACAAAGGAGGAAAGGCTGCCTGGCTACGTGGCTTTTCTCTGCACTCTTGCAAGACAGGAAGCTGTAGCTGCTGCTGCTGCTAAGTCACTTCAGTCGTGTCTGACTCTGTGTGACCCCATAGATGGCAGCCCACCAGGCTCCCCCATCCCTGGGATTCTCCAGGCAAGAACACTGGAGTGGGTTGCCATTTCCTTCTCCAGTGCATGAAAGTAAAAAGTGAAAGTGAAGTCACTCAGTCGTGTCCGATTCTTAGCGATCCCATGGACTGCAGCCCACCAGGCTCCTCCATCCATGGGATTTTCCAGGGAAAAGTACTGGAGCTGTAGAGGGACAGCTAAAGGATTTTGAAACATATTTGGATTCAATTATACTGTAGCCTGCTCAGTTGGCATCTGCAAATGGAGTCAAGAAAAAAAGAAGTCTAAGATATGCAAAGGCTTTGAATATAAAAACCAAGAACGCTGTTTGGACAAATCACCTTATAATGCATTCTGGTCAATTGTGAAATGAGTTAAAAAAAAATGTAACTGAGAGTAGAGGCTTATAGTGTAAAAGAGACAACCGTGAACCCTGAAACCATTTGAGCATATGATTCGTATATTCTGTAGATACAGCTCCAAGTTCTGTATCGTTAATAATTCTTAAAATAGAATCTACGTAGAGAAAATGCTTAAAAATCAATGAGCTTTGTTTAATTATAGAACGGAGCAGTAAAACCTGAAAGTTTGGAAACTAAACTCTGGACAAAATTAAGAGTGAAGATTTCTGAATCATACAGAGGTGGAAGGGCCACTAGAAACTCAGTGTGTGCTTGTGTGTATGTGTGTGTGAGTTTTTGTGTGTGCGTGTTATTTGCTCAGTCGTGTCCAACTATTCTCGACGCCATGGACTGTAGCCCCCCAGGCTCCTCTGTCCATGGGACTCTCCAGGCAAGACTACTGGAGTGGGTTGCCACTTTCTTCTCTAACAAAACTTGGTAGACCCTGACAATTACAGGAATCTGTAAGAGTTAGAAACAGCATTAAAGGTGCCCAGGTAAAGAATCGACATTTAAGATGCCCTTCAAATCACTGTTCTCAAAGAGAAAGAACATATGACAAAGATAAAATAAAGACAACAGTGAGAAAACAAGAGATTAGAAGCACACACACACACACAAGCAAAACAATGGAATAAAAATCACACAAAACTCAGTGCCGAAACTTTAGAGGGATTGCATTTATTACTAAAGGGAGACACTGGAACGAGCGCAAAACTGAAGTCTGTCTCTACGTTATCTGACAAGAGTCCCATCTGGAGCAAAGAGATTTGGAAAGATTAAAAGTGAAGGAATAGACAGATATGTACCAAAGAAAGCACGGGAGACAATAATAATCTAAGAGTATGAGTCAAAGGAAAAATAAAAGATTAAACACGACAAAGTGGGCGATACTTTGTTGAGCTTATTTTGACACAGTGAGATGACAGTTATGAACTTTATGTACCAAATAGCAGAATCAAAGCAGGTGAAGGAAAATCAGATTGAAATATGAAGAGAATGTGTCAGACACCCAATAGCAGCTGAATAAAGCTCTTTTATCCTTTGACAGATCAAGTAGACAAAAAGTAAATGGGGTATATAAGTTCTATTTATTATAAATGGCATAATGTATATCATAGTTATGAAATCCAGTACACTGTCACTGTACAATGACATCTATTTCAACACTTATGCAATGTAAGATTACCCCATACTTAAAATTCACAGGAAACCTGACTTACAGAAAGCAGAAATTGGGTAAGGCGCCTATTTTCTTTTAAATCATAAACAGCAACATTCATAATCCAACATTTATTAAACAAATATTTATAGAGAGCCTTCGGTGTTCAAGGCCTTGTTCAAAATACTAGAATAAAATTGAGATGTGTGCTTAGTCACTCAGACGTGTCCGACTGTTTGTGACCCCATGGGCTATAGCCTGCCGGGCAAGAATACTGGAGTGGGTTGCCATGCCAAGCTCCAGGGGATCTTCCCAACCCAGGGATCGAACCCAGGTCTCCCACTTTGCAGGCAAGATTCTTTACTGTCTGAGCCACCAAGGAAACCCCAAATTGTGAGAAAAACAGGCAAAATTCCAGTCTGAATGTTTGCACTTTAATAGAGACAGACACAAAGTAACTCTATTCCTTGGTTATCCTCATTCTTCTGGCTTGAGACCCAGCTGTTCCTTGAAAGAACCACCATCCCTGTCTCTGCGTTACTTTGAGACCACTCAACCCACACACCTGGACCTCAGCCCTGGGATCTGGGCACATCTCCTTTTACACTTGTGTACAAACTCGTTTCTATCTTCTTCCTCAAGCAAAATCCTAGCCTCTCTGAACTGCGTGCCATCCTGTTAGCTGTCCAGCCTGTGAGGACGTCATCTGAGGCCCAGATCCCTGTCAGTGTTTGTTACGGATGCTGGGCCCTGCCTGTGCTCTGTGGTCCCATGTCCAGCATCCTCCATGACATCAGCGTGCCCAAGGAGCATCTCTGCTCTCTCAGGGACCCGGTCTCCTAATTCCTGGGGCTCTCTTCCGTCACCCCATCCTCTCCCGCCTCGGAGCCCAGGAAACCTTGACTCTAGACCTGCAAGAGGCAGTCACCACTCTCTCCCCAGCAGCCTTTGCTTGCTGCTCCTCTTCACCAGTCCTCGTTGTCCAACTGAAGCTCGTGTCACCGTGAAGCTGAGTTAATCGCACCACCAACCACCATCTGAAGCCCCGCCCCCCTCCTTGAGTCCTGGCTTCACCCCCCGTGCAGATTCGGTCCATCATTCCAAATCCTCTTCTTAATTTCAGCTGCCTTGTCGCTCACTTCCTCTGACACCCTGACCCCATTCTCCACCCACTCCGTACCTCGCCCAGTATGCTGAAGGTCATGGCAGCAAAACCCTCAATGTGGTTGCAGGACTTCAGTTCTTAAATTCTCCGTCACACTGGTTGACAAAATTGCCCAGTGCTCCTGACACATTTTGTAAAGCATTCATTTCTCCTTTGGGCAAGTGAACTGTCCTGCGCCTTCCCCCGGCTCTCCAGTCCTGCACCGTCTCACGGCTAACTGAGAAGACGGGAGCTGTCGCCTCCTGCTACCCCAAATCTGCCTGACCCCACCCCCGTGCCCACCCGTCCACCCTCCCTTACGTCCTGAGGAGCCTTCCCACACTTGTCAGACACACTCCCTCTGCTGCCTCCCCCACCATCTCAGGACACGCTTGTGCATGTGTAAAGTGCCCCGAGCCTTTGAAATCATTGACATTTCCCCTGCTTGTGGGCTCTGGTAGGCGTGTTAAAAATGTTAGTTGCTCACTTGTGTCTGACTCTTTGCCACTGCAGAGACCAGGCTCCTCTGTCCATGGGATTTCCCAGGCAAGAATGCTGGCATGGCTTGTCATTCCCATCTCCAGGGGATGTCCCTGACTCAGGGATTGAACCCAGGTTTTTTGCATTATGGACAAATTATCATCTGAGCCATCCTTACAAAAATAAAAAATAAATGCAGGTTCTCTTGGCTTCATATGTCTGTCTAGCTACTGTCTCATTGGTCATCTTTTCTTCCCAGCTGAACGCACCCAGGTGTCATCGGTATCATGAGCTTTACGTCTCCACTTTAGGTCCTCTTCTTTTATATATGTAAATCACGTCACACACACACACACACACACACACACACACGTGTGTGTAGATGTTCACGTATATCCCTGGAGAAGGAAATGGCAACCCACTCCAGCATTCTTGCCTGGAGAATCCCTGGACAGAGGAGCCTGGTGGGCTACAGTCCATAGAGTCGCACAGAGTTGGACATGACTGAAGCGACTTAACACGCACATATAAGTAAATACACATATACTTGGCTATGCTGAATCTTAGTTGAGGCCCTCGGGACCTCTGATCTTCATCGCAGCGTGTGAGATGTTGTTAGTTCCTTGACCAAGGGTCAAAGGGTCCCTGCATTCAAAGTGCAGAGCCTCCGCTGCCGGACCACTGGGAAATCCCCCATGTGATCTGCTCACCTCACCTCCCTCTGGCTCCTGCCCTCCACACTCCTGTCTCATGGTCACTAGTGACTTCCCTGTTTGACATAGGAATCTATTGGGCTGACTCCTCCACCGTCTTGGCCTCTGAAACACCAGCTGCTCCTGGCAGCGTCTCTTCTAGTGATGGCTCCCTCTTAGCTAGGGCTCTGAGCCCAGGAGAGCTTTAGGACCCAACCCTGGGCCTCTTCCTGGAGGACCCCGTTCGGTCCCCTGGCTGTGAACCCCTCCACCATCTGCCATCAGCCCACTATGACTCCCTAAATTCTATCCTTGGTCAGCAGGCTCAGGATTATGAATCTAACTGCCTTCTCTCATGTCTAATGTGACTTCAGATCTGCTATGTCCACACCTGAGCTCTCCCTTCCCCCCATAGGACCCCAGTGCCTCTGTAGTCACCCCACGTCTGTAAGTGGCATGGCCATCCAGTTGCTCCTGCCCATAAATCCTGGACCCCTCACGTTCTGTCTTCTCCATCCCCACCCCTCACCACCACACACAATATCAGCAGATCCTGGTGCCCTTCCTTCCAGAAGCATCTGAAGCCAGCTCCCTGCTTTGCATGCCAGCAGCCATCATCTGGCCTAAGTTACTACAGTCCTCGCCCAGCTGGACGAATGCTACAACTTTCCAAGTCGCGCCTCTCCTTCCACTCCTGGAAACAGACCTAGGTGAAGAAACTCAGTGGAGGAAGTGCAGCCTGTGGCCTTGCAGGGCGTCTCAAAACGAGGCCTTGAGGCCACCAGGTCCACGTCCTTAATGTGGCTTATGGCTTCCCAGGCGGCTCTAGTGGTAAAGAATCCACTTGTCGATGCAGGAGACATAAGAGATGTGGGTTTGAACCCTGGGTCGGGAAGATCCCCTGGAGGAGGGCATGGCTACCCACTCCAGTGTTCTTGCCTGGGAAATCCCAAGAACAGAAAAGCCTGTCGGGCTATAGTCCATAGGGTTGCAAAGAGTTGCATATGACTGAAGAGACTTATCAGCTATGCAGTGTGGCTTACAAGAGCAAGAAGAAGCCTGATTGCCCAGCAATGTTAATCCAAGATGAGGCAGACTTGCAGCAAATTGAGCCAATCTAGATCATGAGCAGGAAGTGAGAAAAGCTTCACTGGAATTAAATACTATTTAGATTGTTTCCTGTGCCAGAAAAGTGCTGGCTTTGAGATGGAGCAGAGAGCAATTTTTACCAAATAAATGACGGGAATGTCATCCCAGAAACATTTAAAAAATCTCCTTGGCATCTGGTTTTAATTGTGTTATCTGTTCACCAGCACCACCAAGATGGCACTTCTCAAGATTCCAGGATATAATTCCTATTCTATCATTTAACAACATTTGCTAAATGCTGATACTGTAACACGTACTTTCCAAGGTACTTGGCAAAACAAAGATGAGTTGGAGACATGCTGACAAGTGTATACGGTTAGTAGACTCTGTGCCCATGGATTTTACTCTAAAAAAAGCAAACCAAGCCTTAATGAAGTCATAATAGAGTTTAAAATATCCTGAGGATCCTGCCTTCCCCAGATTCCCCTCCTAGCACCTCCAGCAGAGGGAGCCCTCCACACCCGCTTCCTGAACAGCCACCAATCTCCGCTGTTCCCATCAGGCTGGAGATTGATGGGGGGCTGGTTAGACAGATAATCCGGGAGTTGGTTGGAATGAGCAGGCATCAGGCACCAGTCATGAGTCTGTGGGCTGCAGAGCCACAGAAACCCTGGTTGGGAGATGCTATAGGCATAATGAAAGTCGTTTCTGACTCTTTGAACCCCATGGACTGTAGCCTGCCAGGGTCCTCTGTCCATGGAATTGCCCAGGCAAGGATACTGGAGTGGTTGTCATTTCCTTCTCCAAGAGACCTTCCTGACCCAGAGATTGCAGCGCAGTCAGATTCTTTACCACCAAGCCGCCAGGGAAGCCCGTAGGTATAATACCACAAGGGAAATGTAGCTCTTGCCAAGGTCTCCCTGCTGGAATTACAGCTGGATCCATCAAAGAGGATTCCACAGGGGACATTGTTCCCACAGGATGACCTTACGGGGAAAATAAAAGTGTCTGAGAGAGCGCAGAGGGGAGGAGAAAGCTTTGTGTTTGGGCAATTTGATCCACAGGACTGAGTCATGAAAATAAGGGTTCTGAGACTTGCAGCAATTGGAAAGAATTGTTTAGCTTTACTTATCATTTTCCAAACTTATTTGACTGTAGATTTTCTCCCCATGGATCCTCCTTGACCCTCTCTCTTGCGATTCCCACCTGATGTGCTTGTAAGAAAGCCCTGAAATTTACTTGCATAAAAACCAAAGGGAGAAAGCAATCATGGACATAAAGTAAAAAGGGAAATTTGAGGAGGGCATTCGTAATTGAGACAGAAGAGGCTTGCAACTATTTCATCAGATGCAAAAGGTACAGTCTTGGTTGAACTCAGGGGGAGGTTTGACTGTGGACTGGGTCTTATGTCCGAGTGAGGGGACTTGAGAAGAAGGGAAGGAGAGCTTTCTGCCACTTGGAATTCATACTCAGCACGCAGAGAACTTAACGTGCAGGTCATTGCTGGGACAGTTCCAGTCCGCAGGAGAAGAGAGGGCAGGAGAGACACTTTGGTGATGAGCTGTGTACTGAGCCAGAGGCAGGAGAGGCAGCTTGAATGAGCCACACTTAATGAAGCCTGCATTGACCACACAGCAGACTTCACGCCTGCATGCAGCCAATGCTCGTGGCAGCCTTGCAAAGTCCAGATGTTATCTTTAACTTCGAGACCAGGAGGTCAGGGCTCACACAGCTCTAGCAGCATCTCCAACTCACACAGGAAGGCAAGATCTGCCTGACTCCTAGCCAAGTGTCTCTTCTGCCTCATACTACATTCAGTCTGTGGCCAAGATGGGAGAGGATGGAGGGGCAGCAGGACAAGGCAAGGCCCAGGGAAGAGGCAGGGACCGAATGTGCCACGTGTCTGCAGGAAGGATGCGGCAGCTCCAGCAGCGTGCCGAGCCCGGCACCACTCAGGGTCGAGGCAGCGGCTGAAGAGAAAAGGGCTCGAGGGTAGCTGCTGCTGCTAAGTCACCTCAGTCATGTCCGACTCTGTGCGACCCCATAGACGGCAGCCCACCAGGCTCCCCCGTCCCTGGGATTCTCTAGGCAAGAACACTGGAGTAGGTTGCCATTTCCTTCTCCAATGCATGACAGTGAAAAGTCAAAGTGAAGTCACTCAGTAGTGTCCGACTCTGGCAGGCTGGGAAAACCAGAGGTGGGCGCCACGGCCATTTCTGGAACATCCAAGGACTTGGGGCAGCTTAAAGGTACAACATACACGTGCAATTGGGAGACTAAAAGGAGAAAGAGGCATGGAAGAGGAAAGTATATACATGTAATGCATATATATACAGCTTACATATGTACACGTTATATAATATGTATATACAACCCATATAATATGTGCACGTATTTATACAATATATGTATATAGAGAGCTTATATGTATAAGCTCTATATGCTTACATACTATATATATATACTAACTATTGGCTGGCTACAGTGTGTAGAAAGTGAAGCACAAAAAGGAACAGGAAGAACTGAGGAAAACGCAAGTATAAGGTAACTGCCAGACACATGTGACCACATAGTATTATTTCAAACAGAAAATAGTTTAAAATGTCTGTTGAAGATGCTAAGTGATCCACTAATTTTTAAAAATAAGTATAATATGCACAGTAAGGGAATATAATCTTATAAGATGCTCTGTTGACATCAGAGAAGAGAAGACTAAAAAAGTGACCAAGAACAGGTGCAATCAACAGAAAACTTACAAACAGAATAGATATTATTATATTTTCAATGTAATAATGTGAATGGTCTTTAAACCATTAAAATGTTTACATATAAATGGTCTAAATATAGAAATTAAAATATATAGATGGTTAGAGTAGATTTTTTTTTTTAAAAAGACCCAAGTATATGTTATCAACAAGACACCCTTTTTTACATATAATGAGTCTGCTAGGTTAAAAGTACTCAGAAGAAATATAGTATAGCTAAATTTATTTCAGGTAGCTGACTTCCGGAAATATGAGGAAAATAATCAGGGATATAATGATAAAGCAGTCAAATCTTCAAGAAGACATAACAATCTTAAGTATATGTACCGCAGTGTCAGAATTTATCAGGTGGAAAGTTAAAAGAAGAAACGGACAAATCCGCTATTACGTGGGAAGACTTCAACACCTCTCTGTCAGTCCTGGATAGATCAAGAAGGCAGAAAATCATTAAAGGTATGGTTGACCTGAAAGGCACCATCAGTCACCTGGATCTAATTGACATTTATAGAATACGTCACGAAACAACAATGAAACGCACATTCTTTCCAAGTTCACATTAGACACTCACCACCATAGACCATATTCAGAAGCATAAGAACATCTTAAAGATTTGAAATATTTGGAATCATACAAAATCTTTTCTCATATTTGGAATTAAACTAGAAATTATTGATAGAAAGATAGGTAGTAAGAGTAAGGAAGAAATCTTGAAACATTTTTTAGAAACTAAACTAAATAAAGATAAGATACAACTCATCAAATTTTCAAAAATAGTATTAAATGCATATCATAGACTATACGAAAGATCTAAAATCAATCTGCTATTATCTCACATTAAGAAACTAGAGAGAGGAAAGGCAATTTAATCTTAAAACAGAAACAAAACAAATCATAAAGAAATAGAGGAGAAATCAATGAAATTAAGATCAGGAAAACAATAGAAAAAATAACAAAATTAAAGATTAGTTCTTTGGGAAAAAAAGATCAATAAAATTGATACATCTCTATGTAGCCAAGAAAGAGACAACAAAATTAAGAGTCAGTTCAGTTCAGTCACTCAGTCATGTCTGAGTCTGCGACCCCATGCCCTGGGGCACGCCAGGCTTCCCCGTCCAACACCAGTTCCCAGAGCTTGCTCAAACCCATGTCCATCGAGTCGGTGATGCCATCCAACCGTCTCATCCTCTGTCGTCCCCTTCTCCTCCTGCCCTCGGTCTTTCCCAGCATCAGGGTCTTTTCCAATGAGTCAGCTCTTTGCATCCAGTGGCCAAAATATTGGAGCTTCAGCTTCAGCATCAGTCCTTCCAGTGAATATTCAGGACTGAATTTCTTTCAGGATTGACTGGTTTGATCTATCATCGGTAAAATTAATTACTGGTCAGAACATAAAGTGGTATGGCCACTTTGGAATGCAGTTTAGATGTTAAGACAAAGTTAAACAGCATTGTCTTATCAGATGATCCAGTAAATGTAAATGTATTTGTAGGTGTTTTCTCAACTGATAAGAAAACTTATGTCTGTGAAGAAAGCATCCATGTAAAAGTTTATAGAAGCTTTATTACCCAAAACTGGAATCAAACAAGATAGTCTTCAATAGATGATTAGGCAAACAAAATGTGATTGATCTGTTTAATTAAACTATTATTCAGCAACGAAGATAAATTATCTATCAAGTTGCAAATAGATGTGGGTAAATTGTAAATGTATATTTCTAAATGAAGGAAGTCAGTCTGAAAAGGCTCCATACGGTATGATTCCAATTATGTGATATTTTGGTAAAGGTAAAACTATAGAGAGAGGCAGCGTATCAACGCTTGCCATGTGTCAGGGAGTAGAGGTGAGGGTTGAACAGCTGCACTACTGGGTATTCTTTTGGGACAATGAAACTATTTTGTATCACATGGTGATGGTGGAGACACACGTTTTTCATGGAGGCTGGAATTGTTCATGTGGAAATGTACTGAGTAGGGCTGGAAGGACCAGGATGAAATTTTGTTTAGCTTGCTGCTGCTGCTGCTAAGTCGCTTCAGTCATTTCCCATGCTGTGCAACCCCAGAGATGGCAGCCCACCAGGCTCCCCAGTCCCTGGGATTCTCCAGGCAAGAAGACTGGAGTGGATTGAAATTTCCTTCTCCAATGCATGAAAGTGAAAAGTGAAAGTGAAGTCGCTCAGTCGTGTCTGACTCCTAAAAACCCCATGGACTGCAGCCCACCAGGCTCCTCTGTCCATGGGATTTTCCAGGCAAGAGTACTGGAGTGGGGTGCCATTGCCTTCTCCTCATTTAGCTTAACAGATACAAATTGTTACGCGTAAAATTATGTGTAAGTGTGTGTATATACATGGATTAGTATACACACATCTATTTCCTTGAGCTATCAGAATCAACAGCACCTCAGTAGAAACCAGGGTACCTAGCATCCAGATCTTGTTTTCTAAATGCTGTTCCCCATGAAAGGAATCAGGGCTTCTTGGAGAAATGGCTTATGTGAGTATTGAGGCAGGAAATATAGACAATGTTCGTGAAGCTTCTTGCAATGCCAGAGAGTGAGTAAGTGCTGAACATGGACAAATCTTGAACCTGAAGGACATAACGGTAAGTGAACTAAGCCAGAGAAGGACAAATGTTGCATGATCTCACAAGTGGAACCCAAAAACGTGAACTCATAGGAACTGAGAGAAGAATTGTGGTTTCCAGAGGCTAGGGTCCGTGTAGTCAAAACTATGGTTTCCCCGGTAGTCATGTACAGATGTTAAGAGTTGGACCATAAAGAAGGCTGAGCACCGAAGAATTGATGCTGTCCAATGGTGCTGGAAAAGACTTTTGAGGGTCATTTTGGCTGAAAGGAGATCAAACCAGTGAATCCGAAGGGAAATCAACCTTGAATATTCACTGCTGAATCTGAAGCTCCAATACTTTGGCCACCTGATGTGAACAGCCAACTCATTGGAAAAGACCCTGATGCTGGGAAAGATTGAGGGCAGAAGGAGAAGAGGGTGACAGAGGATGAGATGGTTGGATGGCATCACCGACTCAATGGACAAACTTGGGCAAACGCTGGGAGACGGTGAGGGACCGGGAAGCTTGGCGGGCTGCAGTCCATGGGGTCTCGAAGGATCAGACACGACTTGGTGACGGGACAACCACAGGAAAGAATGATGGAAACGATTCTGAAATAGCCAGCATCTGTTAAGACTGCATAGCAAGAGTCGTGTAAGACTTAACTTGATAATTACACAGATATTTTGAAACCTTATTCAGAATCATTTATTCCCCAGATAAACAAGTTATATTAGTCTATTTTATTGTTATACTAAAAAATCTATTCCATTATAGTATGCTGTTATACGAAAATGACTAAAGATACTTATAAAATTGTAATCTCCGGCTCCAGGAGTATAATTGGTAAAATATTCCTCATCACAATTACAAAGATTGTTTTTATAACTTGCACAGTCCAAAAATTACAGGACTAGGTACTTGGAAATTAACGTGAAATTTGATTTGAAGATCGAAAGGTCTGGAGCAAGAAAGTATGTCAGTAAAGCAAAGAAAGAAGCTGATGGGAGATGACACACAACTCCTGATGAGATAGATGGCCGTGCCCACCGCACAGATGGCACAAAGTGTGCCCGAGCCCAGTAGCTGCTCAGCTCAGACGGCGCAAGTGCCAGGGCTTATGCCCTAGGCAGGATCAAGGCGGTGAGTCAGGGAGACGAGGTGAGCAGCAAGGCTGACGGTCCCCAGCGAAGGAAGTGGATGGAACAGAGGCCCGGGCCACTCAAGGCAAGGCTCAATTGACTATCGGCTGCAGAAACGAGCGTGGTTACTCCTGAGTTTCTGCAGGACAGCATTCAAGTCACACTGCGCAGCTCTGGGGGTGGGTACAGCCAATCAGGTCAGCCCACCTGTGCCCTCTGCCTGGGCCCCGTCACCCTTCACAGGCCCTCAGCATCCTCGTAAACAGCGGGGCATCGGCGCCTCCCTGCCACTGCCTGCTGACAGTCAGCAGTAATGAGGTTCCCGCCAGTGCCCAGGTACAGCAGGAGTCCTGGGTGAGGGCAGGGCCCCCGAGGCCAGACGGGAACTCTACACAGGGCATGGGGGCTAGAGGGGACTCACGGGATCAGGGAATGTTCTTGCCCTTGTTATCGAAGCTCATCCGGGTGGAAGTCACCTGTGGGAAGTTGATGGTCCACCTTCTCTGTGCTGGAACTCAGGGGGTGGTGTCTCCTTGGCAGACCTTTTGTAACTTTTATGCTCGTGCATATTCAGTCACACCCTACTCTTTGCAAACCCATGGAGTATAACCCTCCAGGCTCCTCTGTCCATGGAATTCTCCAGGCAAGAATACTGGAGAGGATTGCCATTTCCTTCTCCAGGGGATCTTCCCGACCCAGGGATTGAATCTGCGTCTCTTGTGTCTCCTGCATCGCAGGCAGATTCTTTACCACGTTGCCACCTGGGAAGCCCTTATTGAAGGGCAGTTGATGTAAAGCCGTTTGTTAGTTTCAGACATCCAGCAGAGTGATTCAGGTACAGGTATATAGCTGTCAACGCAGCAGGCTGGCCTCACTCCCGGTGCCGGCGGTCACCCAGTCACACGTCTGCATATACAGCACGTGTGCTTCCGTGATAGATTGTCGCCAGACACTGAGTGCAGCTCCCTGTGCTTCACAGCGGGCCCCTGTTGTTCGTCTGTTCTGTGTACAGAAGTGCGTATCTGCTCATCACAAGCTCCTGATTGATCCCTCCTCCTCCTTGGCCTTTGGTAACCACGCTTGTTTTCTGTGTCTGTGAGTCCATTTCTGTTTTGTAAGTAAGTTCACTTGAATCATTTTTTTTTTAGATTCCACATGTGAGTGACATCATACAAGCAAATCCTACAGTATTTGCTTCCTCTGTCTGACTTACTTTACCTAGTATGATAATCTTTAGGTCTGTCCACGTTACTGCGAATGGCATTATCTAGATCTTTTTTATGGCTGAGTAATATTCTGCTGTGTGTATATATGTACACATGATATATATAATAGATCATGTCTTCATACATTCCTCTGCTGATGGCCACTTAGATTGCTTCCATGTCTTGGCTGTTGTGAATGTTGCTGCTATGAACGTAGGGATACCTGTGTCTTTTCGAGTTGGAGTCTTGTCTGGATGTGTGCCCGGGCGTGGGATGGCTAGACCATATGGTAGCTCTATTTTTAGTTTTTTGAGGAACCCCTGCCCTGCTCTCCACGGTGGCTGTACCAATTTAGAGTCCTGCCAACAGTGGAGGAGGGTTCCCTTTTCTCCACACCCCCTCTGGCATTTACTGTTTGCACACGTTTTGACGGGACCGTTCTGACTGGTGTGAGGTGGTGCGACTGTGGTTTTGCTGCACATTTCTCAGTTGTCTTCTCTGCTGGAGCCGCTGGCAGCTCTGGAATCCCAGTCAGCCTTGGGCATCCAAGGAACCCACAGAGGCCCTTTGCCAGGGCGAGGAGGTCAGCGTACACCAGGCCAGCCAGGCCTCGAGCTGCCAGCCCCAGGCAGTGAGGCCAGCCTGTTGTGAAAACCTTCACAGATGAGGAGTTATTTAAAAGTGCACTGAAAGCCATAAAGTATTAAAGAAACGTGAGGTATTATGAGGTCTGGCATTTAATACAACATCATTAAAGCCGTTACAGTTTATTTTTAATTTTATAAGCTAAGCTAATGCCTATCTAATTTTGAAATGTTTCCCAAACCACTGTAGTGAGTATATAAAAGGCTAAAATGATGGAATGTGTGCGCCTTGGAGCTCCGTGGAGGAAGGGCTGTATAAATCCTGGGAACGGCTTCCCTCCACCAGTGCATGCTGGGAAAATCCCACCTGCAGCAGGAGCCCTGTCAGCTGACAGAGGTTTTCTTTTTCCCAAGGTATAGGGCCGGTAACGGCACAGCTTGGGAGATGAGGGGCTTCTTCTGAGCAGCTGGGTAGGGGTCCTGAGTTCTCACCACTCCAAGAAAAGAGGTCTTGGCCCCTCCCTCTGGGTGGTTAATCCAGTTTTGCATGCAATTTGGTTCCACGGTTTTTGGTTCCCAGATTTGGTTCCCAGACAAGCCAGAAGAAGGGGCTCCAAGGCGAGGTGTGCTGTGAAGACACGCAGGAGCTGGAGGAGAAACTCAGGACGTGAGGGGAACAGACCGGAGAACTAGCAGCGCCCACGGGCGGAGGCCCGCTGACCGGTGCAGCTTTCAGGACGCCGAGGGTGTGGGACTAAAGCTGGCTCTTGGCTCCGTCGAATCCCGGATTCTCCGAGGGGTGAATGCACTGGATAAGCTAGGCTTCTGCAGCCTTTAATCCTCGGAAATGTTCTTCTCACCAGTGTTTGTGGCTGGAAACGTCTCGAGTGTGCTGCCTGCATCTTGGTCTTCCCAGAGGCCATGCCCATCCCTAGATAAGCCGGGCTCCCATGTGGTTTCGGGAGGCCCAGCCAGAAGGGGAGGACCTGGGGGGCTCTGGCACATCCAGGAGCAGATGGATGACCTGTTCCAGGTGCCAGGAGGAGTCCTGGGTCCTTGTCCCACTTCTGGGGCGTCTGGGGGCTGGCACTCAGCAACGAGTCCTCTGCAAGGTCCACCATAGGAACCAGCTCCTCCAGGAAGCCCCCCAGGGATAGAAGCACGTGGATGATCAGATTGCCTCGGACTGCAAGGGTGCCCTCCGGTTTTCCAAGGAGACGGGGAGGTACTCTGAGTCCCCGTCTCTGAGTCTCTCTGTGGACACACAGGAGGTGGTGCTGCACGTGGCCCCGTTGGAGTGACCCGGAAGCAGGGGAGGGGAGGGTCACACGGCACTGTGTCCCCACTACAGTGACATCAGCTGTCACTCAGTCACTCAGTGGCGCTGCTGACGGCTGGGACGCGCAGTGGTGAGCCACCCAGAGCCCTGGCCCCTGGGGCAGGGGACCCCCGAGGCAGCCAGCCCCACCCCGCTCCCAGTCAAGCCCTGGAGCATCCACACGCCAGCAGGTGGCCAGCCCCAGGCTTGGCAAGCTCCTTGTGTCTCGTCTTCATTATGGAGAAAAAAATAGGACTTCCTGGAGATTTGCTGCGAGAAAGAAATGAGCTAATCCCCGTCAGCCCCTTCGCCCGAGTCTGGCACGGAGCGCTAAATAAATATTAACTAATACTAATGTGGTTCTTGCTGGGTTTATGGAGGAGACAAGCGCTGAATAAATAAGAAAAGAAACACAGAGCCACAGGTCTGCGGAGGCGGGGCGGGGCGAAGCCAAGGAAGGCCCCCAGGGCGAGGCAGCTTCCCTGCCCCTCCCTCTTCGTGATCCCTGTGTCTGTATGTGCCAGTGTCCGCCGCTCAAAACGGGAGTCTCTGGCTTCCCAAGTGCTCCCTTGAGCCCAGGAGAGCCCCAAGGGCAGTGGCCACTCAGCAAGGATTTATGAATGAGCTTGAAGGAGATGTGGCTGCGGGACAGAGGTGCCCCTGGGCGAGCAGACGCCCGGTTGAGGTGTCCCACTGGGGACTCAGACCACGGAGAGCAGGTCCCCAGGTGGGTATGAAGCACCTTGTGTCAGGGCCAAAGTGACATCGCCATCGGGAGAAGCGGAAGGGGCTGCCGGCCCGCGGTCTCTGGAGGGCCAAGCAGCAGCATCTGCCATCAAGCAGGAGGGCTGGGCCACTGTGGAGGCCTGGCTGGGAAGAGCGAGGCCCCTGCGGCTCCCCCCAGAGGGGTGGTCGGCCTGGGCCTCTGCGAGGGCCCCGGAACCAAGTGGCCTCAGCAGGACTGCGCCTGGACGTCTACCCTGGACAGCAGGAGAGGGTCTCCCCTCCCAGGAGAGGGAGAGGGTCTCCCCTCCCAGGAGGGTGGCTGATAAGCTTCCAGTGGGAAGGGGTAGTGGGAGTGAGGCTAGGCTGGGGCTGCAGGAACACGGGGCACGGCTGACCCGATAAGGGAGACGTGGGGGTCTCAGCACCAGTGGGTGGTGGGTGTCCCACGCCGGCGGGCAATTGGCTTAGCTTCCATGTCTCTGTGTCGTGGCCCCACTGGTGGGGCCCCAGGACCCCAGGGCACACGTGTAAAGCACCCCTGGGTGCCTGCACACAGTAGGCGCTTAGCCAGTGCTCCTGGAGGCTTGGCAGGAGGCCCACCCTGTCCTGCGGTGCCAAGCCTGTGGAGGGGAGTCATTGTCCCCAGGAATTTGCACAGATGTCCTGGTTGGCCCCATCCGAGGGTCCAGGGCAGCCCCCCATCTTCAGCACAGAAAGAGGGGAGGGTAGTTCACACCCCGCCCACGCCCTTGGCTGCAGAACAGCCCCCAGTGGCTGTTACCTGGCCGCCCAGGACACCAGGACGGCAGGAAGGAGTTTAGAAGGGATGCCATGAGGTGGCTTCACTCCCGGGCGGGACAGGCTTGGAGACAACGAGGCGCGCGCTTCCCTGCGGGCCGCTGTGCCCGCCCCCGCGAGTGACCGCTGCTGACACGGGCAGCCCTGTAGCCCCTGGGCTGTGCCTTGGTGTCAGAAGAACATGCTGCAGTGGCTGGCGTCTCGCTGACTCACACGCCCCTCCTCGCCGAGCCACCTGCCCTGGATCGCACACCTGCCTCTCAGGGGTCTGCTGAGAGCTCCATCACGCCTCCCTCCCTCCATCTGCCATTGATTCTTGCTTCCTGAGCCCTTCCTCTTCTTGTAAGAAACCAAGAGAGGTCCTATCTGGTCCTGCTGAGCAGCGTCCAAGGACGCTCCCTGTGACGAAGTGCCCAGACCTCAGTGTAGTTTGACAAACTCTTAATGAGCACCTGCTGTGTGCCAGCCTCAGGGCCAGGGCCCACAGATCCAGACTGAGTGGCAGATGCTCCTCAGGGGCACGCTCGGTCTCCCAGGGAAGCAGATGCCCCGGGCAGAAAGAGACACAGAGGACTCATGCGTGTGTTTCTGGGGGCTGCTGCCCCAAAGGACCACAGACTTGGACATCTGTTCGCTCATGCTGTCTCCTCTCCTGTGTCCTGTAAAGATACAGGTGCTTGGATTTAAGGCCCCATCAAATCCAGAATGATCTTAGTACAAGACCTCTCCCTGAATGACATCTGCAAAGTCCATGGTTCCAAATAAGATCACACTCCAGATAGTGTGACACAGCTTTTGGGGCCACAACTGAACCCACTACAGGTGTGAGACCGTGAGGAGGTGTGCTGAGCACAGAGTTAATGGGAGGGGGCAGCCTCCCGCGTCCCGGGCAGGGAGGAGCCAGGGGCAGACTCTGGTCAAGCTGAGATCAGTGCCCTGCTGCCTTCACTTCCGGGCCAGCATCCAGTGTGGCCCGGGTGTGGAGCTGCACTGTGCAGGGGTTTGCTCTGGCCCTCGTATTTCCCAGGATGAGGACGTGTCCCTTAGACACAGCCCGACACTGCTGGACAGTAAATTCCACATTTCCCCTGCAGCTATTGGCTTAGAAGAGAAACGAAGTCCTCCCAGCCTAGTAGGACCTTACGGTGCGATGGGTCCCCAGGATGGGCCTGAGAGGAATATAAATCGGGTGAGAGGCAGTGGGCCTCGGCTCCTGATCTGTGATCAAGCAGAGCTGTTGGAAGCTTCAGGGGGCCTACTTTTCTTGAGATTCTTACAGTGCGGGTGACAAATAGACTCAAGGGATTAGATCTGGTGGACAGAGTACCTGAAGAACTATGGACAGAGTTTCATAATGTTATACAGGAGGCAGGGACCAAAACCATCCCCGAGAAAAAGAAATACAAGAAAGCAAAGTGCTTGTCTGAGGAGGCTTTACAAGTAGCAGAGAAAAGAAGAGAACTGAAAGGCAAGGGAGAAAAGGAACGATATACCCGACTGAATGCAGAGTTCCAGAGGATAGGAAGGATAAGGAAGCCTTCCTAAGTGAACAATGTACAGAAATAGAGACAAAAAAAAAAAAAAAAACCAGAATGGGGAAAGACTAGAGATCTCTTCAAGAAAATTAGAGTTACCAAGGGAACATATCATACAAGAATGGGCACAATAAAGGATGGAAATTGTAAAGACCCAACAGAAGCAGAAGATATTAAGAAGGGGTGGCAAGAATATGGATGTGAAAGTTGGACTATAAAGAAAGCTGAGTGAAGAAGAATTGATGCTTTTGAACTGTGGTGTTGGAGAAGACTCTTGAGAGTCCCTTGGACTGCAAGGAGATCCAACCAGTCCATTCTGAAGGAGATCAGCCCTGGGATTTCTTTGAAAGGAATGATGCTAAAGCTGAAACTCCAGTACTTTGGCCACCTCATGCGAAGAGTTGACTCATTGGAAAAGACTCTGATGCTGGGAGGGATTGGGGGCAAAAGGAGAAGGGGACGACAGAGGATGAGATGGCTGGATGGCATCACCGACTTGATGGACGTGGGTTTGAGTGAACTCGATGGACAGGGAGGCCTGGCATGCTGCAGTCCATGGGGTCGCAAAGGCTAGGACACGACCGAGCGACTAAACAATGACAGGGTGGAGACGTGCTGTTCAGGACTCTGCATTGCCTGGACGGTCACCTCGGGCCATGGAAGGACGTGTGGAGAAATGCTGGTCATGGGAAGTGAAGCTGAATCCACTCTCTGTGCTCCATTAACATGCGAGATGCTCAGTTGTGTCCGACCCCGTGGACTCGCCAGACTCCTCTGTCCATGGGCTTCTCCAGGCAAGAATACTGGACTAGGTTGCCATTCTCTTCTCCAGGGGATCTTCCCAATCCAGGGACTGTACACACATCTCCTGTGTCTCCTGCATTGGTCGGCAGGTTCTTTACCACTGGGTCACCAGGGAAGCTTCTGTGCCCAGTACTGAATGAAATCTTGGAAACAGAATTTGAGCTGAGTTAGAAAAGGACAACTCTACTTCTTTGCCAGGCAGAGGGGGCCAAAGCTGGCTGGTGCCCTCAAACCTGTGTGTCCTGATCTAGAAAGGGGATTGAGGAAGCCAAGGTTCAAAGAGGACATGGTCAGCTCAGGGACTTTCTTCTGAATGGTTGGTGGTGAGGTCAGCGGGAGTCAGCATCACCAGCCTCCTGGTTCCCCCAGGTCTGGAGTCCACGTGCTGGTGGGTAGCAGACCGTCCACTTCTCCGCCTGGTAGCAGTTTCAGCATCTGCAGAAAAGCTCAAAGGTGTTGTTCCGTGTGTCCCTTGAGGGGGAACAGGACCCGTCCCCAGGCTGCGCCCTTGTTGCTTGGCTGCCCCTGCCTCGTTTCTTCAGCCCCTCCCTTCCGTGATCAGCTCCTGTTTGAACCTGTGGCTGGAACTCAGGGAAGGTCAAGGGGGCTGAACGAACCTATTTCCTGTAATGGAGAAACAGGTGACACAGAACGGCTTTTGTACCCAGGACTCCCACAGGGTCGTGCTCGGTTTCAAAAGTGCTGTTTAAATGCCAAGAAGTGATGCAAACACACAGCTCAAAAGGAAGGAGCTCAGAACAGGGTCACCCCACAGAGGCTGTGGGTCCCAGGCCTGGAGGAGGGGTGGGAGGAGGGCTGTTCCTGAGGACGGTGGAGGCCACCTGCCCGGATGGAGCACAGGGACTCGGGCACCCCTGCCCTGCACCCCGACCCTGGCCTCGTGCTCTGCCCCTCGCATGGCCTTGCGCGTCGCTTCACCCTCTCTCCCGGGGACTCCCTTCTCCTCCCCCGGCTCAGGGGTGGTTCAGGAGGCCTGTCTCTGCTTCCTTGGCCCAGAGAGCTGGTTTCTTGGATGTTTCCCTGTTGGTTCCCATCCTGGACGTGGGGCCTGTCTGTCTCCCTGCAAAGGTCCTGGCACAGCAGACCCTCAGCAAATATTTGCAGGGTGAAGGTCCCTTCACAGGTGCCTTGTCTTGGCACCATTGAACCACCTTTCATAAGACAAGCTTGAGTTTTCCAGGGCTGCGTGTGGAGGGCTGGGCAGGGTGCTGGCCATCCAGGGCTGCGTGTGGAGGGCTGGGCAGGGTGATGGCCGTCCAGGGTCTTGAGTGTCCCCTCCTGTGGTCCAAGAGGGAAGGATGCCACCCCAGGGCAGGCCCTGGTTCCCTGAGCTCTCAGCAAAGAGGGTGACTGCTTCACTGATGTCCCCAGGACGGCCCCTGACACTCTGCCCGGGTGACCCCCTCAGGTCCTGAGAGCCCTGGGGCAGGAGGCATCCACAGGGGGCCCGGCTAGGCCTTTGGAGACCTGAGAAGGGGCGGAGGTGACGTAACCGAGCAGGGCCCTGCTGGACCTTCCCAGGGCAGACCTTCCGCCTCATCTCTGCTTTAACCCCTCGATGGAGTACCTAGCCAGTAGTAGCTGACACGGTTGCTTTGCTTTGCAGATGTGAGATGCTCCCCTCCCCCAGGGGAAGACATTAACTTCTTGAGGACCACGAGCACATACGCCCAGGCCTCCGGGAGCCCAGAGGCTGAGAGGGTTAACCCAACGTGCGTGACGTGATCACAGACCCTGTGATGCCCCACTGTGCCGCAGGCACACGAACTTGATGTTAACAGTAAGCGGTGTCCTCCCGGCTCCCGTGGGCAGAACCAGTAGCCCTTGGTGATCGGGAGGGTTTAGCTGGAGCCCTGAGCAAAGTGACACTCCTGTGCTCAAGGGCACCTTGCCCCGCACGGCCAAGGAAGCCTGAAGGCAGATCAGGGCATCTGGCCACCCTGCCTAGGAGGAGGTGAGGCCAGTGAGGTCTCTGTTGCCCAAACTGTCCACTTCCAGCTTCCATCCTTTCCAGTCTGGGCTGAAAGTGGGATGGATTCTAACAGAGGAGAGGAGCCACCCCCAGCGCACGGAGTCCTGAGCATTTTCTTTTGCATTTGGTCTGGTTCACTCATGGGAGGTGGTCATCGTTGTCCTCCATTTGAGACAGGAGCAGACCAGAGTTCAGAAGAGCGGAAGTCCGTGGTTCGTCCAGGGTCTGCCCGGTCCTGCCGCCCCTCCAGAGCTAGCTCCGCCGTCCTGGCACCTGGCTTCCACGCCCTGCCTTCTCTCTGGTCCCCTCGGCAGGTGACCTTGTCGGTCCTTCAGGTGGGGGGTGCGGGCCTGGATGGGGACCCGTGTCCCCAGCACACTCCCCGCGAGGACTGGTGCTCTGGGTGGCAGGGGGGCTTGCTCACCCCCACCCCTCCGGGTTCACAGCCGAGCGGAGCGCCTGCCGTGGCTGCGAATCTGCGTTTGTCTCTGCTGCCTTTTTATATTAGAGAAAACTTGTCACATCTCTCACACGTTGTCACCGAAGCCTCATTACTCTGAAATGTCACTTCACTTAGGAGCATCATTATGCAGGAACATATGTTGCCCATGACAGGGATTGCAGGAAATTTGAAAAGATGTGATTTTTTTTTTTTTTTTTCGAAAGCCGCATTTTAGCAGGGACCGAGTCAACATTTTGACATCTAGGAGAGACTCAGAAGTGGATGGGTGTCTTGCTAATCTCCTCGCAGGTTTCAAGAGTGCATTTTAGGCCTAGAGAAAGCATTGCTTTCCAGAAAGATGGGGCTGGGTCCGTGGATCGCCAGGCAGGAGAAGGGGGCTGGGCCAGCCAAGAGGGTCCCTTCCTGCCCAGCAGGGCCCTCAGCCCAACCTGGTTCTCGGGATCTATGGAGGAAACACAGCTTCCTGCAGTGGCATTTGGGTACCTTGTTTTCTCGGGCAGGCAAGCTTCTGGAATTGCGCTTTTCACTTCAGGAGCAGAGTTGAGGGGCAGGGGAAGGGCACGGAGTGGGTCTTTAATCACTTTGGTTTGGAAAAGAGCTGTTAGAGCTATCTCATCCCTAATTCATTCCATGGGCCACCGCGTCCATGGTGTGGGAAGCGTGGTTGGCAAGTAACTGAAAGGTGCCATGGTCCAGGGCTGCCCATGGCAATGGGGTCACAGGGCCCGGGGCACCAGGGAGACTGGAGCGGGTCACCCTTCAGGAGCCCCAAGAGTCAACGTCCCCACCCCGACCTGGGAAGCGGGATGCAGACCACGTGGTCCCCAGCAAGGGTGCCTGGAGTCCACGTGAGTGAGGCTGGTGTGGAGGGAAGAGCCATCCTTGCAGGGCCGCTCTGGGTCAGCGGGAGGCAGAGGCCAGCACTGCCCTGGACACCTAGGTAGGGTCTAGCACTTGCCCCAGGGCCCGCTCTCTCTAACGGCCCCATCACAACGCACAGCCTCATCGTCAGCCCCTGCTCACACCCCTCCTCCACCGCCGAGCGGTCCTTAGGAGGCCCGGCCCCTGGGTACCTTGTGTATCCCTGGGGCACGCAGCACAGAGCCCAGGACACAAGGGCTAGTTAACGTGTGTTAGATACGTGGTGACGGAGCTTAAGCACTAGAAAAAACCTCATTTGACGCGTGTAAATGAGCAAAGAATAAAAATGACAAGAAATTAATGACTCTGTGTAAAAGAAAAAGCTAGGGGCAAGGAAAGATACCAGAGGAAGCCTGTGGGCGGGTGGGTGCGGCCAGGGCCCCCGCGTGCCTGGCTGGGCCTGACTGCTGAGGCGGCTCTGGGCCGACGGGGGCTTCTTCTGCAAGGCTCCCCAGCCAGCCTTCACCAGCTTCATGCGATCCAGCTTTAAGACAATCTTTTTTATTTCTTAATTTTCTAAGCCAATATTAAAATATAGCTAAATTGCAAACTTGCACTCAAGAAGAAAATGTCTCTTTTCATATACAAAATTTATAGAGTCAATTAACAGCTACTTCGCTTGTGATCTTAATCATCCACAATAGCCGTCTCCAGCGCATCTCTGAACCGCGGTGGTCACTGTCCTCTGCTCTCCAGGCCTCTGAGCCAGCCGTAACTGCCCCTGCTTTGTGGGGAGAAGTGAGAAATCCCCGTGCTCATTTATAGGTGGAATAGTTGCTTTTTAGTACTTTCTGTAAGGAGTTCATGTGTATTTACATTCTGGCTGCTCCAAAACTTAAAAAAAATAAATTAAGCTTGTTTGTAAGACATCCCAGATCAGAGAAATATGTTTTACTTTCTGGAATTGACTTTGCTTCAGGGATCGTGAGGGGAAGAGGATGAAACCTTCTTTTAAAAAAAAAAAAAATTATTTATTTATTTATTTTACTTTACAATGTATGGTTTTGCCATACATTGACTTGAATCCGCCATGAGTGTACATATGTTCCCCATCCTGACCTCCCTCCCACCTCCCTCCCCATCCTATCCCTCTGGATCATCCCAGTGCACCAGCCCCAAGCACCCTGTATCCTGCATCAAACCTGGACTGGCGATTCGTTTCACATATAATAATATACATGTTTCAATGCCATTCTCCCTAATCATCCCACCCTCGCCCTCTCCCACAGAGTCCAAAAGACTGTTCTATACATCTGTGTCTCTTTTGCTGTCTCGCATACAGGGTCATCGTTACCGTCTTTCTAAATTCCATATATATGCGTTAGTATACTGTATTGGTGTTTTGCCTTCTGGCTTACTTCACTCTGTAAATTGGAGCCTATTATACAGAGTGAAATAAGCCAGAAAGAAAAACACCAATACAGTATACTAATGCATATATGTGGAATTTAGAAAGAAGGTAACGAAACCTTCTTTTTAGAGATGCCATTCATTAATCCAGGGCTCCCCCGGTGGCTCAGATGGCAAAGAATCTGCCTGCAAAGCAGAACACCTGGGTTCAGTCCCTGGGCTGGAAAGATCCCCTGGAGAAGGGAAGGGCTACCCACCCCAGCATTCTGCCTGGAGAACTCCATGACCAGAGGAGCCTGGTGGGCTACAGTCCGTGGGGTCACGTGGAATTGGACACACACTTTTCCTTGTCCACTTTCATTAGTCTGGAGAGCGTTTGCAGAGGACAGTCTGTGTTCAGCCTGGGGAGTGTGAGGAAGGGAAGGAGGAAGGGTCTCCTTGTGGCAGGAAGGGCGGGTGGGGTCTGGGAAGTCGGGGCTCAGGGGGGGATCCCAGTGAGGGCCCTGGAGCTGACAGCACGTCTTCCTCAGTGTTACGTGGACCAGACGCCATCTAAGGCCTTCGTGGGCATTTTCTCACAGAAGCGTCATCATAGCATCCGGGCCATTTCTAACTTCTACATCCATTCGAAAATGAGAAAATCAAGGCCCAGAGACGTTCAGAACTCGCCAGTGGGCGCCACGTGGCTGGGGACGGGCGGGCTCTGGATTAGACGCAGGGCAGGTTGTTTGGCAGTGATGGCTCACTCTACCTGCCAACCCGACTGGTCATGGGGCGTCCAGATGTTGCACTAATTCCAGGTGAGATTAGCATTCGAACCCTAGACTGAGTAAAGCAGATTATCCTCCCCAGGGGGGAAGGGAGGGCACTAATCCAGTATATCAGAGGCCTGAATAAAGCAAAAAGCATATGAAGTGCTTAATATCAATAGACAGATGAAAATCAAACCCAGTGAGCCCCGCCCGCCTGATTCAAGCTCATAAGGGATGACTGACTTACACTGCACAGCTGCTCTTCCACCTGTACGAAGTAAGTCACGGTCCTCCCTTTCACAGACCTCCCCACTGAGTTTCTCTCTTAAGCAGTCTATACACTTATTTATCCAAAGAAGCCAAGGAAAGTGTTCGGTGTCTCATTTTTAGTTCACAAGCTGTCTTCTGCTGTATTTGGGGGTCAAACAACACCTTTTCTTTCTCCATGTCATGTGAAAATAAGATAATTTTTTATGTCTCAACTGTTCTCCGTTCCACCCTAAGATATAGATAGCTCAGTGAGGTTGGCAACAGGGCAGCTGAACTGTGAGCTTATCTTCATTTTAGGATGATGTGATGATGTCGGAAAGACGTAGGGGGGAAGCACCCAGAGGAGACTGTCATCTTCCCCTGTTATGAAATGAAGGCGTGGACACGCCCAACAGAGAGACGCAGGTCGGCTCTACTATATATAATCAAAAAGGTGCTAGTCCAGTCTCTTGGATGCCTGAATAAAACAAAAAGCATATGAAACGTTTAATGTCAATAGACAGATGAAAAAGAGTAACTTTTAATCCTTGTAGGCTATTCAGAGACCCTATAGTCATTTGTACAAACTTATGAATTTTATGTTTTTTCAGAATAATACACATCTGATTCTTTGACAAAGCATGGCAACCGTCTAAGCCAAAATCTCCCTTTGGAGTTCAGCTTTCCACGGGTGGAAGTCTCTGCGTGCAGCTCTCTCCCCACGGTTGGGAAGTATTTGTGCGTTTGTTCTGGGCGGGGTACTCTTCTTATGTGATCTCCCATGAATATCAAATTTCCCAACACTGCAATTCATATACCAGACAAGGGTTCATTTCTTAATATATCAAGAGTTCCCTTCAAATAAATGAGGACTAACCCATAATAGAAGAAAAAATGGCCAGAAAAGTATGCATAGTTCCCAGAAAAGTTAATCTAAATAGATTTTATACAAGTCAAAAGATGTCTGAACTTATTTACAAAACAGAAATAGATCTGCAGATATAGGAGGGAAAAAATACCTTACGGTTACCAAAGGAGCTGGAAGGGAGATGAATTAAGAGTTTGGCTTTAACATATACACACAATTAATACTATATATAAAATAGGTGAACAGCAAGGACCTACTGTGTAGCACAAGGACCTATATTCAATATTTATAATAATTCATAGTGGACAATAATCTGAAAATGAATATTATATATGAATCAATAATATCTGATAGATATACGTATCTGAATCACTTTGCTGTATACTTGAAGCCAGCACAAACTGTAAATTAACTTACTTCAAGAAAAAAATTAAAAATAAAAAGGTGTCCAGAAAGAGGGAATTTGCTCAGTCGTGTCCAACTCTTTGTCACCCCGTGGACTGTAGCCCACCAGGCTCCTCCATCCATGGGATTTTCCAGGCAAGAATACTGGAGTGGGGTGCCATTTCCTTCTCCAGGGGATCTTCCCAACCCAGGGTTTGAACCCAGGTCTCCCGCATTGCAGGCAGACTCTTTACCCTGGAAGCCCCTAAAAGGTGCCCGGCCTCATCATATGAATTTTAAATGAATTTTAAATGATACTGCAATACCACTACATATAGATCAGTAAAGATCAATACATCTGATGATATATCTGAACTGATAAAAATGTAGAAAGCAGGGGCTCATAAAAAAAAGAGAAAAGAATAAAAAGGTATAGCAAGAGGGAGTTCAGCCTCCCTGCCTGACTGGTTTTGAGCGAGGACGCTGGTCTTCTCCTGCCTTTACTGGAACTTCCACCGCTGGCTGTCCTGGGTGCCAAGCAGGCAGACAGCAGATATGGCCTCTCAGCTTCTAGAATCCTGGGAGCCCTTTCTCTTTAATACCTCCTGTTGTTTCTGTTTCTCCAGAGAACACTGTTAATACATCTCTGGACTCTACATTCCTTCCTTGACACAGGAAGTCCCTAATGTGTGACAAGTACCCAGGACACACTGGCTGACGGGTGGCGTGTCTGGCCCGTGGGCATGGACAGCCATCACGCCACAGCAGTGACCAAGGCACGATATCAGACTCAACTCAGGAGTCCGATGCTCCTTTGCAGACAGCCACCCTCTGTTTTGTGGGACCACGCAAGTTGACCGCATCCTCGATACTTTGACATTTAGTACTTTCTCCTCTCCCAGCCATTGCTCTCTCTGCTACACACAGTGTCAAGGGTAGTTCAATGGAGCAAGGAAAACAAAACAGGAAGTCTGCGCTGTCAGTGAAGGTCAACATGGAGACAGGGCCAGGAGTCCTGACAGAGGTCTTGAAGTGCTCCCCGGTAGCCGAGTCCTTAAGTGTGGCTTCATTGTGGATGGACCTCACACACCAGTGGCAGCTTGGATCCTCACAGCAGCCTAGACCACAAGCAGGACTGGCCAGTCCTCTCCCTGCTGCTGTTGCCCAGTCCCTTAGCCTTGTCCGACTCTTTGCAGCCCCACAGATTGCAGCGTGGCAGGCTTCCCTGTCCATCACCATCTCCCAGAGCTTGCTCAAACTCATGTCCATTGAGTCGGTGATGCCATCCAACCATCTCATCCTCTGTCATCCCTTCTTCTCCTGCTTTCAGTCTTTCCCAGCATCGGGGTCTTTTCCAATGAGTCAGTTCTTCACACCAGGTGGCCAAAGTATTGGAACTTCAGCATCAGTCCTTTTAATGAATATTCAGGACTGATTTCCTTTAGGATGGACTGGTTGGATCTCCTTGCACTCCCAGGGACTCTCAAGAGTCTTCAACACCACAGTTCAAAAACATCCACTCCCTTGTACCTGATCCAAAGAGGAATGTTTTCACTAAGACCCACACAGTCACTGGAAGTCTCTTCCTTTCTATGTCCTGCCCCTTCCTTCTGTAATGTGTATCTCAGGACTTGGTGGGGTGGGCGGCATCCCCAGACCCTGCCCCCTGGCCCTCAACCCGGGCGCTCAGGTCATGGTACTTGGGGACATTCCTCTTGGCCTTGGGGAGGCACCTGCCCTCCCAGCCACGCTGGAGTGCTGCTGAATCAGGGCTCACCTGTAGCCCCAAGTGCCTCAGCACTTAACCCAGGGGGACCTGGAAAGCAACCGAATTCCACCTACAGCCGCCGCACAGGTCTGCTCCCCGCGAAAGAGCTGCGCAGAGACGCTGACTGGAACAGATGTTCCCCTGTCATCTGACAAGAGCTGCCAGCGGCCTCCTGGCATAATTCTTCACAAACAAAAGCCTTCCCCTCAGATGAAAGCACAGAGCAGCTTGCAACTCTGCTTTCCTCTGTGAAAGTTCACGGTTAAAGTGTGTACAAGGATTAGAGTGTGGGAGCCCAGGTATCCAGTAGACAAGCCCTGAATTCTGGGAGTGTGCGGTTCCACCTGCTGATTGTGAAAACGGCAGGAACTGCCAATACTGTGAAGCTGAGCTCGGGGACAGAGGCCTTGTTTAAATTCCCATCAGTGGACGCCCGAAAGCCAGCTCGTATCGAGATACCATATGGCGAAATGAACGGAGCACGGATTCTATTCCCCGCCGTCCTACTAAATGCCGTGTCATCTCAGGCCAGTTAACCTCAGTGAGGTCTAATTGCTCCACGTACAGAGTGGTCAAAAAGTATCGTGCCAAAGAGAGCATCTGCCTTAGGTGACAAGGTCAGTCAGTTGAGTGAGACTCAAAACAAAGCCGTGTTTGTGAAAGTGTTTTGAATACCATGAAATACCACACAGCTTTCAGACGCTGTCATGGTTACTCATCACTGTATGAGCGCAGGTGAGGCCCATAATAAGCGCGAGGCATCGCAGTGACGATCCGAAGGCACCAAGTCGCCACCTTGCCTATTCCAAGCGCGGGACCACGAGGGCAGCACAGACAAGCTGCTGGTGGGCACAGTGTGCAGGCTGCCCCGACAGACGTGAGCACGAAGGTTGTGAGGGGTCAGGGAGTGGAGGGTGGGTCAAGGGATTCACATGAGCTTTCTTGGAACTGACTCCTGAAACTTTGTTAGGAGTTCATCAGTCAGAAAATGGTTGCGATGGTTGAAACCTGCTTCTGGCTGTACCAGCCAATGACCTCAGGGCAACAGCCTCATCTGAGAGGTGCGTGCAAATCCAGGGATGCAAAGGTAACAGGAGCTCTTTATGAACAAAAGCACTGTCCCAGGCAGTGAATCCCACATCCTGCATAGCACAGCACCCACAAGTTGTTTGATTTTTACTCAAAGGTTGGCAGGTTAGGGGTGTGTTTGTGGAAAGCAGTTTGGCTGATCGGGGCTGGCCTCGGCTGCTCCTGGCTTTGCCTGGGTGTTGGATTTTTAAATGGAAGCTGGGACTGAGAAGTTGAACAGAGCTTTGGGAACTTTTCTGTGGCCAGGAGATGTAAATATTTTTTAAAAAGCCTTCAAGAGAAAAGCCCTAGAAAATAATCCAAATTTTAATTTAGGATTTCTGGAGGGGCTACAGAGGAGTGAGAGCAAGCCAAAACTAGACCAGAATTTGCAAACATTGAAACTCAGCTCCAAATGAATGAATTCATAGCTTGGAACTAGACCCAGCATCAAAGCCTGCCAGAAGCAATACTAAATGCCTTTTTAAGGGAAAATGGTAGATCAAATCATCTATACAATTTTCTTTACAATTGCTGACACTAAATTAAAAAAAATTATCAGGCATTTCAACCTGGGAAAGAAAGCAGAGGTAATAGAAAAATAAGAAAAAACAAACATTAGAAAAAGAGCCACAAGATTTCTATATGTAGAAGCTATTTTATATAAACTTTAAAATTTAAAAATATAGATGATAATATAAAAAAATTTCAGAAGAGAACTTAAGTAGATTTTTCTAAATGAAACAATTTAACTATAGTAATAGTGGAAATCAAGATCTCGATAGTGTTTTAAGGAAAAGAAAGTTTGAGAGAGGGTTAATAGAATGATCAAGTTGGCAGCAATGACAAACACCCATAGAATTAAATAAAGGAAAAGAAAAACTTGAAAAATTGAAAGAAGAAATAGACAATTCAATAGCAATAGCTGGAGATGCCAATGCCCCCTTTTCACTATTGAACAGAATAACTAGAGAGAGGATTAGCAAGGAAGTAGGATAAACCAACTGGAAGTAAATATGTCTGTAGGGCACTCCACCCAGCGGCAGCAGACACACGCTTCCAATCACAGCAGCGTCCAGTGTGTGCACAAAACTTTCTCCAAGATAGGCCGCATGGTAAGCCGTAAAACCAGTCTCAATAGATTTAAAAGGATTAACATCAGACAAAGCATGTTCTCTGACCGCCATGAAATAAGAAGTCCATAAAATGAAGAAATTTGAAAAATTGATGTATATGTGGAAATCAAACAATACACTCCCAATTAACCAATGGGTCAAAGAAGAAATAACAAGAAAAATTAGAAGCAAAGCTTTGACATGGATAGGAACACAACCCCCGACAGGTACGGATGCAGTGAAAGCCGTGCTCAGAGCCCGTTTCCAGCTGTGAGGCTGACAATGGCAAGACCTCAGATCGTTTGCCTAAACTGCCACCTTGAGAGACGAGAAACAAAAGAGCAAATAAACTCAAAACAGATGAAATGAGGAAATAACAAAGATGAAATTATAAATAAACAAAATAAAGACTAGAGAAACAATAGAGAAAATTATTAAATTAAAAAAATTAATCATAAAATTTGCAAAGCTTTGCTTGGACTGACCAATTAAAAGAAAGAGAAGACTCAAACTACTAAAATCAGGGATAAAAGTTTTAGAGATTATAAAAGAAGGAAAACTGTCTCTAGATGCAGATTGCATAATCTTATTTATGAAAAACATCCTAAGAATCTGCCCTCCAAAAAAGCAATTAAAACTAATATATGAGTTCATAAAGTTTCAGGATACAAAATCAATATACAAAAATTAGTTTTTCTCCTACATACTGCAAAAAGGCATCCAAAAATATAATTAAGAGAACAATTCTGTTTATAATACTATTAAAAAGAACAAAATATTTAAGGATATATTTAAAATAAGTGCAAGACTTGAAACCTGAAGACACTGAAAACTACAATTGTTGAAAAAAATTAAAGAAGAACTAAACAAATGGAAAAATATCTTATGTTAATGAATTAGAAGATCTACTATTGATAAGAAGATAACGTTCTCCAAAATGATTAACAGATTCAACATAATTCCTATAAAAATTTGAACTTACTTCAAAAAAAATAAACAGATAAGATGATTCTAAAATTCACATGAAATTGCAAGGGAACCAGAACAGCCAAAACAGTCTTGAAAAAGCAGAACACGATTGGAAGATTTGCACTTCCCAATTTCAAAACTGGCTACAAAGTCACAGTAATGACAGCAGTGTGATGCTGGCACAGGATAGATGTGGACATGTGGGGTGAACTTGAGAGTCAATCGATTTTCTATGAGGGATTCTCTAAAACCTTTTAGTAAGGAAAGAACAGGCTTTGCAGTGAATGGCCCCATGACAGTTGAATATCCATATGCAAAAAATAAGTTTGAGCCCCTCCACAATTTATCACAATTAACTCAAAATGAACCGAAGATGAAAATGCAAAACCTAAAAGTAAATTTCTTAAAAGAAAACAGAGGTGTAAACCTTGCTGATGTTGGATTAGGTATTTCCTAAATATGTCATTAAAAAAATAATTAGACAAAATAGGCTTCACTGAAATTTAAGAATTTTTGTGCATCAAAGGACATTGCCAAGAGAGGCAAGAGACCAACCCTAGAATGGGAAGAAATATTCGCAAATCATAGATCTTATGAGGCTTTAGCATTGAGAATATATAAAGAACTCCAACAACTCAATGACAAAAAGATAAATAACTCAGTTCAAAGATGGACAAGGAGTTGCATAGACCTTTCTCCAAAGAAACTACTTAAGTGGTCAAGAAGCTCATGAGAAGATGCACATCATTAGACATGAGGGAAATGCAAATCAAAACCACGGTGATCATTTCATCACACTCCCCAGGATAGCTGCGATCAAATAGTGGGAAAAAAGTACTGCCAAGAAGGTGGAGAAATTGGAACACGGCTCCAACATTCTGATGTAAAATGGTGACGCGGCAGCTGCCCTTTCTCAGAGTTAAATACAGAGTTGCAATATGACCCAGCAATTCCGTTCCTGAGTATGTACCCAAGAGGACTTACAACAGATGTTTAAACAAGAACTGTTTTACTAATGTTCCTACTGGCACTGTTTCCAGTTACCAAAAGGTGAAAACAACCCAAATGCCCATCAAGAGGTGAACGGATAATCAAAATGCCACACACCCATAAAATATGGAATATGTGTAATACTCAACCATGACAAGTAATGAAATTCTGACATGTATGTAGTACAACGTGGATGGACCTTGAAAACATTATGTGAAAGACCCAGTCATAAAAGACCACGTATGATATATATTTTTATATGAAATGTCCAGAATAGAGACATAAAGCAGAAGAGTGGTTGTTGAAGGCTGGACGTGAAGGGTGGGTTGTGATGAGCGACTGTAAATGTGTATGAAGGTTCGTTGTGGGTGATGGAAAGCATTTTGGAATTAGAAAATGGGACAGAGGAGCCTGGCGGGCTGCAGTCCATGGGGTCACAAAGAGCTGGACACAACTGAGCGACTAAGCATGCACACACAATGGCTACACAACTTGGAGGATAGACTAAAGCCACTGAAGTATGTGTTTTAAAATAGTGAATTTTAGTATGTAAATTGTATCTTGGTTATAAAAAGAAAAAACATTAACAAAAAGCAATGATCGTGGAGTTATTTTTTAGCAATCACAAATATACATCTAGATGTTTAATAAGCAAGTCTACTAAATGCTAGTAAATTTAATAAATATAATACTAAATAAATATTAGAAGGAGGAGGAGAAGGGGGCAACAGAGGATGAGATGGTTGGATGGCATCACTGACTTGAGAGACACGAGTTTGAGTGAGCTCCAGGAGTTGGTAATGAACAGGGGAGCCTGGCATGCTGCACTCCATGGGGTCGCCAAGAGTCGGACACGACTGAGCGAGTGAACTGAACTGAATACTATGCAAGTGGCTATATGAGGTTTAGAGTAAATCATCACTAATAGTACATTAAACAATTCAAGAAAAATCTGAAAGCAATTTATCTGGAAATAAAGGCAAAGTCCTTTGGAAGACAGTCTTCCACGATTCAAATGTTACTTGAGTTGTGACACAGACAGTGATGCTGGGGGAACATGAGTTTAAATAAAATCGTTTTGTGAGGTGGAGAATGCTTAAAAGCAGTGTTTGTAAGTTACTAGACATTTTATATGTGCTCACAAATGTGTCTAGATAACCAAATTCATTAGTATTATAATTAGAGAGGATGACTAAATGAAACGGTAGTTTAGGAGAAAATGTCTGAACTTAAGCAACAGACAGAAAAGGATGAAAAGAATCTTAGAAGGGCATAGGAGACATCCAAGTCACAATGAAAATCCAGCCAGAGAACCAGCCAAAGAAAAAAGAAAGTAATGGAGCAGAGTAATATTCGTCTAATATTTTTCCCAAATTGACCCCCAAAATCAAACTCATGCAGACACTTAGTTGAGGGTCTGCTTTCATTGTTCAAGTAAAAAAGGCAAGGAGAAAACTCTTAAAAGTAATCAGAGAAAATAAAATACACTACTTTAAAAAGATCAATGATAAGAAAGAGGGTTCAACAAAAATATCAAAATCCAAAAGACAGTGGTATCTCATGGGCATAGCGCTGAGAGAAAGCAGCTGCCAACTTGGAATTCTAAATGCTGAAAAAATATTCTTCAAAACTGAAGGCAAAGACATAATTACCACTAGCCTAACTTTCACTACTGAGACTACAGAAGTTATTCAGGTAACAAGCGATTCCCAGTGTGTGTGTGTAAGTCACTCAGTTTGTCCGACCCTACTACTGTGGGCAGGAATCCCTCAGAAGAAATGGAGTGGCCATAATGGTCAAGAAAAGAGCCTGAAATGCAGTACTTGGATGCAGTCTCAAAAACGACAGAATGATCTCCGTTTGTTTCCAAGGCAAAACATTCAGTATCACGGTAATCCAAGTCTATGCCCAGACCAGTAATGCTGAAGAAGCTGAACAGTTCTATGAAGACCTACAAGACCTTCTAGAACTAACACCCAAAAAAGATGTCCTTTTCATTATAGGGGACTGGAATGCAAAAGTAGGAAGTCAAGAAACACCTGGAGTAACAGGCAAATTTGGCCTTGGAATACAGAATGAAGCAGGGCAAAGACTAATAGAGTCATAGCAAACACCCTCTTCCAACAACGCAAGAGAAGACTCTACACATGGACATCACCAGATGGTCGACAATGGAATCAGATTGATTATATTCTTTGCAATCAAAGACGGAGAAGCTCTATACAGTCAGCAAAAACAAGACCAGGAGCTGACTGTGGCTCACATCATGAACTCCTTATTGCCAGATTCAGACTGAAATTGAAGAAAGTGGGGAATACCACTAGACCATTCAGGTATGACCTAAATCAAATCCCTTATGATTATACAGTGGAAGTGAGAAGTAGATTTAAGGGACTAGATCTGACAGACAGAGTGCCTGATGAACTATGGATGGAGGTTCGTGACATTGTACAGGAGACAGGGATCAAGACCATCCCCAAGAAAAAGAAATGCAAAAAAGCAAAATAGATGTCTGAAGAAGCCTTACAGATAGCTGTGAAAAGAAGAGAAGAGAAAAGCAAAGGAGAAAAAGAAAGATATGCCCATTTGAATGCAGAGTTCCAAAGAATAGCAAGGAGAGATAAGAAAGCCTTCCTCAGCGATCAATGCAAAGAAATAGAGGAAAACTGCTGGGGTGCAGCCCCAATGGATCCAGGCAATTCGAAGCGGGGACGGCGTCAGCGAGGATCAGGAAACAATTGCTTAATTAAACGTTAATTAAGGATATAAAGAGTGGTTAAATAAGGATAGTTCAGTGAGGAAATTCAGTGGAGAAAAGGGGCTGAATAATTCAGCCAGAAGGTGAGAGAAAGAACGACATGGGGAGACCAAGTTTTGGTGAACAAGGCCCGCACTTTATTTTCCAAAGTAGTTTTTATACCTTAAGTTGTGCATAGAGGATAATGGGGGAAGGGGTGGAGTCAGCAGTAAGCCAGGCTTTCTTCCTGCAAATTTATCATATGCAAAAGTTTAGGTGATTTACATCATCTTCTGGCCTGGAGGCCTGTCAACATTTTAAGATCCTTTTTTCAGAAAACTTCAGATCAGATCAGTCGCTCAGTTGTGTCCGACTCTTTGCAACCCCATGAATCGCAGCAGGCCAGGCCTCCCTGTCCATCACCAACTCCCGGAGTTCACTGAGACTCACCTCCATCGAGTCACTGATGCCATCCAGCCATCTCATCCTCTGTCCTCCCCTTCTCCTCCTGCCCCCAATCCCTCCCAGCATCAGAGTCTTTTCCAATGAGTCAACACTTCGCATGAGGTGGCCAAAGTACTGGAGTTTCAGCTTTAGTATCATTCCTTCCAAAGAAATCCCAGGGCTGATCTCCTTCAGGATGGACTGGTTGGATCTCCTTGCAGTCCAAGGGACTCTCAAGAGTCTTCTCCAACACCACACTTCAAAAGCATCAATTCTTCGGCGCTCAGCCTTCTTCACAGTCCAACTCTCACATCCATACATGACCACAGGGAAAACCATAGCCTTGACTAGATGAACCTTTGTTGGCAAAGTAATGTCTCTGCTTTTGAATATGCTATCTAGGTTGGTCATAACTTTCCTTCCAAGGAGTAAGCGTCTTTTAATTTCATGGCTGCAGTCACCATCTGCAGTGATTTTGGAGCCCAGAAAAATAAAGTCTGACACGGTTTCCACTGTTTCCCCATCGATTTCCCATGAAGTGGTGGGACCGGATGCCATGATCTTCGTTTCCTGAATGTTGAGCTTTAAGCCAACTTTTTCACTCTCCTCTTTCACTTTCATCAAGAGGCTTTTGAGTTCCTCTTCACTTTCTGCCGTAAGGGTGGTATCATCTGCATATCTGAGGTTATTGATATTTCTCCTGGCAGTCTTGACTCCAGCTTGTGTTTCTTCCAGTCCAACGTTTCTCATGATGTACACTGCATATAAGTTAAATAAACAGGGTGACAATATACAGCCTTGACGAACTCCTTATTTTTCTCTGAAGGTGATTATTCTAAAGTCAGGCGCCACCCTCTGAAAGCATCAGATAAAGTTGCATTCCTATAGGGCAAAGGTGTTGTGAGCTATAACAAGAAAAAGAATTAACTCAAGGGTCCAAGGTTACAAACATTAAAGCTATTACTTACATTCCTATACACCAATTATATTAATCAATACACTGCCAGGGACACAGTAGGTAAGGGATATGGAAACTTAGCAGCAAACATTAGCCCAACAAGTGAAAAACCCTTCACCAATACAATTTCTAATCAATCTTTTAACTGCTCAAAGGAATCTGTATTTAGACAGTTTAAACACTCTTGTCACACCCAGGAACTTTATTAACTGGAGCTGTAAGTTAACTCTTTTTCAGAGAGAGGTGGTGGGGGACAGGCCCCCATAAAGTCAGAGGTGTAGGTGAGAGCACAAAGCAGTAAAGTAGGCAAACTCTGGTTTTGGGGGTAGGTGCTCAAGAATTTCCAGGGGGACTCCTGAGGCTCAATCCCGCTTTTATGTATGCTGAGCCTCCTTCCTCATGACCTTTGCCACAGGCGGAGTTCCTCACGCTGGCTCCCAGCAGAAAACAATAGAATGGGAAAGACTAGAGATCTCTTCAAGAAACTTAGAGATACCAAGAGAACATTTCATGCAAAGATGGGCTCAATAAAGGACAGAAATGGTATGGACCTAACAGAAGCAGAAGATATTAAGAAGAGGTGGCAAGAATACACAGAAGAACTGTACAAAAAAGATCTTCACAACCCACATAATCATGATGGTGTGATCACTCACCTAGAGCCAGACATCCTGGAATATGAAGTCAAGGGGGCCTTAGGAAGCATCGCTAAGAACAAAGCTTGTGAAGGTGATGGAACTCCAGTTGAGCTATTTCAAATCCTGAAAGATGACTCTGTGAAAGTGCTGCACTCAATATGCCAGCAAATTTGGAAAACTCAGCAGTGGCCACAGGACTGGAAAAGATCAGTTTTCATTCTAATCCCAAAGAAAGGCAATTCCAAAGAATGCTCAAACTACCACACAATTGCACTCATCTCACATGCTAGTAAAGTAATGCTCAAAATTCTCCAAGCCAGGCTTCAGCAATACGTGAACTGTGAACTTTCAGATGTTCAAGATGGTTTTATAAAAGGCAGAGGAAACAGAGATCAAATTACCAACATCTGCTGGATCATGGAAAAAGCAGAGAGTTCCAGAAAAAAATCTATTTCTGCTTTCTTGACTATGCCACAGCCTTTGACTCTGTGGATCACAATAAACTGTGAAAAATTCTGAAAGAGATGGGAATACCAGACCACCTGACCTGCCTCTTGAGAAACCTGTATGAAGGTCAGGAAGCAACAGTTAGAACTGGACATGGAACAACAGACTGGTTCCAAATAGGAAAAGGAGTACGATAAGGCTGTATATTGTCACCTGCTTATTTAACTTTTATGCAGAGTACATCATGAGAAACACTGGACTGGAAGAAGTACAATCTGGGAGAAATATCAATAACCTCAGATATGCAGATGACACCACCCTTATGGCAGAAAGTGAAGAAGAACTAAAGAGCCTCTTGATGAAAGTGAAAGAGGAGAGTGAAAAAGTTGGCTTAAAACTCAACATTCAGAAAACAAAGATCATGGCATCCGTCCCACCACTTCATGGCAAATAGATGTGGAAACAGTGAAAACAATGGCTGACCTTATTTGCCTGGGCTCCAAAATCACTGCAGATGGTGACTGCAGCCATGAAATTAAAAGATGCTTACCCCTTGGAAAGAAAATTATGACCAACCTAGACAGCATATTAAAAAGCAGAGACATTACTTTGCCAACACAGGTCCGTCTAGTCAAGGCTATGGTTTTTCCAGTGGTCATGTATGGATGTGAGAGTTGGACTATAAAGAAAGCTGAGTGCCAAAGAATTGATGCTTTTGAACTGTGGTATTGGACAAGACTCTTTAAAGTCTCTTGGACTGCAAGGAGATCCAACCAGTCCATCCTAAAGGAGATCAGTTCTGAGTGTTCATGTTGAAGCTGAAACTCCAGTACTTTGACCACCTGATGCAAAGAGCTGACTCATTTGAAAAGACCCTGATGCTGAGAAAGATTGAGGGCAGGAGGACAAGGGCACGACAGAGGATGAGATGGTTGGATGGCATCACCAACTCGATGGACATGGGTTTGGGACTCCAGGAGTTGGTGATAGACAGGGAGGCCTGGCATGCTGCCATTCATGGGGTTGCAAAGAGTCAGACATGACTGAGTGACTGAACTGAACTGAACCTTGTCCGTCTTTCTCCGACCCCATAGACTGCAGCCCTTCAGGCTCCTCCATCCTTGGGATTCTCCAGGCTAGAACACTGGAGTGGATTGCTATTCCTTTCTCCTGATTCCCAGTGGAAACCTATAAATGCAGGAAGGAGATATATATGTACATATTATATGTAATTATTGTCATACGTAAATTTGTATAATCCCATGCTGCTACTGCTGCTAAGTCACTTCAGTTGTGTCCGACTCTGTGTGACCCCAGAGACGGCAGCCCACCAGGCTCCCCCGTCCCTGGGATTCTCCAGGCAAGAACACTGGAGTGGGTTGCCATTTCCTTCTCCAATGCATGAAAGTGAAAAGTGAAAGGGAAGTCGCTCAGTAGTGTCCGACCCTCAGCGACCCCATGGACTGCAGCCTACCAGGCTCCTCCATCCATGGGATTCTGTGGGCAATAGTACTGGAGTGGGGTGCCATTGCCTTCTCTGAAAAGAAGAATAAAAATAGATAGATGTGATATGTCAAAATATTAAGGCAGGAAATTTCAATGCAAAAGTATCAGTGATTACATACCAACAGAATAAGTACACTGATCAATTTACAAATTACTGATTTCACAGTAAAGGAAAAAATACACTGTACACTGTTTACAAAAGTTATACAAGTAAAGATACACAAAAGTTGGCAGTAAAAGATGGAGACGTAAATAACAAGCAAAACTTAGCTAATCACAACAGTTACATCACTTGTCATGCTAATGACAAAGTGATACTGCTGTGAAATGTAAGACAAGGTGGATGTTAAAACAGAAAGGATCTGTAGTGAAAAAAGAAACATTTCATAGCAATTAAAGGCTGGCTCCTCTGGGGAAATAAAACACTCCCAGAAATACTATAATGTATGAACATAGTGTGCAAGTACACGTAACTAAAGCTGATAGGATGTCGAGTATAAATGGGCAAAGAAGCAACCATAATGAGAGAGCCCCACATATCATATTTTGTAACCAAAGTCAAAAGCCGCCACAAAGATCGTTCATCATACAGAAAATCTTTGCAACATGATTAACAAATTTAACATAATTAAAAACGTGGACCACTGCATCCATCAAATGTGGGTTACTCATTTTTTACCTGTATATGGATCATTTACCAAAATTACCCTTACACTGAGCCATAAAGCAAGTCTCAAGAAATGGTTGAAGTTATGCATGGCATATATTCTGACCATAGTAGAGTTGACATTTTCAAATAACTGGAAAAGAAGCAATGTATTTCTAAATACATCATGGACCAAAGAAAACAAATCATAGAAGGAATTGGGAACTATTTTGCCACATATGGTTATAAAATGACAATAAAAATGTGTGAGATACAGCTGTGTTTATAGGGAAATGTATGGACTTATTAATCAAAGAGATTAAAGGCTCAAAATCAATCTAAATATACTTTCCAGATAGTTGGGTAAAAGACTAGTAAGTTAAATTTAAAATGATAGTGAAGTATAAAATCAAGCTAAAATTAGAAATTAAAGAGGGCAGCAAACTATTATAATGAAATAAATTAACAACAACAAATGTTGGTTTCATCAGAAAAAAAATACTGCATTAGACAGACACTTGATAGTCCTGAATAAGTACTCTTAAAAACGAGAGAAGGAGAGAGAGAGAGAAAGGCGAAACTCAAAGTAGAGCAAAATCGCAACTGACTAAAACTCATTCAAGAGGACATAGAAAATTCTAAAAAGCTGCCTATTTATTAAAGTAATAATGAAATCTGTAATTAAAATTTCTCCATTACCGTCCCCACCCCCACATATCGGTTGAGCCTATATGCCTTTACATTCTTTTAAACCGGGGAAACAGTGGAAACAGTGTCAGACTTTATTTTTTGAGGCTCCAAAATCACTGCAGATGGTGACTGCAGCTATGAAATTCAAAGACGCTTACTCCTTGGAAGGAAAGTTAGGATCAACCTAGATAGCATATTCAAAAGCAGAGACATTACTTCACCAACAAAGGTCCATCTAGTCAAGGCTATGGTTTTTCCAGTAGTCATGTTTGGATGTGAGAGTTGGACTGTGAAGAAAGCTGAGCACTGAAGAATTTATGCTTTTGAACTGTGGTGTTAGATAAGACTCTTGAGAGTCCCTTGGACTGCAAGGAGATCCAACCAGTCCATCCTAAAGGAGGTCAGTCCTGGGTGTTCTTTGGAAGGAATGATGCTAAAGCTGAAACTCCAATACTTTGGCCACATCATGCAAAGAATTGACTCATTGGAAAAGGATGAGATGGTTGGATGGCATCGCCGACTTGATGGACATGAGTTTGGGTAAACTCTGGGAGTGATGAACAGGGAGGCCTGGCATGCTGCGGTTCATGGGGTTGCAAAGAGTCGGACACGACTGAGCCACTGAACTGAACAGAACTGAAACATTTACAGATGACAAACTATAGAAAACGCTTATGTACAAAATATTCTTCCAGAGAACAGAAAGAGAGCAAACACTTCCCAGTTGTCTTGATGTGGTCAGAACCATCTTGATAACAAGACCTGCTGCATACTTTACAAATAAATACTGTTTAGGGATTGTGGTAGACCGAATCGTATCGCACTCCACAACCAAGAATGTGCACATGCTAATCCTTGGACCTGTGAATATCATATGGTAAGAGGGATGTAGCAGAGGTGATTAGGTTAAGCAACTGAGCAAAATTATCCTGCACTATCCTGGGGAGTTTAATGTAATTACAGGTGCCTTTATTAGGGAAGAGAAGAAGGTCAGAGTTCATAGAAGGAGTTGTGGCAACTGAAACAAGAAACTGGGACGGCGAGAGGAAGGGACTGTGAGCCAAGGAGAGCAGGTGGCCTCTATTAGCTGAAAAAAGGAAGGAGGTTCTCTTCTGAAGAGTCAGAAAAGACCCAGCTCTGCTGACGTCTTGAGTTTAAAAAATTCTAATCTTCAGAACTGAAAGACAATAAATTGGTGTTTTTAAAGCAATGAGTTTGTGGAAATTTTTTATGGTATGAATAGGAAGCCAGTACAAAGACTAATATGTCTAATAAATGTGGATGCAAAATTCCCAAAATAAGTATTAGAAAATCAAATCCATGCTGTCTGGAAACAGACAATAGGTTATAGTCAAGTTAAGTTTATTGCAGGAGTGCCAGCGTGCAGGAATGCAAGGGGACATTTGAACATCGGTCACTGTATATCACCATTATAACCAACTAAAGTACAGAAATTGTGTTATCATCTAAATAGATATACACACACAAAACTGATGAAATTCAACACTGATTCATGGTTAAAAAAATAAACAAACAAAAGTCTTGCTTGGCAAAGTTGTCATAGACGAGAGTCTAATGGAAATCATCTAAGAAATGAACACAAGTATAAGATTAATAGACAATGACAAAACATTAGTGGTATTCTACCTGATACATATTGAGAAAAAGACAAGCTACCCTCACTTCTATTCAGAAATGTACTGGAGGATCCAGCCAGTGAAATAAGGCAGCAAAAAGAAATCACAGTTTTAACACTACTAAAAATCATAAAACTGTTATTGTTATAAGATGATAAGATTTTTAAGTTGAGATTTCTAAGGCATTTACAGATAAACCAGGATAATTAATCAGTACATTTAACGAGACCTCTGGGACAGGGTCATTATACATAGCTCAATTTTATTTCTGTTTATGAAAACAAATAAAAAATAAAATACAGTTTAAAAGGATATCATTAACCATGACTTGAAAAATCTAAATTCCTAAGAATAAATGTGTGCAAAGAGCTCTACACAAGAAACTATAAAAAATTCTTGGGAGAAATTAGCAAAAATAATGGATTGAAATGTATGAGAATTAAATATCAGTCATCCAGGTGGTGCTAGTGGTAAGAAACTGCCTGCCAGTGGAGGAGATGCAGGAGACGTGGGCTCGATCCCTGGGTCGGGAAGGTCCCCTAGAGAAGGAGATGGCAACACACTCCAGTACTCCTGCCTGGGAAACCCCATGGACAGAGGAGCCTGGCGGGCTACAGTCTGTGGGGTCGTGAAGTCGGACATGACTGATTGAGCATGCACATATAGATTTATTACAAACCTAGATGAAATCTTGCCTGTTTTGCTTTTTTTTTTCAAAACGGTGATTCTAAAAACCATTCTAAGCTGATTCTAAAATTTATATAACAGTGCAAAAGACCAATAATAGTTAAGACAATCTTAAAGGAGAAGGCAGTTGGAGGAATTACCCTAGCAGAAATAAAGATTTATTTTAAAGCTGCAGTGATTAAGACAATATTGTAATGCAAGTGTAGACAAAGAGACCAGTGGAAGAGAATAGAATCCAGAGGCAGACACACACTTTACAGACAAATGATTTATTATAACGGTGCTTCAGAGCAGTGGGGAATGTCTTTTCAGTAAATGATGCTGAGTCAATGGCAATGCAGATGGAAAAAATAAATCTTGTCCTATTCGCATCACACTCAAAATTTGTTTCCAGAGATGCTGTAAATCTGAATGTGAAAAAAGGACACCTTTGGAGAATACCCACAGATTTCTTAAGCAGGACACAAGATGTGTGTGCTGTGATAAAGGGTGATACATTTCTACACTAAAATCAGGAAACTGCGTTCATCCCAAGACACCAAAAAGAGGAAAGTCACAAAGCACTGAATGAGAGGAGATATCCACGATACCTCTGACAAAGGTCTCCAAACTCAGCAAGGAAAAAGCAAGCTGCTGCTGCTGCTGCTAAGTCACTTCAGTCGTGTCCTACTCTGTGTGACCCCATAGATGGCAGCCCACCAGGCTCCCCCATCCCTGGGATTCTCCAGGCAAGAACATGGGAGTGGGTGGCCATTTCCTTCTCCAATGCATGAAAGTGAAAAGTGAAAGGGAAGTCGCTCAGTTGTGTCCGACTCTTCGTGACCTCATGGACTGCAGCCTACCAGGCTCCTCCATCCATCAGATTTTCCAGGCAAGAGTACTGGAGTGGGGTGCTATCGCCTTCTCCGAAAAATCAGGAATAGTCAAATACTGGCAAGAGGTCTGAATAGTCAGTTCTCAAAAGAAGACATCCCATAGGCCATAAGTATGGGAAACATTTTTTACCTTCATTACTAGTCAAAAAAATGCAAATAAAAAGTCACAATGAGCGATCACGGCTCACGTTCTGAAAGAATGAAATTGAAGCAATCAGACAGCACCCCGGTTGTTGCTGGAGGTGTGAAGCAACTGAAACACTCCACTTCTGCTGGGAGAGTGGCACACTTCACAGTCAGCTTTGGGGAAACGCAGGACAGTGTCACGAAAGGTGAACATACACGAAAAGGGAGGCAGGGAGGAGGTTCAAGAGGGAGGGACACTTGTGCACTTACGGCCGATTCTTGTCAGTATATGGCAGCAACAGCATGATCATGTAAAGTGGTCATCCTCCAGTTAAAAATTAATAACTTTAAAAAAAAAGGTGGACTCCAGCAATTTTACTGTTAGATACACAACCTACAGAGCTCCCTGTATACAGGCACCAAATTCATGTGTAGAATAACCCCACGGCATCACATAAGATAGCCTGTCCCTCCCTGGAGAAGGATCCCGTGTCCATCAGCAGCAGAATGTTTAAGTAAATTGTGGTACAATTGCACACTGGTGGATTCTACCCTGAAAAAGAGGAACTCATTGTTAATCGACAGGGAAGAATCCCACAAACATAGTCCTGAGTAAAAGAAGCAGACACAGAAGCATATACACTCTACGATTCCGTCTCCGTAAATTCAAAACAGGTAAAACTAACATGTGAGTAGTCAGAATGAGGTTAAGTTTGCAAAGACGGAGGTGCTCGCGGCTAGAAAAGGGCACAGGGGTGTCTGGGACGCTGGTGATGTGAAAGTCTTGACCTGGGTGGTGGGTTCATGAGTGTGTTTGCTTGGTCAAAATTCATTAAGGTTCATGAGTGTGTTTGCTTGGTCAAAATTCATTAAGCTCTACACAGAGTAAGCTTATGACTTAGGCACTTTCCTGGTTGTCTATTTGACGTTATAATTAAAGATGAGTCAAGTAATTTAACACAGGAATGTGGGAGAAACTTTGCAGGCATGTGAGCTTGTTTCATGAGGAACACGATGAGGCTGAGGTACCCAGGACCCTCCAAGCTGCCATGGCCAGCTGGCTGTTGGGTCTTTTGACGTGCAGTCAGGAGAGAGAGTCAGGGTGTGGGTAGAAATCTGGATGTTTTCAGCACATCTAAGTAGCTGAAGCTGCATGTAAATGAGCCCCACCGACAGTGTGCCCAGGGTAAACTGAGGCAGACACCCAGTTTCAGACCTTGTGCTAGCATCAAGCATGGTTCAACAGATAAATAGAGCAAGTAGGATATTTTATGTGGGTTTATTATACAATAACATAAAAATAAACAGATTTAATAGAAATTAAAAGAAATGAAAGAGATGTATTGCAAGATAATGGCTCACAAGATGGTGGGAACCAGCAAGTTCAACACCCACCGAGAGCTCTCAGACGAAGCTGAGGCTGCATTCTTGAGGCAGAATTTCTGCTTCCTCAGGAAGCCCCAGTTTATGTGCTGAAAGCCTCCATCAGATTGGATGGCCCCTCCCACACAGCACCAAGGGTCATCTGCTTTACTTAGAATGAACTGAGAGGGCAGTCGTTGGCCACATCTACACAATGCCTTCCCAGAAACAACCGGATTAGGATTATACTGAAAACTGTGTACCATAGCCCAGCCAAATGGACGCACGCAATAACCACTGCAGCCCACCTGGCGATCAGCGCTAAGGTCGTCTTCCCAGAGAGGACTTCTCTGAACGATGGCCGTCTCTCCTTAACCCCGCCTGTCACTATCAGAACCCTATTTACTTTCTTTAATTAGAGAGCAGTGAAATCACATTTGTTTGTCTGTTTTATGATCTGCCTGGCCTGCTGGTATCTCCTCCCCACCAGGAGGACAGGGGCTTGACCTGCAGCAGGTCCCCCTCCCCGTGCAAGCCCACTGTCATGTGAGACCACCCTGGTGGATGTTTCCTTCTACCCAGCACCCTCCACTGCCCACCACCAGAACCGCACGAGCCCCTGACTATCCTGGGTGCTGTCTCTGGTAAAACTGCAGGGCAGCTAAAGGTGGAACCAGCTTATCCAAGCTGACCACACGTGGCTCCTTCTCCAGTTGTTGGCTTTTCTGACTCCTCTGCCCTCTGCTCTGCAAAAGTCACCCTGCAAATCAGAGATCTGAAGCAAGATCCTTCAGATCTTGCTCCTGACTACAGTTCCTAGATTAATTGCAAATTTGGAAATTAAATAAAAAACATCCACCACATTTTTCTTAGCAATCAAGACTGTTTGAAGAATTAGCTATATGGAGTCTCTGCTCTGCATCTTTCTCCCCATCAGTCATTTTCTGAGATGAAACTAGAGAAACAAGCAAAAGATCACAACTCCCTGACATCTGCCTCCAACACTGCATTAGGAAGCACTCAAGAGAAGAGGCAGGTGCACCGGGATACCAACGCAGAAGCAGAAGAGGCTTATGTAACAACACTCGGGCTCCAGCTTCCCCGGGGGATGATGCTGTCCCGCAAGGAGCCTTGCTGGTTGGCAGTTAGGTCCCTGAGGCCACTCTGTGGTAGGAGCTCCAGTGTGCATTTTCCCTGGTGGGAGCAGGGAAGAGCATCCAGGACAGCTGTGTCCCTCTGGGAGCATCGCTCGTGCACTTGACTCAGGAGACAGTGCCACCCACCTCTACGCTAACTCTCCAACCAACTAACCAACTATGCAGCACAAGACAGGTTGCTGCTTTGCAAACTCTGCATCCCTAAGAGCAGACCCCGCCCCGTGCCCCACAGGTGGCCCCTCACCCTGCAGGCACCAGGAGCCAGGGCAGAGCGAGTCTGTGTATATGGGGTCCACGGTGGAGCAGTGTCCTCACGGTCCCTCAGCTAAAAACTTTCAGAGCTGTTTCTGGAGCCACAGCACATGCCATCCCTGGGTTGGAGCCTGGGATGCAGCGCTGAGCAGCAGAGCAGCAGCCACCTTCCTGCCAGTGGTGCTCCAGCATCATGGTGCCATGGCAACCCGGGGTGGGGGTCCTGCAGGAGGTCCAGGTAGGTCTGGGGAGGCTTGTGCAGGGACTGATGTTTGAGCTGGCAAAGTAAAGCAGTACCGGACACTGTGAAAGCATGCAGGACAGATTTTACTGAGGCTACTGACACTTGCTCCTTGGAAGAAAAGCTACGACAAACCTAGACAGCATATTAAAAAGCAGAGACATTGCTTTGCAGACAAAAGTCCATCTAGTCAAAGCTATGGTTTTTCCAGTAGTCATGTATGGATGTGAGAGTTGGACTATAAAGAAGGCTGAGTGCCAAAGAATTGATGCTTTTGAACTGTGATGTTGGAGAAGACTCCTGAGAGTCCCTTGGACTGCAAGGAGATCCAACCAGTCCATTCTAAAGGAGATCGGTCCTGAATATTCATTGGAGAGACTGATACTGAAGCTGTAGCTCCAATACTTTGGCCACCAGAGGCAAAGGGTGGACTCATTGGAAAAGACCCTGATGCTGGGAAAGATTGAGGGCAGGAGGAGAAGGGGACGACAGAGGATGAGTTGGATGGCATCACCGACTCGATGGACATGAGTTTGAGTAAACTCCGGGAGTTGGTGATGGACAGGGGGCCTGGCGTGCTGCAGTCTGTGAGGTCACAGAGAGTTGGACACGACTTGGTGACTGAACAACAGCCACAGTAGGAGAGAGACTCTAGTTTCAACTGCACTGGATTCCAACTAACACAGAGATGACTGAGGTTTGTAAAGGGAGAAAGAGAGGGAAGAAAGTGGGGCATGAGAACGTGGAAAGTGGGAATGAGAAAAGGATGGGGAGCTGTGTGGGAAGTGACAGAGAGGGGCGAGTGGAGAGTTTCAGAAGCTGGCTTGGCAGCGGAGCGGCACGTCTGTGGTTGGCAGCGCTGTGTTTTCTTGAGCAAAGACTCAGCACAGGGGCTGTGGCACCTCTGGATACAGCCTGGTGTGGGTGGAAGCCGGACTACAGTCTGGTCGAGGAGCTGAGCAGGGGGTCCGGGGTGGAGCTCAGTCCTGAATGGTGATTAAGATTTGCATGGAGCACAGACCTGCAGGGACTGGGAGGGGAGGCGGTGGTCTCAGACTGACTGACCGGGAGCCAAAGGATCAATGTGGGATACCTGCAGGTTTAGGGACCCTAGTCTCTCCCAGCAAGTGACAAGGGAGGAGGGCCCACCTGGGGGCTGCTGGGCGGTAGAGTCTGGCACCACGGCAGGGTCTCAGGGAAAACCTGGTGTTACTGAAAGGGCCACGTTGTCCCCTGTGGTTGCTGAGACAGGAAGTAGAATCCCCCAGCCGTTGGGTATCTGCTCTGAGCCAGGAAGCCCTCTGGGGTCCCATCTCACAGCTAATCTGAACAGGGACATGCTCTTAGCATTTACGGGACAGTGCCACCCAAAGAACCTTCTGCAGCAGTGGGCACGGTCTCCAGTCCCCGCCATCCAACCTGGAGGATGTTATCAGAGACGCTGAGCTTCTCCGGAACCGTGTGCTCCTGGGAAACAGAGAAGGTTAAGAAATGCCCTCCCCCTCTCATGTTCTGGGAAACAGCTTCCTGCAAAAACCCCCTTTCCTCATACGACTCAGACAAGGCTTGCAGATGCCCCACAGTTCCCCTGGGACACAGCCAGACACAGCCCTCCAAGGCCCATTCTGTGCCTGGTAAATGACCAGCTGATGGCCTGGTCCCCACTGATCCATCAGAGCGAGAGGCTTTTCACCAGACTTCGGTTTAAGACTGTCCCCTCTGGGGCTCTGACCTCCAGCCCACCCCCAGCCCAGCCTCCTTTAGACCCGCTGGCCTCCTGACACAGTCTCTGCTCTGTGACCCGATCATGCCACCCTTTCACCCCACTTCCTACACCAGCTCTTTGGAGAAGGAAATGGCAACCCACTCCAGTACTCTTGCCTAGAGAATCCTGTGGACAGAGGAGCCTGGCGAGCTGCTGTCCACAGGGTCGCACAGAGTCGGACGTGACTGAAGCAACTTGGCACGCATGCATTATGCCCTTTAATAAAAGACCGACCTTCCAGCAGAGTATCCGGGCATCACCCCTTCTGTGACAGAGCCCCCACCCCCGCCCTTTGTGATGGCCCCCCCCCCACCAGCAGCAGTCCTCGGGAGTGAAGTGCCTGCTTACTAGACCTGGATTCATTTCTTGCTCGATGATGGCCACATGTGGCCATTGAGCTCTTGAAGTGTGACTAGAGATGCTGTGGTTTTATTTTAAAACAATTAATAGAAATTTAAGTAGCCATATGTGGGAAGCGAACAGAGGAGAAAACAAGATGAATTGGGAGTGTGGGGCTGCAAAATGCTCCTGACCCAGGCCCCGGCTGAGCACTAACCGCCCCCCACCCCTGCTGAGCACTGACCCAGACCCCTGCTGAGCACTGACCCCCCCCAGACCCCTTGCGGAGCACTGACCCAGACCCCTGCTGAGCACTGACCGCCCCCCCCAGACCCTCTGCTTAGCACTGGCCGCCCCCCCCCACCCCCCGCCCGGCTGAGCACTGACTCAGTCCCCCTGCTGAGCAATGACCCCCCCACCTCCACCCCCTGCTGAGCACTGACCTGGACCCCCTGCTGAGCTGTGACATCCCCACTTTCAAATCCTTTGCTGAGCACTGACCCAGGGTGGGTGGCAGGTGGTAAAACATCCTTTGGAGGGGAGGCGGCATTGTCTGCAAATTACATGGATTCCTGGATTAAGTTCCTGGCGGGGCTGAGGGAGACCTGAGAGAAGCTTCTGCTGTCACAGTGCCCGCAGCTGAGAATTTTTCACCAGCTTGGGCTGCGGGGGAAATATCGTCCTGGAGCCAGAGGCTCAGACTCTGGGTCTGACTTTAGCTGACCTGTGGTGGCTCTTGTACAAACTCTTAACTTGAGTTCAGCTTTATTATTTGTATAATTGGAGCACAATGGATCTCTCTAGCTTAATGCTTGAATGTAAACAAAATCAGGATACTTTGAAAATCTAGAATGTGAAAAGTGGACTTGATGCTCTTCCCCAGAAGCAGACCCTGGGGCTTCTCCTCCAAGAGTCTGTTGAGGGGCTAGGGTTGGGAGGTGGTGGGGACAGGATGGAGCTTAGAGAAAGCAGAGATGGGCTGGGGGGCAGGACAGGGCTGGGGGAGGACACAGGCTAAGTCAGGCAGAGAGCTGACCAGGAACACATCCTCCAGGGTCAGCTCTAGAGAACAGCTCAACCTCAAAATCCCCTCCTGGAGGTCAGGGTACCCTGTGCCCACCAGGCTTCGGAAGAGGCCTGCGTGAAGGGATGATGGAGGGAAAGATGAAGGTGACCCTGCTGTCTTGTTGCGAAGGGAACCTCCCAGAGAAGGAGCACCCGGGCGTGCCATCACCCAGGAAAGAGACCGGGCGGGCGACCCGCCGTGGGACAGCATTCCCGGTGAACTGGACATTCCTAAAGGCATTCGGTGAGAAACAAAATGAGAGGTAAGAAGTGGATTTATTTAGAGAGAATCCCCAAAATGTGGGCATCTCAGAAGGTGAGAGCCTTGGAATATGGCATGGCTAGTTTTTATGGCTGGGTAATTCCATAGGCTAATAAGCGGGTGGATTGTTCCAATTATATGGGGACGGGACAGGGATTCCCAGGGCTGGTTCTTTTGATCTCTTAGGTTGGCCTCAGAACTGTCTTGGAGCTGGTGCATGTGACATTTGTGTGCGTGTCAGTCACTCAGTTGTATCTGACTCTTTGCAAGCCCAGGGACTATAGCCTGCCAGGCTCCTCTGTCCATGGGATCCTCCAGGAAAGAATACTGGAGTTGGTTGCTATTCCTTTCTCCAGGGGAATTTACTGACCCAAGGATCAAACCTGGGTCTCCTGTTTTGCGGGCGATTTCCTTATCATCTGAGCCTCCAGGGATGTGACATTTAGCATATGCTAATGTAGAAAATGGTATGGACCTAACAGAAGCAGAAGATATTAAGAAAAGGTGGCAAGAATACACAGAAGAACTGTACAAAAAAGATCTTCACGACAAAGATAATCACGATGGTATGATCACTCACCTAGAGCCAGACATCCTGGAATGTGAAGTCAAGAGGGCCTTAGAAAGCATCACTACGAACAAAGCTAGTGGAGGTGATGGAATTCCAGTTGAGCTATTTCAAATCCTCAAAGATGATGCTGTGAAAGTGCTGCATTCAATATGCCAGCAAATTTGGAAAACTCAGCAGTGGCCAGAGGACTGGAAAAGGTCAGTTTTCATTCCAATCCCAAAGAAAGACAATGCCAGAGAATGCTCAAACTACCGCACAATTGCACTCATCTCACACGCTAGTAAAATAATGCTCAAAATTCTCCAAGCCAGGCTTCAGCAACACATGAACCGTGAACTTCCAGATGTTCAAGCTGCTTTCAGAAAAGGCAGAGGAACCAGAGATCAAATTGCCAACATCTGCTGGACCATCGAAAAAGCAAAAGAGTTCCAGAAAAACATCGATTTCTGCTTTATTGACTATGCTAAAGCCTTTGACTGTGTAGATCACAATAAACTGTGGAAAATTCTGGAAGAGATGGGAATACCAGACCACCTGACCTGCCTCTTGAGAAACCTATATGCAGGTCAGGAAGCAACAGTTAGAACTGGACATGGAACAACAGACTGGTTCCAAATAGGAAAAGGAGTACGTCAAAGCTGTATATTGTCACCCTGCTTATTTAACTTCTATGCAGAGTACATCATGAGAAACACTGGGCTGGATGAAGCACAAGCTGGAATCAAGATTGCCAGCAGAAATATCAATAATTTCAGATATGCAGATGACACCACCCTTATGGCAGAAAGTGAAGAGGAACTAAAAAGCCTCTTGATGAAAGTGAAAGTGGAGAGTGAAAAAGTTGGCTTAAAGCTCAACATTCAGAAAACGAAGATCATGGCATCTGGTCCCATCACTTCAGGGGAAATAGATGGGGAAACAGTGGAAACAGTGTCAGACTTTATTTTGGGGGGCTCCAAAATCACTGCAGATGGTGATTGCAGCCATGAAATTAAAAGACGCTTACTCCTTGGAAGGAAACTTATGACCAACCTAGATAGCGTATTGAAAAGCAGAGACATTACTTTGCCAACAAAGGTCTGTCTAGTCAAGGCTATGGTTTTTCCTGTGGTCATGTATGGATGTGAGAGTTGGACTGTGAAGAAAGCTGAGCACCGAAGAATTGATGCTTTTGAAGTGTGGTGTTGGAGAAGACTCTTGAGAGTCCCTTGGACTGCAAGGAGATCCAACCAGTCCATTCTAAAGGAGTTCAGCCCTGGGATTTCTTTGGAAGGACTGATCCTAAAGCTGAAACTCCAGTACTTTGGCCACCTCATGTGAAGAGTTGACTCATTGGAAAAGACTCTGATGCTGGGAGGGATTGTGGGCAGGAGGAGAAGGGGACAACAGAGCATGAAATGGCTGGATGGCATCACTGACTCAATGGATGTGAGTTTGAGTGAACTCCAGGAGATGGTGATGGACAGGGAGACCTGGCGTGCTGCAGTTCATGGGGTCGCAAAGAGTCGGACACGACTGAGCTACTGAACTGAACTGAACTGAACTGAATGTCTTACAGTGAATGAATAATGAGGCTCAAGAGACTCTGGAAGTTGAATATTCTGCCATCTTGGACCTGGTTGATTCTAACCAGTTTTGGTCATGTGCTATGGCCATGGTTTTTGTAAAGGTTGTGCCCTATCCCCTTCCTTCCTGCTTCAATAGTTACTTTTCGTTATCTGTGCTGTGTCATTACAGAGTGAGCACAGCCCTTTCCCACAACAAGGACGTGAACCTAGCCAGCATCTGCAACAGTGCCTATCACTCGGTTGGTAGGCAAGAGTGAATTAAAGATGGAAAACTCGATGGAGAGAAGGGAGAAGACAGAAAGAAAAGAGAGGAAGGCATGGAAGGAGGGGGAGGGAGGGGAGTGAAGGGTGTGTGGACACAGGGAACAGTCATAAACCAGCAAGTCATGTCGGTGATTTTAACCTCCTCCTACCACTACCAGAGCTGTTGGTCACTTAGAGATATTCTGTCCCTTTTGCAAGTTTAAAGGCCTGGTGGAGACAGGCCCGTCCAGTGCATAGAAAAGTGAAAAGTGAATTCACTCAGTCGTGTCCGACTCTTTGCGACCCCATGGACTGTAGCCTACCAGGCTTCTCCATCCATGGGATTTTCCAGGCAAGAGTACTGGAGTGGGGTGCCATTTCCTTCTTCAGGGGATCTTCCCGACCCAGGGGTCGAACCCAGGTCTCCCACAATGCAAGCAGACGCTTTACCTCTGAGCCACCAGGGAAGCCTGTCTCATCATTTGCCCAAAGCAAATTGGCCAAAGTCAGTGCTATAATCAATAGAGTACATTAGGACTATTAAGGTTTCCATAATTAGCAAAATACAAAGACAATATTTGGGCTATACTTATGTCAGACATGTATCTCTTGCTTTCCCAAAATTCAAATTTAACCAGGTATCCGATATTTCATCTGGAAACCCTACTCTTACAGACACACAGGAGATGTCCAGTCAGTGGGAATCTATATGGACCCCCAGGTTGCCTCACTATTGTGGCTGTTGAGTTGTTCAGTTGATCAGTCATATCTGACTCTCTGCGACCCCATGGACTGCAGCACATAAGGCTTCCCTGTCCTTCGCTCTCTCCCTGAGTTTTCACAGTTGTGTCCATTGAGTCAGTGATGCTATCTAACCATCTCACTGTACTATTTACTTCTGAGACCATCACCTGTAAGACGGATGCTCACACCAAGGCTGGGGAGGGGTGAGCTTGACAGACATGATTGTTTCGCTCCCGTGCAAGGAGCCTCGTCCAGAAAGAGCTCTCTCCCAGGTAGGAGGCACTTTCAGAGAAACGGAAGCCAAAGTCTTGATGCCGACCCTCATTTAAGCTTGGAGCCTGTGCCAGTTGGGGGCATAACTGTCCTTAATCTTGGTGCCACCTGGCTTCTCCAAGAAGAGCAGAGGGGCCGCTGTGATCTTGCCACCGATCAGAGGCCTCTCAGGGAGTACACTTTGGGAGTGACTGAAGACACAGCTGATTTCATTCTCTATATTAAGCGGGATCCTTTTCCAAGGTGCTGTTCTGATGAAAACATCCTCAATTGCTTCTCAGGGAAGTGCTCAGTTGCTCAGTTGTGTCTGACTCTTTGTAACTCCATGGACCATAGTCCGCCGGGCTCCTCTATCCATTGGATTTCCCAGGCGTGAATACTGGTGGGGGCATCCATTCCCTTCTCCATCTCAGAGCAGACTCTCCCCCATTTGGCTTTCTTTGTTAACACCTGAGTCAGTCCTTGGCCACCAACTCCGAGAGATGGATGCAGTGTTATCACTGGACATGGTCAGGATGTATTGGGGATTTCATAGAGGAAATGTGCAGCTCTTCGGAAATTCAATTCCATTAAACGTAGCCAGTATCCATCAGGTGCCCATAACTGCTGATCATTTTGATGAGCAGCAGCTCTTTAGGATTATGTTTCAAAGCAAAATGTTCGTTAATCAAGATGTGAGATGTCCAGTAGAAATTTTAGTCCAGCGACTGGACACTTTTGAATACTTTCTCTATGGCAGTCCCCCAGCAGGGAAAGTGGAGGGGGCAGAGGTCTGCGTGATGCAGAGGCTGCCATCCCGAGACTGGTGGTGCAGTGGGAGAGAGGACCATGGACTGGACTCCAGCAAACCCCAGTAAGAGCTGGGACGGAGGCCCCTGGGCACTGGGAGCGGGGGCAGGAGAGACGTGCTCCATGGGGATCCGAGTCCAGCTCGACTGGCTCTGTACTGACTCCCTGGCCCTCCGTCCTGGGCTGAGCATGAATGAGGTGGACAGACCATGAATAGGCGCCAACTGGACACCAGCAAGGAGTGAGGTGGAGGGAATCTGCAGGTGCAGACACAGGGGGAAAGGCAGCACGGGGAAGTGACAAGGCGGAGACCAGCGCTCACCTCCAAAGTCAGTTTCAGGCGCCAGCAGAACTGGAACGACCGTGTGTGTGTGAGTGTGCGTGAGAGTGTGTGTGTGTAGGTGTGTATGTGTGTGTGTGTGAATGTGAGCGTGTTAGGGTTAGTCTGTATGTGTGTGAGTGTGTGAATGTGTGTGTTGGGGTTAAGATACGTATGTGCATGTAAGTGTATATGCATGCGCGAGAGTAGGTGTGTGTGTGTGTGTGTGTGTGTGTTAGGGTGTTTATGTATATGTTTGTGTCTAAGGGTGTATGTGTGTGTGTATATGTATGTGTGAGTGAGTGTGTGAGAAAGTGCGTGTTAGGATTAGGGTGTGCATGTGTGTGTGTGCATGTGTGTGTTGGGGTTAAGGTGTCTGTGTGAGTGTAAGTGTATGTGCATGTGTGAGAGCAGGTGTACATGTGTGTGTTTATTTGTTACGCTGTTTATGTATATGTTTGTGTCTTAGGGTGTGTGTGTGTGTATGTATGTGTGAGTGACTGTGTGTGAATGTGTGTGTTAGGGTTAGGGTGTATATGTGTGTGTGTGTGTGAATGTATCTGTGTTAGGGTTAGGGTGTGTATGTGTGTGTAGGGGGTAAATGCATATGCATGTGTGAGAGTAGGTGTGTATGTGTGTGTACGTATATTAGGGTGTGTATGTGTATATATGTGTGAGCCTGTGAGTATGTATGTGTGTGTGTGTGTGTGAATGTGTGTTAGGGTTAGGGTTTGTGTGGGTGTGTGTGGGTGTGAGTGTATATGCATGTGTGAGAGTAGGTGTGTATGTGTGAACATGTGAGTATGGATATGTGTGTTTCTGAATGTGTGTTAGGGTTAGGGTGTGTGTGTGTGTTAGGGTTAGGGTGTGTATGTGTGTGTGTGTGTGTGTTTGTGTTAGGGTTAGAGTGTGTGTGTGTGGGTGTGTGGGGGCATAAGTGTATATGCATGTGTGAGAGTAGGTGTGTATGTGTGTGTATGTGAGTATGTATATGTGTGTGTGTGAATGTGTGTTAGGGTTCAGGTGTGAATGTGTGTTAGGGTTAGGGTGTGTGGGGGTGTGTGGGGGGGTGTAAGTGTATATGCATGTGTGAGAATAGGTGTGTATGTGTGTTTGTGTGTGTGTGTGTGCTAGGGTTAGGGTGTATGTGCGTCTGTGTGTGTGATTTTGCCAAGGCTGCCATAGCAAAGCGCAGTACACTGAGGCTCTTAAACACGAGAAACAGGCCCTTTTAGAGTCTGGAGGCTGGGCATCTGCAGGGCTCGCTCCACCTAAGCCTGTGTGGGACAGACGTGATCCGTGCCCGTCTCCTGCCTCGGGTGGTTTTCTGACAAATGTTGGCCCCCTTGATTCTGCTGCCTCCCCTGCCCTCTGCCTGCATTTCACAGGGCACCTCCCTGGACATGAATCTCTGGGGCCACCTTCCTCTTCAACAGTGGTGTGGACTAGGGCCCCGCCTACCCCAGGATGGCCTCGTCTTAAGAAATTATATCTCCAGCAACCTGTTTACAACAAAAGCTACTCCCTGAGGAGCTGGAATTAGGATGTCAAAATATGGATGCGGAGGGGAGGGCACTGCGTCAACTCCTAATTCCACACGCGCGTGTGGTCATCTGCTTCCTCCTCTTCCCCCAGGGTGGGCGGGGTGGGGGGCTTTGCCTCCTGTCGACTGTGAGTTACAGCGGGAGGGAAACCGTAATGCGAACCAGCCCTGACCAAGCACTTACTCCGTGTCTGGTGCTGCTGCTCTCAGCATTTTCTAGGCACCAGTTCACTTCATTGTCAGCTCTGCCTGCAAGACAGATGATCGCACTGTCCTGACTAGGGAGCTGAGGGAACCGGGATGCAGGCAGGTGAGTAACTTACCTGGTGTCACAGGTAGTAAATGACAGGACTGTGGGAGGATGGGCGTGTGCCGGCCGGTGGTCACCAGCCAAGGTGAGGGGCGCCATGGCCCCACAGGCTGCAGAGTGGATGCCCACGTTGGAGTTTCATGTGGGTCAGGGCCAGACTTCGATGGGTCTGGGCGTGGTGAAGTCAAGCCAGAGTGTCTCCCCTGAATTGTCCTTGCCAGAACCACAGGTCAAGGTGGGAACAGCTATGGGTGCTCTAGCAGACAGGGTGACAAGAACCAAGGTCAACAGTGGGGGGAAATGTGGTGAGACATCCCAGCCCAAAGTTGCTGTCAGAGCGGTGAATATCCCTTGACCCATGAGGAGACAGCATCCGCCTCACCAGCATCTCCTGGACCACCTGCCTCCATCCTCACCCTTTCTGGTGCCAGGGAGTGGTTTTACAGAAGACAGCATTTCCACAGACTGGTGGGGCGGACGGTTTCAGGATGAGCCAGGCACATCACATTTATTTGCAATTTATTTTTATTATTATTGCATCAGCTCCAATTCAGATCCATATGCGTTAGATCCTGGAGGTTGGGGACCCCTGCTCTAGAGCATCTTTATCACCCACATCCTCTAGAGCATCTCTATGTCCTGCCTCACCTGTACCATCCAGAACCCCTGCAGACCCGCAGCACGCACACCACCTGCCCCTTCCTCCCCAACCGAAGACAGTAAGACAACCTTAATAAGAGATTCAGGTTTTGAAATTAGAATTAACACCCAAGAAACCGAGGTGACCCAAAGACACATCGTTACACCAAGAGGGATGTCTATTGCTTCTTGCCAAGCTCCTCCCCTCCTCGTTGACCTTGGTCTCATTTCCTCTCTGCTGGAAAACGGGCGCAGGAGCCAGGTGAGGTTGGACCTGAGGAATGGAGAGAGGTGTACGCCTGCCTGTTCATCTGAGTCAGAAAGCAGGTTTGGACCCCACTACACCGGCCCCCAGCTGGAGTGGGGGCTGGTGGGCAGAGGGAGGAGGCATATTTGGGAGTTTGTGGGGGCAGGCACTGAGTTTCATTTAAGGCTGGAAAAGGTCACGTGTGTAAACCCAGGAGTGGATCTCAAGCCGTCAGACCCTCACATCCTGTGCCCAGGGCCCTGGACATGCTGTATCAGATTTGGTTGCTCCTTCACGCTGTCAGAAGCAGCGTCAGACTTTTTCGAAACACTTGGGGGTAAAACGACATGGCGAGCCGCCACTGGTGCACTTGACCTCACGCAAGGCTCTCTTCCCAGGGGGTCCTCAAAGCGCAGCGGGGTCCACGCCTCCTGCTCTGAGACGAGGAAGGGTGAGTGCATCTGGGGACCCGGGACAGGGGTGGGAGCGTGTGTGGCTCATCAGAGAGAGACTGTCAGCGGGGAAGACCCAGGAAGTATGGAGGGCAGCGGCCGGGAGAGCTTGCAGGCTGCCTTGCAAAGGAGCTCATGCTCTGTCCTTTAGAAAATGCAGATCTGTTCACGTGACTGATCAGTACACCTTGAGCACCAACCAGGAACCAGGCCAGTGTTAGAAGTGGAGGGTCCTGAAAGGGATGCGGGCAGAGGTGAAGGGTCAGGCTTCTGTGGCAGAAGGCTTTCTGTCACTGGCTTCGGGGAGGCCGGCAGGGGCAGCCCCCCAGGCAAGAAGATGAACTGGGCACCAGGGCAGGGGGCGAAGTCAGAGCAGAGGGACGTGCCCTTTGGGCTGGACATGAGAGAGGGGCGAACAAAACCCTCCATCAGGCTAGCCTCTTCCGTGGGGAGCCTTCTGATGCGCCAACGTCTCCCAGCTTCCTCCAGGTCTCTCCATCGCTGCCAGATCCTTGGACAAAAAAGCATTTCCCAGATGGCCTCAGTAGGCTGCCTTTCATTGGGTAAAACAAATTTCTGATGCTGCACTGACTCTTAATAAAAGTGAAATTCGAAGTCAGGGAAAGTGGACTGTGGCTTTTGTGTTCAGGAATTGTATGGTAAATAATTTGCTTTGGGTCACTTCGAGTGTTCCCATGTGATCCATTAGAGGGGGTGTGACTGTGCGCCCTCGTCCATTAATCCAGACTTCCAGATCTGAGTCATCATTCAAAACTTGGGGTAAGAGTTGACATCATTGATCCAACTGTCCGGAAAATTATATTATGGCAGTGCTTTTCCTAATAATCCATCAGGAAAAAAATCGCTTGGTTCGTCTTGAGTTCTGATGCTCACTAAGTTCAGCATCCCCCATAGCCCTGCCGTTGATCGATACAAAGCTAGATTCTTAAGTGGGTTTTTAATGACTTTTTGCCATTGTTGGGAACAATTGGATGGAACAAATGGAGGCTGTCCTCGCCCGCACTGGCCATCTGTTTCCATCTCAGGCTCCCGAAGGCTTTTCTTCAGCGGCTTTGTATTAGGCAATTGTTGGAGTCCGTGGAAATGAACTCAAATTGAGGTGTAGATAAATCGAAAGTTTAAAACACAAATCATTGAAGTTGTCTTGGAACTTAATTGCCTGTTTTCCATCTGACGTTTCTCCTTCTCTGCCAGGATCCAAGCATATCACTCAGAAAGTTCGAGCTGACTCTGGACGTCTGCAAATGAGCGGTGGAGGGGATTCTAAAGACCCAAAGATGAGCCGACAAGGCAAGGAAAGAGATGAGTGTCAGGCTGTCCGAGGCTTCATCTGGAGGCAAAAGCAATGGAGAGTGGAAGGGACAAGGCAGGGGTCACACAGGCAGAGGACCAAGGCGCCCTGACTCCGGCTCTGTGTCCCCTCCAACCCCGATGCCATTGGCCAGCCAGCCTCCCAGGAGTATCCTCATGTCTGTAGGAACATGACCAGGGAAGCGCGTCTGTACCAGAAGCAGATGGGCCATTCGCGACTCCAAGGAGAACGACAGAATTGCTCCCCTTTCGCGTTACCCTCTGAAATCTACGAGGACTAAGCTTCTAGAGAGAAGGTGGTGCACTAGGCAGAGTGCAGTGAAGCCGACCTCCCCCGGGTCTTGGTATGGAAATCTACCCACTCTTACACAGTGTGAGAGCTCAGAAAGTCTCCCCATTTCAGCATGCGGGCAGCAACACTGGCCTGGGGCAGGACCCCTGAGTTAAAACGTGAGCCTTGCAGCCATTTACCACGGACGTGGGGCAAACTCCCCAAAACACCAAACTGCAGTTTCCCCTCCTGTAACACGGCAGCAAGACCAGGGAGGAGGCTTTCCAGATCCATCATCCTGTGATCCTGCTCCCCTTGTGTGTTACTCGCTCAGTCATGTCCGACTCCCTGCAACCCCATGGGGTGTTGCCCGCCAGGCTCCTCCGTCTGTGAGATTTTCCCAGCAAGAAAACTGGGGCGGATTGCCATTTCCTTTTCCAGGACTCCCCTTGTTTTCTTTTATTTTTCGACACAAGTTCTTCTTAGGAGAAAAACAACTGGCATCCTCACCCCTGTCCCCCACCTCCACGGCTGTCAACTCCCAGATGTGGTCCTCCTCGAGCGGATGACTCACGCCCCAGCCACCGCCCTCGTCTGTCTGCTTTGATGCTACCCTGAAAGCTTTTCACAATCCCACTTAAACACAACCCCTCGCCTCTCTGAGGAAGCAATCTGCCCCTGAACATACAGACCTGCCTCATGCCAGTTTCTCCAGACAGCCTCCCGTGATCGCCCACAACCACACTGGGTTTTCCTCACTGAGCACTTTTAAGCAACAGTATCTCTGTCTTGGTGAGTACAAGCTAACACTGACTGGGCGTGTAGCTCATGTTTTCCTACATTTTTGCATACCATTATAGAAAAAAAAATGTAGAAAAAACACGATTGTCTTCTGAGTTCCCTTCCATGGTGACTCATTTGTTCGGTGATCCTGGCATGTTTTGCATAAAAGTGGAAGACATAGTTAAACAGTAAAACCTTGAGCACAGAGGAGATGACTTTTACTGAAGTTATTTTAGGAACCTGTTCCAAAGTCCAGGCTGGTGCAAATGTTGGGAGCATGGCTGTATCAGATTGGATTTGACTGTAATACAGTTATTTCAGTAAAGCTCCAGAGAGATGAAAATCCTGATATTATCTCAGCGGTAGATGGTGAAGGCAGAGAGAATAAATCAGAGAGACAGAAAGCCACAGTTTTGAGCAACAAAGTCGAGTCGTCTATCCACCATCCATCCACCCACCCACCCATCTATCCCTTATTTAGTGAATGTTTGTTAAGCACTTTGTTTTTGCCATCCCTAGGCTTGGTTCTGGTTATGCATGAAACACAATCAGCCCCTCACAGACTCCCCACGCATGATTCCGGTCACACACAGTAACCACGACCCTGACTTCAAACATGGAACTGTTTTGTCCTGACCTGTACTTTTTCTCTCTCTTTCTCTCTCTCTCTCTCTCTATGGGCTTCCTTGGTGGCCCAGCAGTAAATAATCCACCTGCCAACGCAAAAGACTCAGATTCGATCCCTGGGTATGGAAGATCCTCTGGCAAAGGAAAACCTACTCCTGTATTCTTGCCTGGAAAATTCCATGGATGGAGGAGCCTGGTGGGTTACAGTCCATGAGGTCACAGAAGAGTTTGGCACAGCTGAGCGACTAAACCACAGCAACAGCAATGACCCATGCCTCAGGTGTGTTCCTCGTGTCTGGACTCTCGTGTCTGCATGTTGGTGAGCCTCACCTCCCCTGTTCTGTGCGTGTCCATCGCATGGATGCACCATAAGCTTTTGGTCCACACTCCTGCTCATGGGGCTTGGGGTGGCTAGCTTTGGGGGATATCATGAAGACACAGCTTCATGTCTCTTTGCTTTTGAATGTTTTTCTAGAAATATACTTTCTGGCTCACAGAGTGTATGTGTGGTTTAGTGCATAGCTCTAAATGGCTCAAAATATTTGTGCTAACTTAACTCACCAGCACTACGTGAGAGTTCTGTTTGTTCCACATCCTTGGCAACACTTGGTGTTGTCTGTCATTTTAATTTTAGTCATCAGAGAGCATCCAAGCATTTTTTAAATTATTAATAGTATCAATCCTTTTCCTGAAACATAATATCCATGCATTGAAGAAAAATGTAAAAACTGAAAACATTTAAAAATATGTTTAATGACTACAACTCTGTATTTTCCTAAACTTTATTGTCTGTAACCAGACATGAAATAATGGACTGGCTCAAAATTGGGAAAGGAATACATCAAGGCTGTATATTGTCACTCTGCTTATTTAACTTATATGCAGAGTATATCATGAGAAATGCTGGGCTGGAGGAAGCACAAGCTAGAATCCAGATTGCCAGGAGACATATCAATAACCTCAGATAAACAGATGATATCACTCTAATGACAGAAAATGAGGAAAAACTAAAGAAAATCTTGATGAAGGTGAAAGAAGAGAGGGAAAAAGCTGGCCTGAAAGTCAGCATTCAAAAAACAAAGATCATGGCATCCAGTCCCATGACTGCATGGCAAATAGATGGGGAAAAAGTGGAAACAATGGCAGATTTTATTTTCTTGGGCCTCAAAATCACTGCAGATGGTGCCTGCAGCTATGAAATTAAAAGACACTTGCTCCTTGGAAGAACAGCTATGACAAACCTAGAAAGCATGTTAAAAAGAAAAGATATCACTTTGCCAACAAAGGTCTGTATAGTCAAAGCTACAGTATTTCCAGAAGTCATGTACAGATGTGAGAGTTGGACCATAAAGAAGGCTGAGCACAGAAGAACTGATGCTTTCCAATTGTGGTGGTAGAGAACACTCTTGAGAGTCCCTTGGACTGCAAAGAGATCCAACCAGTCCATCCTAAAGGAAATCAGTCCTGAATAATCATTGGAAGGATGGATGCTGAAGCTGGAACTCCAATACTTTGGCCACCTGATGTGAACAGCTGACTCATTGAAAAAGACCCTGATTCTGGGAAAGATTGAATGCAGGAGGAGAAGGGGATGACAGAGTATGAGATGGTTGGTTGGCATCACTGACTCAATGGACATGAATTTGAGCAAGCTCTGGGAGATAGTGAAGGACAGGGAAGCCTGGTGTTCTGCAGTTGCAAAGAGTGGGACAAAACTTATTGGGATCTCCTGTACACAGTTCTGTAGCCTTCACATTCTGATTTTACACATTATGCAGCGATCATGTCCCCAACCCATCGCAAAGTCCTCGAGGTTCTGCCTTCCACAGCAGAACATACAGCTCACTGTGCGAGGCTGTGTGAAAGATGGACAGCAACAGCACGGTGCCCATGGCGTGAACATGGAGATGGGCGAAGAGGGCCATGGGGTGCAGACACAGCGTGGGCACGGGCGTGATATGGGAATGCGGTGAAGCTGTGAACTCTGCTGCTTTGTGTGTCTGGAGACTTCCACAGCAATGACACAGTCCTCACAAACGCATGCATGTGTCCACGATCACATCACCCATGAGGAAGGGATGGGTTGTCTTACAGATCACATTGGAAAAGAAATAGTATGGAGTAAAGTACAGCTGTACAGAACAATACTGCACAGGAACGTGGAATGTTAGGACCATGAATCAAGGTAAATTGGAACTGGTCAAACAGGAGGGGGTAAGAGTAAACATCAACATTGTAGGAATCAATGAACTAAAATGGACCAGAATGGGCGAATTTAACTCAGATGACCATAATATCTACTACTGTGGGCAAGAATCCTTTAGAATAAATGGAGCAGCCCGCATAGTTAGCAAAAGATTCCAAAATGCAGTACTTGAGTGCAGTCTCTAAATGACAGAATGATCTCTTCATCACCAAGGCAAACTATTCAATATCACAGTAATCCAAGTCTATATCCCAACAACTAATACTAAAGAAGCTGAAGTTGAATGGTTCCAGGAAGACCTACAAGACTTTCTAGAACTGACACCAAAAAAAATAAAAGATGCCCTTTTCATTATAGGGGACTGAAATGCAAAAGTAGGAAGTCAAGAAACACCTGGAGTAATAGGCAAGTTTGGCCTTGGACTACAAAATGAAGCAGGGCAAAGGCTAACAGAGTTTTGCCAAGAGAATGCACTGGTCATAGCAAACATCCTCTTTCAACAACACAAGAGAAGACTCTACACATGGACATCACCAGATGGTCAACACTGAAACCAGATTGATTATATTCTTAGCAGCCAAAACTGGAGAAGCTCTATACAGTCAGCAAAACCAAGACCGGGAGCTGACTGTGGCTCAGAAACTCCTTATTGCAAAATTCAGACTTCAACTGAAGAAAGTAGGGAAAACTGCTAGACCATTCAGACATGACCTAAATCAAATCCCTTACAATTACACAATGGAAATGACAAATAGATTCAAAGGATTAGATCTGATAGATAGAGTGCCTGAAGAACTATGGACAGAGGTTCGTGACACTGTACAGGAGGCAGGGATCAAAACCATCCCCAGTAAGAAGAAATGCAAAAAGGCAAAATAGTTGTCTGAGGAGGCTTACAAATAGCTGAGAAAAGAAGAGAAGTAAAAGGCAAAGGAGGAAAGGAAACATACATCCATCTGAATTCAGAGCTCCAAAGAACAGCAAAGAGAGATAAGAAAGCCTTTCTCAGTGATCAATGCAGAGAAATAGAGGAAAACAAAAGAATGGGAAAGACTATAAATCTCCTCAAGAAAATTAGAGATACCAAGGGAACATTTCATGCAAAGATGGGCTCAATAAAGGACAGAAACGGTGTGGATCTAACAGAAGAAGATATTAACAAAAGGTGGCAAGAATACACAGAAGAACTGTACAAAAAAAGATCTTCATGACCCAGATAACCATGATGGTGTGATCACTCACCTAGAGCCAGACATCCTGGAATGCGAAGCCAACTGGGCCTTAGGAAGCACCACTATGAACAAAGCTAATGGAGGTGATGGAATTCCAGTTGAAAGAAAGAAAAGAAAGTGAAGTTGTGTCTGACTCTTTGCAACCCCATGGACTGTAGCCTACCAGGCTCCTCCATTCACAGGATCTTCCAGGCAAAAATACTGGAGTGAGTTGCCTTTTCCTTCTCCAGGAGATTTTCCCAAGCCAGGGATTGAATCCGGGTCTTCCTTATTGTAGGCAGACACTTTACTATCTGAGCCACCAAGGAAGTCCATGAGGTGATGGAATTCCAGTTGAGCTATTTCAAATCCTAAAAGATGATGCTGTGGAAGTGCTATGCTCAATATACCAGCAAGTTTGGAAAGCTCAGCAGTGGCCACAGGACTGGAAAAGTTCAGTTTTCATTCCATTCTCAAAGGCAATGCCAAAGAATGTTCAAACTACCACATAATTGCACTCATCTCACAAGCTAGCAAAGTAATGCTCAAAATTCTCCAAGCAAGGCTTCAACAGTACATGAACCAAGGACTTCAGATGTTTAAGCTGGATTTATAAAAGGCAGAGGTACCAGAGATCAAACTGCCAGCATTCACTGGATCATAGAAAAAGCAAAGAGAATTCCATAAAATCATCTACTTCTGCTTCATTGACTACACTAAACCCTTTGACTGTGTGGACCACAACAATCTGTGGAAAATTCTGAAAGAGATGGGAATACCAGACCACCTGACCTGCCTCTTGAGAAACCTATATGCAGGTCAAGAAGCAACAGTTAGAACTGGACATGGAACAACAGACTGGTTCCAAATTGGGAAAGGAGTACGTCAAGGCTCCTATAGTATCACCTTGCTTATTTAACTTCTATGCAGAGTTCCTCATGAGAAATGCTGGGCTGGAAGAAGCACAAGCTGGAATCAAGATTGCCGGGAGAAATAGCAATAACCTCAGATATGCAGATGACACCATGCTTAAAGTGAAGAAGAACTAAAAAGCCTCTTGATGAAAGTGAAAGAGGAGAGTGAAAAAGTTGGCTTAAAACTCAGCATTCAGAAAATGAAGATCATGGCATCCGGTCCCATCACTTCATGGCAAATAGATGGGGAAACAATGGAAACAGTGACAGACTTTATTTTGGGGGGCTCCAAAATCACTGCATATTGTGACTGCAGCCAAGAAACGAAAAGACAGTTACTCCTTGGAAGGAAGCTATGACCAACCTAGAAAGGATATTAAAAAGCAGAGATATCACTTTGCAGACAAAGTTTCATCTAGTCAAAGCTATGGTTTTTCCAGTAGTCATGTACGGATGTGAGAGTTGGACTATAAAGAAAGCTGAGCGAAGAAGATTTGATGCTTTTGAACTGTGGTGTTGGAGAAGACTCTTGAGAGTCTCTTGGACTGCAAGGAGTTCCAACCAGTCAATCCCAAAGGAAATCAGTCCTGAATATTCATTGGAAGGACTGATACAGAAGCTGAAGCGCCAATACTTTGGCCACCTGATGCAAAGAACTGACTCACTAGAAAAGACCCTGATGCTGGGAAAGATTGAGGGCAGGAGGAGAAGGGGATAACAGAGGGTGAGATGGTTGGATAGCATCACTGACTCAATGGACATGAGTTTGAGCAAGCTCTGGGGGTTGGTCATGGACAGGGAGGCCTGGCGTGCTGCTCTTCATGGGGTTGCAAATAGTCAGACACGACTGAACTGAAAGCACAGCTGGATATCTACTTTGTGTCATGTTCACAAGTGAATACAACACAGATTAAAAAAAAAAAACATTAAATGTAAAATGCATAACTAGGGGAAATGGTGGAACTACCTTTGTTATCTTTTGAAATAGATGGAGCCTTATTGAACATCTGAAAAGCCCAAGTCTCCAGATAAAAAGTGACAGATTGAGGGGACACCAACGTTATATTTTCATTCAAAAATGCTGCCTGAGACAAGGAATGAGGACAATTAGAACACTGAGAACAGTTATTGATAGTATCTGAAACTGACACTGGAATTATAAGTTGAGTGCAAGGTTCCTCTATAAGTGAGAATGTGAGTCACTCGATCATGTCCGAGTCTTTGTGACCCCATGGACTGTAGCCTGTTCGGCTCCTCTGTCCACGGGCTTCTCCAGGCAAGAATGCTAGAGTGGATAGCCGTTCCCTTCTCCAGGGGATCTTCCTGACTCAGGGATTGAACTTGGGTCTCCTGCATTGCAGGCAGATTCTTTACCATCTGAGCCTCCAGGTTCCTCTGAATATCCACAGTGAAAAAGCCAAGGAAACTAAAACAAGTAATAGAAATATTGGTAATGAATGTGGCAGACAATTCCCACAGAGGCAAAAGTGAATGGCCAAGAAGTAGGTGAAGAGATACTGAAACTACCTGAAAGCAAGACCTCAGAAAAAGGAAGATGATTCCAGCTGATAGCGAGGATAGGGGGAACAGGACTTTGTGGGGAGACCCAGTCGTTGTAACAAGCGTTTGGCAGTTATCAGGGAAATGTGGTTACAAATGCCCCATGATCCAGAAAGCTCTTAATTCATGTTCATCTCTGATGACTCTCCCATTCATGAGGCCAGAAATAGGATGTTTATTGATTATGGTTGTGGTGGCATGGACAAATAAAATTCACGAAGACACTGAATGAACCACTTGGCAGAGTCAGGAGCAATGAAGTGAATATACAGGAGCAAAGGACAGGCAATACTTGATGTGCTTTGCGTACATGGATTGAGTACTCTCAAGCAGATCTATGATATTCATCATCACAGTCCCCTTCCGAGATGGAGAAATTGGGGTTTGAGAATTTAAGTGCCATCTCACACACTGAGGGAAAAGCTGCTCTGCATGGAGATCGGGATTTTCTCCAGCAGTTGTACTCATTACAGTTCATCACTCATGTTTAATTTTATTGCAGAAGAGAGAACAGCGTAATGAACTGCACTCTGTACACCCCCAGACGATAGCAAGTTCACAGCCGACCACGTCTCTTCTCACCTCTGTGGCCTCACCCTTATCCTGTTTCATATTATTTTTGAAGCAAATTACTTCATTTCATCTTTAAGTATTATGGTGTACAATTTAGAAATGTGTTTTCCCTTCCTGAAAATATCACAATATTACAATCCTACTCCACAATTTCAACAATCAATTTTTACTATCATCAAATATGCTGCTGGTGTTCACATTTCCCTGGTTGTTCTAGAAAGGATTTGTAGCCATTTGTGTGGCTGTAAGATCTGTGTGTATATGTATATACTCCCAGGTTTCCCAGGTGCTGCTAGACAAAAGAACCGCATTTCAATGCAGGAGAGTTAAGACACGTGCTGTTTGATCTCTGGGTCAGGAAGATTCCCTGGAGGACGGCACAGCAACCTGCTCCAGTATTCTTGCCTGGAGAATCCCACGGACAGAGGAGCCTGGTGGGCTACAGTCTCTCAAAGAGTCAGACACAACAGAAGCGACTTAGCACGCACGCTCGCATGCACACTTGCACACACGTATACACAGCCTTATATTGTAACTGGCTTCCCTGCAACCTCTTAATACTGGCATGGGTTCTCCCTCACGACTGTTTGACCTCTGTGTGTGACCTGTTGAAGAAACCAGGATGTGTGTTCTGTAGCATTCCCCATAATCTGGGTTTTGCTGCTCTCATCCTGATGAAACATCTAGGATGTTCAGATGGCCCCTGAATTTACTGGAAACTGACAGATCTAGAAGCTTGATCAGATTCAGTTTTTTTTGTTTTTTATGGGAGTGTTTCATAGATGATATTTTGTATTTAATTTGAGCAAACTCTGGGAGATAGTGCAGGACAGAGGAGCCTGGCATGTGGCAGTCCTGAGGTCATGAAGATCGGACACGACTGAACAACTGAACAAGAGCAGCAAAGTGTCTGGTTGCCTCTTTGCTGTGACATCAGCAGCAATTGATGATCATCGCTTATATCCACTGAACTGTTGATTTCAAAATGTGATATTCAGATTCCATCAGTTCAGTTCAGTCACTCAGTTGTGTCCGACTCTTTGAGACCCCATGGATCACAGCACACCAGGCCTCCCTGTCCATCACCAACTCCCGGAGTTCACTCAAACTCACATCCATCAAGTCAGTGATGCCATCCAGCCATCTCATCCTCTGTCATCTCCTTCTTCTCCCACCCTCAATCCCTCCCAGCATCAGAGTCTTTTCCAATGAGTCAACTCTTCGCATGAGGTGGCCAAAGAATTGGAGTTTCTTCAGCATTAGTCCTTCCAACGAACACTCAGGACTGATCTCCTTTAGAATGGACTGGTTGGATCTCCTTGCAGTCCAAGGGACTCTCAAGAGTCTTCTCCAACACCACAGTTCAAAAGCATCAATTCTTTGGCACTCAGCTTTCTTCACAGTCCAACTCTCACATCCATACATGACCACTGGAAAAACCATAGCCTTGACTAGACGGACGTTTGTTGGCAAAGTAATGTCTCTGCTTTTGAATATGCTATCTAGGTTAGTCATAACTTTCCTTCCAAGGAGTAAGCGTCTTTTAATTTCATGGCTGCAGTCACTATCTGCAGTGATTTTGGAGCCCAGAAAAATAAAGTCTGACACAGTTTCCACTGTTTCCCCATCAATTTCCCATGAAGTGATGGGACCAGATGCCATGATCTTCGTTTTCTGAATGTTGAGCTTTAAGCCAACCTTTTCACTCTCCTCTTTCACTTTCAGCAAGAGGCTTTTTAGTTCCTCTTCACTTTGTGCCATAAGGGTGGTGTCATCTGCATATCTGAGGTTAATATTTCTCCCGGCAATCTTGATTCCAGCTTGTGCTTCTTCCAGCCCAGCGTTTCTCATGATATACTCTGCATATAAGTTAAATAAGCAGGGTGACAATATACAGCCTTGACGAACTCCTTTTCCTATTTGGAACCAGTCTGTTGTTCCATGTCCAGTTCTAACTGTTGCTTCCTGACCTGCATACAGATTTCTCAGGAGGCAGGTCAGGTGGTCTGGTATTCCCATCTCTTTCAGAATTTTCCACAGTTTATTGTGATCCATGCAGTCAAAGGCTTTGGCATAGTCAATTAAACAGAAATAGAGGTTTTTCTGGAACTCTCTTGCTTTTTCCATGATCCAACAGATGTTGGCAATTTGATCTCTGGTTCCTCTGCCTTTTGTAAAACCAGCTTGAACATCTGGAAGTTCACAGTTCACGTATTGCTAAGGCCTGGCTTGGAGGATTTTGAGCATTACTTTACTAGCATGTGAGATGAGTGCAATTGTGTGGTAGTTTGAGCATTCTTTGGCATTGCCTTTGTCTGGGATTGGAATGAAAACTGACCTTTTCCAGACCTTTTACAATTTGCTGGCATATTGAGTGCAGCACTTTCACAGCATCATCTTTCAGGATTTGAAATAGCTCAACTGGAGTTCCATCACCTCCCCTAGCTTTGTTCGTAGTGATGCTTTCTAAGGCCCACTTGACTTCACATTCCAGGATGTCTATAATTACTCAGTTATTTATTAAAGTGGAACAATTTTATGGGCTTCCCTGGTGGCTCAGCTGGTAAACAATCTGCCTGCATTGCGGGAGACCTATGTTCGATCCCTGGGTTGGGAAGATCCACTGGAGAAGGGAAAGGCTACCCACTCCAGTATTCCGGCCTGGAGACATCCATGAACTGTATAGTCCATGGGGTCACAAAGAGTTGGACACTACTGAGCGCCTTTCATTTTCGCTTTCAACCATTTTATAGAGACTTCCCTTCGTAAACCACTTGGTGACTTTGAGGAAAAGTCCAACAAGTTAGGCAAAGCAAACATGGGTACTTTCTCAGTACTTCCCACTCGTCAAGTTAAATGCATTTATTTACTTATTATGAACTCACAAATTTAAGCCTATGTGATGTTTTCCAATGCATGGCAGTTAATATCTTCTCTGACCTCAAACGTGTTTTCTAAGTAGGTCTCCTGTGACCCTGGTTGCCTTTGATAGCTTACCTGCCATCAGGTATGAAGAGATAACATTGTAAACATTTTCTGCCCCAGACCAGAAAATCAGCAGTTTCCCCAGTGGGCTCTGGTTCCTCTCCACAGGGAAGGAGATTTAGACAGAGCTCATCTCAACCACTGCCCTACACCAACTCTCTCATTCCCAAACAGTAGAGCTGAACAAGAACTTCAGAAACCATAGAACACCACCATCGTGTGCATTCAAAACTGTGCAAAAGATAATATTCTGTATTTCTTAAATATGATCATGTATCATAGTTAATAGCAAGCCTAGCTAACATGAAACATCTGAGTGAGTGTCAAAGAAGGGATAGGATCTGAAAGGAAGTGGATTATTTAAGGGGAAAAAAAAAAGGAAGAGAGAAAGAAAAGAATAGTTTCATGTTTTATGAACTGAGATATTGATTAATTTAACTTCTGTCACCTGAAAGTCAATAAGTTAATAGGAAAAAATTTCAAAAGGAAAGAAATACAGGCCAATCCAATCAGAAAGCAGGTGTGTGACTGGTGGGGGAGCTGGGAAATGACTGCTAACGGGTGCGGGGTCCCTTTATGGGGAATAAAGATGCCCTGGAATTAGACTGTAAGGATGTGCACGTACTCGTGAACACACTAAAAACCACTGAACTGTGCATTTTATAAGGGTAGACTTTATGGCATGTAAATTATATCTCAGTTTAAGAAAAAGAGATCATCCACATGTTCTATTACCCTCCTGTATACAAATCCTAGAGAAATTCACACGGAGATTTGGGTCCTTGGAAGTCTCAGGGGTTTCTAGGAAGCCTGCATGTCTATTTCTGGGGCTTGACTACCTAACATTCAAGAAATATATCAACATTCTATTCAGCAGCCCGAGCCCATGGTTATGAGCTACAGAGCAGCAAAGCAAAAGCCTAAACATACAGTGCTTTGTGTAAGATGTACAAGACCAAATGAGGTTTACAGCACCCCATTTACATAAATTTTAGCATATTTTTGTATGTGCATACATATACACACTATTTTTCAAAGTTGCACAGCCATATAACTGCATATTAAACACATCATGCGGATGCCTGGACAAGAGGCAAGGACGGTGAGGACACCCAGCCATGGAGATAAAAGCAACTGAATAAAAATGAAGAGGGGAGTCCTGCTTGAACCCAGGATGGCAACGAGCCACTCTGAACCAAGGCCCGAGGAACCCTCTGCACTGGAGGCCCAAAAGAAAGGAATGAACAACAATCTCAATTTTATTCAAACCCTGGGAGTTATTTCTCTCAAAGAAAATCAGAGAGATGGAAGCATATTCTTCAGTTCAGTGCAGTCGCTCAGTCGTGTCCAACTCTTTGTGACCCCATGAATCGCAGCAGTTCAGGCCTCCCTGTCCATCACCATCTCCCAGAGTTCACTCAAACTCATGTCCATCAAGTCGGTGATGCCATCCAGCCATCTCATCCTCTGTCGTCCCCTTCTCCTCCTGCCCCCAATCCCTCCCAGCATCAGAGTCTTTTCCAATGAGTCAACTCTTTGCATGAGGTGGCCAAAGTACTGGAGTTTCAGCTTTAGCATCATTCCTTCCAAAGAAATCCCAGGGCTGATCTCCTTCAGGATGGACTGGTTGGATCTCCTTGCAGTCCAAGGGACTCTCAAGAGTCTTCTCCAACACCACACTTCAAAAGCATCAATTCTTTGGCACTCAGCCTTCTTCACAGTCCAACTCTCACATCCATTCATGACCACTGGAAAAACCATAGCCTTGACTAGACAGACCTTTGTTGGCAAAATAATGTCTCTGCTTTTGAATATGCTATCTAGGTTGGTCATAACTTTCCTTCCAAGGAGTAAGCATCTTTTAATTTCATGGCTGCAATCTCCATCTGCAGTGATTTTGGAGCCCCCCAAAATAAAGCCTGACACTGTTTCCACTGTTTCCCCATCTATTTCCCATGAAGTGATGGAACCAGATGCCATGATCTTCGTTTTATGAATGTTGAGCTTTAAGCCAACTTTTTCACTCTCCTCTTTCACTTTCATCAAGAGGCTTTTTAGTTCCTCTTCACTTTCTGCAAAATGCCTTCAGAATGTCCTCTTCCCTTTTGCCCTCAACATTCTTGCCATAATAGGCTATTAATTTCAACAACCCTCTTCTTCTGTCTGGAGAAGGAAATGGCAACCCACTCCAGTGTTCTTGCCTGGAGAATCCCAGTGACGGGGGAGCCTGGTGGACTGCCATCTATGGGGTCGCACAGAGTCGGACACGACTGAAGCAAGTTAGCAGCAGCAGCGGCAGCTTCTTCCTTCATCCTCACCTTCCAATTCCAAACTCACTCCGATTCTCTGAGCTCTTGTTTTTCTTCTCTTTGGAGAGCAGATTTCACTCACCTCCTTGGCCAACCACCAATTCTTGCTTCTCCAGTTATGTCCTCTCTAGTAAAAGTGAAAGCAATAGTCGCTCAGTCGTGTCTGACTCTTTGAATGTAGCCCACCAGGCTCCTCTGTCCATGACATTCTCCAGGGAAGAATACTGGGGTAAGTAAGCATTCCCTTCTCCAGGGGATCTTCGCAACCCAGGGATCAAACCCAGGTCTCCCACACTGCAGGTGGATTCTTTGCCATCTGAGTCACCAGATGCTACACACATGGATCCAGCAACTGCTGCATTATGCTCCGGGGGTGAGGGGCACAGCCAGAGAGGAGTTCGGGATCTCAGAGGAGCAGCAGCTGCTGGAAAGCACCTGGGGCTCCAAGTTTGATCCCCAGCTCCACGGGGCTCCTCGGTGATCTTGTTGTCCAGTCACTAAGTCACGTCTGTGAGCACATGGACTGCACTTCCCCAGGCTCCTCTGTCCTCCACCATCTCCCGGAGGATCTTGCTCAAACTCATGTCCATTGAGTCGGTGATGTATCCAACCATCTCATCCTCTGTCATCCCCGTTACCCACCACCCTCAGTCTTTTTCAGCATCAGGGTCTTTTCCAATGAGTCAGTTCTTCGCATCAGGTGGCCAAAGTATTAAAGCTTTAGCTTCAGCATTAGTCCTTCAGTGAATATGGTTGATTTTCTTTAGGGTTGACTGGTTTGATCTCCTGGTAGTCCAAGGGACCCTCAAGAGTCTTCTCTAGTAGCACATTTCAAAAGTACCAATTCTTCGGTTCTCAGTGCTCTGAGGGTCTGATAACCCAGCCTCTGCCTCGCTGGTCCCGCAGTTTTAGGAGATGTGTTGTACTTTTTTTAAAACCTTGATTATTATTTAGAGCTTTCAACAGTGTTTCTCTTTGCTCTTTCAAGCCCTCTAAAACTTGTGTAGCCAGTTCCTTGTATTAAATTCCGCGTGTGAAATGTCTGTGCAGTCTGTATTACCCTGATCGAATGCTGGCTGTTTCAACATTTAGTACCAGAAGTAGTGCCAGCCCAAGAAATAGACCCTCAGAGACGGGATTCTGGAATTGGCTTGGCCATACCCTTGGTCTTGAATGAAATTCTGAGCTGATTAGCGCTGGGCAGTTGGGAACGATCAAGTCCATGGCGAGTGGTGGCATCACAAGGAGAGCCCCCTGTTGGTCACGGCGTGGTGCCTGTAGAACCCAGGGCTGTGGGCACGTGGTGGCTTCACCTGGCCATCCTCACGTTAAAGATGCCACAGGATTACAGGGTGAGAATTTTCCTTTAATTGCAGAACTTCTAGGGAAAAATGAAACTCAAACTCAGGGTTATAAAGGCTCAATTTAAGCCATGGTCAGAGAACCAGAGACATTCCAGGACAGCCCTAAAATGATCTCTTGCTTCTTGTAGCTGCAGTGAGGAGCTGGTTAAAAATCAGGAGCAAAACATAATCGCACAAGTTGCAGACTTTACGTTGAATTCTGTTGTTGGTATTTAGTCACCAAGTCGTGTCTGACTCTTTGCGACCCCATGGACCGTAGCCCACCAGGCTCTGCTGTCTACGGGATTTCCCGGGCAAGAATACTGGAGTGGGGTGCCATTTCCTTCCTACTAACTGTTTTCTGTAAGTTAAAGAATTGACTGGGGAGAAATGGGGTTTTGAGCATTGCGGTGGGTGCATCTGGATGGACTTGCACAGAGTTGAGAGGCTGAGCATCTCTGAGGGCCCCTTTCCAGCAGAAGCAGTCCCTCCTCCTGACTCCGAGGAGTGCAGCATCTCAGCTCTGAGTACAGACCTCGCATGTGCTCGGCTGAGGGAGCTGACTCGTAAGGAGATGTCTGTCCTCCCCACCCTCCTCACCCGTTCCATCTGCAACTAGAATTGGATCTCTCTGGGTTTCAGCCGGAGGCTAGTATAAGTCTGACTTGGAGGAGGGAGTTTGTAGTCTGAAAGAATGATAAAAGCTTGCTAATTTTCAGCAGCAAAAATATGAGGGATTGTGTGGAAATGAATTTGAAGGGTGTCAGACCAAAGAGGAAGGAAGATAAATTGGGATGAGACCAAATTTACCAGTAGCAGGTGTGCTTACCAGAGATTCTAGATCCAATACATGAGCTCCAGAAGCTGAAGGAGTTTCTACCAATTCTCTTGATTGATTGCTCGATTAAAACTCAGTCCACTGATGACCTCATTGGAGATGCCAAACCTTCCCTGGCATAAAGTAGAGGGAAGAAGTCGATGGCTGAGAGCACCAAGGATGCTGGAGACGTCTGTTATGTGTGTGTGTGCACTTCTCCACGGCTCTCCCCAGAGGGCTTGGAAGACACTCACCAAGAAATGCATGTGTTGGAAGGGCAATGGTGCTCTTGAAAAGCTCTCGGTCAGCTTGAGGGGCCAGTGGGGGCCAAGGGGAGTTAGAGTAGGGCTGATGGGCTCCTGAGGAGACACCAGAAGGTAACACCCTAGGGGCAGAGACACTGTCACCACAGGCGGGAGGGACAACGTGCAGACCGCTTTTTATCACAGGCATCTCTAGGGGTGACTATTCGTCATGATGTCTCCAGGACTCAACACATGGAAAGCTCACTAAATACTATTTGACACCAAAAAAAATATAGACAAACTCCACATTCTGGTGGGCAGAAAGCTGACGTTAGAGACCTCAAGGCAAGGCAAGCTTTCTCATCCAGTTTCCACACTGGACCCTGTGCCCAGACTCGGAACTCCATGGCTGAGGAACCTGGAATGGCTTCCAGTTTAGACCGGACTGGGATGAGCACCTTCTGGCCAAAGAGCCCAACCACTAGCCAGCTTAGCACGGGGGGAGGTGCAGGGGCTGGGGGAATATAGGTTGGAATAAAGTGTTTAGCAGTGTGCAGAATAGGCCTGTCATTTTCTAAATCAAGACCGTGTTTTGTGACTTAGAGGATACAGCCATCTCTACTGAGCAGGAAAGTCAGGGGATCTGAGTCGTGTTGGGGGAGGGAGAGACAGCAGCATTTGCCCCCCCTGATGATCAAAGGGACAGTGAGGACACACGGTAAGTTGTGAATTGACCCCTGCACGGAGTCACGCCGCTAGGGAGTTGTCTCCCCCGGCACTGACGGCCAGTAACATTGATCATCTGATTCTTTGCCTCAGCTACATTCTCATTCCTTGAAACAGGGACGCCGGGGGCAATGTTCACGTCTCTGTTCCCAGTAGCTCGCAGAGTCCGTGGCGAGTGCTCACTGCTACCTGTGGAAATGAGAGAGTAGATAGATGAATTTCACAGGAGAGGGAATGAGTGTCCGAGCAGGGAAGTGCTGACTCAGACTGGCAGATACAGCGGCCTCAGCGCTCGGGCCACCTTCACAGACTCTCTACTCTGTTCTTCCAGCAGATCAGATGGCGCCTCTGCCGCCCATCTTTTATAATATAAAACCAGTAACTAAATCACTTCCCACTGAGAAAACTTTGCATGCTGATCATCAAACCCCCTAGATCCAGTCAGAAAGCAATGCTGTCCCTTGTCTATAGGCTTCCCTGGTGGTTCAGATGGTAAAGAATCCGCCTGCCATGCATGCGACCTGGGCTGGATCCCTGGGTGGGGAGGATCCCTTGGAGGAGGAAGTCGGCGCACAGTCGGAGCAGGCGCGCCAGAGGAGGAACGTGCAGCTCTAGGGAGAACGTAAACGCTGCCAGGAAGGGAAGGGCTTTGACTTATTTCTCCTTGCAGTGCTTCTCCAGGTGGGGTCTGGAGCCGGGGCCTCAGAGTCCGTCTGCGCTTGATGGATGTGCGATGAGTCTCCAGGATTGCAGACCTTTCCCTGGGATGTAAACAAGCTCACGGCCGCATAAATGTTCCCAACGTACAATCAGAGAACTCGTAAACCCCTTAAAAGCAAACAAATAAACCTGACCTTGTGAAAATGATTAAAAAGTGTCTACAAGTAGTGTCAACCAAAGTCCCTTATCCACGTGTGGTTTTCCTCCATTTGTAAAGGAAGGCAAACAAATTTCCCATAAACAGTCCTTCTCCTTACTGACTTTACAATACAATTTGATTTATAAAAATTCAATTTACACAGGACTTTCAAGAGAGACATTTATTGTGGAAAGTGGGGTATTTGACATTTGGTTCTAAGATCAATAAGGCTGGGGCTGCTCTGAGTTAAGGCCTCTATTCTAGCAGCTGGGCTGCAGCATGGGGCCCTTTGCTCTGAGTCAGCTGAATCGCAGGCATGATTTCCCACCAGGCAGGACATATTCAGTGGTAAGCGATAAATCCACCGGGGGTCAAGCAGTTTCAGGAAGTCTATGAAGTGTGTATTTACAGATTTGTGCCAAATTGTTGGAGGGATTAAAAAAAATCAATCCTCTGATCTGTCTATCCTCAGAGAGTCCATCGTAGAGGAAATGATCAATAAACGCTGTATAAAATCACAATTATGATAATTGTTACTATCATCATCTTCGTAGCTGTCTTCCCAACAAGAATATGCAAATAAAGATAAAATCAATAATAAAAGGTTTGGTTTCGCCCACTCTGGGTGGTTGTCTTCAGGGCCTGACTCTTTAGGTATTTAATTTCAGATTTATCTCTCTGTTTCCAGATGAGACACTGTATAGATTTTCTAAAGTTCTGGGAAAATGCTTGTAGACATATTTGATCCTTTTCTCCTCCAACCAATTGTGGGGGGGAAAATGTAACCCAGAAAACGCAGGCATGTGAAAACCTGCGTGATCTCAATGGCTGAAACACTGAGGCAGTTTTTTGCTGAGCACAGGCCAGATGGTCAGGTGGTCTTTTTAGGGTGTGAATGTGCAGAGGAGAGCCTGATCCCCAGACACCCCAGGCCCACGGGGGCAAGGGGCTCGCGGGAGTGTGCTTTAGAGGAAGCTCCTCTCTGGGTCCTGGGGCTGGACAGGCAGGCGGGACAGTCCCAGGCTCTGCATGGACACTGTGGCCCAGGGCACAGTCCAGCTGGTCCTCACCTGCTGCGAGGTGGTCTCGGGCAGAGGTGAGACCCCATCTGAGGCTCAGCTGTGGGTGGCTGTGCTCCCAGACTCACCTGCCTGTGGGCAGCTTTGCGCCCCTTCCAGGCTGTCCTCCTGGCCTGGGTTTCCCATTGTCCATCACCCAGAGGCCGTCATCCCCCGTCCTGCCACGTGGCCCTCCCCTCAGAACAACTCACACGTGGCTACTTCCAGGCTAGTGAGGAAGGCCCCCACGATCTTCAACAGCATCGTCACAGGGGTGGCGGCCAGCACCTCTGCTGTTTCTACGGCTTAAAAGCCAGTCAGAGGCTGGCCCACACTCAGGGGCAGGGGGCGCCATAGTGGGAAGGGAAATCACAGGGGCCCCTGGAGAGCGTGCCCACCTCACACACCAAGCCTGCAATCATCTGAGCATCCGCTGAGGGCCTGAGACTGCGTCCCAGCAGGAGGCAAGGTGTCGAGGGTGCTCTTCCCTATTAATAGCTAATTTTTTGTAATAGCTAATTTATAACCCCTGCTTCCATCTCTCTCCCCGCCACCAACTTTCCCTATCCCCCTCCAGCCTCCAGGAGAGGCTGCCTGGAATGACCACTCTGGCTGCTTGAGAAGGACAGTCCCTTGCCCATGTTGGGGACAACGGTCCCAGGACCTCAGGGAAACCTCCTGGACATCTGGGCAGGTGCTACCCACCGTCCATGCACTCACTCACTTATGCACTGACTCATTCAGCAAAAACTGTGTACCCACCAGACTCCTGAACCGAGGCAGTCACAGCAGAGAGCTGGGGTGGGCGGGGTCAGGGAACTGACACATCAGGAGACACAGGGACAGTTTAATGTCAGTGGGGATGAGTCCTCTGAAGGAGCCCTCAGATGAGCAGCAACGGGTCCTTAAGTTGGCGAAGCTGGAAACCCACTGATGACCCCACACAGCGGCCTTGATAGCAGCGTCTCCTGAGGCAGGTGGCCAAGCCAGGCTTTGTTAGCAGACTGACCACTGGAAGCAGGACGGCCGCTGCCTGCCGCGGTGCCCTTGTCGATTCGGAATAGGTGCGGAGGCAGGAAAACGTGCGGGAACCCCAGAGAAGACGGAGCTGCACTGCAAAACCAACCCAGGGCTGTCGGGATTGGAACAGGCCACGAAACAGCCATTGCTGGTGGTCAGTTGCTCAGTCATTTCCAACTCTTTGCAACCCCATGAATCGCAAACCTTCAGAAGAGCCCCGTGAGCATATACACAGATGCACGCTTCAGAAGAATCCACAATTACAACACGTGCAAATGAGGGCTTGGAAGGCCCCCAGAGGCTCCCCCTCACCAGGGAAAGCTGCAGTCCTATCTGCAGCCCAGCTCAGGTAAAGCAGCCTCTGCAGATCACAGGGAGGTCAGCCACCTGCCAGGTCTCAGCTCCACTGAGCTCTGAGCCCAGGGAGACAAAGCCCCGTGTCCAAGATGGGGGGTCAGGGAGACAGCGGGAGGGACGATGCTAAAATCTGAGGAGCAAAGAACAAGATTGCATTGGCTACTGGACTGACCTGGGCTGGGAAGATAAGGGGAAGCAGGGCAGCTGGAGCTGGGGGTGAGGTGAGCACCCCTTCGGCTGGGACGCTCCAGAAGTTCCAGGGCAGCTGTGGAAGTGGATGAGCTCCACTGGATCAGAGAAGCCTGGGGCCTTGGCCTCCTGGACGGACGGGCCGGCCTGGAGGTCTCTGGGGAGAGGTGAGGGGTCCCGGGGCTGGAGCAGGGGAGCCCAGTCCTGGAGGGCAGGAGGGCCCAGTCTGAGCGCCCGGCCGGGCTCAGTGAAGCACCTGGAGGGGATGGTGGATTCCATTCTGGTGGCACGTGGGGCCACTGGTTTCAGTGGGACATAAACCTCCTTCAAAGACACAAACAGAACACGCTCCAGAGCTTGAGAATGTCTGAATCTGCATATCAAAAGTGCTCATTAACTACCAAACGCATGAAGAAAGAACAGCAGCAGCAGGTAGACACCACGTGTTGAGAAGCTGAATCTCAGGGTCTGACAGAAAACGAGCAGGAGGAGACAGATGACACGTCAGCCTGGCTTCTGACTCCAGCTGCTCAGAGAAGGCGGAGGAGAAACTTACCCGTGGGAGGAGACGGGTGCTTTAAGACACCCCAGCGAGGCTGCTGGTCCTTAGAGGAAGCTTCGGGAGAGATGGAGAGAGAATGAGCTATCTAGGAGCCACCCCAAAGCCCCCCCTGAAGCGAGCTGAGCAGTGGGCTGAGATGGGGGGAGACCAGCTGGGGGCACCACGGGGAGAAGCTGAGAGACGTCAGGCACCTGCAGAGCCGGGGGAGGTGCGAGGGTCCCCCAGAGTCACGGTGAGTCTACACTCACCAAGGTCAGGCCAAGGGCAATGGCCTTGGACTCGGGTCAAGACCCTGGGAGCCTCGCTGAGCAGCGGCCGGGTGGGCAGAGGGAGGAATTTCTCCCCAGCCGCTCACCCTGCCCTCCTGACTGCAGGTCCACGTGAGAGCCCCACTCTGCACCGCCTTCAGGCTTAGACCCACAGTGACCATGGATGTTTCTGCAGCCAATCAACAAACTCCTTTCTCCCCGAGGGTGTGGCCAGTCCAGGTCGGGTTCCTGCCTTTTCGAAGACAGGGGTCCCGGGCCACAGAGGCCCGTGAGCCAGGTGAGCCCACATGCAGGCAGGTGGACTGAAGAGGCTCCAGGTGCGTCTGTATGAAGAACTGCCTCCAAGGGTGGACTCAGCACAGACCTGGGGCCCCGAGGCCACAGTGCTCCCGAAACCCAGGTAAAGTCCGGTCCCCAAAGGGAGAACTTTCCACAATCTGGTGACAGCTGGACAGCAGGTGGGTGGTGCTCAGGTGCCAGGGAGGAAGCGGACGACTGCACAGCATCCCACGGGCGCCCACCGGGTTCCACCGCTTCTCTGGACCCGCGGCCCAGGGCCTCCAGTCCGCCCAGGGCAGGACAGCCAGTGGCTTCCTGGTCTCCGGCCTCGCCATCCGTTCTTCTGCAGAGAAAAGGAGGAAAGATGCCCAGAGTGATCATGGACTTGACAGGGGGTCTCACGAGTGACAACCTGAGTTGGTTGTGCGTCATGGATGCGGAGCGGGGTCTTCCCCCAGGCTGTGTGCTTCCCAGGAGGGGAAGCCCCCTCAGGAGGCTGCTCTCCCACTGCGGGGGGGTGACCACCCTGGCGTCCAGCTGCGCCTGGTGGACGAGGGCAGGTTAAAGTAGGAGGTGGCGTCAGCGTGTGCTTGGGTCTGCTGTTTCCAGAGAAGCCTGAATACTGATGGTATTTCATCCCGTGGAGGCTACTGTTTCTTTCTTTCTTTCCATAATTTACTAGAAAAAACGAAATAGTGTTGATCGGTTCCTCTAACTTTCAATAAGGAGTCAGAAAAGATAAATATGAAAGGCCTCAAACTAATTCCAAAGAGCTTAATTATTTTTTTTTCCTGGGACGCAGTCTTCCTGAAATGAGTTTTCCTATCTTCCATGTGTTAGAGCAGCCCCCTGGCATGGCGAAAGTTTATTTTGGGCTTGGAGAATGAATTTGCAATGAAAAACTCACTGTCATAATCACCCATATTTGCATAATATGGGCTCTTCATTAGAGCGCAGAGAATAACATCAGCCTGATCATCGAATTGGATCCGCTGCTACTAGCTTCGAGGTGGTGAGACCCAGAGCGTCAGGGCTGACGGGCAGCAAGTAGAGGCAGTGTGGTGGAGGTAACCGCAAGCCCGGGGCTGGGCTGTCCGTGGAGATGCTCAGAGACAGAATGCTTGTCTTCTTGACCACGCAAGGGTCTCCCTCCGGCTCACAGGAAGAGGTGCTGGCTCTGACATCCTCCGGGTTTTCATGGAGAAGCATAAATTCTGGAAAATAAAATAGCTCTCCTGAAGTCAAAATGTCCCAGGGTGGACTTTCTTAGCAACCTGCGCCACGACCCCTGGGAGCAAAACTATGCAGCCACGTCAAATTCCCCGGACACACATGACATATACACACTCAGCACACACATTTACCATGCACACGCACACACCACACACACTCTTGTCTGCAGGCATTGTGCACACACACATACATGGCGCATGGCACACGCCTACCTGATGGCATTGTGCGTGCACACACACACACACTCTTGTCTGCAGGCATCGCACACACACATTCTTGTCTGTAGGCACTGTGCACACACACACACTTGTCTGCAGGCACTGCGCACACACACACACATCTGCAGGCATTGCACACATGTGCACGCACACACACACACTCTTGTCTGCAGGCAATGCACACATACACATTCTTGTCTGTAGGCATTGCGCACACACACACACTTGTCTGCAGGCACTGTGCACGTGCATGCACACACACACACACTCACACTGGTCGTCCTCACCCTTGATTAGTTTCATTTAGTGCCAAATGGAAATTCAGGCCCAGCGTGGGCTGGATTCAGAGCCCAGTGCAAAGCACAGAAGCTATACATTGATTTCCAGATAGGGAACTGTAATTAGAAACAACTAGAAATAGAAATAATTGCTCCAAATTCAATTTCTTATAAGAAAGAAATGGATAATCACTAAGGAAGAAAGAGTTTCTGAACCAGACCTCCTGTGTGTGAGGAGCAGCGCTGGGCATAGGGGAAGTGTTCCCTGGGGGGCTCATCCTGGTCTGGGGGTAGAGGAAGACCCCCTTCCAGCTACGAGGGGGCTGCAGAGTTCAGCATGGGCCCAGTCCCTCTAACCCCCTTCCCTCCCTTCCTTGACCTCCGGCTTCCTCTGAGCCAGCAATTCCCTCCGTTCAGAGGTGTGGCTGGACCCTCTGCAGAAAAGCCTCTCCTGACGTCTTCCGCCACCCTCACTCCCCCAGGACCCTGCTCCAAGGCCAGCCATCAGGAGGGCTCCTCCGCCTCTGAGGCCAGGATCCAGGCTTTGTCCTGTTCCTGATGCCTGGAGGGCTACGGCCATGGTCCGCTAGTATTTCTCTCAGGGCGGAACCAGCAGAGAAAGCACTGTTTCTAACATGTTTAAAGATGAGATGCTGAGGAATCTGATTCCTACAGTGGCTGCCTGACCCCCTGGAGGCACAGGGCAGTAGAACCCAGGCCTGTTGTACTGTTCGCGGCAGCAAAGCCTTGTGAACCCCTCTGCCCTGGGGATCTGAGTGCTAGGGGAGGGTGGGAAGGACGCGCAGAACAGGGGAAGCACAGCAAAATGAAGTTATGATTCACTTTTTCACCTGCTCTGCTAAGTGAAAAAGTGAAAGTGCTGGTCGCTCAGTCACCTGCGACTCTTCGCAACCCGATGGGCTCTGACCCTCCAGCCTCCTCTGTCCATGGGATTCTTCAGGCAAGAATACTGGAGTGGGTGGCCATCTTTTCTCCAGAGGATCTTTCTGATCCAGGGATCGAAAGTAGGTCTCCTGCATTACAAGCAGATCCTTTACAGTCTGGGCCACCAGGGAAGCCTTTTAATTGGGTGTTTAGGTCATTTGCATTTAGTGAAATTGTGATATGGTTTGGATTTGACCTACCATTGGGCTATCTGTTTTCTATTTGCCGTATTTGCAGATTCCTTTCCTTCCTGTTTTACTACCTTTATCTGGATTAATTGATTATTTTTATGAGTTCATTTATCTCTGCTGTTGACTTCTTCCCTATATTTTACAGCCATGTTGCTTTAGTACTTATCTTAACATTATACTGCAGATCTTTGTATTCTACCGTCAACTTTGCATAGTCTACCTCAGCTGAAGACAAAAGGAGAAGGGGGTGGCAGAGGATGAGACAGTTATCACAGACAGTATGTATCTATGATATATAATTATAGATATAATTATATGTTACAATTATAATCATATGATATATAATTTTATAATATAATTATATTTTTATAATTATTATAATGTGACATATAATTATAGGTTATTAGTATCACCGACTCAAATGGACCTGAACTTGAGCAAACTCTGGGAGGCAGTGGAGGTCAGGGGACCCTGGCATGCAGCAGTCCGTGGGGTCACAAAGAGCTGGACACAATTTAGCGACCGGACGACAGCAACAGTCTTCCAGTATTCCCCTAAGAACCTTATAACAACATACAGCTGACTCTTGAACAACAGAGATCTGGACTCTGCAGCTCCACTTGCACGCAGACTTTTCTCAGTAAATGCCTCCTATGTTGCTACACGATGCGCCGTTGGCTGTATCCAAGGATGCAGATCCATAGACACAGAGGGTCAGCCGTGAAGCTGCAGGTGGATTTTCAGCTTCACGGAGGACTAGTTCCCATAACCCCTGCGTAGGTCAAGAGTCAACGTGCTTTCGTCCTGTCCTTTCCAGACTTCCCTTTCGTGGTCCTTTACTTCACTTCTACAGATGTTATAAACCTCATACTACTGTGGTACTATTTTTGCTCCCAACAGTAAAGATTTTTTAAAGATACTCAAATAATAAGAAAAACCTTTCTTTAATATTTCCGTGCAGTTTCTGTTTCCAGCATCATGGAATCCTTTATGTAGAGACAGCTTTCCATCTGTATTGCTTCCCATCTGCTGAAGAACTTCCTTTAACATTTCTTGTAGGATGGATTTGTTGGTGCTGAATCCATTCAGCTTTTCGTGCCTAAAAAGTCGGTTTCTTGAAGATATTTAATTGGCTAAAAATTGACGGATTTTTTTTCTTTCAGTGGATTGAAGATGATACTTAACTGTTGTCTGACGTGTGTTGTTCCTGAACTGAAGTCTTCTGTTATTCTTACCTTTGTCTTTCTATATGTACTGCGTTACTTTAATCTGGCTATTGCTTTCAAACCTTTTATTTTGAAATAATTATAGCTTCACAAGAAGTTTTGAAAATATTACAGAGGCGACAGGTACTCAGAATCCCCCAGGGGTTACATCTCACCTAATTTTAGTACAAGGTGAAAGTCTGGACTGAACTCCGTACAGTGTATGTGCATAGTTTTATCTCGCTTTACGATGGGTCTGGATTACTGCAGCCACCACCAAATCGAGACACAGAACTATTCCATCACCGTGAAGACGCCCCTCATGCTTCACGTTTGTTATCACACCCACCTTCCTGTCTCACCCCGTCCCCAGTCCCTGACAATCACTCATCTCTTTTTTTTTTTTTAATCTATATGGGATCACACAGCATGTTCCTTTTTGACCCAGCTTTTTCATTCATCACACTGTCCTTGAGATTTCAGATTCATACAAGATTTGTATCTTTAAAAGTCTCATCCTTGTTTTTTATTGAGTAGCATTCCATGGTATGAATGGATCACAGTGCTTTTAAACATTCACCTGCCGAGAAACATTTGGTTGTTTCTAGGTTTTGGATGCAGATGACACCACCCTTATGGCAGAAAGTGAAGAGGAACTAAAAAGCCTCTTGATGAAAGTGAAAGAGGAGAGTGAAAAAGTTGGCTTAAAGCTCAACATTCAGAAAACAAAAATCATGGCATCCAGTCCCATCACTTCATGGGAAATTGATGGGGAAACAATGGAAACAGTGTCAGACCATTTTTTGGGGCTCCAAAATCACTGCAGATGGTGACTGCAGCCATGAAATTAAAAGACGCTTACTCCTTGGAAGGAAAGTTATGACCAACCTAGATAGTATATTCAAAAGCAGAGACATTACTTTGCCAACAAACGTCCGTCTAGTCAAGGCTATGGTTTTTCCAGTGGTCATGTATGGATGTGAGAGTTGGACTGTGAAGAAAGCTGAGCACTGAAGAATTGATGCTTTTGAACTGTGGTGCTGGAGAAGACTCTTGAGAGTCCCTTGGACTGCAAGGAGATCCAACCAGTCCATCCTGAAGGAGATCAGCCCTGGGATTTCTTTGGAAGGAATGATGCTAAAGCTGAAACTCCAGTACTTTGGCCACCTCATGCGAAGAGCTGACTCATTGGAAAAGACTCTGATGCTGGGAGGGATTGGGGGCGGGAGGAGAAGGGGACGACAGAGGATGAGATGGCTGGAGGGCATCACTGACTCGATGGATGTGAGTCTGAGTGAACTCCAGGAGTTGGTGATGGACAGGGAGGCCTGAACTGCTGCGATTCATGGGGTCGCAAAGAGTTGGACACGACTGAGTGACTGAACTGAACTGAACTAAGGTTTTGGATATCATAAATGCAATTGTTATGAAAAATTGTTTACAGATTTTTTTTTTTGCAGATTTAAGGTTTTATTTTTCTAGAGTAAATATATAGGAGTGTAATTTCTGGATCAAATGGTATGTTTAATGCATAAAGCACTGACATATTTTCCATAATGGCTATACCATTTTTCATCCCACCAGCAATGAATGAGAGATGGAGTTTCTCTCATCCTTGCCAGTTTATGATATTATAGTTATTTTTTGCTTTAACTGTTTTCGCTTTAACTGTTCTAATGAGTGTGGGTGAAATCTTGTCCTGGTTTTAATCTGTTATTTCCCTAATGGTAGTGATGTTAAGTATCTTTTGTGTGTTTACTTGCCATCTGCACATCCTATTCAGTGAAATGCCTTCATGCTTTTTGCCCATTTTCTATTGGATTTTTAAGTCGGGGATAGTACTTTTTAGTTATTTAACTTATTAATGTTGTGTTTTGAGAGTTCTTTATAGTTTCCAGAAACCTGTTTTTTAAATCAGGTCTGCAGTTTGCAAATACTTCCCCCCATCTGCTTCTCGCACTCTCACCCTCGTCACATAGTCTTTTGCGAGCAAATGTTTTCCTTTTGATGACAATCAATTGACCATATTTTTCCTTTTTGAATCATGTGTTTGATGTCATTGCTAAGAACTACTTACCATGCCTTAGGTTCTGTATATTTTCTCCTACATAGTCTTCCAAACGTCAAATGTTCTGCATCTCACATGTAAATGAGGATACATTTTGAATTAATTTTGTGTAAGCTGTAAGGTTTAGGCTGAGGCTGTTTTCCTTCTTTCCCTTTTGCGTGTGGATCTCCAACTGCTCTGGGGCCACGCCCCTGTCCTCTGTCTGCTGACTGTACTTGTGAGCAACTGCTTCCAGGTTCCATCCCTTTCCTCTGTGTGTCTGTCCTTCTGCCAATGCCATGCAGTCTTGACTACTGGTGTTATGTGACAACTCTCGAAATCAAGGAGAGCGATTCACACATTTTATTTTTCTTTTCCAAGGTTGTTTTGTTTTCTGATTTCTTTGCACCTTCATATAAATTTTTGAAGAAACCTGTGTACATCTACAAAACTATCTTGCTGGAATTCTTATGGAATTAAATTAAACTAGCATATCAGTTCAAGGGAGAATCGCCACCTTCACAATGTGGGATCTTCAATCCATGCTAATACATGTCTTTCTATTTATTTAGATTTTTTATTTCCTTCACCAGCACTTGATCATTTCAACATTCAAGTCCCTCACATATTTTGTTACATTTACAAATGCTTAGATGTACAAATATGCCTAAGTACTTATTTTCAACCAATTAGAAATGGTATTGTATATTTTTAAGCATCAGTTTTCATGGGCATTGCTAGTGTATGGTAATGCAATTAACATTTGCATGTTGACTCTGTATTCTGTGACACTGATAGATTCAGTTATTAGAAGTAGGTGATTATTTTTTGTATATACATTCCTATGGAGTTTCTAGGTAGACGATCTTGTCATCTGTAAATAGCAGCCATTCTGTTTATTTCTTTCCAACTTGTACAGTCTTTAGTTCCTTTCACAGCCTTATTTTTCACTGGCTAGCACTTCCAGCTCTGTGTTGAAAAGCAGTGAGGAGAAAAAATGCCCTGGCCTTGTTCCCACTTGGAAGAAGCTCAGTCAGTCCCTAGCCGTTAGGTGGGACCTCATTTAAAGAGGAGTTTTGTAGTGTTCTTTATCAAGCTAAGGAAGTTCTCTATTCCTAGTTTTCCAAGAGTGGTTTTTCTTTAATATATCTATAGTCAATGGAGGGAGAATTTTGTCAGATGCTTTTTGTACGACTGTAAATTTCTTTCTTTAGCCTATCACTGATGTTTCGCAGGGGCTTCTCAGGTGACTCAGTGGTAAAGAATCTGTCTGCCAATGCAGGAGACATAAAAGACGTGAGTTTGATCCACGGTTTAGGAAGATCCCCTGAAGGAGGGCATGGCAACCCACTCCAGCTTTCTCGCCTGGAGAATCCCAGGGACAGAGGAGCCTGGCGGGCTATAATCCATAGGGTCACAAAGAGCTGGACACGACTGAAGCAATTCAGCACACGCATGCACTTGGTGTGCCTCGTTTTTTGATATTTAAATACTGATCTGGTCTTGATCCCTGAACTAAATCTCACTTGGTCACAGTATATACTTCACCGGTACATCAATGTGTTTTGTTAAGAATTCTTGATGGTATTTTGGTAACAATTTTTGCATCCAAAGTCATATTTGAATATTAATCTGAAATACTTTGTTTCCAAATTTTTCTGGCTTTGGCTCTGGTATCAATAACACTGGCTTCTGATATTGAGTTGAAAAATATTCTATACTTTTCCATTTTCTGGAAGTGATTATCAAAATCACTAACTCTTTAAATGCTTGGGAAATTCTCCAGTAAAAAACTTAGACCTAGAGGTATCAGTTTTGGTCTATCTTACTGTGCTTTGTTCAACTCAATTGAAATCGAGTGTTTACTTGTTTCATCAAATCTTGAAGTTGTTTAACCATTATTCTTTTTTTAATACTTTTCAGTCCCACCCTTTTTCTCCTCTCTCCTGGGACTCCCCTGACACAAGTGTTAAATTCTCTGTTATGCTCCTCCATACCTCTGCGATGCAGCTGATTTTTGGTTAATTAATCCGTTCTTTTGTTATTTTCTCTGCTGTCCCCACTGCGTGATCCCTGTTGTTCTATGTCCAGCTCCCTGATCCTTTCCTCTGTCTTTTTCATTCAGCGCTGAGCTCATTGAGGATTTTTATTTCCGTCATTTATTTTTCAGTTCTGTAACTTCCATTTTCTGTTCTAAAATTTTCAGTTCTGAACTTTTTCATTTCTTTGCGGAGACTTTATATTTTTTTAGTTTGTCTTAAATGATTGAAATTGCTCTTCAAAGTATTTTTGAGATGACTTTTTGAATATCCTTTTCAGACAATTCTAACATCTGTGTCTTCTTAATGTTGGCCATGATTGTCTTTTCTCATTCAAGTTGAGATCTTAATGGTTCTTGGTAAGATGCGCGAAGCTCAGTTGAAAACTGGGCACTTTGAAAGTTATTTTATGAGATTCTGGTTCTTATTTAAATCTTGTGCTTTATTAGGCCTCTCTGTGGGAGCAGATGGACCACTCCATCACCGCCGGGCAGAAGTCTGGGAACTAATTCGACCTCCACCCCAGGAGGGAGCTTCTCAACTGCTGGGCGTGGGATGTGGCCTCTACTCCACTGGTGATGGTGAAGGTCCTGACCGCTCACCAGGCCTTCCATGAAACCACCTCTCTGGGGAGGGGGAGAGCTGTCTCACTACCACTGGGTGGGTGTGGGGCTCCCCACTGACACTGGGAGGTGGGGGCAGGGTTTCCCCTACTCAGCCTCTTGGGGGTCAGGAAGTGACCTTGGAATGCTTTCTTATAACCTGGCGAGAGGAAGTCCCCAGTCTGCGCTTGTTCTTTGCTGGCACGCTGAGGCGGGGGCCACAGCTTTTTCTATGGCATTGGTTGGAACAGAGGCTATTCCCTCCTGGTTCTTGGGGCTTTTTGTCCAAGCCTGTTGGTGCTTCTGGTTTTCAAGCTTCACCAGAATGGGACATATGAACCAAGACAAAACCCAGGGACACATGGTGGTTCTGTTTTCTCAGTCCCAAGACCCCTAGCCAGCCTGTCTTCTCTCCACCGTTCGGAACTACATCATGTTTGTTTTATATATAATCACTATGATATGTGTGTGTTCTCAGCAGGAGGAATATGAACAATTATGTCTACTCCCTGTCTGAAGCTGAAGCTCCAATACTTTGGCCACCTTATGTGAAGAGCTGACTCATTGGGAAAGACTCTGATGCTGGGAAAGATTGAAGGCAGGAGGAGAAGGGGACGGCAGAGGATGAGATGGCATCACTGACTCAGTGGTTGGATGGGCATGAGCTTGAGCAAGCTCTGGGAGATAGTGAAGGACAAGGAAGCCCGGCGTGTTGCCTTGCATGGGGTTGCAAAAAGTCAGGCACGACTTAGGGACTGAACAACGAAACAAGGAGCAATCACGCTAACGCCAGGGTCGTTTTGCCAGGGAAATCCTGTTCCCAAAATGACGAGAACACTGGATGCGACAGACAGCCTGTGAGGGGGTGATTGAGACCTGGTGTCTCCTTGTCTTCTGCAGCTTCGACGCTTCCAAGCCAACTTCTCCACGGCCGTGAGAGTAGGAGATCTTTGCTCACTCCCTGCTCTAAAATATTTGGTGGCTCTTCTTGTCCCCAAACATAAACCCAATCTTAATTTTGTCCTTTAATGGCTTTCTCAGTCTGCCTTCGCATCATCACCTCCTAATGCTTTCCTCAGCTCTCTTGAAACTTCTTTAATATTGTCCTCAGGGAAAACATGGATAATTTTCTCATCCATCCTCCTTGCCACTTAGGATGGCTCCATGGAATGCTTCACCGTTACCACACAGTGACTCCCAGGGCTCCTCCAGCTCTCCACACACTTGATGTGTGTGTGTGTGTGTGTGTGTGCTCATTGCTTCAGTCATGTCCAGCTGTTTGCAGCTATATGGACTGTAGCCTGCCAGGCTCCTCAGTCCATGATATTCTCCAGGCAAGACCGGAGTGGGTTGCCATGCCATCTCCAGAGGGTCTTTCAGATCCAGGGATCGAACCTGCATCTCTTACTGCATAACCACTATCACCACCTGGGAAGTCCTCCATGCTTGGCAACTTAGGGTAAATACCTGGCTGGTTGGGGTGGGTGTGGCGCACAGACTTACATCCAGTTGGTGATGGACATGCTGCTGGCTTGAGTGAGGGTGCAGTTGGTGCCTGGGAGCTCAGGGTAAGATGAAGAGTTATCTCCATGGGCAGTCCCTGGAGCATCTCACCCACAGCTCACCAATGACCAGCAGCCCTGCAGGTGAGAGCCAGCTTTCCTTTGAGACAGGGAGCTCTGAGCCTTTGGTCACAGCTGGGGGTCAATGGCCAACCCAGGGTCATTCTAGAAGAGGTTTTCAGGGAGGAGATGGTGGACTGTATGCTGAGTGGGTACTTTGATGGGGTGGGGGCACCCCAGAACACAGATAGCAGAATGCATGCCTGGGGTCAAACCAACCCCCAAGGAGAACACGCTCCTGAAGCCTGGCCAGGCTCAGAAGCCACATCCAGCTAGAATCAGTACACAGAGACACTTAGGGTGATGTTTGGTGAAAGGGGGAACAGGGGCCAGGACAGCCCACATCCTGGCTGACCTCAGTCTCTAGTAATAGCAATAGCAATAGCAATAGTAATAGCAACTTTGACAGCAGTTGTAATAATTTCAGCCAAACTTCACTTCCCACTCAGGAGGCACTTTCTTAGACACTGTTTCATTTCACCCTCTGAGGGTTACCCAGCCCTCACTTTCTTTTTATTCTAAATTTGATTTATTATATACATGTTCATCGGAGAAGGTAATGGCACCCCACTCCAGTACTCTTGCCTGGAGAATCCTGTGGATGGAGGAGTCTGGTGGGCTGCAGTCCATGGGGTCGCTAAGAGTCGGACACGACTGAGCGACTTCACTTTCACTTTTCACTTTCATGCATTGGAGAAGGAAATGGCAACCCACTCCAGTGTTCTTGCCTGGAGAATCCCAGGGACGGGGGAGCCTGGTGGGCTGCCATCTATGGGGTCGCACAGAGTCGGACACGACTGAAGTGACTTAGCAGTAGTATACATATTCATGGCTTCCGACATGGCGCTAGTGGTAAAGAACCCGCCTGCCAATGCAGGAGATGTAAGAGATGTGAGTTTGACCCCTGGGTCAGGAAGAGCCCCTGGAGAAGGGCATGACAACCCACTCCAGTATTCTTGCCTAGAGAATCCCATGAACAGAGGAGCCTGGTGGGCTACTGTCCATAGGGTCACAAAGTCGGACACAGATGAAGCGACTTAGTATGCTTGGATACGTAGTCATGTCCATGCTTTACAAAAATGCATAAAAGCACATCATTTATTTATCTACATTCTTAATTTTTTATTTCTTTTTATATTAGCCTTCCCTTTCACTCTCCTCCTCAAACCCACAATATCCACTGTCTCCCTGAACTTCAGCACTGGGAAAACTCATACCATCTAAACTTCTGAATTCAGATGTATATATATATGTAGATATATATATATATTCATATATATATGTATTTTATATATAGATGTATAATATATATTATATATAAGTATAATATATACTTGTATAGCACACATATATATAACACACATGTATGTATATAATTATATCTAAATGTGTATTATATGTATATATTTCTACACAGACATGCATGCATGCACATCACATCTGTCACATGCAAAAATGCACAGTGCGTGTACATGTAAATACACGTCTGCATGAGGACCCTATACTTAATGGGCAGACTTTGTATTGTGTTCGCATTTTGCAATGATGAATTTTACTAAACACCCCTTCAGCACCTTGCCTTCAAGCTGGGTCATGTCTTGTCCCATCTTGTCCATCCCTGCATCACCTGGCAGAGCTCAGCTTTGCTTTCCTGAGTGGCTGCGTCCCCTCCACACTGTGAATCTCCACAAAGCTATTTACTTTCAAGTTCATGTTTCAGCTCTTCCATGTGAACGTGGCTGTTGTCGAACGTGAACTTTGTAGCAGCTGCATGTGCTTTTCTATTAAAAAAAAGTCACACTTAGGTTTTGTTTTTGCTTTTTAAGGATAAAACTTCAAAGAGCCCTGCTGTAAAAATACAAAATTCATAAAATTCATGATGAGCTCAGAAATCAAGCGGAGTTTGCAAAGGAGCAGCTCAACGAATCGGGAAGAAGTTCCAATGCCTTTGAAATGCAAGTTTAAAAATTTCAGGCTGTGCAGGGTCTAGGAAAGTTAGCGCTGCTTCCTTTTTTTTTTTGTCTCTCTCTGTTTCTGAACTTCAAACCATTTTAAGAAGCTGTAAATTATCTTTCCTCTTAGTTATATCGACTGAGCCCCTGTATGTCCGTAGTGCTGCAGGCTGGAAGGAGGGAGACAGTCCTGGACCAGCACAGATGCACCCTGTGCCTCAGACCCTGGTGGGACTGCAGGACACGCATCCTCGCTGAGTTCCGGAGGGCCCTGATGGGGAGTCAGCACAGAGGGGAGAAGCAGCCAGGGGTTTGGTGGGTTAATCACCACAGAGGAGCTGCAGCTTCCTTGGGTCCTGGGGACTCAAGCTTCTAAGAACAGATGACAACCCTGCCCTCAAGGAGCTTGCTCCCTCCTGAGAAACTGATACTCTCCAGGCCTGGGTTGGTGCGTGCAGTTCCAGAAACATAAAGGTCGATGAAGCAAGTGCACCAGTCTCCATTTGGTGGGGACAACATTGACACCTCGGTGGACACCACTGCGGGCCCAGCAGGATGGAGTCGTACCACTGTTACCACACCCAGATGCTTCCCAGGGCACTTAGCATAAAGCCCAGAGTAACCAGGATGTGAGTAAGAAGGCAGGGGACGATGTGCCCACCTCCTGGGCCTCCCCGCTCCCTTGTTCCCTGGCATCTTGCTCAGTCACTCAGCCTCCTCTCTGTTGCTTTAAACTGCCAGCCCCTTCGTCTCTACTGCTCCTTGTTGCCCATTATGTTTGCAGTCAAGTGATGGGAACATGGGAACCTTCCCCGCATTGCCCCCCATCCCACTGTGCATATAATTCTGGAGATGTGATGTCTGCAAAAGCAAAATGCTGGACTGACAACTGGCTTCACACTTAAGCTGCATGATCAGGAGCATCAGGGACAGACAGTGACTCTGACACAACATCAAGAAGAGATGAGATGGAAATCCAGGAGGGCAGGCAGGAAACTCCTCCACGGCATTTTTCACTTTCAGAAAAGTGATAATGGTGATGATGGTGGTGATGGTAATGATGTTGGTGGTGATGGTGGTGTGATGGTGTTAATGGTGATGGTGGTGGTGATGGTGGTGTTGGTTGTGGTGATGGTGATGATAGTGGTGTTGATGGTGGTGTTGATGGTGATGGTGGTGTTGATGGTGATGGTGGTGGTGGTGATGGTGATGATGATGGTGGTGATGGTGGCGAAGGTGATGATGGTGGTAATGGTGGTGCTGATAGTGATGATGGTGGTGTTGATGGTGTTGATGGTGGTGATGGTGATGACGGTGGTGTTGATGGTGGTGTTTATGATGGTGATGATGGTGGTGTTGATGGTGGTGATGGTGGTGAAGGTGATGATGGTAATGGTGGTGGTGATGGTGATGGTGGTGGTGATGATGGTGGTGATGGTGGCGAAGGTGATGATGATGATGGTGGTGATGGTGGTGAAGGTGATGATGGTGGTAATGGTGGTGCTGATAGTGATGATGGTGGTGTTGATGGTGTTGATGGTGGTGATGGTGGTGATGGTGATGACGGTGGTGTTGATGGTGGTGTTTATGATGGTGATGATGGTGGTGTTGATGGTGGTGATGGTGGTGAAGGTGATGATGGTAATGGTGATGGTGATGGTGATGGTGGTGGTGATGATGGTGGTGATGGTGGCGAAGGTGATGATGATGATGGTGGTGATGGTGGTGAAGGTGATCATGGTGGTAATGGTGGTGCTGATAGTGATGATGGTGGTGTTGATGGTGTTGATGGTGGTGATGGTGGTGATGGTGATGACGGTGGTGTTGATGGTGGTGATGGTGGTGAAGGTGATGATGGTAATGGTGGTGGTGATGGTGGTGGTGGTGGTGGTGATGGTGGTGAAGGTGATGATGGTGGTGATAGTGATGATGATGACTGTGATCATGATATGGTGGCGATGATTATAATGAAAGTAATAATCGTTGTGGTCACAGTGGGAGTCATATAGTGATTCTCAGTGCTTGGTGACTGGGAGCAAGCAATGTGCTGGGCATCGTATGCTCTTTCCAGGTTGCCGTTTGCTGTTGCTCAGTCGCTGTCATGTCTGGCTCTTTGTGACCCCTTGGACTGCAGCATGCCAGGCTTCCTTGTCTTTCCAGGGGTCTACATTTTGCCCTCTTGCCAACCCTATGAGGCAGGGACTGGTTTCATAGATAAGGAAACTGAGGCTTATACAGATTACATGCCTGAGCCCAGGTCTGTCTGAACCCCAAGCCCATGCCCTCACCATAGTGCTCTCCTCCCAACAGGGCAGCAAGAGTATGGGACCCATAAAGCAGAACCCTGAAGAATTACAGGCATGATCCAGGTGGGGAGGTTTAGAGAAGGCTTTGAAGGGCAGGCAGAGGATTTGGGCTTAATTAAAGTGGGGGATGGGAAACGAATTTAACATTTCTTTCCCTGATAGCTCAGTTGGTAAAGAATCCACCTGCAATGCAGGAGACCCCGGTTTGATTCCTGTGTTGGGAAGATCCACTGGAGAAGGGAAAGGCTCCCCACTCCAGTATTCTGGCCTAGAGAATTCCATGGACTCCATGGAGTCACAAAGAGCTGGACATGACTGAGCAAAAAAAAAAAAAAAAACCCGGTGGAATAGGATCTGGACTTCCTAGGATGACAGGCAGAGGGCTGGGGGCCCTATAGGTGTGTGCTCAGGTAGAAAGCCCCAGATTTTCAACCTCAGAGACTTCATTGTGTGGGTCCATTTTTCACCGAATATGCTCAGTGTGGACTGAACTCTTAGCTGGGGTGGGTGGTTTGTACAGTGGGACCCTGTATCCTCAGGTTCTGCCTCTGCAGATTCAACCAACCGTGGATGGAAGGATAGAAAAGACTTCACCCCTCAAAGCCAGAAAGTTTCAAAAAGCAAAGCTTGAATTTGCTGCTTGAAGACAACTATTTACATAACATTTACATTGACTTTACAACTATTTACATAGCATTTACATTGTATTAAGTATTATAAGTAATCTAGAGATGATTTAAAGTATAGAAGAGAAGGTGCTTAGGTTATAAGCCCTTTAATATGAGAGCTTGAGCATGCCTGGGTTTTGGTATCTGTGGGGGTCCTAGAACCAAACCCCATGGATACTAAGGGCTGAATGTGTTCAGCTATCCACTCTGAGCTCCATGGCCCTATTCCTGAGGGTCACGGAGCATCCACCCAGGCAGAAACCATGCACAGAGGTGTCTTCTACACAGAATGTAAGGAAGACTTCAGGACTGCTGGTGCAGACAGTCCACAGTGGAGAACACTGTATCTCCTCGCAGGCACCAGGGACATTGCAGGGACTCTGATGGCCAAGGCTTCCAGCAACATGTGAGTTGAAAAATCTGTGATGGCAGCAAAAGGAAAACAGGGCCAAAACCGAGTGGGCTGCGTTTCCTCTCTGCTGGTGGCCTGAGCTGTGTTCATAGTCCATCTCTGGAGCTCACGCTTCTCTGGGCCAGGCTGGTCTCTGATCCCCCACTCTCAGCCCTGGAATACATCTGTGCCTCTGTTCTTCTAAAGAGCATCCATCGATCCAGGTCCATGGGCCTTGTTTCTGTCTACAGCTTCCTGTGGTGCTGGTCAACCTGGAGAGAGCTACCAGCAGCAGGCCAGCTCCACAGCCCTGCACTGAAGGCTTCCTGATTGGAGACTGGGGGCAGGGGCTGCCCTTCACCCACACGAGTCCAAGCCTGGCTCAGACAGGGCAGGCATGAGGGACCTCCTGGCACGAACTCAGGAGCCTTTCTCGATAAAGAGGAGCAAACAGCCAGCCTCCGAGGCTCCAGGAGCCTAATCTGGATTCCCAGGTGGCTGGGGCCCAGATGGGGCTTTGTACGGAGGTACTCAAGCAGAAAGGCTGCTCAGCCCATTGTGATCCTATTAGGAGACGAGAAGTTAATGAAGAGTGTGTTCTCTCTTGCCTTCCCTGTCTGCCTGTGGCATGTCGTGTTTATCTACTTACTTATGGAAATCCAGGCCTCCTTAGCAGGCAGAGCGGAGAAGCAACGTCTTGTCTTCCTAAGACGCTGGATCGCATCATTCCGGTTGGGCAAAGGCCTTGATCGGGCTCTCTAAGACTCAATCAGACATCCTTAACCCTTCCTCCACCCGGACCCTTGTTGCTTTACGTGGGCTCTTTAAGGATGTGAGAAACAAAGAGCTGCTGGAAGAACAAAGGAATTCCCAAGGAAGGACTTTTATTAAATTTTATTATAAGCTTCAAGATGCACCAAGCAGGAAGAACAGCTGCAGTGTAAGGAGCTCATGAAGGGCATTCAAAGTCAAAGACACTGTAGCTGAGCTATCCGGCTGTGTCCTCCAAAGGTACAAAGACCGGCTCCTGACTGAGTGTCCTGAGCACCTCCCTTACCCCAAGGACTCAAGCACAGTGGTTCAGAGCAAGGGTCCGATGGTGTGGACCCATCATCCGGCAGTCTTCTGTTGGGAAGAGCCTCCCTGGAGGGCGCTGTGGACATGGATTGAGCCCAAGGGAAGATGCGTCCTGGATAATCTAGGACAACTGTCAGCATACGGAGCTGTCTTTGTGTGACGATGGCAGCCGCTCCTTCTTTCTGAGCATTAACCTCACCCCAACACCGTGCTGAGTGCCAGGTGCAAACACCGAGAGCTGTGACAGGTGGCCCGGTGCTTGGTGGCACAGACCCACCGTCAATGGTGCTCACTGGTTCCGGAGCTGCTGGGCAGTTCTGGCTCGAGGTTTCCCATGTGGCTGCAGCCAGGCCATGGTCATCTGAAGGTCTGACGGTGGCCAAAGGATCCACACGGGTGGCCTTTGGTGCTGGCTCTTGGCTCTGTTCCCTTCCAGTGAATGCCTGCAGAGGCTGCTTGAGCAGCGTCCTGAAGCACTGGCCGCCTGCCCTCACATCAAGCTGTCCCAGCTTGAGGGCCAGGTGGGAGCTGAAGCGGCTTTCACAGCCTTGACATTCTGAATTCTGGGGATCAGGCAACCCTGAGTCCACAAAGAAGGGCATCCTCCGAGGATGTGAGCCCTGGGAGGCGTGGCTCTCTGGGGAGCCCTGGGGATGGGTACCACAATCTTCCCTCTGGCTCCAGTGATTCCATCTCTCATAGGCAGTCCTGGAACCCCTCATCACTACATAGCAGGGACCCCCACTTCCAGTAGAATGCTCCCTTCTCTCTGAGCCCTCACCTTAGCCTCCCAGGCACACCACCTACTGGGGGTGGAGAGAGGTTGTAACAATTATTATACAGTGTGGAACTTTGGGCTCCCAGATGGCGCAGTGGTAACCTGCCTGCCAACGCAGATAGACCTAGAGACATGGCTTCGGTCCCTGGGTTGGGAAGATCTCTGGAGGAGAATGTGGCAGCCCACTCAGTATCCTTGCCTGGAGAATCCCATGGACAGAGGAGCCTGGTGAGCTACAGTCCCTGGGGTCACAAAGAGTCAGACATGACTGAGCGCACATGAGCAAGAGAGCATGGAATTTAGGAGAAAAAGTATTAATAATACGGTGCTACTACAGTAACTGGCATGCATGGCGCTGTTGACGAAATAACACATGCATTCTTGTTTTCTCCATAAGACTCCCAAAGAGGGATTTCTCGCGGGCCACAGCTCAGGGGAACTCGGACCAGCTCCTGACCAGTTGTATTCTTATTTTGATAAATGCTGCTGCTGCTGCTGCTAAGTCGCGTCAGTCATGTCCAACTCTGTGCGACCCCATAGACGGCAGCCCACCAGGCTCCCCCGTCCCTGGGATTCTCCAGGCAAGAACACTGGAGTGGGTGATAAATGCTGCATCGCACAACAATTTCTACCTGCTCTGGCAGTCAGGCAACTTGTGCCAAATCCCCAGCCCCTCGTGAGGGCCACAGGAGGGGGCAAATGAGAAGTGCCCAGGGCTGGCCCTGACCCTGACCACTCGGTCCTTACACGCTCTGCGTCAGGTAGCACTGATGTCAAACCCACCACATGTTCCGCAATGGTCTCTGGGCAGTGGGAAGGCGCAGAGTCCAGGGGAAGCCCTGCATGCTGTGTCCCACCACCCTAGTGACCTCGGGTCATAACCAACCTCAGTGTTCCTCCCTGTATCCATCACATGCGTCCTGCTGACGTGGTCTGGCTCAAGAAGCAGCTCCTCCCAGAAGGCCTTCCTCTCCCCTCTCCCACTCTGCCCGGGCTGAGTGTGAGTGACCCCTCCCTCCCGGGGACCTAGCAATGTCCACGTGGAGAGGACCTGGGGCCTCTGGCCCACAGCCAACAGCTCTGCATGTGGACCTGGATTCACCTCCCAATGGAAACACTGACAGAAACGTACCCAGGAGTCAGGTGGCACGGTGCCCGCCTCACATCCATTGCTTCATTCACTCTAGGATCACTCATTCATTCAGTAAGTTGTCTGCCGCGATCGTCTGTGCATGTACCTGGCTCCCTGTATGCTCTGAAGGCCCAAGGATCAGGAACTTGGATTCTAAGAAGAGAAGACAGCAGACACTGAGGCCAGACAGAAATGAATGGAAATCAGGCGTGCTCGCAGGTGACGTGGGTGCTCGGTAAAGGTGCATCTGCGTGGCCTGTGGGGTGACCAGGTGCCATCCGAGCTCACCCTTCCGGGAAGCCTTCCTGAGTCCGTGACCAGCGGGCGGGGATGGGAGTGAAGTACAGGGCCGCTTGGGGAGTGTCGGGAAGACACTGACCTGTGGGGGCCGGAAGAGCCAAGGCTGGGCCTGGGCGGCCGAGGGAAGGAGGAAAACCAGGGCAGCCGCCGGAGATCCGCACTGGTGACGCAGAAAAGGAATGAGGGGTGAGGTCACCCACCACACAGCCCCCGAGCCCACACACCCACCCGGCCCCAGCCCGCTCTTCCGGGCCTCGTCCTCCAGATGGGCTGCTCGGGGCCCGCCAGGCCTGCCTCTTCCCTTCTGTCTGTCTGCACGTCATTTCTTTCTTCTGAAATTCACTTGTGTGAATCTTTCTGCAACCTGCTCACTTTCCCAACACTCTCTTTGTGACTGAAGACCGTCAGACTCCCCGTCCATAGAATTCTCCAGGCAAGAACAATGGAGTGGGCGGCCATTCCCTTTTCCAGAGAATCGTCCTAACTCAGGGATTGAACCCGGGTCCCTTGCATTACAGGCGGCAGATTCTTTATCATCTGAGCCACAGGGAAGCCCATGTTTGTGAGGACTGTGTATGCTGTTACACATAATCCCAGGTCATTTATTTTCTCTGTAAAGTGTTTCTTTGTATGAATAAACCACAATTTATTTACCCATTTTCTTTTTGATGGATTTCTGCTGTTTCTGATTTTTTATATACAGCAGACTAATTTGAACAGCAGTAACCAACCCTGTAAGGGGCTCCTTGTCACTCACGTAAAGGCTGAACACAAGACCGCGAGTGAAATTGCTGGCTGGGCGATGGGAACTGCACATCTCATGTCTGCTGGCGATTGACAAACATCCCTGCAGAGCAGTGATACGAGCACAGCCTCCTGCCCGGCCCAGGTGTGTCTCCTCCTCTCGTCTTCCGGCCCCCAGGAGAGTGTGCCATTCTCACATCCTGGTAGGTGTTGTCTTGGTCTGCTCAGGGGGTTGCAAGAATGTGCTAGAAGAAAGCCACAGTCTGTGTGGCTTATAAACATCGAATATTAACCTCTCACAGCTCTGGAGGCTGGAAGTCCAGCCCCGTGGGAGCCCAGGGTGGGCCTGACAACCCTCCTCCAGGTTGCAGAGGCTGAGTCCTTGCTGTGTCCCTGTGTGGTGAAAGGGGTGACAGAGATCTGGGGTCTCTTTATTCATTTACTTTTGGCTGCACTGGGTCTTGGCTGCACCATCCAGGACCTTTAAGGCACCGGCGACCCACTCCAGTACTCTTGCCTGGAAACTCCCATGGATGGAGGAGCCTGGTAGGCTGCAGTCCATGGGGTTGCTAAGAGTCGGACAAGACTGAGCGATTTCACTTTCACTTTTCACTTTCATGCATTGGAGAAGGAAATGGCAACCCATTCCAGTGTTCTTGCCTGGAGAATCCCAGGGACTGGGGAGCCTGGTGGGGTGCCGTCTATGGGGTTGCACAGAGTCGGACAGGACTGATGTGACTTAGCAGCAGCAGAGGCTCAGTAGTTTTGGCACCTGGGCTTGGTTGATCTGAGGCATGTGGAAAAGTAGTTCCCCAACCAGAGATTGAACCCATGTCTTCTGCATTTGATGGCGGATTTTTAACCACTGGACCACCTGGGGAGTTCCTCTGAATCTCTTTTATAAGGACACTAATCTCATCTATGGGGGCTCCATCCATATGACCTCATCCCCTCTCAAAGGCCCCACCTTCTAACACCATCACACTGGGGGTTAGGAAGGATCTCAATATGTATATTTGGGGGGGACACATTCAAGCAGTAGACAGCAGGTATGAAAATGTAACTCACTGAGACTGTAAAATGTGCTTCCTGAATTATTAGTGAGCTTGGATTTTTTTTTATATGTTCATTCAAGATTCTAGTTTCTTTTTCTAGGATACATCTCTCACAGTCTTTGACTTTTCTGCGGTGGTTCTCTGTTCTTGTTGATCGGTGCACGTTCTCTCTGTGGTCCAGGGCCTGACCTTTCATCAGTGAATATCTTCTTGCAGATGTGGCCTCTGTTTACAGTGTCCTTTTACCAAACCAAGGTTTTGATTTTTAATGCCATTGAATTTATTCAGGTTTTCCATTGTGACTTGTGTTAAGACTCATGTAAAAATAAATGATGTGAGAGTTGGATCATAAAGAAGGCTGAGCCCCAAAGAATTGATGCTTTCAAACTGTGGTGCTGGAGAAGACTCTTGAGAGTCCCTTGGACAGCAAGGAGATCAAACCAGTCAATCCTAAAGGAAATCAACCCTGAATATTCATTGGAAGGACTGATGCTGAAGCTAAAGCTCCAATACTTTGGCCACCTGATGTGAACAGCCAACTCACTGGAAAAGACCCTGGGATGCTGGGAGAGATTGAGGACAGGAGGAGACGGGGATGACAGAGGATGAGATGGTCAGAGGGCATCACTGACTCAATGGATGTGAGTTTGAGCAAGCTCTGGGAGATGGTGAAGGACAGGGAAGCCTGGTGTGCTGCAGTCCATGGGGTTGCAAGGAATCGGACACGACTGAACGACTGAACGATAATAACAAAAATTCATTATTCACCCTGAAGTCATAAAGGTAGTCTCCTCTATTGTCTTCTACTATGTGAAGCTCTGCCTCTGTCCTTAGCCAGCCTCACACGGTCTTGCTTGGGTCACTGTTATACTCAATCATTTCATCTGCTGTGGCAAAAGGCTTCCGGGTATTCTGAACCCTCTTCCTCCCTGTGAAGACAGAATCAGCTTGACTTAGTCTGACCAGCCCTGACAGCATTTGACTGGGCTTGCTTCTACTTTGGGGTGAGTCTGTAAAAAGGGACATATGTTCCACACCGGCCTGCTTCTCTCTGCACGTGTGCTAAGTCACTCAGTCGTGTCCTACTCTTTGTGACCCCATGGACCGTAGCCCACTGGGCTCCTCTGTCCGTGGAATTTCCCAGCCAGGAATACTGGAGTGGGTTACCATATCTTCTTTCAGGGGATTTTCCTGACCCAGGGATAGAACCCCCATCTCCTGCGTCTTCTGCATTAGCAGGCAGGTCCTTTACTACTGAGCCACCTGGGAAGCCCTCTGTGTACATGTATTCCTCTCAATTTATTTAGTTTTTTTAAAATGTTCTTAATCTAGACTCATTTTTCCCCCAATAAAGTCTTATACTTCTTTTGCTAAATTCATTTCTCAGCATCTTGTAATTTCCGTCATTTTTGTAATCACCCCATTTTGGTGTTGTTTTCTGTATACAAAAATGTAATTTTGTTATTACTCTTGTACTTAAAATTTCTCACTCATTTTAATAGTTTATCTGTGGATTCCTTTGATTGCCTACCTGACTCAAAATATTTTCTAGGAATCATAAGAGTTCTGGTCCTTTCTTTTTTTTTAATTCTTGTAACATTTATTTCCCTTTGTCTTATGACTTTTTTCCCAGAATTTCTTCTGGGACCTGCCTCCTGGAGACTTAGCTGCAGAGTCGTATTCAGCCAGTATCTCCAGGGAACGAACATCCGTGCAAGTCTCTGGAGTTTGCCCCTTCCCTCTGCGCCCTGTGTGCTAACCCCTGCCATTGCGGCCTCGATGACGCGTTTCCTCTTCTCCCGGCTGCGCTGTTTCCGGTGCGAAGTCTTTCTCCTAATTGTTCTAGTTCTGTGATCTGGCAGCTGCCCCACCACCCCCCGTGCTGGCTAGGTTTATGATTTTCTCTTTGTCTTGGGTTTTCAGCAGTTTGACTCAAAGTCAATCCCTTAGGTGTCACTGAACTTCTCAGAATGTGGGTTGATTTTCCTTTTTTATCAAATTGGAAACAAATCAGCCAGCATTTCGTGGGATATTTTGCTGCCTCACTCTTCTTTCTGGTCTTTCTTACACTCCAGCCTCATGTATGTTAGACGTGTGTTACTGATGCTTTGCTCTGTTTCCTATTGATAGTGTTTCCCTCTCTGCTTAATTTTGAAAACTTATGTCGACTTATCGTCACCTTTGCTCATGGTTTCTTTTTCAGTCTCTAATGTGCTTTAAACATAGTTATTTATTTATTTTTAACTCAGATGTGTACTTTTCTGTCTAGAATTCTATTTGGTCTTTTTCAGAATTTTTACTTTCTCTCTGAAATTCTCTATCCCTTTGTCTTTATATATACATAAAGGATAAATAAATATAGCTATATACATATAGCTTCCCCGGTGGCTCACACTATAAAGAATCCACCTGTAATTCAAGAAACCTGGGTTCCATCCCTGGGTTGGGAAGACCCCCTGGAGGAGGTCATGGCAACCCACTCCAGTATTCTTGCCTGGAGAATCCCCCTGGTGGGCTACAGTCCATGGGGTCACAAAGAGTCGGACACGACTGAGCAACTAAGCACATATATATACACAATATATATACTTGTATATATCAGATCAGATCAGATCAGTCGCTCAGTCGTGTCTGACTCTTTGCGACCCCATGAATCGCAGCACGCCAGGCCTCCCTGTCCATCACCAACTCCCGGAGTTCAAATTCAAAGACTATGTTTTGTTCTTTTGTCTGAAATACTTCAAAGAAAATTGACTGCTAGAAGCAAAAAATAACAGGATGCACATATGGTGGAATGCATAGCCTATAGTAAAACATATGAAAATAAAACACTGTATATCATATCTATGTATCAGTATCTGTGTACTGGTATCTATCTACAGTAACAAGCATACAATGTATATAGTATTATTTTTCCTTTCAGCTATTACAGATGTGTAAGAGTCACTTGAAAGTCCTTGCTTATTGGTTCCAATCCATCAGGCATCTTTCACCCGACTTCTCCACTTAGCTCTCTCACTGTGTTTGAAAATACTGTGAGACTTGACTTCAGACACCAGGCACTAGACAGCCTGGAGTGGGAGGTATTCTGTCCCGTCTTGTTCTCCAGGGTCTTTCTTTCTGGTTTCTTCCCAGAGAGGCGGTGCTTGGAGAGGGGCTGGTAATGGGGCGTCAGGTGGGGCTGGCTCTGGCTTGCACTGAATCAGGGTGATTTCCCCTGCGGCTTAGCCAGCCCCTGATTTGCGTGGTCACAGCGTGTTCTCTCTCATCAGTATCCAGTTTGGAGGGGGTGGCCCCACACAGCCCTGGCTGTGTACCCAAGTCCAGTTGTTTTCTCAGCAGAACACTGTAAGCCGAGAAGCCTGGTGGTGGGTGATTGCTGGGTCAGGGGATGTCATCTTGGACCTGAGCTCTTCCAGACTCCCTCCATCCTGCCTGCCCACGGGGACACCCAAACCTGAATCACCTGTCCCTCGTTCTTTCAAGGTCTCTGGGACCCCGTCCACGCTCAGAACGTGCACCCGCCCCACGTAGGCAGGTATGGAAGCTGATGTGTGCCCACGAAGGACTTACTCTCTCTCCGGAAATCATGTCACCGAGACTTCGTCCACTGTTCTTGGTTCAGGCTTTTCTTGGTGTCTTTCTGAGAGTTAAGGTTCCTCATGACCTTCTATACCCTGACCGGGGCAGAAATCACTGGCACACCTGATGCCTGGCTAATTGGCACAGACGAGCTTCCCTTTTCCTTTCGGATCTGTGTAATGAACTGTACATTTGGGGGGGATCACTCATTTTTGTCTACACTTAAAATTTTGTTGACATAAAGTTGATTTTTAAAACTGTCATCTTATTAACGCTTTTTTCTCTATTGGATAATTACTTTTGTCTTCTTTTTAAGGTCAAGTTATTAAAATTGTCCTTTCTTCTTTCTATAATACATATTCAAGGCTTAAATTTCCCTCTGAGCTTGAATTTAGCTGCATTCCACAAAGTTTGACATGCTAGATCTTAATGCTCAATTCTTTTCAAATGTGTCCCTTGATTCTACTTTGATTTTTTGACTCATAGATTATTTAGATAGGTAATATTCAAATTCTCACAATTTAGGGATTTTCTAGTTACTCTTTAGCCAATTCCAAGGACCTTTAAACTGAAGCTTAGAGAGTTTAAGGAATTCTTCCAAGGCCATAGTTTGTGAAAATTGAGACTAGGATTTTTTGTCAGTTCTCAAGTAAGGGCAATTGCCACCTTCCCAAGGTTACTGCGAGGACTCCTGACTCTATGTGTGAGGGACTGAGTATAGCCCTGGACGCCTGGCAGATGCTCAGAGTGCACCTACTATGCTCAGAGTGCACCTACTGTGCGTCTGGCTCCATTCCGTGGAGGTGCACAGCCTCCACCTTCCCGTGACATGTGCGTGCACATATGACACCCACGAAAGACCTGCCCTCGGCAGAGGCCATGAGAGCACAGGGAAACCAGGGAAACTTTCAGAGTGAGATAGTAAGCGTTCATCATCCTCTAGCAGAATTCCCAGGAGTTCCGGACAGGAGACCAGCTGCCATGGGGCAGCCGCACTGGGGTTCCCCAGGCAGCTCTGGCAGGTCTTGGTTAATGGATGAACCTCCTCCCCTGGGGTGGCCCCAGTCCTGCAGGGACACACAGGTGATCAGGGCATGAGGCTGAAGTGCTCTGGCCAGCAGACCCAGGGACACAGCCATCAGGACACACGGAGGTGGAGGCTCCCCACTGCTATTGGGAGCTCGGGGAGCAGAGGTCAGGCCTGGAGACAGAGCTGGGTAGTGCACCCTGGACATAGCCTCCTGGTGTGGACGGTGATGAGAAAGAGGAAAGGGTTGACAGGTTGATGCTCAGGCAATACCAACATGCAGCAAGAGAAGAGAAAAAGGATGGAGAGAAAGGATGACAAGAGAGATGGAGACCAAACAGAATCAATAAGGAGAGGTTAGAAAGTGGGGGTCAGCAGGGAGGAGCCAAGGGTCAGTGAGAGGTCCTCCCCCAATATCCTGGAGAAACATTGAGGCAAGCATCAGTAATGCTAGGGGGCAGGCTGGCCTTGGTCCTCGGGTAGCCTCTGGAGACGACAGGTCAACAGGACGGGGGCTGAGGTGTGTTCCTTTTATGGGTCAGGCTCTAAGCCTTTACCACCCCCTCCCAGCAGCAGCTGGTGGGCACTTGTACCTATATGGATGCAGGGGTCCTCCCCACACTCTCCACCACTGATGAGAGCCCTGGGCCTGGGAAAGGGGTGTGGAGCAAGGCCGTTATAGGAAACGCTAATCCAGACAAGGAATTTTCTTATACGAGAAAAAAGAGAGGAGAAATAAAGTAGGAAAGTCATATACTTAATTCCTTTGTCTTCTATTATTTTTTAAATATATTTAACATGATGCATCTTCATTTTTAAAACATTCTAGAAATACATGGGGACGGGGGGAAAGGAGTAGAATGTCTCTTTCAGCTCACGTCCTCCTTCTTACGCACACATGTGGCCAGATGCCATCAAACTAAGCCGTGGTGTCACCTGCGCGCTGCCCGTCCTCCCCTACCCCGTCCCCGTGGATGTGTGTGTGTGTGTTCTAACATTAGTGGAATCAGGTTATACCCTTTCGACAACTTGGTTTTTTCCACTTAACAATGCATCTTATTAATTTTGCAGGTCAGCCTTGAAGAAGATCTACTTCCATTTTTAACTACTTTTTAAGACTGTTGATTGTCCATCGGCAGATGAATGGATAAGAAAGTTGTGGTACGTATGCACAATGGAATATTACTCAGTTATTAAAAAGAATGCATTTGAATCAGTTCTAATGAGGTGGATGAAACTGGAACCTATTATACAGAACGAAGTCAGAAAGAAAAACACCAATACAATATATTAATGCACATATATGGAATTTAGTGGCAATCCACTCCAGTGTTCTTGCCTGGAGAATCCCAGGACGGGGAAGCCTGGTGGGCTGCCGTCTATGGTGTCGCACAGAGTCGGACATGACTGAAGCAACTTAGCATCAGCAGCAGCAGCATGGAATTTAGAAAGATGGTAACGCTGACCCTATATGCGAGACAGCAAAAGAGACACAGATGTAAAGAACAGACTTTTGGACTCTGTGGAAGAAGGCGAGGGTGGAATGATTTGAGAGAACAGCATTGAAACATGTATATTATCATATGTGAAATAGATCGCCAGTCCAGGTTCCATGCATGAGACAGGGTGCTCAGGGCTGGTGCACTGGGATGACCCTGAGGGATGGGATGGGGAGGGAGGTGGGAGGGGGGTTCAGGATGGGGAACACAGGTACACCGATGGCTGATTCATGTCAGTGTATGGCAAAACCCACCACAATATTGTGAAGTTATTAACCCTTAATTAAAATTAAAATAAATAATAAAATAAATAAATAAAATAAAATGATCCTGGGGGTGGGGGAAGACTCTGTTGATTGGATCTGAAACGATTATTTTCCTCTTGATAAGTCTTAAATTTATCTTCATGCTTTTGCCATTACAAATAATGTTATGAATCATTTCCTTTTACATGAGTGCATACGAGTCCCATGCACATGAATTGGTCCTTTATTTACATAGATTCCTAAAGTGTAGGTACTGGATCAGAGCCGATGCCTTTTAAATTCTGCTTGACCAATATGCTGCCCTGTAAAAAAGGCTTTATCAATACATGCTCCTTTCAAATTCAAGGATGTTATGATTTTTTTTTTTATGAATCCATCACAGGTATACATGTGCTCCCCCTCCTGAACCCTCTCCCTCCTCCCTCCCCATACCATCCCTCCAGGTCGTCCCAGTGCACCAGCCCCAAGCATCCAGTATCGTGCATTGAACCTGGACTGGCATCTCGTTTCATACATGATATTTTACATGTTTCAATGCCATTCTCCCAAATCTTCCCACCCTCTCCCTCTCCCACAGAGTCCATAAGACTGTTCCATACATCAGTGTCACTTTTGCTGTCTCGTACACAGGGTTATTGTTATCATCTTTCTAAATTCCATATATATGCGTTAGTATACTGTATTGGTGTTTTTCCTTCTGGCTTACTTCGCTGTGTATAATAGGCTCCAGTTTTATCCACCTCATTAGAACTGATTCAAATGTATTCTTTTTAATGGCTGAGTAATACTCCATTGTGTATATGTACCACGGATGTTATGATTTTTTAATGCTTTTTCTCTACTATAAGAAGTGAAAGTTGCTCAGTTGTGTCTGACTGTTTGCAACTCCATGGACTACACAGACCATGGAATTCTCCAGGCCAGGATACTGGAGTGCGTAGCCTTCCCCTTCTCCAAAGGATCTTCCCAACTCAGGGATCAAAGCCAGGTCTCCCTCATTGCAGGTGGATTCTTTACTGACTGAACCACGAGGGAAGCCCAAGAATACTGGAGTGGGTAGCCTATCCCTTTCCAGGGGATCTTCCTGACCCGGGAACTGAACCGGGGTCTTCTGCGTTGCAGGTGGATTCTTTACTGACTGAGCCACCAGGGAAGCCCTGAGAAGTGAAAAGCAATCTTTAGTTTGTATTTGAAAATGTATTTTAATGTTTGTTGGTTATTTTGCTTCATGTTCTTTGAAACTACACTTTATAATAAAATTGACTATTTTCCACTGGCTTGTCTTTTTCTCATTGAATCTTTTCTAAATTCTGAGTGTTAATCTTTCACTATTTCTATTTAAAGTATTTTTGTCAGCTGCCAATTAACTGTGTATATTTTGTCATTTATCACTCTTTTCCCATGTGGCTTCTAATTCTTTCTTATCACTAAGCTTTCCCCTGCCACAGGTCCTACGGATATGCTAAGAGATTTTTAATCAAATTGGAATGTATTTACAAACGCCACAAGTTATGATCCATCTATACTTTTCTTAGCAAGTGGACCGTGAACCATCCAACTTCATTTATGAAATAGACGCAGAGAGCATAGATTGGAAATGCCCACTTGAATCATCTATTAATTTAACCTCAGGCACAAATTCCCTGGTGTGTCCACTTGCTCCAAGATCGAATCCTTGTGTGTTTGTTCCGTCGTGTGTTTGCATTACTGTCACGGTGCTCTTATTCCGCTACCTTTGACCTCTCTCACGCTTCAGTTATATCTGGCTCTGTGCTACCCTATGGACTGTGTCCTGCCAGGCTCCTCTGTCCATGGGATTCTCCAGGCAAGAATACTGGAGCGGGTGGCTGTGCCGTCCTCCAGGGCATCTTCCTGACCCAGGGATCGAACGCGCCTCTCACAGGCACCTGCATTGGCAGGCAGGTTCTGCACCACTCACGCCGCCTGGGAAGCCACACTTAGTCTGTGTGCGGTGTGTGCTGCGTGCTCAGTCCTGTCTGACTCTGTGAGACCCCGTGACCTGGAGCCCACCAGGCTCCTCTCCCTGTGGGGATTTTCCAGGCAAGAATCCTGGAGTGGGTGGCTGTGCCCTCTTCCAGGGGATCTCCCCAACCCAGGGAACCCAGGTCTCCACATTGCAGGGGCATTCTTTACCAAACCACTTTTCTCTTCCTCCTGGACTCGGGTGTTAGATGGTTCACCATCTACTTGCTAAGAAAAGTACAGATGGATAATAACTTGTGGTATTTGCAAATACTTTCCAATTTGATTAAAAATCTCTTACCATATCTATAGGACCTATGGCAGGGGAGAGCTTAGTGATAAGAAAGAATTAGAAGCCACGTGGGGAAAGAGTGGTAAATGACAAAATAGACAAAGTTAGTTGGCAGCGGACACAAGGACAAAGATATTTTCAATAGAAACCGCAAAATGATCATTTGAGCAAGAAAAAAACGTGTATTATGTGACGCCACTGAGACGTTTGCATTGTTGCTTATGATGTGCTCTATTCTGATGTATCATGTATGTCTCTTCTCTTCAGGCCAATTTTCACTTTTTCAGCAGGTTAGGATAGTCTGGAGTTTTTGTAATATTATTTTGGCTGTGAATAGAATGTTTTTATTTCTATTACATTTTCTACTTGGCTGCTGCTGGTTCTAGAAAAACTATTGATTTTCGTAGGTTGATACATTCAGTCCCAGGTTCCTGAACTCTCCTGACCGGCTGGGGCCATTTATCAGTCTACGCTTCTGCATTCTTGCAGAGAAGAACATTCGCATATACATACTGTCATATTTCTTAACTTATTTTTCCATTTTTACACCAGTTAGAACCTTCACCACCATATTAAATAGTGATGTATAGTGGGCATCCTTGCCGAACTGATTTTTAGAAAATATTGCTAATATTTCACTGTTAAGTATGATGCTGGTTTCAGTTCTCTGGTAAATACATTTCATCAAGATAAGAGTGTTCCATTACCGTCTTTGTTTTCTAAGTGCTTTTTTAAGGAATGAGCGTTGACTTTTATCAAACGCTTCTCCAGTATCTAATAAAATCATTAAAATTTCTCATTATTATCTGAGTCTAAGAACTGCTTTGGTAGTTTTTTCTAACCACTGTTAAATTCCTGTGATGAACTTTGTGTGCTTGTATTTTAATACCTTGTTATCTTGTTATTAGATTTATTTATCTGTTTAAAGTGGACAAGAATATAGATTTTTCTGTCTGTGCCTACTTGTCTGATTGTGGTGTCTTAGTTACAGCAGCTATTTTAATGGAATAAGCATCTATCCCTCTTTTCCTCTTCTCTGAAAGTTTATCTCTTGTGATTTCATAAATGTGTATGGGCATTTGATGGAAATATATATAGAATTTTCCTTTTAGCGACTACTGTGATACATATGCGTGTGTGTGTGTGTCTGTCTGTGATACAGCTATAGAATTTGTTTCTTAAACATCTATTTTTCATCAAAATTCTGTACTATGTGATTTTAAAAACTGTAAAATTCTACAAGTCTTTTACCCAATCAAAGCAGCCCACTGTGTCCCTACTTTCTCTGCCTGTTCCCCCCATAATAACTTTATCAGTCTTAGCTGTTTCTTTTAAGCGTTCATATGTTTAAGTTCTGGAGAAGGAAATGGCATCCCTTTCCAGTATCCTTGCCTGGAAACTCCCATGGACAGAGGAGCCTGGTAGGCTACAGTCCATGGAGTCACAAGAGTCCTACACGACTGAGCGACGTCGCTCACTCACTCGTGTTTGAGTTACGCGTTGTGCTGCCGTTTTGGTTCTTCATCACTGGATGGTAACTACTCTCTTCCTATCGACGAAGTTGGGGATTTATTTTCTTATGCTCTCCCTAAAACTGGCATACACTCTTCCTTCCATCTAAGCTCTTTATCACCTGCATATAATAATTTCAGAATAAGTTTATTCAGTTCAGTTCAGTCACTCAGTCCTGTCCAGTTCTTTGCGACCCCATGAACCACAGCACGCCAGGCTTCCCTGTCCATCACCAACTCCTGGAGTTCACACAAAGTCACGTCCATCGAGTCGGTGATACCATCCAGCCATCTCATCCTCTGTCGTCCCCTTCTCCTCATGCCCTCAATCTTTCCCAGCATCAGGGTCTTTTCAAATGAATCAGGTCTTCGCATGAGGTGGCCAAAGTACTAGAGTTTCAGCTTCAACATCAGTCCTTCCAATGAACACCCAGGATTGATCTCCTTTAGGATGGACTGATTGGATCTCCTTGCCGTCCAAGGGACTCTCAAGAGTCTTCTCCAACACCACAGTTCAAAAGCATCAATTCTTTGGTGCTCAGCTTTCTTTATAGTCCAACTCTTACATCCATACATGACCACTGGAAAAACCATAGCCTTGACTAGATGGACTTTTGTTGGCAAAGTAATGTCTCTGCTTTTGAATATGCTGTCTAGGTTGGTCATAACTTTCCTTCCAAGGAGTAAGCATCTTTTAATTTCATGGCTGCAGTCACTATTTGCAGTGATTTTGGAGCCCAGAAAAATAAAGTCTGACACAGTTTCCACTGTTTCCCCATCAATTTCCCATGAAGTGATGGGACCAGATGCCATGATCTTCGTTTTCTGAATGCTGAGCTTTAAGCCAACTTTTTCACTCTCCTTTTTCACTTTCATCAAGAGACTTTTTAGTTCCTCTTCACTTTCTGCCATAAGGGTGGTGTCATCTGCATATCTGAAGTTATTGATATTTCTCCCGGCAATCTTGATTCCAGCTTGTGCTTCTTCCAGCCCAGCGTTTCTCATGATGTACTCTGCATAGAAGTTAAATAAGCAGGGTGACAATATACAGACTTGACATATTCCTTTCCTGACTTGGAACCAGTCTGTTGTTCCATGTTCAGTTCTAATTGTTGCTTCCTGACCTGCATACAGGTTTCTCAAGAGGCAGGTCAGGTGGTCTGGTATTCCCATCTCTTTCAGAATTTTCCACAGTTTATTGTGATCCACATAGTCAAAGGCTTTGGCATAGTCAATAAAGCAGAAATAGATATTTTTATGGAATTCTCTTGCTTTTTCGATGATCTAGCAGATGTTGGCAATTTGATCTCTGGTTCCTCTGCCTTTTCAGAAATGAGATTGAACATCTGAAAGTTCACAGTTCACGTATTGCTGAAGCCTGGCTTGGAGAATTTTAAGCATTACTTTACTAGTGTGTGAGATGAGCACGATTGTGCAGTAGTTTGAGCATTCTTTGGCATTGCCTTTCTTTGGGATTGGAATGAAAAGTGACGTTTTCCAGTCCTGTGGCCACTGCTGAGTTTTCCAAATTTGCTGACATACTGAGTGCAGCACTTTCACAGCATCATCTTTCAGGATTTGAAATAGCTCCACTGGAATTCCATCACCTCCACTAGCTTTGTTCGTAATGATGCTTCCTAAGGCCCACTTGACTTCACATTCCAGGATGTCTGGCTCTAGGTGAGTGATCACATCATCGTGATTATCTTGGTCGTGAAGATCTTTTTTGTACAGTTCTTCTGTGTATCCTTGCCACCTTTTCTTAATATCTTCTGCTTCTGTTAGGTCCATACCATTTCTCTCCTTTACTGAACCCATTTTTTCATGAAATGTTCCCTTGGTATCTCTGATATTCTTGAAGAGATCTCTGGTCTTTCCCATTCTGTTGTTTTCCTCTATTTCTTTGCATTGACCACTGAAGAAGGCTTTCTTATGTCTCCTTGCTATTCTTTGGAACTCTGCATTTCAGATGCTTATATCTTTCCTTTTCTCCTTTGCTTTTCGCTTCTCTTCTTTTCACAGCTATTTGTAAGGCCTCCTCAGACAGCCATTTTGCTTTTCTGCATTTCTTTTTCTTGGGGATGGTCTTGATTCCTGTCTCCTGTACAGTGTCATGAACCTCCATCCATAGTTCATCAGGCACTCTGTCTATCAGATCTACTCCGTTAAATCTATTTCTCACTTCCACTGTATAATCATAAGGGATTTGATTTAGGTCATACCTGAATGGTCTAGTGGTCTTCTCCACTTTCTTCAATTTCAGTCTGAATCTGGCAATAAGGAGTTCATGATCTGAGCCACAGTCAGCTCCCGGTCTTGTTTTTGCTGACTGTATAGAGCTTCTCCATCTTTGGCTGCAAAGAATATAATCAATCTGATTTTGATGTTGACCGCCTGGTGATGTCCATGTGTAGAGTCTTCTCTTGTGTTCTTGGAAGAGGTTGTTTGCTGTGACCAGTGTGTTCTTTTGGCAAAACTCTATTAGCCTTTGTCCTGCTTCACTCTGTACTCCAAGGCCAAACTTGCCTGTTACTCCAGGTGTCTCTTTACTTCCTACACACCTCAGGGCAAACAATAGAACATTATCATTATTCAGAAAAAATCTCCTGTGATTTCTTCCCATGAGTATCCCTCCCTTTTGAATGTAACTATTAGCTTCAGTTCTGACGCTGTGGATGGTTTGCCGTCTCTAACACACAAACACGCGAGTGTGAACATTCAGTGTGCCCCTGTGTCTGTGTTCTTTCACTCAAAATACCGTTGGTGAGAGCCATCCATGTCGTTGTTCCCCAGAACCGCAGTTTGTTATTTCATAATTGCTCTCATAGACCATGTAAGTTTGCCATGATGTATTAATCCATTTAGCTATAATGAACATTCAAGGTGTTTCCAGTTGTTGATTTACAAAAACAACGGGCTACAGTGGGCATGCTCACTTGTAATTCTATGTGGGCACATTTCCTGGGGATATGTGCTTTGAGTTTAAGGCGTTTGAACTGTCATCATTATTGGGATAGATTTCCAGCTTCTCCATATACTCACTAATAGCATTTTCTAGCTTTTAACATTTTAGCTGTTCTGCGGGGCGTATAGTACTTGCCTTACGGATTTAGTTTATATCTCTCTGATGACTAATGAGTTGAGTACTTTTTATGATGTTCATTGGCCCTTTCAAAATTCTTATTTGTGAAGAGTCGGAGGGTTGTATCTTTCATTAATACAATTTTTGTGAATTTAATTTCTTAATTTTAATTGAGCATAATTTACTGATTTATCATTATTTTGTGTTAATGATCTTCACCTCTTTTTAAAGAAATCTCTGCCTCCTCCAAGGTCTGGATTGTTCTTGTTCAGTCACTAAGTCATATCTGACTCTGCGACCCCATGAACTGCAGCACACCAGGCTTCCCTGGCCTTCACTATCTCCCAGAGTTTGCTCAAACTCATGTCTATTGAGTCAGTGATGCCATCCAGCCATCTCATTCTCTGTAGTCCCCTTCTCCTCTTTCCCTCAATCTTTCCCAGCATCAGGGTCTTTTCCAATAAATCGGCTCTTCACATCAGGTGGCCAAAGTACTGGAGCTTCAGCTTCAGCATCAGTCCTTCCAAAAACAAAGGGTTAACTTCCCTTAAGAAATTGTCCAAAGACAAAGGGTTAATTTCCCTTAGGGTTGACATGTTTGATCTCCTTACAGTCCGAGGGACTCTCAAGAGTCTTATCCAGTATCACAGTTTAAAAGCACCAATTCTTCAGTGTTCAGCCTTCTTTATGGTCCAATTCTCACATCCCTACATGACTACTGGGAAAAGCTTAGCTTTGGCTATGCAGATCTTCATCTGCCAATTGATGTCTCTGATTTTTAATACACCGTCTAGGTTTGTCATGGTTTTTCTTCCAAGGAGCAAGTGTCTTTTGATTTTCTGGCTGCAGTTACTGTCTGCAGAGATTTAGCATCATCCATTTCACTCCCAGTTCTAAGTGGGCTTTGGACCCTGATATCTGGATCCTGTTCTCTTGTTTCAGCTGTCAGTTTAAAGCTCTCATCTGCCATCCAGCCTCTCACTTGTTTTTCCCAAATTTGGCAAATGCCTCTAGAGCTGTGATGACCAATACAGTAGCCACTGGTCACATCTAAGTATTTAACTTTAAATTAACTAAAGTTAAAACATTAATATTCCATTTCCCACTCATAATAGTCACTCTTGGAGGGTTCAATGGCCACAAATGGCCCGTAGCTACCATTTTAGACAGAGGACACGTAGAACTTCTTAGCCATCAGGAAAGTTCTGCTGGACAGAGCTGGTCTAGGGAAAATGCTGGCCTCCTGTGCCCGGGTCACCTCTGTGAGTCTCTCCTTCTTCCACACCTTGGCTGCTTCATTCTTCTCTTCCTTGGTATCACTCTGATACCTTCAAACTGATTTTAATTTTTTTTTTCTGCTTTCCTAGTTGTTTTCAGTAAGAACGCTGGTCCTTGTTATTTGGTCCATCATAAACAGGACAAAGACACTGTACTACTTTCTACATTTCATTTTTGATGTAGTCTGCTCTTTGCATTACCCATTTAAGCATACTGTACTCTTATTCCAAATTTTATTTGCAGTCACCCTGTTTGTTTATTTTCTTGAGCAGATTTCTGAACTGATATTTATTTCTCCTCCTCAGTGATAGCGACATATTATCCAAGGCTCCACATCCACTTGTCTTGTCTGTCTTTGTTGTTGCTCTTCTTTAGTCCTTAAGTTGTGTCTGACTCTTTTGCAACCCCATGGACTGTAGCCAACCAGGCTCCTCTGTCCATGGGATATCCCAGGCAAGAATACTGGAGTGGGTTGTCATTTCCTATTCCAGGGGTCTTTCCTGACCCAGGGATCAAACCTGTGTCTACTGCATTGGCAGACAGATTCTTTACCTGTGAGCCTTTGTTTGTCATGGATTCCTGTTAGTTTCACTGTCTTGGGATAAGTGTGTGTGTGTGTGTGTGTGTGTGTGTGTGTGTGTGTGTTCTGGGGGTGTGTACATGAACATGCTCAGGGTTTCTGCATCACCTTTAGCAGAGAATTGATGTCCTGTGCCCACTAACATTACAAGTTCAAGTTTTGTTTCATCGGAGATGTTTTGCTTCGGTTGATGGCCCAGGGAAGCTGGCTCACTGCTAAGTTGAAAGACTTGGGCCACCAAATATAAATTTTACAGTCCCCCTTTAACAAAGGATGTAGTTCTTTATATAGGAAGCTAATCTTCACTTGGGGTCTTCGCCTTCAGACTGATGTCAGTAACAAGTGGTTGACCAAGAATCATTTTAATTTTGGGCCAGAAAGTATATCTGTATTTCAAGCATGCAGTGGATTCTCCTTCTCATGTTCAGTCTGACCTATATTTTTTATATTCAATATACGTTTAATCCAAGATTTCTGTGTTTGAAGTAGAATCAGAGGATTCTCTACATCTGTTCTGTCTTCTATCTTGAGCGGAAATCCCACATATTTATTTTTCAAACGTTATCACTTTCCATTCTCACATTGGCCTTAAAGTAGGTATCACAACCATTATTTTCAGGGAAAGGAAAGAGACTTGGAGCAGTTATTAGCTGTGTGACTCTGAAAAGCTATCTGATAGAGGATTCTATTTCCAAAGCCTCTCATCTTTCCTGACACGCCATTCTAGAACCATCAAAGCTCCCTGCTTCTAAGCCCTGGGAGGCCGGGCACCCACCACCAGTGACAACAATCCCATCAGGATATGGGAAGCCACAGATTCAGGAAGAGCAGCTTTGACTGGGAAGCCACAGGTTCAGGAAGATCAGCTTTGACTGGGAAGCCACAGGTTCAGGAAGAGCAGCTTTGACTGGGAAGCCACAGGTTCAGGAAGATCAGCTTTGACTGGGAAGCCACAGATTCAGGAAGAGTAGCTTTGACTGGGAAGCCACAGGTTCAGGAAGAGTAGCTTTGACTGGGAAGCCACAGATTCAGGAAGAGCAGCTTTGACTGGGAAGCCACAGGTTCAGGAAGATCAGCTTTGACTGGGAAGCCACAGGTTCAGGAAGAGCAGCTTTGACAGGGAGCCTTTATCTGGCTAGGCACGTGAAATGAAGTCGGTAAATATTTGGGGAACAAGTGCTCAGTTTCCACTAAGAAGGCACTGGGCAGTGGAGGCAAGAGGATGTGGAGTTGTCAACACAGATTCTACTATTTATCCCTGCGTCCTCTAAAGACCTAATAATGCTGCTGTGTGCTCTCCTGTGAGTGATTTGGGGAGATGAACTCAGAGCAGGGCTCCGGGCTTCTTGAGCAGTGGAAAGACTAGCAGTTGGCAGTGAAGAGTGTTTGTTTTTGAAGAGCAGCTAGCATGATTTGAGCACAGTGTCTGGAACAAGCTGAGCATCTGATAAATAGTCATTGAATGGACGGATGAACAGATAGATGGATAGATGGATGGATGGATGAACTGGTGGATGGATGGATGAAAGAGTAGAATACAAAATCAATTACATGAAGCTAAAATGAGGGACACCTGCTATAATAGCATTTTATGTAAGAATAAGTAAATCTGCTATTTACTGGGGATACCTACTAATATATACTTTTGAATTTTCTGTTAGCTCTGATCTTGATCAGAAATCTGTAAGAGACTATTTCCCAACTTCCGATTGAGGACACTGAGATGAATAATCTCACACACAACCAGTCCTGAAGTTTGGATCTTTCCAATTCGAATATCTGCACAGAACATGAGGTTTCAGCCTGATCATAAGCTCTCTGCTTTACTTTTGAGACTGCGTCTAGGAGTGGAGTGGAAGAATGGTGTGCAGACCCTTAGATGGGCTGGGATGCGGAGAGGGCATCAGGCCACACGAGGGGCATGTCCTCTCTGCGGTGGGCTGGCTGGACCTCTGCAAAGTCACGATGTTTGTTCAAGGCCCAGTGTAACATAAAAGTCATGGAATGGTGACTGGGTGGAGGGGGTCTCACTGTCTGAAAACCGGGCTTGTGAGACAAGAGGGACAGAGGGAGGTTTCAGCCAAAAGATGAGGCATTTTCTTCCCATGTCAGAGGGCTGTTACAGGGCAAAGGGAACAACCTTCCACAGGGTGAAATACAACTTCAGAAGTCCAGAGTTTCGACCTTTCCATCTGCTCCCCGTGGGAACCAACAGTGTTAACTGCTGTGCTTGTATCACCATTTGCTCTCGTCTGGGAGAAGGCAAGGTGGAGAGATGCTTTCCAAGGGCCTTTGAAAAGCCATTATCTAGGATCAGAAACAAGGGCTGGTTTGTTCTGTTCTCTTTCCTTTCTTCCTGAGACATCAGCAGTCACAGCTCATCTGGCTGGATCTCTTCTGGGCCGGGCCAGTAGGGAGCCCGCAGGCTTGGCAGGAATCAGCAATAATTGCCCTGCTTGAGCAGATAAGAGTGACATGCAAATTACTCAGTGCAACCCAGAATAACAGAAGACAAGAAAGCTCTTCACAGCAGCATTTCCTGGGAAGGTTGGAATAATCATCAGACTCTTCAATGGCCCGAATGGGCCCCACGCAGCAGCAGGCCTTGGTCTGGGGTCTTGGGGGCCGATTCCAGTATCGACTCCTGTCCGCTCATTCATGGGAGCTCGTCAGATGTCAGTTCAGGGAAGTCAGCTCTGCTGGATAGAAATTCACGTCCCTCCCAACCTGACCACCACAGAAGATCTGTGACCACGTCCATCTCCAAAATGGGATAGTGGCCCGTATGGCTCTCGCTGTTGGACACTGCAAAGTGGAGGCGTGTTTGTGGCCTGGCCTGGGGCCTGGGCAGATGCTGGCTGGCTAATGACAGATGAGCCTGAATCTGATACAGAAGACCCCACAACAGAAATCTGGACGTGGAGAGAAAAGTCCTAGATTCCCGGATTGAGCAGACCTAGGCTCACCTGGGGCTTTATGGCCTCGGTGCCTGGCCGACAGACAAGCCAGTCTACTGAAGCCAGAAGGGCCTCTTTTGGACAGTTTAATAAACTCTGATGCAGGGACACATCAGTAAAAAGTGTGATGAAGGGTTGATGGACGTGATATGGTTCACATGGAGCCTGGTATAGACAAAGCCGTAACCAGCATCCCACTATGACCCTCCTCCACCCCTAGTCATGGTGGCCCGGCCATGACATTCTTACATAGGACCTGCACAGGCCAAGCAGTGGGCTGTTGGTCTCCAAGAAAAACTGGACTCTCGGTGTCCTGGGTTGTCCCCCTCTGGGCCTCTGCTGCCCTCTCTGCTCCTGGCTTTTCTGCCCGTGTCATTTTGACTTGAGAAAGTTCCAGTGTTCCGGGCCCCCAGTCCTGCCTGACCCACCAGCAGCAGCTGCGTATCATCTGAGTTCAGCCCCGAGGCTATTACTCAACCTCCTTAGAGATCTTCGCTTGGTTCACTGCTTCTGTTCACTTCTGGGCATGGAGTGGGAACTCAGTAAATATTTGCTGAATGTAATTCAACTGAAGGGAAAAGCCAAGAGAAAAGTGTTTCTGATGTTTGTTTGTTTGTGACCCAGCTTCTCTGTAAGTGGCATGTTTAACCCAATATTAGCACATGTGTTCAGAAGTAGGAGGGGCCCTCTTTGATGACAGAACAACCGACAAGGAGGCAGAAGGTGACTACGTGTGGTTTCACGTGTGCTAAGAGGCCAAACCGAGAAGGAAATGAGCAGGTGAGAAGAGACCCCATAGTGCAGACACACAGACCTGGGTCCCTTCTCCTCACCTCAGCTCCTAAGGGCCGAATTGGCAATTTCAGTCCTGGGATGATTACAGACAGAGGGTCCTGGGAGAATCCACAGAGTATTCTGAGCTGGCTGCAGGTCTGGATGCATCCGGCACACATACAAGGGTAAGTGAAGACATTATTCAGCTTGCAACAGACAAATGAAAGCTATTTTTATTCTACAACTATTTCAGTTCAGTTCAGTTCAGTCGCTCAATCATGTCCGACTCTTTGCGACCCCGTGGACTGCAGCGCACCAGGCCTCCCTGTCCATCACCAAGTCCTGGAGTTCACTCAAACTCATGTCCATCGAGTCAGTGATGTCATCCAACAATCTCATCCTCTGCCGTCCCCTTCTCCTCCCGCCTTCAATCTTTCCCAACATCAGGGTCTTTGCAAATGAGTCAGTTCTTCATATCAGGTGGCCAAATTATTGGAGTTTCAGCTTCAGCTACAACTATTTACTCCTCAAATAAGCCAAACTGTTGAACCACTTCTTCTGGATGGACCTCAAGAATAGGCTTGTCTTGCTGGCTCCTTCCTGTGCAAAGCATAGTAGGAGTTTTTCTATTTTCCCCAGTCCTCTCCACCTTCCACTGTTCCTGCTCGGGTAGGGAATTTTATATCCATGGATTAAATTAATACTCTTTTCATTTTGCTCTGAGCTTATTTCCACTTCTCAGATTTTCACACCAGCAGGGCTCCTCCTGTGAGGCCTAGAAACGGTCGATGCCTTTGCTGGCTCCTCCTGGCTGGGTGGTGTGGAGATAGATGCCCCGCAGGAATCAGACTCAGCTTACATGCCCTCCCAAACGCCGTGTGCCTGACCCTGCAAGGAAGGCAGCACCCCCGTCACGTCACAGGGACTCCCTCCTCAGACTGCACTTTCCTCCTGGCACTGCATCCCTTCCACAGGGATCTTAACACAGTCTCATGGAGACCAACTTGGTGCTCTCAAGACAAGAACCCAGAATGGCAGGGGCCTGCTTCTCTTCCTGCTGTGTCCCCGCACCCGGCAGAGGCCCCGTGCGGATCACTGCTGATGGAACACAGCTACTGGTGGGTTGAGGAGCCAGCACTGAGATGTAAACAGCCCAGGGAAGAAAGCTCCCTTCCATCCCACAAGATAAAGTGCCCACAGTCAGAGGCTGCTCTGAGAGGAGTTGAGAAAAGCCCCTGGGGCAGGACATGGCAGCGTGGACAGAGGAGCCTGGAGGGCTACAGCCCACAGGGTCGCAAAGAGTCAGACACGACTGAAGCGACTTAGCACGCACTCCAGTTCACAGACCGCATATTGATCAGGGCTTAATGGGAACAGGAAGGGAAGATAATGATAAGGAAGGAAGTTTGGGGAACACCTCCCAGAATGGAGAGTAAAAGGAAGACGTGGGAAAGCTCAGAAAACGTGAATGACGCTGAGGACAGATCTTGCGACTCCAGAACCAGGAAACGGAGGCGCTGGGGAGCAGCCCAATCAGACGCCACCGAAGCCAGGCCTGAGCACGTCACAGGAGGAGACGCCCTGAACTCCGCAAGTCACGAGATGTCTCTCCAAGCAGACAGTGCAAACACGGGAATACGTCTCTGAGAAAGGATTCCATTTCAGGAACCAGGGGAAATAACCCTACTGTGCACCTGACTAGACATGTTAATAAAAGGGAAATAGAAATGTGAGTGTAGACAAAGATATGCCCAGGTCAGAGCAGCACTACGTAGATAACAGCTAATGATGGCCTTGAAGTGAAATAAATCTACAGGCTGGTTTTCCCTATTAAACACTCAACGCTGCAGCCTAATTCAGAAAAAGAAGAATCAAAAGTCAAAGAAAGAGGTGGAGGCAATAAATAAAGGGAAAATGAAAGGGACGGTGAGATACATTTGTGTAGAATCTGTGCAATGCAGTTTTAAAATGAGAGTTTATTAGGGCATCAAAAGCAAACAGACTGAACCAGAAAGGGGTAAAGCGCCAGGTCCGTCATCTCACAGGTTCATCTTCCGAACCTTCGCTCCCAGCCAGGGTGACCTGCCCGCCCCTCCCCGCAAGGTAGCCAGCGCCGTCCTTCCAGCTTGGGTCATGCTGGCCCATGGCCGGGCCCCTCAGTGGCTCCTGCATCACTCAGAATTGAGTCCACTGTCTTCACTGAGGCCAGGAGCCCCCAAAGCCCCCTCACTGCCCTCCCTCTCACCCCATCCCCTTCCATCTCCCCCGGCTCAGGCATCAGCAGTCACCTGGGCCTCCTTGCTGTGTTCCCACCTCATCCAGCACCTGCCTGCACCAGGGCTTTGCACAGGCCAGGGCCCAACCAGGAAAATACCCTGGGCTTTCTGTCCTGTTTGTTAGGACTGTGATAAACTGTCACCTTCCGAGTGAACCCAGTACAGCACCCCTGTCACTGACCCTGTGTCTGCATTAATCTCCTTTCATCATCTGATAGAGACTAAGATTGGGCTTCCCTGGTGGCTCAGTTGGTAAAGAATCTGTCTGCATTCCAGGAGCTGCAGGAGATGAGGGTTCAATCCCTGGGCTGGAAAGATCCCCTGGAGGAGGAAATGGCAACCCATTCCCATATTCTTGCTTGGGAAATGCCATGGACAGAGGAGCCAGGTGGGCTATAATCTTTGAGAATCACAAAGAGTCGGACATGACTGAAGCAATTTAGCATGCACACACACAGAGACTGATTCATTTTTCACCTTTAAATCAATATCCCCTTCCCTCCCCCTTCTCTCTCTCTCTGTCTGTCTCTGTCTCTGTCTCTCTCTCTCTCTCACACACACACACACACACACACACAGTTGGCACAAGTATTTCCACACATAAAGGAAGAAATTCCATCCGGCCAGGACCCCGCCTGCTGGGTTCTACTTCAGCATCAGAACAGGCGGCATGACCATTCTCACTCCGGACCAGAGTGGGATGGCACCCCAGGCACCCACCTCCAACAGGCTCCCATTTCCGAGTCAATGGCCACGTGCGCATGCATTGCATTTCATTACGAGGAGCGTCCACTTGACTTCACTGTGGGCCCCGGGACAGAGTGGGAAGGGAGGGCAGCCACAGGCTCACGTTCCCCCATCCAACCGTTCATTTAGGTTCCTTTAGTTTGTGGTTTCTGAGCACCTAGAACCCGCCGGACAGTCTCCTGGGACCTGGGGCTTGGCAGGGAGGGAGGGGCCAAGACAGATCAGGTTCCTGAGAGTTTCCAGCAGAATCGACATTCGAGGGGCCAACAGCTCATGAACAAGGGACCCTGGATGACGATGATGGTGAGAGATGCTTTGAGGTGAGGAGCCAGGGGGATGCTTTAGGCACCCAGAGCAGGGGAGGGCCAGGAGGGAGGTCGGGGAGGGGTGGAGATGGGAACTCAGAGCCAAGGAGAGGACCCAGCCTCAGGAGATGGTCCGAGGGTACTCAGCGGGCAGGGAGTGGACAAAGTGCTGCAGACAGAGAGGCCGGCAACAAGAGCAAAGATCCGGAGATGGGGAGCAGCTGAGTAGAGGCGCAGCTGGACTCCAAGTCCACGGGGACGGGAGGGGACTGCCGTCTGACCTCTGGACCCCAGGCGGCGGCCTCCCGGTTTTGGCTTCACCACACTGCTGCTCTGCGGCCGGTGTGGGGCCGCGTGTGCACACAGAGGCAGAGCCAGGCTGGGAACTCAAAATCAAAAAGACCCGATGGCTCAGAACCAGGCGCGTGGGCACTAGTGTTCAGGGAGACGGATGGTTAACACAGAACCCGGGCTTGGGAGGCAGGCCGGGGCAAGCTCCTGACTCTCTCCCAGTCAGACCCGGCTGTCCTGTCGCTGGAGGAGCAGCTGCCCTGTCCCCTCCACAGGCTAGGACCAGGGCACGTGGGTGCCCTGGCCTCCCCAGGAACCTGCGTGTGAGACGCCGGATGCGGGCAAAGCCAGTTCACAGGCGGAAAACACTCACCCCCTTCCCCACAACTCATACCCGAGCTTCTAGGGGGTTTCCCCACCCCCTCGTTGAGATCTGGCCTCCAGCCCAAGTGTCAGGCCCTGCCATTAACCTTCAAGGCCCCTCAATTAGCAGCGGAGAGGGGTCCCTGGCAGGTGTCAGGATTTAGAGGGATGGTACCCAGGGCTGCTTTAAAAGGGTCTAAGTGTTCTGCTGGAGGGAAGCCCAGGAGGCATCGATCCGCTGCAGGTGGGGGCCCCCGCGAGAGGCTCCGTCCCCAGACCCCACCCTTCCTCGGGAGAATGTCTGCAGGGGGCCACGGGGACACCGAGACCCCGTCTCTCTCTTACCTCTTCTGCGCACCACTCCTTACAGGTGGATGGAGCCCCTGCGGCTGAGTGAGGCGCGGCTCTGGGCCTGAAGAGAAGAGCTCTGTGGACTCCTGCCCTCCACAGCTTTCTGCAAGCAATGAACCTGAGTCGGGTGGCTCCTGGAAAAGGAGAGCAGCCCGTCAGCATCTGCTGCGTGAAGGTGGACCAGAGCCTCCCCGTGCGGACCCAAAGTGGGACGCCCCAGGTCCCCATCTGCCCCTGAAGAGTCAAGTGGACTCTGACCCACCTGCCGGCCTCCCCGAGACTCAGCATCCCCATCCGACAGTGCAAATAACACAGCAACTTGAGGACAGCTTGTTGAGGCCCCTGTGGACTGATTCGAGCACTGCCGTCTGTAAGGCCTGGGTCAATGTCCCCCGACCCCAGGCGGTGAATCTAGGAAGAGCTTGGAGGGCAGTAGCGGGTTTGCCGTCAGACGGGAAAGGCCTTGAGTGGACGCTTGGCTGGATTCTGCCTGAGATGCTTCAGGTCGTGACCCCTCGGACCTCAGCTCCTGTTCCACGTACAATCTTCCCTGAAGAGGGATCCTCTTGGCACTGGCCCCGGGGGTTGGGAAGACCCTGGTGCAGGAGGACCCGGGACCCCAGGTCTATGGAGGCGAACTCCCTTCGGGCTCCCGTCGCTGGGACTTCATGCCTTTGCGGGCTCCAAACCCAGGATGGTGGGTTCGACCCCCATGCCCCTGCTTCTATGCCCTTCTCCACAGCGCCAGAAGTTCCCTTCATTAGAAGCCTATCTCGATTTCTAAAAGCCAGTCTCCAAAGGAATAGGCTCCTTGGAGAAAAGGTTGATTCGCAGGCTTGCGGTGGGGAGAATGTGATTGGAGAATGGCTTGTGGTGGGGAGAATGTGATTGGAGAATGGCTTGTGGTGGGGAGAATGTGATTGGAGAATGGCTTGTGGTGGGGAGAATGTGATTGGACAATGGCTTGTGGTGGGGAGAATGTGATTAGACAATGGCTTGCGGTGGGGAGAATGTGATTGGAGAATAGCTTGCGGTGGGGAGAATGTGATTGGACAATGGCTTGTGGTGGGGAGAATGTGATTGGAGAATGGCTTGTGGCGGGGAGGGAATACACACGGTGAGTGTGAAGCACCAGTGACACCCCCAAAGTAAGACGTGCTCACATCACCCCTGCAATGGGCTCCGTGTCAGCTGAAAAAGTTCTGAAGGTCGAAGCTGAGGCACTGACCAATGAAATAAAGTGGAATTGTGCTATAATCCAGAGGGTGAAATAAACACCGTGAGTGTGGATGATGTAGGTAAATGGCTGACTACATAAGTGGATGGGGGTGAACAGACAAATCTCTTGCAGAAGAATTCCAAATTGTTTACGAGGACACAGAAAGGGTGAGGGGAGAGGGACTTCACAGACGGGAAGTAGGGAAGGGAAGCCCCCACTGGCCACAGCTAGAGAAAGCCCATGTGCAGCTACAAAGACCCAGCCCAGCCAAGAATAAAATATAAACACATGAAAACAAAAGCTTTTAAAAAACCACTGTATTGTTAGAAGTGGCCTTTCACTAAAAAATGTAGAAATTGTAAAAATTTGTAAAATTTGTAAAAAGTAGAACGTAAAAATGTAGAAAAAAGCCAGATCTTCTTGCTGCAAAAAACTGACTGTGCTGTCCCCCTCTGCCGAGGGTCCCCTCCCTTCCAGGGACCCAGAGGGAAGGCCCCGTGGCCAGCACCCCGTCAAGTGTGCGTTCCAGAAAGCCCTGCCTCGCTGCCCTTGACGGAAGCATCAGCCCGGGAGATAGTGGCCGCCGATGGACTCGTTTTATTGCCCTGAAGACCCAGGCGCCACTGGGGGCCTACGGTGAGCTCCTTCTGCCCAGGCAAGGAAAACCGCAAACTAAAGCGGTGTGCTTGGCGCCCAGTGCCCCCTCGCCCACCCACACATAGTCTCAGACCTTCCCTGCGGGCTCCACAGTCTGGGTCACAGTGGACGTGGGCAAGCCGCTCCAGACAGAAAGCCCAACTGTGTCACCAAGGAGATGCTAAAGGTCTCAGATTCTGGGCCACCTCTGCCTGCGCAGATATTCGAGGTATGAAGGGGACCCAGGAGGGTTTTCTGTGGGCAGATGTGAGCAGAGGGGAGAGAAGCAGAGACGCCACCTTAGACCCCGCCCTCCGGAAGGTCCGAGTCACCTTTGCAGGAAGAGCCTGGCGGCTGCAGGGCTTGGAACTAAGGACAAAGAGACGAGCAGCTGGACTGGAGGCCCCCCGGGCCCCCTCCCCGGAGCTGGACTCGAGGGCCCCAGCCGCGAAGATGGGAAGTGGACACCACCGCAGGGCCCACCCCAGGGACGGATGGCCTTCGAAGCGCCCCCGGCACGTCACAATCCCGCTCAGGCAACACACGGTCAGCAAGAGAGGAGGGGCCGGAGGGGGCGGGGAGGCCGAGGGGCGGGGAGAGCTGGCCACGCCCACCGCGCAGGGGCTTCACCCAGGGCAGCCCCACCAAGAGGCGGCGGACACCCCGCTTTCAATCACATTTCAAGTCTGATTATCACACGGGACCGAGCGTACTAATAATTGACTTCCGCAGCTTTTATCCTGGAGAAGGAAATGGCAACGCACTCCAGTATTCTTGCCTGGAGAATCCCATGGACAGAGGAGCCTCACAGGCTACAGTCCATGGGGTCGCAAGAGCCAGATACGACTGAGCAACTAAACCACCATCACCACCATAGCTTTTATTCCCTGAGATGACAAGAAACTCCACGGTCCTTCTGGCATTTTCACCTGGGGCTGAGGACCCCACAGGCTGAACTTAAAGGTCAGAGAGAAAGAAAGAAATCCTGCTGCATCATGGCATCCTTTGACACCTGTGCACAGACCGTACATGCACGTGCAGGCATGTTCCCAAGAAACCTTGAAACCGAAGTGTACACAGCTGTGAGACATGATCATACGGTGGAAGGTTTTTAACCTAACTTCTGATCATGGACCTCTCGGCTGCTTCCCTGTTTATACTAAACAGGGAAGTTGCTGGGATGAGCTTTCCCAGCCTTCTCTCCAGCTGCCGCCAGGAGAGGAAACGCTCCTGAAATGGGCGTCCCGCCCTTCACGAGCAGGTGCTCGGCTGGGGACTGATTAGACCCTCCCCTCCAGCTTGCCACCGGATCTTTCCTGGCCCGCCCGGTCCCGGTGGTGCCTCGTCCTTCAGCCTGCCTCCTCCACGGCCCACGGTCTCCCTATCTCTGACAGCAACAGCCTACGAGCCCTCGGCTCCCAGCCTTCTGGGCTTCAGCATGCAGCATGTATGCTCCCGGGGGAAATAAGGCCGAGATGGAGCCGGTTCTCTCCCGGACTCTTAAGTGACATTGTTCCACGAGGAAATAACGCTCTGCATTCTGATGTCCCCAGGAAACGCCTCCCCCGAGAGCTCGGCAGTGTCTGCATGGCCCCTGGAGGGCCAGCAAATGAACAGGCGGTGGTAATGACCCTCCCTGGGCCCCGGGCAATTACACACAATATTGGCCTCTCCATTACCTCTGCACTCATCACATCGTGACTGGTGTTATAAACCAGCGCTTAAACTCTCAGAGAACGAACCTCAGCAAACTCGTAGGAAAGCCTATTTGGCCCCAAACATCGAGTGCATTACACGCATTAGACACCATCCCAGGCCCTGGGGAAATGGTGGTGACAGAAGACCGTCGGATACAACTCGGTGATCAACAAGTCAGACAGAACGCTGTAAGCCGGGAGAAGCAAAGCGAGTGTGTCTGGAGACTCAGGACCAGTGGGGACACAGTTCAGAGGGGAGCAGGGGGTCACAGGGGCTTCCCAGAAGGCTCAGTGATAGAGAACCCGTCTGCCGATACAGGAGACACAGGACACTCGGGTTCAGTCCCTGAGATGGGAAGATGCCCGGAGGGGGAAATGGCAACCCACTCCAGTATTCTTGCCTGGAACATGCCATGGACAGAGAGCCTGGCGGGCTACAGTCCACGGGGTCGCAAAGAGTCAGACAGGACTGGGCGCACAGACGCGCACGGCGTCGAGGGCTTTCTCTGCGGTAGAACACCCTTCAAGCTGAGACCTGGATGGTGAATATAGGTTACTCAGGGCACTCAGCAGGTGGGCTGAACCCCAGGCACTGGGGAAAAGGCCAGGGAAAGAAAGTGCCTATGGTTTGTAGGAACAAAGCACAGGATGGTGCACGGAGAAGCAGAGGCTGAGGGGCAGGGCTGGTGGGTTGAATCACGTCCCCTGAAGATGCTGAGGTGTGACGCCCATACCAGTGAGTATGACCTCTTTGAGAAACAGGGTCTTTGCAGATGGTCAGGTCAAGGTGAGGTCTTTAGGGGGACCCCAATCCAGTAGGACTGGTGTTCTTAAAGTAGAGGGAAATTTGGACCCTGAGACAGACGTGGGCTGAGGGAAGACGGCATGAAGACAGGGGAGAGGACGGCCCCCTACACACCAAAGGCAGGCCTGGAACAGACCCTCCCCTGGAGCCCTCAGGAGGGACCAACCTCTGCCTTCAGACTTCCGTCCTCAGAGGGTGACGCAGTGAATGCCTGCTCTCTAAGCCAGGCCTTCTTAACACCGAGCAGGACCCTGAGGGCCCTTCCTTACAACAGACCCCTCCCTCCATGCCCCCCACCTCTTGTTTGTAGGGAAGTTTTAGCCTGCAAGGCCTTCCCCAAGTTCCAAAGAGCAGATTTAATCAGAGGAGTGAGAAAATGCTGAAACAAAGGAAAACAGTCAAGCAAGACAAAATAATAGCAGTTTAGCCACAAAACCAAGTCAAGGACCTTTAGTTCCTCCTCAAGGGCTACCGATAATATACTGAGCCATGTCCTTGGGCTCTTTTGCAGATACTGAAACCCCCTTCAGGTGGAGAAGTTAACTGCATGCTGCCCACCAGCACATAGACCCCAGACCTGCTGGAACCAGGAGGCTGATGCCCGAGATTCCTGAGACATCACCAGTTACCTCCCCAGCTCCCAATCAGAACACTGTCCAGGAGCTGACCCTCTCCCTCACCCGGTCTTGAAAAGCGCTTCCCTGAAAACCATACGGGATCTGCGTCTTCTGAGCATGAGCTGCCCCTCTACTCTCCTTCGCCGCCACTCGGTGTCAGCAGACTGGCTCTGCTGTGTGTTGGGCAAGTGAACACGAGTTTGGCTCAGTAACAGTCTGTAGTATTTTCATGGCAGCTGACACAGGTGACTCCAGCTGGTGAAACCTGGTCAAGGGGGGCCTTTCTGCCAATGTCAGAATTTTACATTGAACCCCTAGGGTAGGAAGGCTACCAAGGAGACGGACGCAGCGGGTGAGATGAGATGATCAGATTCAGGTTTAAGAAGATGCCCTGGTGGAGGTACCACCCAGACCACAGGGTCAGAGTCCATGATGGGACACAGAAGGTCATCTTCTAGAGCAGGTATCTGCCACTGTCCCTAAAATGCACCACCCCATCAAGAGCAGAATATAAATACAGGCAGTCATGAGAAGAAACAGAGAAACGTCACTCTTAGATAATAGAAACGCCATCAAGAAAACTAGTGCAAGGGAATCCGGAGGTAGGGAGAGCAAACAAGGGCTTTCCAATAAGCGACAAGATGAACCGGGCTACGCTTGAAACTTCTTTTCTTCAAAATGTACCCATTAGAGAGTGAAGTCAAGGCACAGGTCTTGGCTTCTGGTCATCATATCATTGTAGAGTCACTGGTAAAGAACTTGGTCTTTCCCCTTGAACCACAGAGCAGGTTACAGACTCTGGGCAGAGGCAGAGCAGAGCTGTGTCCTGGGAACAGACGCTGGAGGTGAGCACACGTTGACCCCTGGCTTTCTGCGTGTGCTTTTTTGGGTGTGACCCCCAGCTTCCGGACAGTAGCAGCGAGCCCCTGTCTGAGCACAGCATGAGATGGGACAAAGGCCGGAAGGATCTGAGAAGGGGGTCCTCAGCCAAGAGCGGGGCTGCAAAAGCCAGGGTGAGCGTCCGGCTTGACAGAGAGTGCTGTTGGGGACCAAGAGGAGACCAGAGACTCTGGGAATGGCCAAGCAGGAATAATCTGGCATTCTCCAGTGGCCAGTGGAGGCCCAGACGCCTCCTTGAGCGTCCTGGGAATGGCCAAGCAGGGATAACCTGGCATTCTCCAGTGGCCAGTGGAGGCCCAGACGCCTCCTTGAGCGTCCTGGGTATCTGGTTGAGAACTCAGACAGATCTGAGCCAGGAGTCAGAATAATAATACAGGAAGGAACCACACACTCAGGCTCAAACCAAAGTTCACTTGTCATAACAACATAAAAGAAATCCTGACAAAAGAAAGTAAATCTGCCTTTTAGGAAAACAAACCAAAACGCAAAAACCTTTTAAGGAAGGGAATATAATCTCCCCCCCCTAAAATGTATCACCACAATGTCCAGAGAATACTGAAAATACTATCAGCCATCAGAAGAGATGGAAGAGAATGCCCCTCAGGTAATAATAGAAAAAGCATCAGGAGAAACTGATGTGGAGTGAGTTAGATGTTGAGACAGTAAACAGGGCTTTTAAACAGCTATTTTCAATATGTACAGTGATTTAAAGTGAAGGATGGCTGTAGTGAGTGAGCGAATAGTGATCTCAACAGAGAAATAGATACCATAAAAATAACCATACAGAAATTCCATAACCAAAAAGAACGATGTATGAATTTTTAAAATTCACTTTAGAGGGATTAAAAGAGATTGCATATTGCAGAAGGAAGTGTGAACCTGAAGACAGAGAAATGAAAATTGCCTAATTTGAAGAACAAAAAAAGGTGTGTTAGCTACGTACATACAAAGGACCCACTATTCGACTTCCCGTCAGAAACCCTGGAGACCAGGAAAAAGCTAAGCCGTGTCTTTGAAGTATGAAAAAAGATGACCTCCTAAACCAGAATTACAGAACCAGCGCAATGTAATTCAAAACAAATGTGAGAGAAATAAAGACAATTTCTCATAGAAGGGAAATTAGTCACCGATGAACCAAAAGTAAAAGAAATGCCAACAGAAGCTCTTCAGGCGGAAGGTAATGATATAGAGTGAAAACTCAGATAGCAGAGAAGATTGAAACGCATTGGGTGAGTGACTATTAAGATAAGTCATATCGTGATAACACTGTTCTGTGGGACTGACAATGTATCAAGGTATAAAATATATAAGAACAATAGTGCAAAGTACAGGAGACTAAGGATGCTGCTGCTGGAGGTTCTTAAACTTTTGATTAAATCACTTAATATTAACCCCAAGAGACTGATAAGATAAGGATCATGTTGAAACACCCAAGCACTTAAAACACACTCACCACATATGCAAATACGCACATGCGTGGAAAATGAAAATACTGGTAAAGGACATAAACAACATTCTAAATTATAGTTGATTAAGAAAGGCAGAAGAGAAGTAAGGAACAAAAATCAGAACAAATAACAGAAAGGGTTTATTACACCTAACTATATCAATAATTCCCTGGTGGCTCAGAGGATAAAGCGTCTGCCTGCAATGCAGGAGACCCAGGTTCCATCCCTGGGTTGGGAAGATCCCCTGGAGAAGGAAATGGCAACCCACTCCAGTATTCTTGCCTGGAGAATCCCATGGACAGAAGAGCCTGGCGGGTTACAGTCCACGGGGTCGCAAAGAGCGACATGACTGAGCGACTTCACACACACACATATATCAATAATTACCTGAAATGTAAATGGGAAATAATACTCCAAGTAAAAGACAGAGGTTATTGGCATGCATCCCAAAGGAAGACTCAAGCATATTCTATTCACAACAGAAAACACTTAAACATTAAAGATACAATTTGAAAGTGAGAAATTGGGGAAAGACATGCCATGCAAGGGCTTCCCAGGTGGCACCAGTGGTAAAGAGCCTGCCTGCCAGTGCAGGAGACACACGAGATGCCGGTTCAGTCCCTGGGTTGGGAAGATCCCCTGGAGGAGGGCACGGCAACCCTCTCTAGTATTCTTGCCTGGAGAATCCCATGGACAGAGGAGCCTGGTGGGCTACAGTCCATAGGGTTGCAAGAGAATCAGACGTGAAACAGCAACACAGCTACAGATAGGGACCATGCTTCATGTGCTTTTGGCAAGTATATATCTTCCTAGCTGAAATTTCTCTTCAAAGCTTTTGTTTAATTGGATTAAACAATTCTTACTGTTTATTCTTATATTCTTCTTATTGAGGTTTGGGGGTCCTTTACATATCCTAGATAAAACTCCTTTGTTAGATATATGATCTGCAAACATTTCTGACTAATTGCCTTATTTTCTTAACAAGGTCTTTTGAAGTGCTAAAGTTTTTAATTTGGTAAATGGCAACCCACTCCAGTACTCTTGCCTGGAGAATCCCATGGAGGGAGAAGCCAGGTAGGCTACAGTCCATGGGGTCGCAAAGAGTCGGACACGACTGAGCGACTTCACTTTCACTTTCAACGTCCAATTTACCATTTTTTTCTCTTTTTTATTTCTCATTTGTAAGAATTGTTGCCCAATCTAAGATTACAAGGGACTTTCATCATGTTTCCTTCTAGAGGATGCTTAGCTTTGGATTTTATAGTTAATTCTATAATGCTTTTTGAGTTAATTTTTGTGTGTGGTGTGAGGTAAGGATCCTAGTTTATTTTATTCTATGTATGTGGATATCCTGTCATCCCAGAACCATTTGCTGAAAAGACTGTTCTTTTCTTCACTGAATTATCTAGGCAGCTTTATCAAAAGTCAAGAGATAATAAGCATAGGGATATACTGTTTGACTTTCAAATTTGTCCCATTAACCGTATACCTTTCCTTGGATCAACACTACTGATTTCTGAGCATTTATACCAAGTTTCAAAATAGACTTGTGCGCTTCCCCCAACATTACTCTTCTTTTTCCATTTTTGTTCTATTTCCATATACATTAGGATCTGCTTGTCCATTTCTGCACACAAATTCACTGGAATTTGAAAGAGATTGTGTTGAATTTATAGGTGACTTTTTCATCTGAACAATATTGAATCATCAGATCCATGACCATGAAATATCCCTCAATTAATTTTTTTTCATTTCTCTTAGCAATGATTATGAATATCATTTTAGAAGTCATGCTTTTCTGTTGAAATTTATTTCTAAGTATTTATTCTTTTTGATACTATTGCAAATAAAATTATTTGATTAATTTTATTTTTGGATGTTTTGTTGCTAGTTAATAAAAATGCACTTGATTTTGGCATACTGATTGTGTATCCTGTGACCACCTAAATAAAATGAGTAAAGAAGAAATTATAAGGGAAATTAGAAAATGTTTTTCAAACTTAAAATGAAAATGCAACAGAGCAAAAGTTTGTGAAATGCAACTAAAGCTGTGATTAATTGGAAATTTACAATTTTAAACATATATTAAAAGCAAAAGATTTAATTTTGATTATCTAAATTTATCCTAGGAAGCTAGAAAGAGAAAATTGAATCAAAGTAAATAGAATACAGTAGCTAAGGAAGAAAGGAGCAGAGTTAATAAAATTAAAAAATAATTAAAATTTAATTGGTTTTTTGAAAAGACTAGTAAAGTTTTAAAACACCTAGCAAGATTGATTAAGAATAAAGAAAACATAAATTAACACTACGAAAATGGAAAGAATAGATATTACTGCAGATCCTGTAGGCATTAAGAAGATAGAAAACTTTATGTCAATGACAATTTAAGGAAAATGGACAAATCCTTTGGAAAGTACAACTTAACAAAATTGACAAAATACACTATGAAAATTAAAAAAAAAATTATAGGTAATGTTCATCAAAGATGTAGATAAAATAACCCTTTAAAAACTGGTAGTAAATTGAACCCAGCAATACCTGAATACAAAATATGCTAGAAGTAAGTAGCCATCACAGAAACACAAAGTTGGTTTAATATTCAGACATCAGTTAATTAACATTCACAGAATAAAAGAGAAAATTTTTTTCATAATCTCATTAGATACAAAAAAAATATTTGACCAACATTCAGCAGCTTTCCATAATGAAAATGTTTAGCAAACTAATAACTGAAGAAAAGTTACTCTGTTAAAAGAATATCTATAAAAACCAGCCACAACTAACATTACTTAATGGTGAAATGTTGAGTGATTTCTTCCTAGAATTTGGGAGCAAGGCAAAGATGTCTGCTCTATTTATATTGAATAATGTGTGAAAGATTATATCCAATGTAATAAGGCAAGGATAAGGAATAAATGCATAGCACTTGAAAGGAAAACCTGCACTTATTTCATTTTAAGAAACAAGTTTCATGTGTGAAAACCAGGAATCTATCAAAACAAAAAACAACTTCTCATGCTGATAAGTGATTTTAGCAAGGGTGAAGAATACAAGGACAGCAAGAGAAACGCAATTGTGTATCTTTAACGTAGCACCAGGAAGAGGAAGTTTTTCTATAGCAATAGCATAAAAACAAAAAATATTCAAAAATAAAGAAAAGAAAATATCTGCAAAATCACTATACCAAAAACTATAAAACACTGTTGAGGTTATTTTAAGAATATATACTGAATGGATACACGTGTGTGTGTGTGTTTCATGGGTTGGAAAGTTTAAATTTCATATCAGGTTCAGGTCTCCCTAATTTAATTATTGACAATAGATTCAAGGAATTCCAATCAAAATTGTAAAAGTGTTTTTGGTAAAAATTAAGAAAAACTGTATCCTAAAGGTTGTAGAGCTTGAATGGACAATGATTTCTTAGAGAAGAGCAATGAACTTCTAAATTTATTAAAACTTTTACCAAGATGAAAGCTCTGCTTGCTAAAAATAAACATTAACATTTTAGAAACAAGCCACAGATCATATATATATATATGTATTATACATATACAAATTCTCTCTGTATAAATTATACATGCAACTTAAAACCGACCCAGAACCACTTTATCATACCCATAAATATGACCAAGATTAGAAATACTGACAACAAATGTTTTCAAAGATTTAGAACAACTTTATCTTTCACATATTTCTAGTGGAAATGCAAAATGAAACCACCACTTGGTAAAATGTTTTGCTAATTTCTTGAAGAGTTAAACATATATTTACCCTATTACTCTCCAGTCCCTCTTGGAGGGATAATGGAAATATGTGTCCACAAAATAGATTTTATAAGATTGTTTTGAGCAGTCTTAAACATCATAGTCCAAAACAGCAAACCATACAAATATCCATCAACAGTAGAATGGATAAGCAGATGGTGGTTTATCCATGCAATGAAAAGCTACCCAGTAACAACATGCGTCAAGCTCCTAAAGCACATGCCAATGTAGATGGAAATCAGAACCCACCGAGCGAAAGAAGCCAGCACGCCTGCTCAAAGACTCTTTGCTGTTGTCGTTTTAGTTGCTCAGTCGTGTCCAACTCTTTGCAACCCCGTGGACTGTAGCCTGCCAGGCTCCTCTGTCCATGGGATTTCCCAGGCAAGAATAGTGGAGTGGCTGTAAGGCTCTATCCAAATGAATTTCCAGAATAGGAAAAAATAATCTAGGTGGTGATAGAAATCGGAAGAGTTATTTCCTCATTAGAGAGTGTACTGGGAATAACTGGGCATGTCTGGGAGACAACCTTCAGTCTAAAGGAAATATTTCACATCTCGATGGGGATATGGGCCACAGGGGCACACGCGCCCATCAAAGCGGCTGGAACTGCGTGCTCGGTATCCGTGCACTGCATGGTCTGAAGCACACTCCCTAAGGAAATTAAAACCAAAGATCCCTGCCATACCATGGGAGGATATATTTGAATACAGACATCTAGAATGTAGCAGAGTTTGTACAAAGTAATTTTTAAAAAGAGATAAAGGCTCCCAGAGAACCATGGGGGGGGAAAAAAAAAAACATGAGCAGGCCCTCCTCAAAAGATGTTCTCCAAATGGCTAAGAGAAAAAAGCATAGTCATCAGGAAAATAAAAACGGTTTCAAAACAAGAGAGCCCTCTACTCCCACCAAAATGGCTTATGTGGAAGCAAAAGATGCTGCAAAGTGATTGGAATTCTGATGGAAGTTGAAATTCCATCAACCCCTTAGCAAGATTGGGAGGTAGTAAGCACCTGGCAAATTTACCATATCATCAACTTCGAACCTAGCAACTCTGCTCCCATGTAAATACCCATGTGTTTTTATACATGCTCCACCAGACACACTCTCCAAGCTAAGTAGCCGTCTGAAAGCGGGAACAACTGCAAAGCTGTGACCACTGCACCGGCCTCCGATCGCGCTGCAGTCACGCGGCACTTTGACTGTAGCACTGAGCTCTCACCCGGCATCGCCAGGTGCGGCTCTCATAGGTGTCCTCTTGATGGTGGAAGTCAGTGCCTCCCAAAAACGTCATAAGTACAGGACTGCATTATGTGGCATTCAAAATTCACACAGACACGTCTAGGAAAACAAAGGACTTGAACTAGTTGGTGTTTTGGGGAAGCGAGGGGTTTAGAGATGGGTGGACTTTTGCAGGGCTTCCCCAGGGGCTCAGTGGTAAAGAATCGGCCTGCAAGGCAAGAGACACAGGACGTGTGGGTTTGATCCCTGGGTCGAGAAGCTCCTCTAGGAGAGGGTATGGCAACCCACCCCTGTGTTCTTGCTGGGAAAATCTCATGGACACAGGAGCTGGGAGGGTTATCTACAGTCCATGGGGTCACAAAGAGTCAGACACGATGAAACAGCGGAGCAGCAGCAGCAGTCTTTGCTAACGTGGTGTCTCTGCTTCACGGGGGCCCCTTTATGCCAATTCTTCAGTTAGTGGCTTAGGCCTGGGGACCAAGGACAAAGCATAGTCAGCCTTCCCCACCCTGCTGGGAATCTGAGGCCTGCCGAGTGTGTCTTCTTAGAGGTTATTGGCTGGGAGGACAGTTAGGAGGCAAGAGGAGCTGGGAGTATTCCACATCTTGATCTGGACTGAAGCTACGTGCATGTTTGTGAGAGATCTTTGGGCATTAGATGTGTGCAATTTACTTAAGTTTGCAAAAAAAAAAATATATATATATATATTCAAACATTTAGAAAACTTCTTAATAAATGAAAAAGATGGTTTTAAATAAAAAGTTAATGTGTGTTTAAAAGCAAATTAGAAATAACTTTAAAAAAGAAGAGAAAATAACTATGAATCTAGAATATGAACCTAAAGGATGTATATGATGAAATAACCCAAATGCAGCTCAGAGAGATAAGAACACGGGAGGTTTAATAGGCAAGTTAAGAGACGGCATTAATATTAGCAACAACAATAACAACAGCTGTAGGCGGGATTTATATAGTTTTTAAATATGTTAGTGTCATCCGTTTAATCCTCACATCAAAGCTGCAAACTGCTGATTTGTTGTTATTGTTCAGTCTCTAAGTCATGTCCGATTCTCTGTGACCCCATGGACTGCAGCTCACCAGGCTTCCCTGTCCTCCACCTTCTCCCAGAGCTTGCTCAGACTCATGTCCATTGAGTTGGTGATGCCATCCAGCCATCTCATCCTCTGTTGTCCCCTTCTCCTCCTGCCTTCAATCTTTCCCAGCCTCTGGGTCTTTTCCAACGAGTCAGCTCTTCGCATCAGGTGGCCAAAGTATTGGAGCTTCAGCTTCAGCATCAGTCCTTCCAATGAATATTCGAGACTGATTTCCTTTAGAATTGACCGGTTTGATCTCCTTGTAGTTCAAGGGACTCTCAAGAGCCTTCTCCAACACCACAGTTCAAAAGCATCCATTCTTCAGGGCTCAGGCTTCCTTTTAAAATGAGATTCCAGCAGGACAGAGAGTTTAAGCAGCTTGCCCAAAGTCACACGGTGAGGAATTCTGGGAAATAGGATTCAAATCCTTCTTCAGACATCACACATTTCATCACCATTCAAGATTGCCTCCAGATGAGAGAATAAGAAAGTCTGAGGTTTTTTCTTCCCATGAAGAAAGAGAAAGAGACTAGGGATGAAGACATACCAGCAGAGATAAATTTCCATAACGTTCAAAGAAATGAACCCACCAATTAAAGTGCTACGTATCAAAGCCGAATAAAAACAAGCTCCATGCCTGGGCATAGGGTTAGCGGAGGTGCAGCTCAGTGTGACAAAGACAGCCTCTGAACAGCTGCCAGGGAGAAAAAGATAAAGTGAGTGGTTATTTCCACTCTGGGCTTCCTGGTGGCTCAGGGGTAAAGAATCACCCTGCAGGGCAGGAGACCCAAGTTCAACCCCTGGATCCAGAAGATGCCCTAGAGAAGGGAATGGCTACCCATTCCAGTGTTCTTGCCTGGAGAATCCTGTGGACAGAGGAGCTTGGTGGGCTACAGTCGATGGGGTCATGAAGAGTCGGACACGACTGAGCACCTGAACACCAAGTTTCCACTCCGCATTGCTCCCTCCTACCTACCTCCCTGGCGTGACATCAGCAGACTGTGTTCGGCTCCCCTGCTGTGTTCCCTCCCCTTCTATGGGTTTGGCCAATGGAGGGCACCGCAGGGGACTGGAGGGTGGGAGGGGACATCGCCTCCCTGATCCATCCACTGTCCAGCAAGAGTGGAAGCTCACTTCTCGGGAAGCCCACACCTTGGGGCTCTCCCTCCTAAGCTGCAGCTCTCAAGAGCGTCGGATCCCACAGGGCCCTGGGAACACAGCATCCGCCCTTGTCTGTTTGGTTCTTGAGGAGCCAGAGTCTTCCTGTTGTTGACAATCCTTGGCTGCCTGGTGGCCCCTGTTTCCTTCCTTCAGGCCCCCTATACTCTTATGAGCTATCACTTCATTCAGGTCTCTCCCCTAAGCTGTTCATGTGCATTTTGTTTTCTGCTAAGACCCCAGTTGTTGCTACCAGGAAGGGATCAGGAACTAGAACCTTGAAGTGGGGTTTAGAGACTGGGTTTCTCACCTTGCCGATGGAAGCATGGGCGGCCTCCTTGCCGGGGGAGAGCCCTGGATGGTCGTACTCCATGAGCAGTGACACCGTGCACGCTGATGGCCGCAGGGGTGAGAGTGCTCGTACACGGCAAGGCTCTGCGTAGTGAAGTGACTGCTCCCCTTGGGCACTGTGGCAGCAGGGACAATGGCCGAGGTTGTGGTATTTGTGGCATGTGCTGGCTTCTGATCACATCCCTGGAGAGATAACAAGAGCAGGTTAAAATAAGGGTCTTGCATCTACAAGAGAAGCCTGGTTGGAGAACCCGAAGGTTTCTATGACAGCCATGAAAGCATCCATTATCTCGTGTGGCCAGAATGACTGAGGATCAAACCCATCACAGAAGAGGGTAGTTTGCAGGAATTCAAAGTTGACATTCTCTGTAACTCACACATTTTCCTGGTCTCCATGCTGAGCTTAAGAACTGCCTGAAAAGAAAGGAGACTTGAGGAGATGGTTGGAAATGGGCAAGGGAACTGGGAAACTTGAACCTCCAAATGCTGGTGCAGGTTTCATGCTGGTGGAGGTTGCCCGGCTCTCACTTCAGATGAATTAATCTCCTGCGGCATAAAGACCTCATGATGACCCCACCTGCAGTAGCTGCCGCATAAAGGGATGTCAATTCGTTCATGACTTCTCATTTCTTCCAAGCCTGCAGTGTGGTTAAATCTCAGCTTAGCCCAGAGAGAAGGTCGCCAGGTCCACCCTGGGAGAAGATGGAATGTATACCAAGGCAACTGGAAGATCTTAGCAGTTTGTATCAGCGATGGGATCTGAGAAGCCTGCTTCAGGATGGATTCTGAGCAGGCTAGACCAAAAAAAAGATGGAATCTAAGTTTGGGTCAGGGGACATCTATTGATAAGGATGCATTCCTCTGGGATTTAAAAGACTCCACTTGAACAGCTGAGGAACTCTGAGTATTTGCTTTGTTTACATCCAGATGAGTCCTACACTCAGTAAACATGAGATCGAGAACTCTTTCCCACCATGCTCTCCAGTAAGGAGTCTGAAGTAAAAAGGAAACCTTTATGCCAGTTGGCCTGAGATGTTCTTGGTTTTAAAACTTGACGAGCTGCATCCTGGGAAACTCCTCAACAGGTAGACCAGGACGGTGGTCCCCTTCATGTAAAAGAGGGCTGGTTCTTTAATGTGCAAACAGCTCAGCTGCACGGAAACTACATCTCTGAGGTGGTACAGAGGACACGTCCTTCACCAAAGCAGTAAGAAGCTCCTGGCAGTGCAGGGTCCACCCTCTGAAGACTGGAGCTAATGGTGACAGATTCTGTCACTGGGTTCCAATTGGTCATTAATAATAAGGATGACAGGAGGAGTCAGATCTGGAGGGAACTATGCTGATGGCTATTTGATCATAAGTTCCCTGTAAGTGAAATAGATGGGCAGTCTGCCTTCTAAGATAGCATGTACAACTATTCTCTTCTGGAAACAGCATCTCATTCTGGTGGTAAAAAAAAAAAAAAAAAAAAAAAACCTGGCTGTTTCACTGTAAGAACTCACAACCTCCCCCCGTCCCTAGACTTCAGTCAGCTAATAGGCCTGACACCATACCATCTGGGGGAGAGGTGCAGTCCCTTTGGGGAATGACATTGTGACGTAGTTGTAAGTGTGCATCATTACTGAATCGAACTCGAGTCCATTCACCCAACACACAGCAGAGCCAATCTACCGACACCAGAATGTGGTGAAAGAAATACAGCATTTACTGCAGGGCACCCAGCAAGGAGGAGGGCCAGCTCATGCTCAGATGATTCCCAACTCCGGGATGACTTTCAGGGAAGGGTTTTTTAAAGACAGAGTGAGAGAGAGGGTCACAGGGTGTGTGATCAGCTCATGCACATTTCTCTGATTGGTTGACAGTGATGTAACAGAGTGATGTTTCAGGGAGCTCTGTCTTCTGGTTCCAACAGGTCTGGGGTCTACGTGCTGGTGGTCACCATACATAAATTCTTCCACCTGGTAGGGGTTTCAATACCTGCAAGGCAGCTCAGGAACATGGCTCAGGATATTATCTGTAGTCCTGGGAGCTAAATGTCCTTGACTAGGTTTAATGGCTAGACTAGTATTATTTTGTCTTGCTTGGCTTTTTTCCTTTGTTTCTGCATTTTCTCACTTCTCTGATTAAATCTGCTCTTTGGAACTTGGGGAAGGCCTAGAAGGCTAAAGCTTTCTATAAACAAGGTGCAGGGGATTCAGGGGCCTGTCTCCAGGAAGGCTGTGCAGGCTACAGCCCAGTTTCAATACTGAGTGTTCCTAAGCCATCCCCAGAGGGACATGTGGTCCTTTGCCAGGGTAGCTGTCAAGAAAGGGAAGGCCTCCCATCTTCCTGGTTCCACTCAAAAGTCTTTAGACTTGATGCTAGTTCTGGAAACCCAGAAGGCCACAGTGGCCAAGCAGGTGGTGGCAGGGCTCCCAGGGGTCAGATGACACAGGAAGTTGGGCTTACATTGCTCTCACTCTGGCACCTATGGACTAGCATGACCATCCCGTGGGTCTGTATCCAGCTGTTGAATGTAGAGTTGAGACAGACATTCAAAGCAAATAGCCTAATCCCACAGTGTTTCTTGGGTTCACAGGTGAGGTCTTCATGTCAGGTCAGGCCAACTATAATTCCTGGTCTATTCTCTCCCATGACTGAAAGGTTAAAATCCACACCATGGTCCTGGGGACTGCAGAGATCCTTACCATCGGGGAAGTGCTTCGGCTCACTCATTTAACCCACTGATTTGGCCAGAAGATAGAGAAGGACAGGGAAGGCTGGAATGCTGCAGTCCATGGAGTTGCAAAAAGTTTGACACAACTTAGCAACTGAGCAACAAGAACATAAGCTTAAGGACTAAGGATGATTCTAAACCGAAGCACAGATGGTTGCTAGTCTTGGCTGCTGTTCTAGACGCAGTAACACAACTGAGCAAGCTGGCCGAAGTGCTGACTGCTAGTTACTGCTCCTCTTCACCTGGGTCAGGAAGCATGTCTGTGTGGACCCTCCTGGCCTTGGCTGTTGGAACATTCTTGAATTACTAGTTCCCTCCCTCCCCTGTGATGTCTCTCATTCTGAAATTCATCACTAGGATATCTGACATCCTGCAGAGATCTAACTTGCCTTCTGTTTTTCTAAGGTCTCTCCTAGTCTCCTTTCTGCATTTATAGTCCCGATTCCATGGCATTCTCTTCCAGCGTCTAACGGAGGTGCCTGTCCTATCATCCAGAGTGAGAGCTGTCTCCACAAAAAACCATTATTGGCACCTTCCTCTGCCCGTCTCACTTCCCCCATTCCTTTCGAGGTGGCCCCTGATGCTCTTAAGTAGGTCAGTCATGGTGAAATCTTCATCTCTCCTGGAAGGCAAACAAGACACGCTGGTCTGCTAAGTTGCCTTCTCGAACCCTCTTTTCCCGCTTCCAAAATAATGTTGCCATTATTTGCTCTCTTTGTCAATGTGGCCTTTGGCAAAGTCCCTTAATTGTCCCTTGGATGAGTCTGTGAGAGGGAGCAGAGCTAAGTGAGGGTGTTAACACTTGCCATGCTTACCCAGCAGACATTTCCTACTCATCACGGTATCAGCAGCATCCTTGCTCAGTCGTCTGCCCATTCATGAAGATGTGAACAAATGCAATAACACAGACTGAAAACCTTTCCCCTCAAGGGGAAAGCTGCAATTCTGACCTGTCGTCTATGATTCTTCAAAATTTACTGGAGTCCGAAAGGAGGTCTCCATGCCAAGAGACGGTTAGCTTTGCCCAGGTATGGCTGTATTTCATCGCTGCACAGTACATAAGCTGTGAGCCCATCACTTCGCCGTGGGAAGCCGATGCATGCTCACAGCTGCTGTACCCAGCCCCAGCCCCACCCCCACCAGCCCTTTCATCCTGGGACCGTGGCGCCATCCTCATTAGCGCTAAGCGCGAGGCTGCCACCAGCAAGGTCACTCAGAGAGACGGACGCTGCTTGATCGCCACGCAACACCAAGAATAATGAGAAGAGCAGCTCCCAGATCAGGTTCTGGGAGGCTCGTGGTGCCCCGCTGATGACATTAGGACAGGCTAAATTGTTTTCATCCAAACGTAGCCCGTTAGCTTGGATGAGAACACAGCTCCTCGCAAGGGGGATTTCAGACGTATGCCTTGTTTCACTGAATTATGTAAAATTAAGGTGCTTACGCCTTTGCTTCCTAAAGGTAATCGCGCTCTCTCAGTTGGAGGACAGAGCCGCGTGATGAGGGAGCCGGGAGGAGCAGGGCATCTGTCTAATTCTGCTTTCAACAACAACAAAAATAATATCCGTTCATTAAAAGCGGAGAAGGAGAGATATTTATATATGAAGCGGGTGCTTTTGATTTGATCCCCGGAGTGAAATGTCATAAATAGCTGTTAATTTGGGTCTGTTTACTAAAAATTTAATGCCTGCAGAAAATCTACTTGACTCATCAGAAATGTAATAATGTCTACCAGGAAGAAGGCTGGGAGAGAGGAGCCATCTGGGAGGAAAGTCTTGTGTTTGAGAGCTGGTGTCGGCCTGGGTGCGGGGTAATTAATGTTCCCCGGCTCCCCACCAAGCAGATTCAAACCCAGCAGAGCATCAATTAGAGAGACCAGCCCCATCCCCAGGCCTGGTTGCCGCAATAAACGCCTTTTTTTTTTTTCAGTATTAAATATTAGTGCTATTAATACATGGCCTGTGGACGTTTTCTTAAGTCTCCTGATAAAACAGGTTAATTATCAGGATGATTATTTCATCATATGATTTTGTTCCTCTGCCTGGAAAAACAAAAGACATTTCCTGGGACAGGAGGAAGGATCTCCAATAAAATGCTATGTGTAGTCCCTGGCACCGCCTCTGACACCCGCATGGGCCCCCAGTAGTGGAGTCTCCAGTGAATGGCTCTGGGCGTGGATCAGGACCTTTGATCCGGGCTCCCAGGCCGGGCCGAGAGGGACGGGGGCCTTCTGTGTGCTCAGATCATCCAAAGGCAGCCCCTCTCTCTGTTCCTCTAGGTATGTTATTTCCTCTGAGCATTTCAGAAATCACAGGGTCTGGGTCTAGAGACCAGAGAAAATGGCCTTGCTTCTGGGTTTCTTTCAGCCGTGCTAGCCCGAAAGTGCCGCGGGGTGTCCTGAGGGGGCTCCCACCCCCTGCCTGTAGGAAGGACCTGGCCTCGCTGTGTGGCACAGGAGGGGCTGCAGTCAGCGAGCTGTCAAGGGTCTCTAAGGGGACATGCCCCCTCCATCTCGCTTCCAAGTCCGTCTGCTTCCAACTGTCCTGATGGGCTGCCTCCGTCTCTCTGAACACCCACCAGAGTCCACAGGCCTGGGGCCACACCCCCAGCTGTGGGGGGTTCCTGTCTGGGGAGCCCATCTCATGGCCTGGAGACCAAGGAGCTGCCCTACCCCGTGGCCCGAGGCTGGCTCAGCTGGACACAAATGAGGAACTGGAGGAATGGTTTCTTGGTTCTGTAGCTCATGGGCCAGAGGCCAGTGCATGAAACCAGTCTTGGATTTCAAATCATCCTCCCTACATTCAGCCTCACTCTGAATGAACTTCTCAGCATCTAGTTTTTCCTGCTTCCTGGGGTCCTTGCGGGCCTCTGTGCTGCACCCAGAGTGAGCAGCTGGCTGTGGCTCTCGGGAGCTCTCCCCACAAACAGGACCTTGTTCTGGCCCCCTGTTGGATGACTCTCCTGCACCCCATCCCATCCCATCTTCTTGGACTGGATTCTGCTGAAAAACTACCTTTTGCCCTGTTTCCTTTCTACTGCGGTGGTACACACAGAATCTCTCCTCTCTTGGGCTGGGGCCATTCTTCCAGCCCTGATGACCTTTGCTTTCTCCTCCTCAGCAAGTCCTTTCAGGGCAGCCTACATCCACCTCCATGCCCCTCGCCCAGATGCGATGAAACACACAGGCATCCCAGACATGCCGAGACTTTCTCATCAGTCTGGACCACTCAGAACTCAAAGGCCAGCTTGGGCAACTTGCCTCTGGGGAATCAAACAGGTGTTGAAGGAAAACCAAGAGGTCTCATCAGAATCAAACAGCAAGGAGGGCAGGATGACTACCATAGTCTAACTTCGTAGTATGGATATGAACAAAAAGCGTTTAAGATAATTTATGGTAAAGTCGGCACTGTAGTTCTAAGATTCACTAAAAATCAGGGCAGCAACTCAATACCCCAGACACAGGCAGGTGACGGGTCCTAGCTCCAGGAACCATGAGATGTCTGCTTCCCCCAGCTCCCAATCACAGTGCCTAACAGTGCCTGGTGGGTGGAGGGAACGCAACAGTGATGGATAAATAAATGAGCGGATAAATCAAATAGCACAAATGAAACAGGATAAAACTGAAATACTTGTTTCTTTGGCCCCCATGGTTTTGGCCAGATTCAGTCATGCCCTGCTTCCCACCTGGGATCTCATGGTGGCTGTGGTGTCCAGCTCTTCATGGCCCCCTGGCCTGCAGCACCCCAGACTCCTCTGTCTACTCTCTCCCAGAGCTTGCTCGAACTCACCTCCATCAAGTTGGTGATTCCATCCCACCATCTCATCTTCTGCCACCCTCTTCTCCTTTTGCCTTCAATTTTTCCCAGCACCAGGGTCTTTTCCAATGAGTTGGCTCTTCAAATCAGGTGTCCAGAGTATTGGAGCTTCAGTTTCAGCATCTCAGTCTTTCCAGTGAATATTCAGAGTTGACTTCCTTTAGGATTGACTGGTTTGGTCTCCTCGCTGTCCAAGAGATTCTCAAGATTCTCTGATTCTTAAGCACCATAGTTTGACAGCATCAATTCTTTGGTGCTCGGAATCTCATGAGGATACCGCAAGTCTGCTCTAACCAAAGTCTTTCTGGTTTGATATCTTGCATTTATTGTCAATGAATGACCTCTTTGACTTACACTTGCAAAAATGTCTACAATGTAAATCAGACTGTCGAGCTGGTTTGCCAGGCTTGAAATAAATATATAACAGCCCTTGCTTCTTGAAGTTGTCTGTACCTTGCCAGTGGACTCCCAATGGCAACACAATCTCTGTCACCGTGAGCAACTCTCTTGTTGCCAAAATACACAAATCAATAAAGAGAAGAACAAGGAGGTGGTGATAACAGCTACAGATGCTACAGCTGGTGGGCACAGAAGCTGGCTTGTACCAGCCTAGGAGAGCCAGTGGCAGTGTCTGGTGATGCCACAAGGGACACGCACTCAGCCACTGTGGAGCATTCACTCCATGGACGTGGGACCACGCTACCGATCAGGCTGTGTCTGGAGAGTGGGCAAGCCTGCACAGCTGGGCAGTCCACACTCTCCTCTCCCTGTGCACCGCATTCTCAGCCAATCTGCAATCTTGACCAGACACACTTTCTGCAGCATGCCCAGCACCAGCCCACATGTGGACACGATTTCCATCACGTGTGTTGGTCTCACCGAAGGGAAAGAGTGAAGGCAGAAATAGTAGCCATTGGTCATCACACAATAATCTGTCTTCTGTGTTGGGATGAGGCTCTTGGGCTCAGCCCAGGACTGGTGAGGGTACTTTGGTTTTTAATGAAAAGAGTTCATTAGGAGAGCACATCAGTGGATTCCAGCAAATGTGCTAATTTCTCTCTGGACAGCAGGGCCCGGTGAGTCACTCTGTGCTTGGCAGGACAACAAAGCCCCATCCTGTCGGGTTCAGGGGCCACGTGGTTGAGACGTGGGGAGAAGCACACGGGGGCCCATGGCTGTGGGCCCAGCTCTGGACCTCCCCATCACCACAGCCGCTGCCTGGGCCCTGTGTACCTCAGCTTGCTCCCCTTCACTGTGGAGGTTCAGCAGAACCTGAGAGATGAGCACATACCCCTGGAGGACTCAGCATGGGGCCTGAACACCTCGTGTGTTCCTGCTTGTTGTGCCATTCTGTTGTGTTAGACGAGTCCTGTGGGTGCTGAAGCGAGTGCCGTGAATCACACAGACAACAAAACCAGCGAAACAGCCTGCTGCCTCTGCACCTGCGTGGGGACCTCACGGCACACATGAGCATCTGAAAAGCTCAGAGCAGCCCTTCAGGGGCCGCAACCGTTGGGCTCAGAATTTGCCAAACATATTTCAACAGAGGGGACCTACTCCTGGAGGAGGTGCTGCTCTGACTCACCATGCTTCTCTGCTTGGCTCTCAGTAACCCTGATGGGGCTGGAGAGCTGGGAATTCCAGGTGCTTCTGTATGAGTCAGGATGAAATTCCCTGGGCTTTGGGGGAGCATCTGATGCTCCCTGATCTGATGTCCTAGATTCCATCAGGAAACAGGGGTGAGATGGGGTCTCATCAACACCCAAGTGGGGCAGATAAATAAACAGATGTGTCCATCTAGTCAAAGCTATGGTTTTTCCATTAGTCATGTATGGATGTGAGAGTTGGACTATGCATAAAGCTGAGCGCCGAAGAATTGATGCTTTTGAACTGTGGTGTTGGAGAAGGCTCTTGAGAGTCCCTTGGACTGCAAGGAGAGCCAACCAGTCCATCCTAAAGGAAATCAATCCTGAGTGTTCATTGGAAGGACTGATGCTGAAGCTGAAGCTCCAATACTTTGGCCACCTGATGCAAAGAGCTGACTCATTAGAAAAGCCCCTGATGCTGGAAAAGATTGAGAGCAGGAGGAGAAGGGGATGACAGAAGATGAGATGGTTGGCTGACATCACCAACTCGATGGACATGAGTTTGAGTAAACTCCCGGGGCTGGTGATGGAGAGGGAGGCCTGGCGTGCTGCAGTCCATGGGGTCACAAAAAGTCGTACAGGACTGAGCGACTGGACTGCACTGAGGCCCTCCAGGGCATCCTCCATCCCAGCCCTCGCCCACCGTGTGGTGCCAGCATCCAGCATCCTGCTCAGCACTTGAAGCTGTGCCATGGTTGCCGAAGGAGGGAACAGACAGGTGGGTAAAGGATGCCAGTGTCCCTGGGGAGGGGGCTCAGAGGAGGCTGAGTGCAGGCTGGTCCAGCCACATCCTAGTGGGGAAGCAGAGGCTGCAGGGAGAGGCCAGGAGGAGGCCAGAAGAGCGAGGCCATGGAAGGGAGGGTCCTCACGGCGGCACTTCCCAAAGAGCGCAGGGGCCAAACCATAGCCTGAGCTCAAGCACAGGGAATGAGGGGGAGGCAGGAACGGGGTTGGAGCAGCTGACGTAAGAGATGTGCAGAAGCGGGCCAGGGCCTCGACTTCGGGAACCCGTCTACAGCCGCGAGGGGCAGAGCATGGGAGGGCAAGAGGGCTTGTCCGCGATGACCAGGATTCCAGCTGATTCCATCTGTGCGCAGGAGCGTGGGAGAGCAGGAGGCCCTGGTCAGGCTGTGCCTCTGAGTAACATACATCTGCACACAAGGAGAGGCTGCCGAGAAGGCCTGCGTTACAACGTGAAGCAGGTTGCCGAAATGCCTTGTGCGATGAGCATCTGCTAAGGGATTCCTGGCCCGGAGGGCAGCCGGTGCAGGAGGTGAAAGGACTCTCACCCAGGCTCTTCTGCTTGGTCTGTCAGATGAGCAGGAAGCTCTTCTGCCGTGTGTCACAGGCAGGGCGCTCCAGGTCCAGGCAAGGACACGGCCGTGGGTGACTGACCCACAAAGAACATTCACATTTCCTAAGAGAGGCTGGTCACGGCTCACAGGTAACAGAGGAGGGAACGGTGCTTTGGCCCAGAGCAATCAGGGTGGGCTACGCTTGGTGGAGGGGACATCTGAAGAGGATCCTGAGGTTCTGAGCCGAGCAAGACCACCAGGGAGGATGCTTCCCTCATCCCATCCTCGTCCCGCCCAGTACCCTCAGCCCATGCCCGCCATTGCTGCACATCCATCTTATTTCCCACGAATCCAAAAGGACAGATAGCGGCAATTAATATTTTTATGCAAATGCCCTGTGCCTCAAGGCACATCTCGGCTGTGATTTATGAACAATGATTAAAAATAACTCATTTAATGTAATCTAACATGAACAAATACGAGAAGACAGGATTAAATTAAATTTCTTCCCCCTGGAAAAAGAGCTTTGAAGGTCACCACCCTCTTGGAAATGCAAGTGGTTCCCTTCATTGGCGTTCAAAGTTTCAGGCCCCAGAATGAAGTTCTAAAAATAAAAGGAGCTGCGTTTAATATGTTGTCCCGCAATTAAGTCTGAGCTTCCTGTTTATCTTCAGTCGCCTTTCAACAGCTCTGAGCTCTTTTTCTGCCCACAGAGCAAAGTTTTGAATTGGGATGGGCTGGGAAGTTTTCCCAGCACAACCATCTCTCCTGGACCCCAGGGGTCCCTTTCTGGGAAGAGCCGTGTCTGAAGGAGCAGACCCAGTCATAGACCAGCAGGTCTTCCATCCTTCTTCCTGTGAGAAAATGCCTGAAGTTTCCTGATGCAAATCCTGCATACGACTTCCCAGAAATGCAGCTTAGCAAGGATGCAGACCCAAGACGTGGAACGAGGTGTCCACCTTTCCAGGCTGGGGCCTCCAAGTGCACCACCATTTTACACTTGGTTAATAGACACTATTACGTGATGGAGGGGCCTTCAAGCAGAAAAAGCACAGGGAGAGGGTTTTGCTTCAGGAAGTCATTCTTAGCCTGAGAGCTGATAGGAAGGAAACATAACGTGACGTTATTTAAACGTTTATCTGCCATCCAGAGCTGTACAAGTTCCACTGGCATCTTTTTTTTTAATTAATTTTTTTAAATTAATGTTGTGCTTTCAGATACATAAATCTGAAAAAGAATATCTTTTTCAAATTCTTGTTAATTGTAGGTTATTACAGAATATTGTGTAGAGTTCCCTGTGCTGTATTCGGTTCAATTCAGTCGCTCAGTTGTGTTCGATTCTTTGCGACTCCATGGAGTGCAGCACGCCAGGCCTCCCTGTCCATCACCAACTCCCAGAGTTCACTCAAACTCATGTCCATTGAGTCAGTGATGCCATCCAACCATCTCATCCTCTGTCGTCCCCTTCTCCTCCTGCCCTCAACCTTTCTCAGCATCAGGGGCTTTTCAAATGAGTCAGTTCTTCACATCAGGTGGCCAAAGTATTGGAGCTTCAGCTTCAGCATCAGTCCTTCCAATGAATATTCAGGACTGATTTTCTTTAGGATGGACTGGTTGGCTCTCTTTGCAGTCCAAGGGACTCTCAGGAGTCTTCTCCAACACCACACTTCAAAAGCATCAGTTCTTCAGCACTCAGCTTTATTTGTGCTGTATAGTAGGTCATAAATATTTATCTGTTTCATGTATTGTGGTGCGTGTGTTTGTGCTAAGCCACTTCAGTTGTGCCTGACTCTAGTTTATTTTCCATGTCTGTGGGTCTGTTTCTGACGTGTAAGTTCATCTGTATTCATTTTTAGATTCCGTATATGAGATATCATATGATATTTGTCTTTGTCGGAGTTACTTCACTTTGTATGATAATCTCTAGGTCCATCCATGTTCCTGCAAATGTCATTATTTCATTCTTTCTTATAGCTGAATAATATTTTGTTGTGTGTGTGTGTGAACTGAATATAAAATATATGAACCACACCTTCTTTATCCATTCATCCGTCGATGGACACTTAGGTGGCTCCCATGTCTTGGCTGCTATGAACGATGCTGTAATGAACATCAGTTCAGTTCAGCCCAGTCACTCAGTCGTGTCCGACTCTTTGCGACCCCACGGACTGCAGCACGCCAGGCCTCCCTCTCCATCAGCATCTCCCGGAGCGTGCTCAAGCTCATGCCTGTAGAACGTTGGAATGAACAGTAGGGTGCAAGTTTCTGTGTTCTTTTGGGTATCTACCCAGGAGTGGAACTGCTGGGTCATATGGCGGTTCTGTTTTTAGGTTTCTGAGAAAACTCCATGCTTGTTCCCACAGTAACTGGACCAATCTTACTGTGTTTCTTATCTCATCTCATGATGGCAACAATGGGCCTTTATTCCAAGAGCACGTGCTATGACATCAAGAAGCCCAGGGAGGCAGATCCCAGGAAACATGATCCTTCGTGTCGGAGGACCTACCAAAAGCATCACAAACAACTACCATTTCTTTATGGTGGCAACTGCCCACCCATCCATCCACCCGTCTGTGCCCTCCCGACCCCGTCGCTCGGACCCCTAACTGCGCGCCCCCAACCTGAGGGGCTGGTCGACTGGGGCCGGTCACTGCGTCCTGCTGTTCAATCTGGAGGCAAGAGGAGGAGGCGCTTACTTCTCAAGAGCTTCCTTTATGAGACAACTTGCCAATGTGATCTCATTTAATACCCTTAGTGACTCATAGTAAGTCTTATCTGAATAATAATCGTAGTTACAATCCATTGAATTCATCCATTCGCCGTTCACTCACTCAGCACAGATTTTCTGTACCTGTACTTGGCTCCAGGCAATCTTTATGTACTGGAGATACAGACCATAGAGATGCCGTCCTCGCTGAGTTTGCATTATCCTGGAACACCAAGTATGCAGTACTTTCCGATGTTCACTGGAACATAAAAGTGAATGTCATCAGTTTCAGGAAGATTCTTTGTTCACATTTTAACCTCTCTGAAGCCTGGATGTCCTTTATCATGCCTGTTGGCCAGAGGGTGGTCTCATCACAGAGGTCATTGCCCAGTTAGGCGCGCTGAAGATTGCAGCGAGGGGGTGGTGGCTTGGAAGGAAATCCTGGACACCCAAGGGACTCCCTTAAGGCATAATATGCACACTGTTGTGATGGCAGAGAGGAGGGTGTTGTGTGGAAGCACAGAAATAGAAACAATTCTTAATCAAAAAATTCCAGAGAATCAGTCTGTAAATATGAAGCAGTGTTAGGAGGACTAGTAGGTTGAAGGGCAGACAGTGGCCTCCAAGGATGTCCAAGTTCTAATCCTTAGGTTCCATGGCAAAGACGGTTTAAGGTTGCAGGTGGAATTAAGGGTGTTTATCAGCTGACCTTGAAATTGGGAGCGTATTTGGCTGCCTTTGAAGTGGGAAGAAGCCGCCCAGCTCTAGAGGCTGGAGAGACAAGCAAGCAGGTGCTTCCTGGGGTCTCCGGAAGAAGCCAGTGCTGCCAACCCTGGGACATCCCAAGGATGCCCACATGATAAGTCTGACCTACAGAGCACCAAGGCAATGAGCTAGTGGCCATGTGTTACAACATTGATTGGAAATGAATACAAATGTATTACCAAATCGATTTCACTCCTACATGATATACACACAAAATCGACAAGGGGTAAAAGCCTATAATATGCAGATACTGGTTCTAAGTGACAGGAGAGCATTGCAAGTAAGCATCTTGCTCCTGGTACAGAAGTAACGGACGTCAATCCGTGTCAGCTTTGTTGCTTCTCTTGAGTCACCCTGTCAACTCTTTTCCACCATATGGACTGTAGACCACCAGGCTCCTGTCCACTGGCTTTCCCAGGAAAGAATACTGGAGTGGGTTCCCACTTCCTTCTCCAGGGGATATTCTTGACCCAGGGATGGAACTGCTGTCTCCTGCGTTGGCGGGCAGACTCTTTACCCCGAGCCACCGGGGAAGCCCCAGGGACACCTTCAATCCAGTGGATAAGTAACAACAAAGTGGCAGTTCCTCACATCCCCATTTCCAGACGTGGAAACAGGGGAGCGAGTAAGGGCCATGGTCTCGCTCCTCAGCGCGCTCCCAAACCCCAGAGGCCCAGCGCGTCCTTGCAGTCTGAATGACTGTGCCTGGATCTCAGAGGGAAACTTGAACTTGGACCTCGGACTTGAAGGGCCCCTGGGGGGCTTGGAATTGAAGCCAGGAACTGTAAAGGGTGTGGGCCCATCCTTGTTATCTGGCCCCAGAAGAGCAGGGGTGTGCTGGCCAGGCTTCGGCCCTCCTGCCCAGGACACCAGGGCCAGTTACGATGCGGCGGGCCCAGATGGATGTGTTTACCCCTCGGTGACCTGGAAAAATGAAAACCTTCATTGCTGTGGCCCTGGGCTGGATCTCTGAGCTGTGTTTTCCCAGAGACCAGGCACCGAGCTTGAGTTTGCTCTTGCAGTTCACCGGCAGTGACCCCACTGGAAATAACTCTCACAAACGCGTCACTTAAGAATCTTTATGACTCACGCTGTTCATCTGTTTTCTCAACAGGTCAGCTCTCGGCTACCTGTGCAAAGAGTTTGCAGGAAACCTTCGCAGATAAAGCCCTGATTCCCTCCCTCTGACAACTTGAAAGAACAAAGCTCTATGGAGTTGAAAGGGAAGAGCGGGAGGAAGCGCCTTGTCTTGAGGCCCTGCGGGCACAGCGGGCATTGCACGCCCTCCGCCCCCCGACAGGCACTGCTTCATGTGGTCGGCATCATAGGGGCCATCTCCCCCTCACTGCGACTCTTCCCTCCTGGAGGTCAACCCAAGAAGAATTTACGCGTCACCTGCTTGGAGCAGGAGAGACGGACTTTCCAGAACTCAAGCTGACCCACGTGGAAGTGAGTTACGCTCAGCCTGGACGATCCTTTGGGGGGACGAGGTACCGTGGAGCCTTCTCGCCATCACACTGGGGGTGCAGGCCAGCTCCTGGGAGCGTGCCCTGGATCTGGGCTGCCGGGCACCCCCTGATCCCTCTTCCAGGGAACCTTGCCTCAGACAGCAGTTTATTCCCTGAGGCAGAAATTGTGCTGAATTCCCCGCAAAAGACCAGCATAAAGAAGGAAAAAGTAGCAGGAGATGGCCAGCAGCCCAGCCTTCCTGGGCTGTGTAACCCCAGACAGAGCATCCGTCCTTCTGAGCCCATGCGGTCCTCGTGTGTCAAATGGGGACCGTCATGGCCACCGCATACACTCTCCAAGATTAACTGGAATAGGAAGGTGCAGGTGAAGCCTCTTACAAATCACAGATGTGCAAAATGCCTGCTGGGGGCTCCGGGAGGCAGCAAACATATGCAGGATCTGAATCAGCTCCGTGAGCACCGGCCCTGCTGAATCCACCTGCTCCTTTATGGGGGAGGGAAGAGTCTATCCACCAATCCCGGGGTCCCTGCTCCCCTGACTGGTCCAGCCCTGCAAGGAGTCTGTGAGCCCCCAGAGGCTGGAGCTCCCCCCGGGACAGTGGCTCTCAGTCTTTGTCATAATGACACCTTCACACTGCTGGTGACCATATGTGATTTTGAGCAAATGCCTGAGCTGTGGGCCGTGGGGATGCTGGGAACAGTGGGCAGCCTCTCCGGGGTCCCGACAGGACTTGTTCCAGCATGCGCTGTGCTGGGGGCCCTGGAGAAGAGAAAAGCAATTGGGATTCATCTGGGAGTATTGATGGTGGGCTTGGGGTGGCAGGGGTGGCTGGGGATGGTAGCTCTGACAGGACCGCAAGTAGAGCCAGCACCGAATCCCTCACAAGGACTGGCCCCCCAAGCACCCACTCCTCGACAGCAGGGCCCTCAGCTGGGGGAGGAGCTGATTCCCACCCTTCCGTGGTTTGAACATGAAGGGTTGCAGGGAAGTGGGGACCAGGAGACTGGGTTCTCGCCAGCTTGGTCTCTGATGTGAGTCCCAGGATATCAGGAGGTAGGGAGGATAGGCAGAACCACATGAACCCTCACATGGGTGGGCAGGGGACCCAGAGTGCAGTGCTGGCAAGGACAGGCCCAGCGTGGGAGGAGGAGGGGCTCCTGAACGGTACCCACCACCGCCCCCCCCCCGACTTTGCCAGCTGCCTCCAGCGGTCCCACTCTCCTGGGATCACTGGTCTTGGGCTGCACCTCCCCAGGAGCGGAAGGCACGCAGGGGTCAGCCGTGGCTCGTCTCACTGCACTGGACCCAGCGATCAAGCCTTCAACAGCCCGGGGCCTGGCCTGAGCTTGGAGTCCAGCACAGCGACTCTGATTCTGGAGAATGGCCTGGAGGGGACGCACAGGTGCACCCAGATGGGTGAGCAGAGATGCCACCAGACAGCCAGATGCCTGCAGGACCGTCCCTTTTCAAAGGAGGGTGTGCCCTAGTCACAAAGGCCTGCCCCATCCACGTCCCAGGGAAGAGGAGACCAGGCTTGGTGTCCTCCAAACGGTAGAAATAAGAGAGCCGACTGCTATGGGGGTGACGGGCCACCCTCCTTGACCGGCTGATGCCATCTCCTCTGAACACTCTCTCAACTAGTCTCCATCTGTGGGCTTGGCATCATTCCCTTTGGGCAAACTGAATCTCTCTAGTCAGTTTCCTCTCCTCCACCATCCTCCCGGTGGTCTCTGGTCGTCCTTGGTATCCGACTGAAGTCCTCGTGCCACCCCACCCCACCCCCAGGTGAGGTATGGCCACCCTGACCTGCCCAGCAAAGAATGACCCGGCCATCCGAGTCACCCTCCAGCCGCGGCAGGCTGCCCTGGGATGTAAGCCCCTACTTTCCTTATAGTTGTGGGAGTCGAACTCCGTTCAGGTCTCTTTTCTCCTCTTGCAATAATTCCTGTACAAAATCTGTTTTTACCACTTTACTGCCCAGCCCTAGTTCTTTCCCACAGGGAGGCCTGTGTGTGCCTGCAGCAGATGGCAGCCAAAGGGGAGACCAGGGGGAGACCCAGGAGAAGGGGAGACCTGGGGGAAGGGGAGACCCAGGGGAGACCCAGGGGAAGGGGAGACCCAGGGGAAGGGGAAACCCAGGGAGACCCAGGGGAGGCCCAGGGGAAGGGGAAACCCGGGGAGACCCAGGGGAGGCCCAGGCGGGACTCGGGCACGGGAGGGGCTGCATTGTCCTGAGCAGCCCAGTGGGGCTGGGAAACAGCAACGGGATGATCAGGAGACAAAGTCAAGAACAACGTCCCAGTGAGTGAGGGCGTGGCAGCTCCCTGGAGCCCCGGAAGAACGCAGGAGCAGACCCTTCAGGGAAATTCGGCAAACGTGCGAAGGACCGCCAGGACTGAGCCTCAGTGAGGACGTCACTTGCTCAGGGTCACTGGTCAGGGCCAGAGGCAGGACCCAAGCCCTGTCCAGAGACCTGCCCCTCATCTGAGCTCCATCCTTCCACCATGGGCCTTCCCTGCTACTGGGACAGGAGCAGAAGGGGTCTGAGTCTGCAGGGGAGCCAGAAGCAGTGGAGGCAGGAAGCCCAGCTGTGGTAGGGCAGGGGCTGCGGGGAGCTGCCAGTGTGGTGGGGTGGGGGGGGAGTGGTGGAGAGCAGCCAGGCCCAGCAGCATCCCCAGCCAGTCTTCCAGCCCCCACCCAGGGACCGGAGAAGGGATGAGGGAAGAAAAGCCAATTTCAGGCAGGAGGAGGAAGGGTGGGGAGAAAACAGGGAGCAATCGGAAAGCTGGCAGGGAAGAGAAAGGATAGGCCGAGTTCATGGAAGAAAACAGAGCTCCGCCCGAGGTCCTGGTGGAGAATGGGAGAAAGACGAGGAAGATTTTAGGGCACTTAGGGGCGGCAGAAAGCCCCTTGGGGACACTCGCAAGATTATCTGCAGGACATGTGGCGCAGGAGGCCAGAGAAGGTAAAGCTCTGAGTGACCTCTGACAGCAGTGGGCTTTTTCCTGTGAGAACCCTTGACTTTCCCACCCAGGCCCTTGGGGCTTTGCAATCTCAAACCAGGGACGTCATTGCTTCAAGCCCTGTTCTTCTCCTGTAAACGCATGGAGAATAATCCGTGCTTTTGCAGACAGCTTCATTCGCTCATTCATTCATTTATTCAAGGCTGAGTGCACCCCCCCAGTCTTAGGAGTCTTAGGTAGAAAAGACCCACACAAGGGCCTTGGCACCTGAAAAGTGCTTCTCTGCTTGCTTCCCTAGTAACTTTGTCCTGAGGACCGTTTTGAGCCAGGAATATGCAGAGCTGTGACTTCATAACCTGAGATTTATGTGTCATTAAGTTCCCGCAGTCCATGGTAATAAATAAAAGCTAAGTACCCAGAGCTCCCATCACGCTCTACCAGAGGAGAAGGGAAGCGGGGAGGGGGGCAGGGCTGTCTTCCACTGCCCCGCATGTGGGGGGCTGGGTGCCTGCAGAGTCCACAGAAGGGCTCAGGATTGCTGGAAAAGAGGTGCAGGGGATCCCAGGGAACAAAGAGAGATGGCCGGTCGCCCGCCTCACAGGGGTGGATCTAGAGCCTCTGGGAGTGAGGGGGAAGGTCCTTCAGCAGAAGAGTGCTCATGACCCACTTGGCTACAAGCAAGATGCTCACCTGGAAGGTGCTTAAGGGAAAACCAGGTCAACTCATTAGACATGTTCTAGAAGAAATAAAAAGTAAACCCTAGGAATATGGGCATTGCGTGCCTCTAGGTGTCTTGAGATCTACAGCTAACAGTTCCCACACCCTTGAGTCTACACTTTGATTTTCCTCCTGTTTCCGTATATTGTTTCAGACAGAAGTCTGGAGATGAATGAACATGCTGGCGCCCAGTGCTTGGCTTTCTGTACTTGCTTTACACGACTTTCTTTAAAAATAAAATGTTAATGAAGAATAGAAGCATCCTGGTTACTGCTTTCTAATCTCATTGTTTTCCACCTCTTTAATTTTGTAAGAATTATTTGCATTCTATAACATTGGCTGAGCCACAAGGGAAGCCCAAGAATACTTGAGTGGGTAGCCTATCCCTTCTTCAGTGGATCTTCCTGACCCAGGAATCGAACCAGGGTCTCCTGTGTTGCTGGCAGATTCTTCACCAACTGAGCTGTTAGGGAAGCCCCATAACATTGGCTATATACATTGAAATTCATACTTCTGATCAGCATTATATTTTCAAGCTTTAAATTTTGAGGTACAAGTTTAATACTTTGATTTTCAAGTATAATTGGCACTTCCTGTGTCTTACTGAAGATCTCACTCCATTCCCAGAAGTGGTAAAGATATTATGTTGAATTCTGAAAGCTTTAGGATTGTGCATTTCTTGTTTCTGTTGATGTGCGGTGAGATGTGTTGTATTTTTATTTCATATGGAAAACCTAACATCCCAAAACCATCTATTGAATGACCACACTCTGCCACCCGATCCGTAGGGCCAGCTCTGTATCCATCAGCACACACAGGAGCCTGTTTCAGGGCTCCCTGCCCCAATCCTCTGTTGGTCTTTTCCCACATCACTATTGTACTGTGTTTATTACTACATGTTCACAATAAGCATTGATACCTGGAGGTAACTGAGGCTGTGGCACAACAGAATGAAGTCTGTATATTCTTTTTTCTTTAGCTTTTTGTTAATTTTTAAAATTTATTTATGATTTACTTATTTTGGCTGTGCTGGATCTTCGTTGCTCAGTTCAGTTCAGTTCAGTCGCTCAGTCATGTCCGACTCTTTGTGATACCATGGACTGCAGCACACCAGGCCTCCTTGTCCATCGCCAACTCCCAGAGTTTACTTAAACTCATGTCCATTGAGTCAGTGATGCCTCCCAACCATCTCATCCTCTGTCATCCCCTTCTTTTCCTGCCTTCAATTTTTCTAATCATCAGGGTCTTTGCAAATGAGTCAACTCTTCGCATGAGGTGACCAAAGTATTGGAGCTTCAGCTTCAGCATCAGTCCTTCCAATGAACACCCAGGACTGATTTCCTTTAGGATGGACTGGTTGGATCTCCTTGCAGTCCAAGCGACTCTCAAGAGTCTTCTCCAACACCACAGTTCAAAAGTATCAATTCTTCAGCGCTCAGCTTTTTTTATAGTTCAACTTCACATCCATACATGACCACTGGAAAAACCATAGCTTTGACTAGATGGACCTTTGTTGGCAAAGTAATGTCTCTGCTTTTGAATATGCTGTCTAGGTTGCTCATGGCTTTCCTTCCTTTCTCTCGTCGTGGCAAGGGGGCTTCTCTTCCTTGTGGCGCATGCGCGTCTTACCGCGGTGGCTTCTCTTACTGTGAAGCGCTGCCTCTAGGTGCACGGCCTCCAGCAGTTGTGGCACACGGGCTTAGTTGCCCCCAGCATGTGGGATCTTCCTCTATCAGGATAGAACCCGTGTCCCTTAAACTGACAGGTGGACTCATTTTTTTCTTTTTAAAAAAAATTTATTTAAATTGGAGGCTAATTACAATATTGTGGTTTTTGCCATACATGGACATGAATCAGCCATGGGTGTACATGTGTCCCCATCCTGAACCCCCCTCCCACCTCCCTCCCCACCCCATCCCTCAGGGTCATCCCAGTGCACCAGCTCTGAGCACCCTGTCTGATCTATTTCACATATGATCATATACATGTTTCAATACTGTTCTCTCAAGTCATCCCACCCTCGCCTTCTCCCACAGAGTCCAAAACACTGTTCTTTATATCTGTGTCTCTTTTGCTGTCTCACATATAAGGTAATCATCACCATCTTTCTAAATTCCATATATGTGAGAAGGTAATGGCACCCCATTCCAATACTCTTGCCTGGAAAATCCCATGGATGGAGGAGCCTGGTGGGCTGCAGTCCATGGGGTCACTGAGGGTCGGACGTGACTGAGCAACTTCACTTTCACTTTCCACTTTCATGCATTGAAGAAGGAAATGGCAACCCACTCCAGCGTTCCTGCCTGGAGAATCCCAGGGACGGTGGAGCCTGGTGGGCTGCCGTCTATGGGGTCGCACAGAGTTGGACACGACTGAGGTGACTTAGCAGCAGCAGCATACCATATTGAAATTTTTCTTTCTGACTTACTTCACTCTGTATAATAGGCTCCAGTTTCATCCACCTCATTAGAACTGATTCAATGCATTCTTTTTAATGGCTGAATAATATTCCATTGTGTATATGTACCACAGCTTTCTTATCCATTCATCTGCTGATGGACATCTAGGTTGCTTCCATGTCCTGGCTATTATAAACAGTGCTGCGATGAACATTGAGGTACACATGTCTCTTTCAATTCTGGTTTCCTCTGTGTGTATACCCAGCAGTGGGATTGCTGGGTCGTATGGCAGTTCTATTTCCAGTTTTTTAAGGAATCTCCACACTGTTCTCCATAGTGGCTGTACTGGTTTGCATTCCTACCAACACTGTAAGAGGGTTCCCTTTTCTCTGCACCCTCTCCAGCATTTATTGTTTGTAGACTGTTTGATAGCAGCCATTTTGACCAGCCTGAGATGTAACCTCATTGTGGTTTTGATTTGCATTTCTCTAATAATGAGCGATGTTGAGCATCTTTTCATGTGTTTGTTAGCCGTCTGTTTATCTTCTTTGGAGAAATGTCTGTTTAGTTCTTTGGCCCATTTTTTGATTGGGTCATTTATTTTTCTGGTATTGAGCTGCATGAGCTGCTTGTATATTTTTGAGATTAATTATTTGTCAGCTGCTTCCTTTGCTATTATTTTCTCCTGTCAATCAATGTGATGCACCACATTAACTAACTGAAAGATAAAAACCATATGATTATCCCAATTGACGCAGAGAAAGCTTTGACAAAATTCAACATCCATGTATGATAAAAGCCCTCCAGAAAGCAGCCATAGAAGGAATATACCTCAACATAATAAAAGCCATAAACCCACAGCAAACATTATACTCAATGGTGAAAAAGTGAAAGCATTTCCCCTAAAGTCAGTAACAAGACAAGGGTGCCCACTCTCACCACTACTATTCAACATAGTTTTGGAAGTTTTAGCCACCACAATCAGAGAAGGAAAAGAAATAAAAGGAATCCAGATTGGAAAAGAAGTAAAACTCTCACTGTTTGCAGATGACATGATCCTCTACATAGAAAACCCTAAAGACACCACCAGAAAATTACTAGAGCTATTTCCCTCAATGAATATAGTAAAGTTGCAGGATATAAAATTAATCACAGAAATCCCTTGCATTCCTATACACTAACAATGAGGAAATAAAAAGAGAAATTAAGGAAATAATTCCATTCACCATTGTGATGAGAAGAATAAATTATTTAGGAATAAATCTACCTAAAGAAACAAAAGACCTATATATAGAAAACTATAAAACACTGATGAAAGAAATCAAAGAGGACACAAATAGATGGAGAAATATACCATGTTCATGGTTCAGAAGAATCAATATAGTGAAAATAGATATACTACCCAAAGCAATCTATAGATTCAATGCAATCCCTATCAAGCTACCAGTGGTATTTTTCATAGAACTAGAACAAATAATTTCACAATCTGTATGTAAATACAAAAAAACCTTGAATAGCCAAAGCAGTCTTTAGAAAGAAGAATGGAACTGGAGGAATCAACCTGCCTGACTTCAGGCTCTACTACAAAACCACAGTCATCAAGACAGTATGGTACTGGCACAAAGACAGAAATATAGATCAATGGAACAAAATAGAAAGCCCAGAGGTAAATCCACACACCTATGGACACCTTATCTTTGACAAAGGAGGCAAGAATATACAATAGATTAAAGACAATCTCTTTAAGAAGTGGTGCTGGGAAAACTGGTCAACCACCTGTAAAAGAATGAAACTAGAACACTTTCTAACACCATACACAAAAAATAAACTCAAAATGGATTAAAGATCTAAATGTAAGACCAGAAACTATAAGACTCCTAGAAGAAAACATAGGCAAAACACTCTCTGACATAAATCACAGCAGGATCCTCTATGAGCCATCTCGCAGAGTAATGGAAATAAAAGCAAAAATAAACAAATGGGACCTAATTAAACTTAAAAGCTTTTTCACAATGAAGGAAACTATAAGCAAGGTGAAAAGACAGGCGGATTCTTAACCTCTGGACCACCAGGGAAGTCCATGTCTGCATATTCTGATCATGATTAGGGGTGATAACAGTAGCCTCACATGCTTCTGTCCATCTTTCTAAACTGTAATTCAACAGTGAAGATAAAGACATTTTTAGGCAAAGCCTTTATCTCTGTGTGCTTCCTCTTGGTTAATTTCCATGGTTTTGCCTCTCAGTTTGTTAATTCTCTCTTTATGCTGTCTCTAATCCTATGCTTTCAGTATGACCAATGAACTTTAGATTTTGTAAATATGTGTGTCTAATTTTTATTTCTAGGGGTTTTATTTGATTTTTCTATAAATCTGCTTATTGATTTCTACTTTATAGTTTATCCCTTAATCTGATCCCAGTTATTTATACTCATTTTCCAGGTTGTTCTATCCTGTTTCCTCCCATTTGCTAAGGAAACCTGTGAGTAGGACCTGAAGACTGGGGGTGAGTAGATTCCATGTGTGTTGCTGCTGTTTACCTGCTAAGTCATGTCTGACTCTTTGCGACCCCATGGACTGTAGCCCACCAGGCTCCTCTGTCCATGGGATTTCCCAGGCAAGAATATGGGAGCAGGTTGCCATTTCCTGGGTGTTCATTGGAAGGACTGATGTTGAAGGTGAAACTCCAATCCTTTGGCCACCTGATGCGAAGACCTGACTCATTTGAAAAGACCCTGATGCTAGGAAAGGTTGAGGGCAGGAGAAGAAGGGGATGACAGAGGATGAGATGGTTGGATGGCCTCACCAACTCAATGGACATGAGTTTGAGTAAACTTTGGGAGTTGGTGATGGACAGGGAGGCCTGGTGGGCTGCAGCTGATGGAATCACAAAGAGCTGGACACCACCGAGCAACTGAACTGAACTGCCATTTCCTACACCAGGGGATCTTCCTGACCCAAAGATCAAACCCATGTCTCTTGCATTGGCAGGCAGACTTTTTACCACTGAGTCACCTGAGAAGCCCTCTATATCTGTGAAGGAGGAGAATTCCGGGCAGAAGGAGCAGTGGTTCCAAAGCCAAGAGGAGCAGACAACTGGAAGGTTCAGGAGGGAGGTGAGCACAGAGAGATGGCCAGGGCCAGCTCACAGAGTCCTGGAGGACCAGACCTCAGACTTCACTCCAAGGGAGAAGGAACCCCACTGGGATGTTTGAAAGAAGAGATGGATACAACCTGGCCAACTTCCGTTCATCTTTCCAGATGCTGCTTAAATGTCATTTACCAAAAAAAAAAAAGCCTGACCCTGCTCTCCACTCAGCATCTGGGCCCCACTGACTCCTAGACTTGATTCTTTCCCACCACCTGCTACGCACGGCGGTGAGCAAGTCCTCATGCGTCCCACCTTCTGCACACACAGTTTGCACATAACTTTGTGGTTTCTTTCATGCTTGTCTCACAACGAAGCTGTGCACTCAGGAGGTATCAGACCAGTCTGTCCGGCCAGCAGCTCCATGGGTCTGTCTGCTCCCAGCCTGACTGCTCCCCCTCTTCCTCGGAGCTCTCTTCTCTGTCTCCTCCACTGCCCCGCCCCTAGAAAGGCTGCTCTGTGTGCTGAGCGGCAGGACATCTCACCCACCATGACTGCAGAAACATTGACTTCACATCTCTATGTTGTAGCATCACCCTCTGTAAAGTGGGAGCAATAACAGTACGAACCTTGGGCGGTTTGAGTGAGTTCTGAGAATACAGTTGCTGAGTTCTCGGTACACAATCACCAATTCCCACCTTGTTTCCTCTGTGTTAACCTGGGGCTCCTGGAACAGAACCCCATACATGACCCTCCTATGGCATCTCTCCAGCAAGTCCTACAAAATTTCTCTTACTGTATTTTTCAGTTCAGTTGCTCAGTCATGTCCAACTCTTTGCAGCCCCTTAGACCACAGCACGCCAGGCCTCCCTGTCCATCACCAACTCCCAGGGCTTGCTCAAACTCATGTCCATTGAGTCAGTGATGCCATCCAACCATCCCATCCTCTGTTGTCCCCTTCTCCTTCTGTCTTCAATCTTTCCCAGCATCAGAGTCTTTTCCAATGAGTCAGCTCTTCGCACCAGGTGGCCAAAGGATTGGAGTTTCAGTTTCAGCATCAGTCCTTCTAGTGAATATTCAGGACTGATTTCCTTTAGGATGGACTGGTTGGATCTCTTTGTAGTTCAAAGGACTCTCAAGAGCCTTCTCCAACACCACAGTTTAAAAGCATCAATTTTTTACTGCTCAGCTTTCTCTATAGTCCAACTCTCACATCCACACATGACTACTGGAAAAACCATAGCCTTGACTAGATGGACCTTTGTTGGCAAAGTCATGTCTCTGCTTTTTAATATGAGGTCTAGTTCAGTTACATAATGTCTATTTGACTCTTTTACAACTTCTATCTCTTTGCTCAGGTTGTTTTTATTATTTGTTTCAGGAGAATTTATAACTGATTATTGATGCCTTTTTATGATCTGTGCTTTGAAATCTTGTCAGATAATTTCAATATCACATTTGTCTTGGTGTTGCTGTCTGTTAATTGCTTATTCTCATTCAAATTGTGACTTTCTTGGTTCTTGGTAAGACAGGTCATTTTCAATTATATTGTGGACATTTTGTCTATTATGTTAGGAGAGGCTGGGTACTATTTAAATCTTTCCTTTTAGCAGGCGGTCACCATGGGGTCACAGAGAGTTGGGCACGACTTAGCAACTGAACACCACCACCTGTCTACGGTAGCACACAGGTCCTGGCCTACACTGGGAGGTGTTGGTTCCAACGACGGTTTAATTGTTGGAGTTTGTGTGGTATTAGTTTGGGATGCTTGGCTCGTCTGGTGCGGTTGGAGTACCATTTATTCCACCTGAGGAACTGATGGGGTGTCTACAGACCAGGCCCCTAGTGTCTGTTGATGGCGGAGGGCTGTCTTAGCATTCCCTGGCCAGGCAGTCACCATGGGGGACCCCTCGCTGGTGCCCCCACTGTCAGAGGAGGGGTGTCTCAGCCCCACAGTGACTGAGAGGGCCCCCAGCCGTACCATTTACTTGGGCGGTCCCCCTCGCACTGGCCCAGCATCCATGTGTCTAGCTGGGGCAGCCTCAGGCCTGGTGGGGAAGAAGAGTTCGCAGCTGGCCCCTTAGCTCTGGCAAAGCTCCCAAGTGATGTCCTCGGCCATGGTCCTGGGATCATTGTGTTGTTGGAGGACTCGTGGGATCAATGAGTCACCTGAGCCGGCTTCTGATGCTCTCCTGGGGGTGGAAAACACCAGCTTCCTTTCTTCTGTGAGTGAGGAGACAGAAGGCCTCCTGCCTCTGTGCCGTCCTTCCCTTCCCTGGGGTTCTAAGCAGTTTGCCTGCCTCTTGCCAGTTTGCAGAGACCCCGGGGTCACCTCCTGCGTTACCCCTGGTTGTAGTTGGGCTGAGCAGAGGCAGCATCTCGACCAGAATGAAGTCTCCTTGCTTCCTTGGGCCCATCTCTTCTTGAGCTCCCAGGTCCAGGCCCCTTCTCCATTTCTCCTGCTCCTCTGGCTACAGGTTCTCCTTGGGTGACCTGCCTGCTGCCCTGACATCAGGTAACATCCACATGCTGGTGACTTGCAAGTCCCTCCCTGCAGCCAGAGCCCCAGCCTTAAGCGCCAGAGAGGTTCGCCCATCAGCTACTCACACAGCTTTTCTCATCCGACGCTTAGCTGTGTTGCCCTCTTACCTGGCTAAGCAGAGCCACCGATTTTAGCCTCAGGATTCACGGTGCCTGTAGCTTTCTCCCTCTTAGAAGACTGCAGCCCGCCACCCAATCGTTCTGACCTGAAAGCAGGGAGTGGTCACCGAACGGCATCTTTTTTGCTGCCCACATAGGATGCACTCCTGCCCCTTGACCCTACTCACAGTCACAGCCACGACCCCGGTCCCAGCTGACCCCTGCATCACCAGCCCAGCCTCCTTTAAGACCCCTCTGTGTCCCCTCTGCTCCACAGCAGCCAAGTGAAAGGCTGGAAGCGCAAAGCACTCAGGACACAGCACTTCTCAAAGCTCTCGTGGTTTCCATGACTCTTGGAATCGGAGACACAGGAGCCCAGAGATGCAGGCCCGGCCCTTCCCACGTCCTGGCCTCCTCTGCCCTGAGGCTGGCCTCAGCTCCCTCATTTCCAGGCCAGGGTGCCCCTTCATATTCTTTCTCTTTGGGATGCTTTTCCCCCAGATCTCCTGTGGAGGCTCCTCCCTCAGGTCCTGACCAAGCGTCCCCTTCTCAGAGAGCCCTCCCCCTGGGAACAGAAGCTCTACTCAGCTCCTCCTCCATCCCCACCCTCAGGACGGTCCTCTGGGTCCTCCCCTCATCCGATCCTCCCCATGGTGCAGCAAGTGCTGGGCATCCATCATCTGTTCAGTCAGCCTGTCTCTGCCCCTGAGGACCCACACCCTGGCGTCCAGGGCTCCGTTTGTACCGTCCACCCTGCAGAGCAGGACCCCAGCACATGCCAGCTGGAGCCATGACCTCAGCACATGAGAGCATCAGCTGTGCTGGGCAGGTGGCAGGGGGCTATGCAAGGCGTCCAAAAAGGACCGCCTTAGCATCCTTCCCATGGATCACTTCCTTTTTGGCTCCCAATGTGAACCTCCTCTCCACCTTGGAGCCACCTGGCTGGCGGGGAGAAAGAGGGAGAGGCCAGCAGAGCGGGGAGAGGGGAGAGGCAGACAGAAGACGAGGGCCAGAAAGGGCTGACTGGGCCCCGGTCTGGACCAGACCCCATTGCGGCCCCCAGATTTCTGGAAACCCTGTGAAGCTGAGCCCACGCCCCAGCTGTGTTTCTAAACCAGATCCACAGGGGCAAGCTTCCTCTAGTGCGCGCCCTAGGTCTGGCGCTCGACATGTGATCTGTTTTGACGTCTCCAATTCACAGACCCCTGGCCAGACCAAGGGCCCACATTTACTGTGGGGCAGGGAAGAGAAGAAGGCAGGAGGGGACCCTGTGGGGAGGCAGAGAGAGCAGGAGGGAAGGGAGGAGGCCTGCCAAGGACAGAGGGGGAACACGCGATGAGCAGAAAGAAGCAGGGGCAGGAGCAGGGACATAAAAGGAGAGAATTCTTAAACTGGATGCTGTCTCTGGCATGGATTTTATAGCCTTTTATGAGATTCTAATGCAAACCAGTGCCTCTGTTTTTTTCTTTTTAATTTATTTATTTATGTAGAAACCCCACTGAACAATTGTGGGGAGATTCACGGATTTGAACTCCTGCAGATCCAGTGGCTCAGGAGCAGTGGGCTGTGTTTTTCTTACCTCCTTCCCACTCCTCACACCCCGGTTTTCGGTGTTTGTTGCTCTCCATAGGGAAATAATCTTCCCTTTGATGTCAAATGGTGTCTGCATCTTGGAGAATCCTTGGGACTGTGGTGGGAAGCTGGTGAAGCCATTCACTCCAGAGCCTGGCCGGGTAGATAGAGGTTTGTAGACACAATGTCTGTACAAAAACAGTCTCTGGACCCAGAAGGACCGTGAAGCAATTTCACTGCAAAACATGGTCTTTTTTTATTGGCCTCATCCATTCATTCATAAGCTATGGTATCGCACCTGTGCAAAGAGCCAGCCACCCATCCCCTCTTTCATTCCAAGGGCAGGAATTAAATCTCTATTGTGCGGAGAGGCTTTGTGGAGGACAGAAGGGAGAAGGGGCCTCACCCGTGACTTGCAAAGACCAGAGGCAGGGTTTGCAGCCACTGAGGACCACTGCCCAAGTGCGTGACTCCCCAAGTGTAAAGCGAGGCAGGTACCCAGCGATTATGTGAGTCAGGCTATGTGCTTAGGCCTTAAAATTTACCTGTGACCCCAGCTCTTCAGGTCTGACTTCCCCATGGACTGTTGAAAATATTTGCTGCACAGTTGGGAAAAAATTATTTTACTTAGTAATTTAACCACTTAAGACATATGCTCAAGGATTTCTATTTTTTTGTATTTGATATAAAATTTCAAACGTACCTAAAAGTAGACAGGTCTCATTTTTCACATATTCTCCTCTATTCACTAGTGAATTTTCCTTCTTTTAAACCCATCTTTTTTTTTCAAATTCCAGATGTTGTATCACTCCTAAATGTGTCAGCGTGTGTCTCTAAAAAATGGGCATTCTCACTTTTAACCAAATTCATATCACGTCTAACATGATTAATAATTCCTTGAATTCACCCAATGAGCAGTCCAGACAGCTCACAGACGTCCACAGAGTCAGTTTGTTTGACTCAGAACCCAACAAGAAAACGCAGTGACTGAGGTTGTTAAGTCTCCTAAGTGCCTTCATTGCTTCGAAGTCCCTCATCCTCTTTTATCTGGTACATTAACTTGTTTCAGAAATTAGATCAGCTGTCCTGCAGAAGAGCAACCAAACAGGATTTGTCTGTTTGCTCCTTGTGGGCTCATCAGGCTAATCTTCTATTCCACCCTTTTTCTTTCAGATGAAAGGTGGAGGCCTGAGTCATTTCAGATGCAATATTCCGAGGAAGCACACATCATAAGCAGAGCTGTGTGAGCCACACCATGGCGCATCAGGAGACATGCTTTATGGCCGTCTTCTGAGATGTTCGAATCAGTCTTAGGTGGTGGCATCTCCATCTTCCCATTGCCAAGTTTACTGTCACTCACCCAGTGGATTCATCCATTGATAAGCATTGCCTCATTTGGGTTCAGTTCAGTTCAGTCGCTCAGTTGTGTTCAACTCTTCGTGACCCCATGGACTGCAGCATGCCAGGCCGCCCTGTCCATCACCAACTCCCAGAGCTTACTCAAACTCATGTCCATCGAGTCCGTGATGCCATCCAACCATCTCATCCTCTGTTGTCTCCTTCTCCTCCTGCCTTCAATCTTTCCCAGCATCAGGGTCTTTTCAAATGAGTCAGCTCTTCGCTCATTGGCCAAAGTATTGGAATTTCAGCTTCAACATCAGTCCTTCCAATGAACACCAGGACTGATCTCCTTTAGGATGGACTGGTTGCATCTCCTTGCAGTTCAAGGGACTCTCAAGAGTCTTCTCCAACACCACACTTCAAAAGCATCAATTCTTTGGCACTCAGCTTTCTTTACAGTCCAACTCATAAATCCATACATGACTACTGGAAAAACCATAGCCTTGACTAGATGGACCTTTGTTGGCAAAGTAATATCTCTGCTTTTTAATATGCTATCTAGGTTGGTCATAACTTTCCTTCCAAAGAGTGTCTTTTAATTATATGGCTGTGGTCACCATCTGCTGTGATTTTGGAGCCCCCAAAAATAAAGTCAGCCACTGTTTCCACTGTTTCCCCATCTATTTTCCATGAAGGGATGGGACCAGATCCATGATCTTAGTTTTCTGAATGTTAAGTTCAAGCCAACTTTTTCACTCTCCTCTCACTCTCATCAAGAGGCTCTTTAGTCTTCTTCACTTTCCGCCATAAGGTGGTGTCATCTGTGTATCATGTTTTATCAGTCCATTTCAGTTCACTGATTCCTAAAGTGTCGACGTTCACTCTTGCCATCTCCTGTTTGACCACTTCCAATTTGCCTTGATTCATAGACCTAACATTCCAGGTTCCTATGCAATACTGCTCTTTACAGCATCGGACCTTGCTTCCATCACCAGTCATATCCACAGTTGAGTCTTGTTTTTGCTTTGGCTCCATCCCTTCATTCTTTCTGGAGTTATTTCTCCCCTCATCTCCAGTAGCATATTGGGCACTTACCGAGCTGGGGAGTTCATCTTTCAGTGTCTTATCCTTGGCCTTTTCATACTGTTCATGGCTGCAGAACAGATAGTGGTAAAGAACCGCCTGCCAATGCAGGAGACATAAGAGATGCGGCTTCAGTCCCTGGGTCAGGAAGATCCCCTGGAGGCAGACATGGCAAGTTTTTCTTAAGCACGATGGAGAAGGGAATCAACACTTTCTAGCTTTGCATTTTTCCAGGAGGATGGATGCCCAGTTATTTCAACTCTCTCCATGTTTACTGAGAAGTAACTCTGTGTATGGGTCTTGGGTGAGCGTCTGAAGACCTGAGGTCCTTTCTGCCTTCAAGGAGCTCACCCTCAGGAAGAGAGAGAGCATAGCAACAGCAGTTCCTTTACAGTCCACCTTTTATAACAAGAGTCCTGTACGAGGAGCAGGATGGGCAAAAGAACAAATATGAGCAAATATGCCTCCACTGAGCAGAACAATTTAACGGAAGACAAGGCACGAGGGTTTACTGTGAAGGATGAGCTGTGCTTCCAAACAGATGGGGGAGGGCATGCAGAGACCCCGTGCCAGGGCAGAGACGTGCAAAGGCTGCACGTAAGAGTTCAGTGTTCCTGGGGAATTCACACGGGCTGGTTGGGGGAACACAGAACAGCCACATAACTGACCGTCCAAATCAGGATCTGCTTGGAACTGAAGGGGCCAAGTCCAGGACTACCCAGGCAGCCCACGATTTAGGGTTACTGTGAACACTGGCTCAAAGTTAAGAACGATGGAAAGTAAAACTGGATAATTAAGCAGGAATCAGTGAAGGACCAACTATTAAGAAAACGCATCTGGGTGTAGGTATTTGATTGGCATATTTTGGCAGAATAATGCCACTTGTCCATAAGATGCCCACGTCCTACTCCCTGGAAACGGCGAACATGTTCAGTTATACATCAAAGAGAAATTAATGCTGTGGTGGAATCAAGGTTGCCAGCCACTGCCTTTAAGATACGGAGGTTATCCTGAATTATTGTCATCACAAAGGTCCTTAAAAATGGAAGCGAGAGGCAGAAGAGGAGGTCAGAGAGGACGCAGCTATGACAGGGAGGTCAGAGTGCAGTGTGCACCGAGACTTGGCCCTTCACTGCTGGCTTTGAAGATGGAGGGAGGGGGTCTCGAGCCTGTGGCTGCACGTGGCTTCTGGGAGCTGGAGAGGGGGGGAGGTGTCAGGTTCTCCCATAGAACTTCCATGAAGAGATCCAGCTTGGCCAGCACCTTGCTGTTCACCCAGAGAGACCCAAAGCAAACTTCTGACCCAGGGTCTATAAGACAGTAAGTCTGTGTTGTTTTAAGTGTGTGCTCATTTGTTACACCAGCCACAGGAAACTAGCAAAAGGGTCAACATGTGACCCTTAAGTCTCATTTTTGGAAAGCTAGGTGTATCATGAGACCACTCATGGATAAAAAGCAAAAGGAATCCTATTCAAGGACAAAGATGATAAATTCAAATGTAGCAGATTCAACTGCCTGTTTCTTCAGGAGCCATGGTCACCGAGAGTCCTGAGGTCAACAGCATAGAAAAAGACCAATGGGCTGGATGGATCTCAAGAGATTTTTATGGTCCACATGGTATTTAGCACACCGCAGGGCTGAGAAAAATGTCTCAAAACCAGACTCAGACTAAGAAGTGTTCATTAACATTTAAAGTCACTCACATCATAATATTTTTTCTGGCCTGACCACGTCCACAGATTGACCTTGATCTGTTGCTCATATTTTAAGATTTGAGTAACTGCCAAATTGATCAACTCTTGACATCTTGTGGTAACTGGAGTATACATTTGTTGGCTGTATATCCAAATAAAGTCATCTTCTCTGGGGAAAAGCTCTGTTTAAACCATGGATTTTTAAGTAGACTACTATTTCAAGCCTCAAAAGTATCACAGTGCCTGTTCCACAGTGATTGTAGAAACCCATTTCTTATGCCAGAAGTTTGTTTCAGAAATGCACAGCTGAGCCCTCACTTGGTATAGCTGAAACTTGAGAAGATGAAGCAGGCTTGTTCCCTGGGTCAAGGTTATTAGGCTGTAAACCCACTGTTTACAGCTTCAAGATTTGTCCTTGTGGAGTGAGTCTTGTATCAGTTAGCTCAGGGAAATTCTGCTGCAGTAATATGCATCCTCAAAGTATCAGTTGACTCAAGACAAGACATGTTTGTTTCTCACCCACACTGCCTGCTAGCTAGGGCTTTGCTGCTCTGTGTCGCCCTCATTTTGTGATTCTAGAAGAAGGAGGAGGGTCCACCCGGACTACCTGAGAACCCAGGACAGACAGAGAAGAACAACAGGACAGCCACACAGCAGCTCCTAAAGCTTCAGTTGGGAGGCGGCAGAGTGAATCCTCCCCACATTCCATCATCCAAGCAAGTCTGGGCCAGCTGGTGGCCGGAGGACAGGGCCGTGTCGTCATTTTGCTGGGGATGAGGGGAGATGGGAGCTCTGTTATCACCCCCTGAAGTGTGGCATGAGACCCACAAGAGATGGGCACTGAGAAGGGACTACCACGGTGTCTACATTCTGGGATGCTACTGCTCCCGAGAGCTGCTGTGACTGGACTGTGGGAAATAAACCAACCACTGTATTTTGCTCGAGGGTAAACTGGATTTCCCTTTGAACTGGATTTCCATCCTTGGCATTACAAATATCTGGGCTGATTTTTACTCAATCCCCCTGGAGATGAGGCTGACCAGGGAAGTTTCGTAAAGCTGAAATCTAGGATAAGCTTATGTGGATATGACCTTAATTTTTTTGCCATCTGTTTTCTCTCGAACAGTCAGATCACAATGTCTAATATGATGATTTAAAAGTACTTAGTCAGAAACATCTTTGCAGGCTTTTTAATTGACTTGAACACGAGCGAAAGCAAAGTGCACAAATCTTAAGCTTCCAGCTCCTGGTATCTTATAAAAGGAAATGTGTAATGTCGGGTTTTTAAAAATTGAACGTTACCAGCATCCCAGAAGGCTTCTTCATGCCCCTCTCCAGAGTCAACAACATTGACCTTGAAGTTAATGAGCACACAGCACTTGATGTTGGTAAGTCCCACCCATGCCACTGTGTAGAGCACTACCGCATGCCTTTGTTGCTGGGTACTTACAGTGTGAATAGACCACAGCCCGTCTGTGCACCCTCTCATTAGTGTGCGCGGCTGCCTCTGGTTCTAAGGCTCTCACAGCTACAGCTGTTGTGACCATTGCCCCCTCCCTTCCTCTGTTTCTATCTCTGTTGAATAAATGCGTGTTTGTGCTGGTCCAGTGTGCCTGGGAACCCGTGCTCGCTGATGACTCCACCTCTCTTTGGAGCTCTCTAACTTTGGGTTCACGTAGGCTGAGGTTGCATTAGGTGGACTCCTATATTACTGAAAGTGGCTGTATCTACCCCTTGAATTGACCTTCAGATCATTAAGAATCATCCCTTCTCCAGTATTGCCACTCACCACCTTTAGCCCACCATGTCTGACGTCAGCCCAGCCCCACCCAGCTTCTTGCAGTTGGTACCTGCACGACTTACTTTTTAAACACCGTTTCGCCTTCAATCCTCCCTTGTCCCTCTTTCGCATTCGATCTGTATGGTGGTTGCTGCTGTTTGCGGTTTTAAATCCCATCCGACCGTCTTTGTCTCTTAGTAAGAGCTTGCACTTAATTTTCGTTTCATATGTTGGATTGAACCGCGTGGCATTGCCACTATTTGATGAACTTAAGCAACAGAGAGGCGATTTCCCACAACCTAGTAGTCCCTGCACATTTGGTTTCAAACTATAATCCTGCCATTGGTTTCTATTTCTCTCACTGTTTTCCATTTTCCTTTGTTCCTTAAATTTTCTGCATCAATCCAGTATGTTTATTATTCCATTTTCTTCATCATGAGCTTGTTAACCATTTTCTTGTTATTTTAGTGATTAAATAGATTACACTGAGCACCTTTTATATATTACAGCCTTCCTTAGATTACTAGCTTTGCTACACCCTGGATAATACAGAGTCTTATGACACTTAGATTTCACTCTCCAGCCCGCCTCCTTTGGGGCATAGCATGGGCTATTATTCCTAATTCTTAGTCCCTCCCTGTAAGAGGATTACACATCACACCACTCACCACATGACACTGTACTTCCTCCCCTCGAGGGTGGGCTACACCGCCTCCTGCTACAACGCTCAGCCGGGCGCTGTGCTCCACGGGGGGCCACGGCCACCGCAACGCCTGGTGAGGCGGCACGCGTCGCCTAGCGTCCCCTCGTGCCTCATCCTTGCCACGTGTGGGACACGCGCCAACGCCCTAGGAGTTCAAGGAGAACCAGCCGCAGGTGGGGACAGTGGGCCTGCCCTCCAGCCTGGGGCCAGACCCCGAGAGCCCGGTTGCACCCAGCCTGCTGGTGAGCATCCAGTGGCTCGCCTTCTGATGCCCCACGCTCCTCTCTAGCATTTACACTTGGGTGTCTGGCTCCATCTCCAGGAGGAGACCCCCGGTCTGTCTCCCCCTCTCCATTCGGCCCTGTGACATAGCTGTCGTGGGCATATTAAGGTCCCCACTGGACAATTCCAGCATCCAGACCGTCTCTGCACTTCTAATGCATCTTTCTTCTCAAGACATCAGTCCCACTTTCTTTCTGTTTCTTCGCGTATCATGTGCTTTTGTATTTTATCCTGGACATTGTTAAAAAAAAAAATGATAGAGACCAAAAGCAAATAAAAGTTTAATATTTCCCTCCAGAAGAAAGCTTGACCTTCTCCTGCCAGACCATTATTGTGCAGGGTTGATATGGGTGAATCCATCTGCTCACTGGCTGAGTTGGGTCTGGTCTGTGCTGGAGCCATAAGAAGAGTTTGTTCACAACTGGACCGGAATATTTTGAGGGGGACATCAGCACCTTTCTGTTTGCACAACTTGTGACCTCAACACAGATGATATTCCAGAGATTTCTTTGTGCTTTAGAGACCAGTCAGCAGCTTTCTAAAGCAGGGGCCTCTGCTTTTCGACCAACTTGCCAGCTTTGGAGAGGCGTCTTCCCCCAACTCGTGTCCCCAGCTTTGCACCCCTCACATTCCCCTCCCACCTTCTGTCTCACCCCCGCTTTCAGCCTGCTCCTCTGGTCATTCAGGGAGGCCTGGGGTGCCTTGGAGACATTTCTCGTGGTCCCTGCCCTGCTCCCAGATGGTGATGGCCACTGCCCTGCACTCAGCAGAAATCTGCAGACCTGTGAGCTCCACATCCTAGAAACTGGCCAGCTTACACCCTGCAACACACCAGCTCCCACTGGCTGCCTCAGCTGAGGCAGCTCAGCTCTTATCTGAGAAATAGCATCATCTCAACATGCGCGCCTGTCCCATCAGCCCAGAAGGGCCAGGCCTGCTACGCCCAACCTCCTGAGGGTGAAGGTGAGCCCAGAGGGCGCCATCTGCCTTCCTTCCCTCTGCTCCATTCCCATGGAGAGGGGGCTGGCATAGCAGACACTGGCAACCTCTCAGGCTGCCCCTGAGCCCAGGTGAATGGGGGAATGGTGCAGGTATCTCTGCTGCAGCCTCAGAGCCCAGCCTGCTTCTCCAGTCCATCCTGATCACCCTCCAACATGGTCGTGATGTTCAGGTGGCCGCCACGATCCCCAGTTCCATCCCTGGTTTGCGTCTCAGCCAGGTAGAGCCGGGGCCACCAGGGCAGGCTGAGCATCTAATGCAGGACCCAGGGTCTGTGTCCCCAGTGAGGAGACGGGCGTGTGAAGCAGCAAGTACAGGGCGAGTCCCGGTGACGGGACGGTCCTTGGGGTGTGGGGGCCACCATGATCTCCCCCAACCCCACTTGCCTGCTGACTGGAGACACCCCAGGCCCTGCGCTGAGGCTGGGACAACCGTGGAGCCTCGTGCCTTTGCGCACCCTCTGGAATCTTCAGCAGCAGCCACTGCCAGTCGCTGTGGGCACAGGGCAAGGCTCTCCCTGCAGTGGGGATGGGGCCAAGCCCCAGCGAGGAGAGGGGAGTGAGGCTGGAAAGAGGTGAGGGGCTTGCACAAGTGGAGAGGACAGAGCCCCGCCAGTCCCCACTTTCTGGGCAAGTCCCCAGGGCTGACTTGTGCCCCTGGCCCCCCACCTGCCTGGGAAGGGGCCAGGGCCTGGGGGTGTCTTGTGTCAAACCCATCTTGTTGCCTTTCCTTGGGAATAACACAAAGCCCAGTCCAGGCAGAGAGGACGGGGATGGGGCTGCCAGGGAACATCCCTGAGGTCCGTGTTCATCTCACTCGGTTCGGCCCAGTGGACAGAGGTGCCAGCCTCTTGCATGCAGTGGTACCTGGGCCGAGAGGAAGGTCTCAGCAGGGTCTCCCATCCTGGCTCCTCCTGTCCTACACATGCGGCTGGGAACAGTCACTCTGCCTTCCGGGCTCTCAGTGGCTTCCGCTGCCCCAGGATTTGCGATTCCTGTCGGGCAAGCGATGGGAGCAGAGACCGCACTACGGGGGACCTGGCCCTGCTCTGCTTCTCCCACACCAGCACCCAAGCGGATCGTGGAAGACACGCTACAGGTCACTTTGTTTGCAATACTTACATTTGCTTCTTTTTTCCCCATACATTTGCCTTTAATGGCAGAGGGAAAAAGAGAGAAATTCTTGTTGCCAATGTTTCCAAAGACAGAGGTCAGAGATGCCCCCGGCCCGGGCTTCCCCTGCCTTCCTCAAGAGCGACTCTTGTATCAGGGCAGGCGGCAGCCCAAAGGATGCTTCCAGTCTCAGAATCCAGGTGAGAAGCCCTGGGTCTGGCGCCTCCTTCCCTGTTCCTCCTCGAGCCCCTCTCCCTGCCAGGTCAGGGGCCGAGGTGCGTCCATCCTCCGGTTTTCCTGCCTCCGCCTTGCCTGGGGACTCTTCCCGGCTGGTGAGCCACCAGGAGGACACGGTCCCCTGCAGAGAGCTGGTGGTCGCCCAGCTGTCCCGTGCAGATCCCCCGGCCCGCAGCCTCACACGGTCCCCATGGAACACCGCACAGACTAGAGACCACCTCCCGTGACCCCATGGTTGGCCGACAGAGAAACTGGGGATCTAAGGAGCGGGCAGCGGGGAGTCAAGATGATGGAGTCTTTTGTCTTCTGAGCCAGGGCTTTCTTGTTGTTGTTCTGCCTTTTCTTTCTTTTTTTTTTTCACTACTCCCCAGTGCCTCAAAAAACATGCAGTTATATAGTTATGCTTTCAGTCTATCTGCTACCCCTGAGACCTAGGTAACCTGGAAAGGAGCCCCCAGTCCAGCCGGAAAGTCATCTCCTTTTACATTTACTCAGAAGAGAGGGAGAGAGAGACAGATACAGAGACAGAGATGGAGACAGGCATCTGAAGAATGCGTGAAGTCAGACAGAGAAAGATAAATATCATATAATATCGCTCTTAGGTGAAACCTCGAGAAAGATACAGGCGAACTTGTTTCCAAAACCGAAAGAGACTCACAGACAGAGAAAACAAACGTTTGCTCAAAAGGGGGGGAGGGGAGGGGGATAAATCAAGAGATTGGGATTAACAGATACATACGCTCCTATGTATAAAAGAGGTAAACAAGGATCTACTGTGTAGCACAGAGGACTGAGCTCAGTATTTTGTAATAACCTACAGGGGAGGGAAGCATATATAGCATATATAGATAGATAATTTGAATTACTTTTCTGTACACCTGAAAGGAACACAGAGGTGTAAATTGACTGTGCTTCAATAAAAAAATAAATTAAGAAAAGAATAGCCTCCATTTTGTGCCCAGCACCAGGACCCACATCAGGAAGCCTCGGCAAGCTTGGCAGGCTGTGACTCTGGCTCTGAAACCAGCATGGGGCACATTAAGCCCTCATCGTAACTGCTTTTGTCTCCCCGATGATGTTTTGTCTTATATGACAATTTCTGCAGAAATAATTGATTTTATGGCTTGATTTCGTTCCTTGCCTATCATGCTGAAGACATAAACACATAATGAGATTGTTGTCTAACATTCAGAGAGATGAAACGCCCGCGGAGGGGTCTGGGATTAATCAGCCCGGTTTCCTTCATTAGATTATCTGGATCGAGGCGGGGTTTCCTCGGGACTCAGCTTGCAGCCTGTCCCTGCACACATGGCCCAGGAGCGCACGGCCGTTCCCAGGCGGCCTGACCGTAAAGGGCTCCAGGTGGCGGCTTATTATCAGGGGGATATCACAGCCAGGGAGCCCTGACTGCCCAGATCCTGCTTTTCCTGGTCTCTCCTCCCAGTAAGCATCCAGACGTGTATCAGGAGAGCCTCAGGCCTGAGTCAAAGCACCCCTTTTCATCACTCCAGCAATCCTGGGCTAAGTGAAGCGGAGATGTGGGTTCACAAGCCAGGCACGAAGTCTCCTTCCTTCTAAAAGGAAAATGGACCAGGGACGGGGTCGGGGCAGCACGGCTGCCCTGCTGACACGTCTACCTGCCCAGTGGTCAGTGTCCCGGGCGGCCACACGAAGGCCCGCAGCCTGGGCAGCTTGCACAAGGACGTTTACTCTCTCAGCGTGTGGAGGCTGCGAGTCCGAGATCTAAGTGCTTGCAGGTTCCTGTGAGGCTGACTCTTTTTGTTGTATAGATAGCCGTCTTCTCCCCGCGTCCTCACGAGACCGTCCTTCTGTGTGTCTGGGTCCTGACCTCTTCTTATAAGGGTCGCAGTCATGCTGGATCAGGGCCCACCCTAGTGACCTCCATAAAGACCCTCATTAATCACTTCCATAAAGACCCATCTGCAAATACAGTCACATTCTGAGGTCCCAAGCTGAGGCTCCTGGATGTGAATTTCAGGAGGCTTCCCAGGGGGCACTTGTGGTAAAGAACCTACTTGTCAATGCATTGGACATAAGATTTGTGGCATCCATCCCTGGAGGATGGATGGAAGGCATGGAGGAAGGCATGGCAACCCACTCCAGTATTCTTGCCTGGAGAATCCCATGGACAGAGGAGCCTGGCGGGCTACAGTCCCAGGATCGCATAGAGTCGGACATGACTGAAGTGACTTAATATGCAACTTAATTCAGCCCCTAATGTCAGCTTACACTTAAGAGGAAAAGCTCTGCACGAGTGTGTGACCAGCACCACTTTGGTCCCTCCCACCAGAAATGAGGCCGGTCTTGAACCCTCCTCCCTCGGGATGATTTCCTGCATAACACTTACTGAGCACAGAATGGGGCAGGATGGCCAGAGTGGGCAAGCCTGGCGTGGTCCTGCTCTCTGGAGATGGGGAGGGGATGCACAGTCCCCAGGTGACACACACACACTGTTCTAAATCAAGGCCGAGCAGGACTCACATCTAGGAGTGAGTAAGAGACGTGACGGAGCCTCTGGGAGGAGGTGCAGAAGTTAGGAGAGGTGGGAGGGCTGCAGGAGGGCCTCTGCTCAGATTGAATTGCTGCGGACACGTCCCGGTGGAATGGAGGGGAAGATGCTCAAGAGGGAAGGAGCAGGGTTTGCAGAGAGGCAGTCCGCCAAAGGCGGCTGTGACTGCAGATTCAGGTGAGTTTCAATGTGGCTGACGCCTTTAGGGGAGGGCAGACGCACACCAGGATGAATGACAAAGAAAGGGGCGGGCCCCACAACGGCTTTAGGAGGCGCTGACGTCGGCCTTGACAAAACCCGGAAATGCCTCGCACCCTGCAGACATCACACTTAACCCTCCCAAGAAAACTCCCAAAGGAACTCTCACATGGCAGCTCCACGGACACTGAAGCCGAGTCCAGAAGCGCCTAAGACGGCACATCCGGGAAGGGTGGGATCCGAACCCTGGGGCCCCCATAATCTGGCAACACCTGTCACCTTGACGACACACAGCGCTGACTGTGCAGAGGCAGGTGGCCGGGGCAGGGGGCCAGGATGAGAGCACTGCTGGGCTGTGCAGAGAGGGTGCCCCGTCCCCTCAGAAGCTCCCGCCCCGCCGCCAGGTCTCCCCCATCCCCCTTGAAAACCCGCTTCAAATCTCCAGCTCTCTCGGCCTCTAGGGGAGGCGGCCTCCTGCCCACTGACAGCAGAGGAAACTCAACAGAGAGCAGCTGAGGGGCGCTTCTGCTTCCACCACGGTTTAGCTGCTGATCAAGGGAAGAAGCATCATCTTCAGGAGCCACACACCAGGGACATGCTGCCCAAATTATAGGAAACCATTACTCCCTCCCGTCCCATCTCCAGGACCCTGGCAATAGATCCTCGTGGGCTCTGCCCCGCCTCTCCTGCCGTCTCTAACAGACACTGATTAAAACCCACTGATGTCTCTAGATGACAGGTCAGGCCCCGGCCCACCCCTTCTGGGAGCCCGCCGTGGATTTCAGCACACCGGCAGGACACTGACCCCTCCTCCCGCCCGCGGTTCTGATGCCCTCCGTCCCCTCTCTCCACCTGCCTCATTGCCTCTCCTCTCCTTAACTTTTCTTGCCGAACTGACCTACTTCCTGATCATTCGCTGATTCACAAATATTTCCTGAGCAACTACTATGAGCTCCAGTCTAAGACAAAGTCGCCCCCACAGAGCTTAAAAGGCCAGCTCCTGAATTACACGGCTCCCAAGCCCTGAGGGTCCCCGGGGGCCCAGGCTCCCTGGACCTTCTGTCCCTCGGGGCTCCCCGCCCTCCCCCAGGGTTATTTCTTGAGGATGAGAAAGTTTCCCCATGTAGAATATTTTCTCTGAACCAAAACCATTCCAGGGCCTTGTCTGCATTTATTAAATCTTCAGTGCTATGAGGCATCATTTTTAAAAATGTGGTATATTTGCTTTATACTATTGTCTTGGTTTCTGCTGTACAATGAAGTCAACCAGCTGTATGTATGCATATATCCCCTCCCTCCTGTGCTTCCCCCCCCCCGACCTCCACCCCACCGCTCCAGTCGTCACAGAGCACCCAGCTAAGCTTCCTGTGCTGTCCAGCAGCTTCCCACTGACTAAGCAGGGAGAAAAGAAAATCCTCAGAATGGGAGAAAAGATATGCAAATGAAGCAACTGACAAGGGATTAATCTCCAAAACATCTAAACAGCTCATGAAGCTCAATAAAAAAAAAAAATCAGAAAATGGACATGCTAAGCTGCTTCACTCATATGTGACTCTTTGCAACATCATGGACTGTAGCTGCCAGACTCCTCTGTCCAAGGGATCCTCCAGGCAAGAATACTGGAGTGGATAGTCATGCCCTCCTCCAGGGGATCTTCCCAACCCAGGGATCGAACCCACATATCCTGCAGCTCCTGCATTGCAGGTGGATTCTTTACCGCTGAGCTAATGGGGAAGTCTCCAAAGACGGGCGCAAAACCTAAATTTTCCAAAGAAGACATACAGATGGCTAGGAGTCATATGAGAAGATGCTCAACATCATCATCAACAAACTGTCACAGACCCAGAGGGATAAATAACACACTTACACTTATACTTGGGATGTAACTGACGGGGACCCCCAGGCCCACAGACAGGTGGTGCCCTTACCGTGGACCGCATTCCCTCCCACATTAATGTAACACCTGTAAGAGTCCATCATGGGAGGCTAGTGATGAAGTTTACAGCATCTCCGGGATGACCAGTGAGAAACAGTCACCCCTGGATCACCGTAAGTTCTTGCTGTGAGCCGAGGGGCCAAGCACCTGCATAGACCGCAGTTGAGCTGAGCTGCCGACAGAACCAGCCCCAAAGTGGGTGATGGGCAGAAGGTAGCGGGCATGGAGTGCAGTGATGGCCACAGAGCCCAGAGGAAGGAGGACTGCTCAGGGCTGGAGAACCCAGGAAAGACTTCAAGGAAAAGGTCCTTGTCCACCAGGGGCGGAAAGACAGCCAGGCTGGTAGCTGGTGGATGCATCTGAGCACCGTCACTGGGAGTGGAGGGCACGTCGGTTTAAGTGGAACACCGGGCAGACGAGGTCCCTGGAGACAGGAAGGTGCGATACAGCCCAGGGTCATGAGAGGACCTGTGAACCAGGTGGCTCCTCATCCACAAGGACTTTGCCCCTGGAGTTGATGGGACGGGGGTGACCGAAACAGGAGACCCTCCTTCCAGGGTGAGAGGGGAGAGGCTGGGTGCCAACCTCTAGGAAAGCTGGTGGGTGGATACTTTAGGGCAGGGGTCCCCAGCTTCCAGGATCTAACGCCTGATGACCCGAGGTGGAGCTAGGGTAATCATAATAGAAATAAAGTGCGCAATAAGTGTAATGTGTTTGAATCATCCCAAAACCATCCCTCAGCCCCGTCCATGGAAACACTGTCCTGCACAAAACCAGGCCCTGGTGCCAAAAAGATGGAAGGCCGCTGCTCGGAGGAAAAGCCAAGACCCGGGCCCACACTGGGCTGAGCGCCAAGATCAGCCGGGGAGTTCACAGCAAATAAAAGGCCATTCCATTCACCAAGCTCAAAATATCTGTATTCCCTGTCCTATGAGGTGGGCTGTTTTCCCTGTACTATGAGACGGGCCCAAGGAAGCTGGTTTGGAGGCCATGTAGGTTTCTGGTGATTCATCAGCCTTGGGAATTCCTGGCCGTGCCGGGGGGGCTCCCTGGGGAGGCGTCTGCTCCTCAGAGGCAGGGTATGTGAGGAACGCTGTCCTTGTACCGTTTGGCTTCTGCGAGCCCTGCAGGACCTGCAGGGATGGGGACAAGCTAATACTTCTAACAACTTGGCTTTAATTAGCTTCACACACTCAGGTCGTCTCGGCCCGTCCCACCAGGTGGCTCTAGGGGCGTGCGGCGGAGGCACAAGTGACGTGTCTGGAATCGACGTGCCTGTCGCTGTGCCTGGAACTTCTGTGGATTAACTCCATTGATCCTAATTTAATTAGGACCAAAGGGACATCAGTGAGTGGCAAGCCTTCAGGTACTCAGGTCACGTGTGAGTCACATTTATCATTGTACTCAGAGGCGATGCCCCCACTCACCCTAGTGTTCTGGGAGCCCACGTGGTCCAGCAGCTGGCTGCTCCCACTGCAGGCACTGCGGACAGCGCTGGTCAGATGGACTCGCTGGGGACCATCCAGCCGTGGCCGCCTTCTCACCATGAAAGCTACCACGTAGAAACCCCAGCACGGACATCTATATGAGTCTTCTAGAATCAGCCACGTTCCCACTGCTGCCATTAAATGCACACACACAGGCACACTCCTCCACACACATGCACACGCACACATGTCCACATACATGCACATGTCCACCCCTACACACACACTCATCCCTGAGGACACACCCAGCTTTCCCCACATCCTTCTGGGCACATCTTTCTTATGAAAATCAATGAGCTGTGGAAGTCGGAACCCACCAGGCCCTCGTTGTGTAAAGAGAGCTCCAAACAGCTAAATAAAAAGAAGCACCAGGACTTCCCCGGTGTCCAGTGGCTAAGACTCCATCTTCCCAATGCAGGGGCCCAAGCTCCATCCCTGGTCGGAAAACTAGATCCCACATGCCACAGCTAAGAGTTTGCTGCAACTAAAAGTCCTGCAAACCGCAACTAGGACCCAGCACAGCCAAATCTATAAATAAAATAAGTACATATTTTAAAAAAGAGGGGCCAAAGGCCATATTTGTGAATTCATGCATATTTGTGACTATTTTCTGCTCTTTTATACAGACGTTTGGCATCAAAAAGACAGTTTTGAGAGACATGCTTCCAAGCTCTTGTAGGAAGTGGGGACAGGGGACAGAGCTTCCTCCAGCATCCTTCGGTGGAGCCACACAGGTGACAGCCGTGAGACGCAGGGCCCGTGCTGGGCGGTGGCCATGCGGGTGAGGATGGCAGGGTGTTGAGCGGTGGGTGCCACTTGCCCATTTAGCTCCTATGTTAGTGTCAGTTGCTCAGTCCTGTCCAACTCTTTGCAACCCCCATGGACTGTAGCCCACCAGGCTCCGCTCCTCTGTCCATGGGATTCTCCAGGCAAGAATGCTGGAGTGGGAAGCCACTCTCTCCTCCAGGGGATCTTCCTGACCCATGGATAGAACCCAGGTTTCCTGCACTGTAGGAAGATTCATTACCATCTGAGCCACCACTGCCAGCCGTACTCATGTGGAAGCCATCAGTGTGCCAGCTTTAGACACGGGGGACCGAGAAGGAGAAAGCTTTTTTACAAAACTCTTTTTTATATTAAAGTACAGTTGACTTTCAATGCTGTGTTACTTCCAGGTGTACGGGAAAGTGATTCCGTTATACATACACACATATCCATTCTTCTTTAGATTCTTTTCCCACTCGAGTTCTCACAGAGTTTTGAGTAGAGCTCGCAGTGCTGTGCAGTAGGTCCTTGTCAAATCTGTCTCCTGCAGGGCACGTGAGCCGTGCAACCCTGAGGAGCAGGAGGGGTCCCACTCAGTCCATAAGTGAACTGCAGAGTGAGCCAACCTGTGCCCTTCAATCCACAGCCACCTGGCTGTCACTGAGTGCCCAGCCTGGGCAGGCTGAGGGTGGGCACAGAGAACACATCCAAGTCCTGGATCCCTGGAAAGGAGCTGGCTGTGGGCACAGCCACAGACCTGCAGTGGACGAAGCGGAGTGAGGGTCTGAAAGGGGAGGCTTGCCCATTACGCAGCAAAACCATACCCATCCTGCCTGATGCGGGCCCCAGGGGGAAGGGTCCTGAGTGCTACACGAACCCCAGGGGACCATGCCTAAACCCAGGGGCCTGTCTGGGGAGCTGGGAAGCAGGGTGGATCCCAGAAGGGGAGCCGGGGTGCATATCACGGGGCCCAGGCTCTAAGAGCAGACCTCCACAACTGCAGGCTTGCACCCTAAATGCCAGCTGGCTCCCTGCTCCTGACAGCCTCTTGGCCAAGTCAGGGTCCCACATCCCCTCCAGGGCAGACTTCCCGGGGCCACAGATGCCAAGCATGAGGCCAGCCCTGAGCAAGGCTGGTGGCCAGGGGGCTGTTCTGGGGAAACCCTGCTGTTGGTCGGCACTCGGCACCTGAGGGCTAAGGGGGAGAGTGAGGGGCTGGGGCAGCTGTCCCCCACAGAAGCCTGGAACCGGGTCCACCTGCTCCTCCACCCAGCATTTACCCTAGTGGGGCTCAGGCTCTGGGCAGTGGGTGGCACCTTCACAGGGGTGTGGCTGGACCACCCATTCGGACAGTCCCTGACCACTCATCAAGCACTTCTGAAACCAAAGGTGAATCCAGCTTCACCCCCACCCGGCAGGCGACTGTTTCTGGTGAGAAGCAATTGGAGATGGACCTGCCCACTGCAACGTGGCCCACCCATGCCCTCCCGTGTGTCCCCTCAACAGTGTGCCCTGCACATCCCCCCAGGGGACAGCAAATCTCCAAGCTCAGGAGACACAGCTCTCAGAGGCTGCGCTCTCACCTCCAGACCCTCCCAGGCACCGCCACCAGGCTGGAGCTCCACCCCCAGGCAGAGCCCTCCCACACGCACGCCTTGTGATGCGAGCCCGTGAGTCCATGTGTGTGGTTCCTGTTCTCAACTTTGGGTCCTTACAGCCAGGAACCAAGTTTGTGGGTTCCTAGGGCCCTCGTAGCCACAGACACAGGCTCCCAGGCTCAGAACACACGGCCCGGTCAGTCAGATGGTTATCTGAGCAGATGGATGGGAGAACAGACGAATGAACACTAATCACCTTTCCCATCCACTTGCCCAGGCTAATGAACCGAAAATGTCGATGGAGGAATGGACCTCGGATCTCCAAAGCTGCCACGAAAGAGCCGGATTGCAGATAGATGAGAGTCAACCTGGGGGAAAAAAAAAAATCACAGCCAAATCCTTCAGGGAGTTTATTTTAAAAGACAGACAAAAGACACATTTAATTTAATGTTATGCTAAAGCAGCGACAAGGTTCAAAGGCCTTGCATAGTCAGAGAGCAATTGCTTCTAGGCTGTTTGGAATAATAAACCTCAGGAAGAACTAGGCTGCTTCTCTGTGTCTTCCGTGCAAGAATCCTGCTGCTCCCTTCCTGCAGGCCCCTCACGCCTGGACTCCAGGATATTCATTCCCTCAAGGCCAGGGTACCCACCTGGGAGCCTTCACATGCCAACCCCTAAGCCCTGCAGGCATCAAATGCTCCCCACTCTCCAGGCCCCTCCTCCTCCTCCTCCCCTTCATCCTCTCTCTTCCCCCTCCTCCTCCTTCTCTGCCTCCTCTCCCCGCTCCTCCCTTCTTCGTCACACCAACCTCTGTCCCTCTGCTCACCCGTCCTCTACAGCCAGAGGACAAATTGGACAGTGCATCGAAAGCTTCAGGAAGAGGTGCGGCCCAGGGTGGGCGCCGAGGAAATGGCAGCAGTAGGGCAAAGGCGCCAGAGGTGGCTGAGGGTCTGGCCGGGAGGGAGCCAGCTGTCGAAGCCCCTGTTCTCACTGAGCTGAAATTGTAGAGGTTTGATCACGTGTTTGCAACAGGGTCTCGGTGTTCCTAGGCAGGCGTGAGAGAGCACTTCCCCCAGACTGGGGCATCCTTCTAGGGGTCCTCAAGCCGATTTCTAAGCCCTTCGGGGCTACTCCAGAGGCGGAGAGTCAGATCAGGTCTGATTGTTGGCACGAGTAGGCGGCTTAGGTAGATGGTGATTAAACGTTTCACTGGGTGAATTAGTCCACGGACAGGCTCTGGCCGTGACGCCCAGGCACCCGATGCCAGCAGGCGATCGACTTTTTCTCCAGTGACTGCCCTGCACTGCATTCCTACCAGGAAAACTGAACTCCAGCAGCTCTTTGTTTCAGTCAGGGTTTAATTGGTTGGTAACCTATTAGTCAAAAATGGTAGAACCAATATTCTGTGATTTGGAAGAAAAGTTCTGACCTGGAGAGAAAAACACCTTAGCACTACCGAACCATGGCCAGCCAGGGTCCTGTGGCTCAGAGGATGCTGACAATTGGGTACAAATTTCAGCCTCTCTGGTGCGAATATCACCTGGAGGAGAGGATTATTTCATGTGTTCCTGTGCATTTCACGTGTATTCTCCAGGACTGTAAAACATGGTTCTGAAGCTGCGGTGTTCCTATGTGACGAACAGTATAAAATTTACTGGAACCACCACGTCCTGTTCAAACGCCTCATCAGCATCAACAGCTTGGCTCCACCGTGTCTGAGGTGGGAGGGCCCATGGGAAGGGAGTGTCGGCCGTAAGGCTTGTAGATAATAGAAATTGACACTTGGGGTGGTCTGGGTGGGCAGAGGAGATCTCTCTAGGCAAATCAGCGTGATTGTCTTTTAATTAACCTTGAAATAGAAATATTCTCAAGCTTGGAAGTCTTTTCCGGTGAACTGCGACGGAGTGGAAGCACCCTCTTACCATAATAACATTTCAAACTTGATAATGTATTTAACATTTGTCTAACGCAAGTGCCTGTAAGGGCTAGGATATGCTGGTTGTGTTAATAAGATGGAAAGACAGTCCTGAACCAGTAACAGGGATGAGATGAGGACGTCTCGCTCAGACAAGCTTCGGCCTCTGCCCTCGGGGACTTGAAGTGGGTCTTGCACCAGCGGAGTCTCTACGTGGCCTCCTTCTCACTTTGAGAGGCCACCATGCAACGCGGTGAGAGTGTGGGACGCTCCTGAGCCAGGCTGTGCTCCTACACAGGTATCGACGAGCCGGGCGGCCCGCCCTAGGGATCGTGCCGGCGTCAGGGGGAGAGCTGGGTCCTCCGGGGCAAAGAGAACAGCCGGCCTCTCCAGGTGGGAGGGCTCCGACTCCCGCCTTCACCTCCATCCTGGGAGAGCGTGCTGACGAAGCTCACACCTCAGGGACTCAGCGCGAAAACCAACCACAGGGCATCCCCGGCTGGGTCTCCGGAGGTGCTCTGCTCCCCGCAGTCGTCAGGGGCTCGGCCTCTCATCTCTGATGGCCCCAGTCTCTCCTCCTTCTCCCAGGAAGCCGCTTTACCCTCTGTGGCCAGCCAGCAAATGGAGAAAGGAGTGTGGGGAGGACGAAAGGGCTGGAAGCCCCTGCCTGGGAAACCCTCTCTGCTCAAACCTCTTGGCTGGGAGTCAGATACCCAGCCCTGCCTACGGGGGAAATGTGCGTCCAGCAGGAAGGTGGAGGGTGGTCCATGGACCGGACCGTCCTCTCTGCCCATCGGCACCTGTGTCTGCCTCCACGGATGCGGCCCCGCAGGGGCAGGGGCAGGGTCCAGTCTGTCTCTGCCCCGAGGCCCAGCCCCTGGAGTGGTCAGTCCAGCCAAGACGTGAGAGTCTTATGTGGCTGACTTAGTAAAACAGGCGACTGATGGCATGTGCGAGGCAGGGAAGGAAGTGATGGAGCATACGCGGTGCTCTTGTCGGCTCTCTGCAGCATGACGGGAGACAGCAGAGCCCGGAAGGAGCTGGCCAAGGTCACTGGAGCTGACCTTGGAGCTGGGAATGGAACCAGAGCCTTTGCCTTTTCCACCAGCCTTCCCGCGGCTAGGCTGGGCGCCAGGGGCAAGGGCAGCTGCCCCAGGGAGGACACAGGAGGAGGCAGCATCTTGGACGCCCTCAGGGACGCAGTGATAAATGGCTTTTCCTTCCTCCCTTCTGAACCCAGAGAGACCCCTGCCCCGGCCCGCCCTCCCACACCTGGTGAAATGCCAGGGCACATCAGCCCGGGCCCCCCCTAGACTCCAGGCTTCTCTTGGGGAACTTCAGTCTGTTCTCTGCGCTAATTACAGCCTGTCATCCGGAACAAATACCTCCTATGACAAGCCAGATAATTAATATGCTGAGAGAAAACTTTCTTTTTTTCTTAATTAAAGCACACAATTCCCTTTAAAAGCCAGAAAATATATCTATTGTCTCAAGTCAGTGCACATACACATCAAAGTCTGTGCAACACTCCTCTGTTTTCTTATTTGGTGCTTTCAACTTTTTTTTTTTTTTAACATATATAAATAGTTAGCAGTTAACATTTTTTGGAATAAAAATCAGCCAGAAAGTACCAGATAAGCAATAATAATAATAATGACAGCTATTGTTACCACGGCTGCTGTCGCATTGAGGGAGTATCTGATACATACAAGGCAGTTCGTAAGTGTTATCTGTAAGGACCAGTCCTTCTTTCTGGATTTGATATTATTCTGATTTTACACATAAGAAAGTAGGTGATCAGGGCATTTTAAGACCGTCACACTGTTACGGGCTTGGAAACAGCAGTTGCTGTCCTTGCTGTTCAGTCACTAAGTTGGGTCCGACTCTTTGCAATCCCATGGACTGCAGCACATTAGGCTTCCCTGTCCATCACCATCTCCCAGAGTTTGCTCAGACTCATGCCCATCGAGTCAGTGATGCCCTCATGAGGATGGAAACAGCAGAGCAGGACTCAAAGCACAGATGCTCGTAGCCCGAAGCCTGGTTCTTCCTTCCAGGCCAAGCCGCCCCTCTGGGGTCAGCACTGAAGCTGCTTTGCAGCCCTAGTGCCTTGGGGGCACTGCTCTGTGCCAGGCGCGGCTCCGCCGGCTTCCAGGCCCTTGAGAAGACAGGTCCGCCCTCTCGGGAGGTTTGTAGGAGGCACGCGTGAGGCAGGGACAAGAAGGGGCAGGAGGACCAGAACTCTCCCTCTAACCCTGGGAGCTCCAGGTCATACCCCAGGGTGGGGAGGGGTCTTTGCCTTCGCCCCCACGTCCCGCACAGAGGAAGCCGGGAGAGGGGAGCTGGCAAGCGCCCACACCAGCAAATCACAAGCAGATGACCACACCTGTCACTTCGGGAGCGAGTGCTCAGCCCTGATCCGTCCCCTAAGGAGACGGAGTTCCAGCACTGGCGCCCCTGCCCAAGGTCACCCACAGAAGACGGGGATAAAGTGCTCATCTCTTCGTGTCAAGTGTTTTATCTCTTCCGCGTAGAGACAGCTAACCCAGGCTTTGTACATCCTGATTTATGCTCCTTCCCCTTCTTCAAAAGCATTCAACTGTATGGCTTTAGCCATCAAAGGAGAGGGAAAGAACCATGATTTCTTGTAAAAGCCTCGCCCAAGCTCACAATTCTCCTTATCCTCTTAAGAAACGGTGAGCGCAAAGTGCCAGCCCCCCACAAGCCACAGCCAGGATCTGGCAGCACCCACCAGCCCAGTGGGGGTCACGTGGGGATGCCGTTCTGTCTAGGGGCCGGAGGCCTCCAGCGAGTTGAAAAACTGTGATCATTGGTCTAACGTCTTTGGGCTGGATTGGATTTCCATGGAAAGGACCAAGCTCATCCGGGAGCCGCACACCTGGAAGGGCAGATGCAGAGGGCTCCCTGCTTCTGCGTCCCTACGAGGGAGCCACCCAGCCTGGCTTCAAGTCAAGGGGGCAGGAAGGGCGGCTGCCTATGTGGTCTGCGGAGGTGGGGACTCAGGGAGCTGGCAGAGGGTGAAAGTCCATGCCCTCGCCTCACCCCCTCCCGCTGGAAGGTCCAAGGTTGCCGAGGGACTGCTGGGCTCAGCCCTAGCTCAGCCTGCCCTGGGGCCTGGCGTGGCCCGTCAAAAGACTCCATGCAGCAGAGAAACAGCAGGGCCTGGGCAGGAAGGATGAAGTCCCGGTTTTAGATGAGGGGTCAATCGTATTTGCTCCTGTTTGAAGCTGAGGTCAGCCAGGGAGGGACGATGGGAGGGACAATGGGAGGCAAGGTGCCAGGCGAGGGGTCCACAGCCCTCTCCATGACAGGGTGCAGCCTTCTTGGGTACAGGCACTCTGGCAAGGTCATGAGTGCAGCCCAGGAGCCAGAGACCGAGGAAGAAGCTCAGAGTGGGCCCCCCGCCACCAGAAAGAGGGGCCCATGTCAGACGGGCAAGAAGGAGACGGGAGAGGACGCTGGAGAGCCTGGAATGGCGGGCCTGGGGCTCAGGGCGACCCTGGCTGTGCTGGGTGGCCCCTGGACACCCCACCTCGGCCGGCAGTCAGCGCTGCTCCACGCGGGACAGGACTGCGTCCAGGTGGGGACACCTGAGCAGCGGGCCTGCAGGGCAGGTGTGTGGGCGTGTGGGGTGGACACGTACACGCCTAAAGGCTGGACCTTGAAGAAGACCTGCTCTTTGCTGAGCCTTCAGTTTAGCTTCAGTGCCCCCCATCCACCTGGCGCTGCTCCCCAGCTCTAAATTCCGAGGTACAAGGACTCTGCCCTGACTTGTGTGTGCACTTACCAAGGGAAGGGGAAACCCATCCAGGTGACGCATTCTATCCAGCCCCCCAGACACACCCACGGGACCCGGAATAGCCTCCAGGCTTCAGCACAGCCCATCCGGCCCACTCAGCCCCTGGGCAGAGGCTGTGCAGCAGGCCTGGCCTTCAGTTCCCGAATCCATGGAGTCAGTGCGGCCCCCCGTCCCTGAGGCCAGCCTGTCACGTGACCAACTCACCCAGCGCCCAGAACTGGCCAGCGAGGGGCGGGCCCCACCACCAGGCAGCATTCATGAAGCGAGGGTTAACAGGTCCTTGTTTTGCAGGCGATTGTGGGGCATACCGACTCGTCTGCCTACTCATGCATCCACTCATCTATTCAGCACGTATTGAGCACCGACTGCATGCCAGGCACTGTACGGGCATTTGTGAACATGAGCAAAGAGATCAACATCTCCATCCCCAGGAACTTATACTGAGGTGGCAGAAACAGACAGCAAGCCAGGTGCGTGAAAAACAGGAAGAAGAAAGACGCGCTCGTGGGAGGAATGGCAGCCCCTCCAGTATCCTTGCCTGGAAAGTCTCACGGACAGAGGAGCCTGGCGGGCCGCAGTCCATGGGGTCGCGAAGACCGCGCCCGACTGAGCGACTAACACTTCCTTACTTAGAGCAGAAGAGGCGGGGAGCCCCTGGTGAGTGGGGAGAGAGGGAAAGGGCTTAGGCGGGGCTGCAGGGGTTCCTTCTTTCCTTCTAAAGCTTTTTCTTTCTTTTTAAATATTTTTAGAGCAGTTTTAGGTTCGCAGCAAAACTGGAAAATACAGAGATTTCCCACATACTCCCTGCTCACACGCACACACACACACACACGCCCACCCCTGTGGTCTTCATCCCGTGGTAAAGCAGTGCATTTGCTACAACGGACGAACCCGCACAGACACGCCGGCATCACCCGGAGCCCGCGGTTTCCAGCGGGGTTCCCTCGCGGGGCTGGCCCTTCTCTGGCGTCTGGATGACTGTGTGACGGCAGGCGTCTGTAATTATGGCATCGCACGGGGCGGCTCCACTGCCTGAAAACCCTCTGCTCCCCATCGACGCAGGCCCTGGCCCCTCAGCTCCTGGCAGCCACAGATCTTCCTCCTGTCTCCATGGCTTTGCCTTTCCCATGGAGTCGTAGAGTTTGGGTCCTACAGTCTGCCGTCTTTTCAGACTGGCTTCTTGTACTCAGTGAGACGCATTTAAGGTCCCCGCTCAGCTCCTCATGGCTTGGAGTCCATTTCCTTCCAGCACTGGGGAGTCCTCCGCGGTCTGGACGGACTACCCTTTGTCCATCGGTCACTAGAGCACCTTCTCTCTGGGAGCAGGGAGGTGGTCTGCGCTGTCTTCCTGCTGAGACCCTCAGGGCCAGGAGCAGGGCAGGCCCTCAGCTCCTGTGCTTGAGACGAAAGAACGCCCGTGAGCACAGAGCCTGCCCAGAGCCTGGGGTGGGTTAGGCCCACATGAGCTTCTCCACATAAACACCCTTCACAGCGGGTGGGGGAGGGTGTCCCCAGTTCAGTTCAGTTCAGTCGCTCAGTCGTGTCCGACTCTCTGCGACCCCATGGAGGCAGCACACCAGGCCTCCCTGTCCATCACCAACTCCCAGAGTCCACCCAAACTCATGTGCATCGAGTCAGTGATGCCATCCCGCCATCTCATCCTCTGTCGTCCCCTTCTCCTCCCGCCTTCAGTCTTTCCCAGCATCAGGGCCTTTCCTAATGAGTCAGTTCTTCACATCAGGTGGCCAAAGTATTGGAGTTTCAGCTTCAGCACCCGTCCGCAGGGAGGGTTAAATCAAGGTCCTCAGCTTTTCCCAGCTTCTAGGAGTGGGACTGGGATTTGAACCCACGGCTTTGGACCACACCCTCTATCTCTGGAGCAGGGCTGCCTCGGTGCTGGGTGGATGGAGAGCGGACTGACTCCTGGGGCCAAAGGGAGCTGTCCCTCTGCTGCTGAGAGGCTTCTCCCGGGCCAGGCCCCTCACCCTGGAGACAGGCACGTCCATCTGTGCGTGCCACCCTGCTCCACACACACACACACAGTCTTCCCCGGGACTCCCCGTGGGCAGTAGCCGAGGCTCTTCTGCAGCAGGACGCTTTTCTGTGTGTGTTGCAGCCCCGCTCCCGCTTTAAATAATTCAAAGCACCCGGCCTTGCAGCTCTGGCAGGTTGGGCGTCCTCCCGGGAAGCAGCTGGAAGAAGAAACGGCTGCCGCTCAACCCTGAGTTCAAGAGCTGGCCAGAGCTTTTAATTTAGCTTGATTGATTTAATACTGTGCATCCCGGGAGCTACACTCGGTGTGATCCTGGCTGCCTCAATCCCAGCTCAGCCGGCAGTCGGGCCGAGCACCGCGGGACCCCGAGCAGTAATAAGATGCTCTCGCCTCTCCTCCTGGCGCATCTGGCTGCCAGGGGCTATTTGCAGGGAGGAGCGATGGGCTGCAGGGGCCGCGGACGGTCACCCTGAGCCCGGCCAGCCCCTCTCCTGTGCTTGGGGAAGCCCAGCAGGATTGAACCATCTCTTTACTCTGAACAAGTGCTTGGGTCCCCTTTTTCTGCCACCTGAGCAGGTTTTCAAAGGGGTCTCTCCTCCACTTATCCTCTAATCCCACCAATGAGGACGTTTTTGGCTGGGGCTTCCCACAGTGCACGTGCCTCCTCCTCCAGGAAGCCACCTAGGACTTGATCCTGCCTTTGTAGCTCTGCGGACCAAACATCGTCAGGTTCCAGCACACCAGCTGCTCTTATTGGCTTAGACCCGTCATCTCCCTCTGGAACAAGAGGTCTCCTGCAAGCGGGTCCATGGGCTCTATACCGTACCATCCTGGGCCCACAACCCCAGCACATCCAGGGCAGGAATGAGGGCAGGTGAAGCCAGGGAACAGTCATGCCTGCTCTGCTGGACGAGCTGTGGGGTCAGTGAGGGGAGAGCGGGCGGGATCCCAGCCCCAGCCTCCTCTCCAGGCCTCTCCTCGCAGCTGGGACTCCCCACTCACATGACATACCCCCATAAGAAACATAGTAAGGGGTGGGGAAGGGAGGGCTGGGAGTTTGGGCTTGGCAGAAGGAAACGATTATGCAGAGAGTGGAGAAAAAACAAGGCCCTACTGCGCAGCACAGAGGACTGTATTCAATCTCCTGGGATAAACCACAAAGAAAAAGAACATAAAAAAGAACGCATGCATGTGTATACCTGAGTCACTCTGCTGTACAGTAATAATTAACGCAATATTATAAATCAACTATACTTCAATAAGGAACTCAATTCATTAGGAAACACCCACGTCAGTGTCCCCGTGCTGCCTTCACAAGGGCAGCCCCAAGGCCTGATCTTTCCCCCTCCAACCAGCCCGGCCTGGACTCGCTGCCTGTAAAGCTTGCAGACAGGGACGCGTAGAATGGAGCAGCAACAGCCAGACTTCAAGGAGCGCCCACTCCCTAGCACACGCGTCCTGAGGCCTGTGGATGTCACACTCTCACGACCACCTCTGCTTCCGAGGCAGCGCAGAGCGCAGTAGCAGCCAAATGGCTCAGAGATGACTTGCTCCGTTTCATTTCTCCTCAGTGCAGGGTGTCCCGGGAGTGACAGTCCTCAGTGGGAGGGCGGGCCAGCCAGACCCCAGCTCAGATCCCGCTCTGCGCTTGGCTGCCCCGTGTCCTCTCGAGTGGAGCTTCCTTCTGTCCCGGCAGCGACAGCGCAGCACTAGACTGGCACATGGTTGCAGAGGCTGAGACGGCCCACAGTCTGCTGTGTTCATGCTGCAGACCCAGGAGGGCCAGTGGGGTGGCCCGGCTCGAGTCCAGACGCCTGAGAACCGGAGGCCCCCGTGTCCCAGCACAGAAGAACACAGAAGCCCCAGCCCCAGAGGAGACAGCGGGAGCTCGCCTTTCCTTCGCCTCTCTGTTCTACTCCAGCCCACAAAGTGCTGGGTGATGCCCGCCCACCTGGGGATGGAGGGTCGTCGTTACTGATTCAGAGGCAGCCCTGTTCCAGAAACACCCAAAAATGACACTCCCGGCTCTCTGGGGGTCTCTCAGTGCTGTTGAGAAGGCCCACGTGAAGTTCACCGCCACACGCCTTGTTTTTATGTTGTTAAAGATGGGCTTCAGTCACTCAGCCGTGTCTGACTCTTCGAGGCCCCATGCGCTGTAGCCCCCCAGGGTTCTCTGTCCATAGCATTTCCCAGGCAAAAACACTGGTTCGAGTTGCCATTCCCCCTCCGTGGATCGTCTCCCTCCAGGGATGGAGCCTGCGCCTCCTGCGTCTCCTTCATTGGCAGGTGAATCTTCCCTGCTGAGCCACCAGAAAAGCCCTGTTAAAGACGAACTGTATCCATTTATGTATCTTCCTAGATCTTGTACCTAGCGATCCCAAAGACTTTTCTTATACTACTTCGAGTTCGTTTTGTAGATTCTCTGTTACAAACTCTATAAAAAACATTCATTTATTCTGCAAATAATGACAACTTGGTTTCCTCCTCCTTGGTATGTATAACTCACTGCCCTCTGATTTCCAAGCTCTCAGAACAACACTGAGGGAAAGCTCGCTTTTGTCTCTAAATGGAACTTGTCTGTGGTTTCACCACGTTCGTTAAATTGGGTGGTTGGGTGGAAGGGTTTTGGATTCAGGCTTTTCTTTCGTTTTGATCTGCTAAAACACTGGGATATTTTGTTGTTACATATTTGCTTATTTTGTTTTAAATATTAGGTATTTATAACCTTACTAAATATTTTTTTCTTTGTGAATTGTGATACATATTTTTTTCACTAATTTCTTCATACATTAGCTACATTAATAGATTTTTCTAATGTTATAAAAACTATTGCATTCCTGAAATAAAATTGAAAAACAAATACTCCCTGGCCATATATATTATTTTTTAAAACACTGTTGAATTCCATTTGCTATATTTTTGCGTAAGACTTTTGTATCTGTTTTCACAACAGAAATTAAGCTATAATTTTATTTTTTCTATTGTCTTTGTCCCTTTTCGGAATCAAGGACATTTTAGTCTTGTAGAGAGAACTGGAAAGTTCTCTCATTTCTTTCCCTATGTATGGGAAAGAGATTATTTGTTCCTGTAAGGTCTTGAGAAACTTATCCACTTACCCTCAAAAAATCCTTTCCTGGTGCCTTGATGGAGCTGGGAATTGGAGAAAAAATGGTAATGAAAAGAATTCTGAGTAAAGCTGCAATTTATAAAATTGTTATAAGATCTTTTCTGTAATTTTTTCTCTTCTAATAAATTTTGATATTTTATGGTTTTCTATAAAATTTCCATTTCATCATAGATATTAAATTTATGGACACCAAATTGGCTCCAAGACGGTATTCTCTTATATTTTTAAACTCCATTGTATCTATGTTTTATTTTACTATTTTTATTTTGTGGTTTCTATTTTTTTTATTCATCACATTTTGTCTGTTTCATTAATCTCTTAAGTCAAACTACTTTTGGTTTTGTTGATCTTCTCCATCGTGTTTTTTAATATTTTATTTATTTCTGCTGTTAAGTTTGTAATTTCTTCTTCTAGACTTTATTCTGTTTTGTTTTCAGGGGCTGTGTAAATGTGTGTTCAGACTAGTGTTTATTCTACTAACTGACTGACTTGGAATGTCCATGACATTTTTCAGTTTCCATTTCTAATAAAAGAAATAAAATATTACTGCTAAACTAGTATTCTATGATCTTTGCCTTGAATTCTTCCTTGTGAGACATTAATGTTGACAAATCTGCTTTATATTTTGAAAATATATAGATCTGCCTGGATATATTTTTCACTTGAGTATTTTCAATCTGTATTATTTAGCTCTAAATGTGCCTCTTTAAATACCCTTAACTCTGCCTCCTCAGAGTTGTTTTCTTATGCTTATTCTAAAAGGTTTGTATTTTTAACTTAAAAGTTTAGACCTACAATCTATTTGGAATTAAGTTTTTAGTGTTGTCATAGTAATTCTTAATATTCTTCTTTTAAAAAAAAGGACATCCAACTAACCAAGTTGTCATTCAGTCACTGAGCTGTGTCTGATTCTTTGCGACCCCATGGACTGCAGCACTCAGGCCTCCTGTTCATCACTCTCTCCCGGAGTTCACTCAAACCCATGTCCATGGAGTCAGTGATGCCATCCAGCCATCTCACCCTCTGTCATCCCCTTCTCCTGCTGCCCCAGCATCAGTCTTTTCCAATGAGTCAGCTCTTCACATCAGGTGCCCAAAGTATTGCAATATCAGCTTCAGCATCAGTCCTTCCAATGAATATTCAGGCTCGATTTCCTTCAGGATGGACTGGTTTGATCTCCTTGCTGTCCAAGGGACTCTCAAGAGTCTTCTCCAACACCACAGTTAGAAAGATTCAATTCTTCATGCTCAGCCTTCTTTATCGTCCAACTCTCATGTCCGTATACAACTACTGGAAAAACCATAGCTTTGACTATATGGACCATTATTGGCAAAGTGATGTCTTTGCTTTTTAATACTTTGCCTAGGTTTGTCATACCTTTTCTTCCAAGGAGCAAGCGTCTTTATATACTTTACAAATAAGTTTATTTATCAGCCTGAAAAAAAAGGACATCCTGCCATTTGCAACAACACTGGCAAAACTGGAGGATATTACGCTGAGTGAAATACGCCAGACACACCAAGGAGAAAACCCACATGGTCTCATACATGGAGATACTAAAATCTCGAGTCCATAGAAGCAGAGAGTAGAACAGTGGTTGCCCTGGGCTGGGGGTGGAGGAAGTGGGGAGACGTTTGGTAGAGGCTACAGATTGCAAGGATGGAGGATGACTAGGGCTAGAGCCCCGGTGCAGCCCACGATGACTAAAGTTACAAGCCTGTAATGAGCAGCAGAAATGTGCCGAGAGTGGACTGCAGGCGCTCTCATCACATATGCAAAAAGTTGTAACCAGGTAACGAAATGCTATATCAATTTGTTTGACTGTAGTAATCATTTCTCTATGAATATGTACATCAAACCATCATATTGTATACCTTAAATATGTACGATTATTATTTAAAATAAACAAGTTGAATTAAATATGTTCTCATTTTAAACATTATACCTAAAACTTCATTTACATTAACTACCAGATTGACTGGCTTCTTCCTCACCATGGTTCTCAGTCCCAAATCCACCTTCTTATTGGACTCATGACTTTTGTTTACTGTTGTTTTGTACAGGTATAGATTCAAGCTACTTTTAAAAAAGTGCCCATAGAAGCTAAATTTAATCTTCTGGTTTTTCATACACAAAAATTGCTTGATCTTCTCTGCTAGTTGAGGAATAGTTTTCCCAGGCATGGAATTATAAAACCAAACTTCTTTTGGATCTTTGAAGACTTCTTTATTTTTTACAGGCTGTGGTGCTGCTATTAAAAATCTGACACCAGTGTGATCTTTGTTCCATTATGGGAATCTGTCTTGAATGCAGCTATGAAGATTTTTAGGCAGTTTCTTGATTTTTTGAGTGCTGGCATTTATCCAGACTGTATCCAAATGCTTCATTTTTTCTCTTAATCTTCTTGTCCCATATTAGACACTTTGGATGAAAAATTCATAGCTTTTCTAAATTCAGGGAGAAACTCTTTTCATCTATGAGCACTTTCTCTCTTTTAGTCTCTAGTGTCTCCTTTTCCGTTATTTTTAGTAAAGTCCCATAACAATCATCTGGGTAAGCAATTCAGTATTTGGCTCTAACCGTTCTGCTATTTGGCCATTTGGGAGGATTTTAATAATATCTAATCTCCAAGTACTCTGATCATTTTTATTGCTGATTCTTTTTCTTCTTATGTCCTAGGACGTAATCTGCGGATGTCTCCTGAATAAAAGTCCACCATCACAACTTTCTGAAGACTTACCTGAAAGGCACATGGTCCCCCAAGCAGAGCTCCGCTTCCTTCTGATGCTTCTCTGCCCTTGTCAGCCTCATTCTTAGCTACCAATCTGCCCCAAAACAAACCCAATAGGAATTAACATCCGGTAATACTGACAGCGAGCCAGACACCTGGACTTAGACAATTCTCGGGATTCCCATCATAAGAACCTTGAACAGAGTTGGGATTCAGACCCGGAGAGGCTGATCCAGAGCAAACAGGGCTCCACCGTGGGGTCATGCAGCCTCGCCAGCCCCAGGCTTTGTTCAGAAAAAAGCTTCAGGAGCTCTTCCTCGGGCCCATTTGTTCAGAATCACCGGGAGACGGCTTCCACGTGCATCCTCTGCCTGATGCCGGCCCGGCTCCTGGGGGAGGACCGCTCTGATCTCAGCAGTAGACCCTCCTGCTCACTCTCACTGATGGTTTCCTCTGGCTTCCCCATCAATCTGATGCGATTTTCCATCCCCAGAAATTCTACAGCACTTCTACTTCTTCCCTGACATCCTCCCTGGTTGTCATCACTCGGATAGCTTATTCTCACTTTTTCTTTCTTAGTCTGTCATTTTTATGGCATTTCTGGTGGGAGAGGAAGTGATTGGGTTGCTCAGTAGACCATTTTAGTCCTATACAGTCATCTTTCTGAATGTACTATTGTCTCACTCCAGAGTGCTGCGAGTTCCTCATTGATGCTGGTATCTTGTCTACACTTTCTAACTGGGCTCGGGAGCCTCTGTAGGACTAGACGCCTTGGTCTCCTCTGGCCCTGGCTCACCACAGCCAGGCCCACCCCAGGGTTGCAAGGAATCTCCCAAATGTGTCGAAGGGACCACATGTTGCTCCTGTGGTGAGCTTGATGGTCTCTGGCACAGCATCTCTCATACTGTGCAGCTTTAGTGGATAAGGGTCCTTCTGCATTTTCCAGACTTTCTACTTCTGGAAGGCAGGGATCAAGCTTTCAGGGTCCTTTCACAGGACACACACATGGTGGGTGTTCAGTTTGTTGCACGCCAGCACCTCTCCTTTGTGAAAAAACTAACTGTCCCCGAGTGGCTTGTGCATTTCATTAAAACCATTCCTTCGTGCATCTTTATCTGACACTAGAGCGGGGCTGTCTTGAGGCAGGGAGTTAGGATTGCGTTGCTATATCCTCTGAAAAAAAGAGTGCACTGCTGTTGTTCCGTCATTCAGTCGTGTCTGACTCTGTGACCCCATGGACTGCAGCACGTCAGGCCTCCCTGTCCATCCCCAGCTCCCAGAGCTTGCTCAAACTCATGTCCATTGAGTCGATGATGCCATCCAACCATCTCATCCTCCGCCATCCCCTTCTCCTCCTGCCCTCAATCTTTCCCAGCCCCAAGGTCTTTTCCAGTGAGTCGGCTCTTGGCATCAGGTGGCCAAAGTAGTGGAGCTTCAGCTTCAGCTCAAGTCCTTCCAATGAGTAATCAGGGTTGATTTCCTTCAGGATTGATTACTGTGTGGTGTGCTGTAAACACTCTGTTAGCCTCGCTCAGCAGATGAAAGCGACTCCATCCTTAGCTCCTCCCCTGCCCGTCCAGTGCCCAGGTCCTCGGCCCACCTGTCTCATCTCTAAACCTCAGGTCCTGCACGTCTCTGCGCTGAGAGCTGCAAACTCTCAGGGCCGGGCCGGACCTCTCCATAACAGCTCTACTTCCGTTGTGCAAGACTGCTTCCCCCGGCAGCAGGGAGGCCCTTTGAGCAGAGATGATGATGCTTTTAGTGTGTTGCTCTGTCCCTTCTTGGCCCCTGGAAAACGCCAGACAGAGAAGAGCAGCTCATTACATCCTCAAAACCAGTGGAGCACGGTGGCAAAGGCGACCACACAGATGTGACTCTAATCCGAGGGCCATAAGGCCAGGACCCCCAAGCACCACGGCCAAGCCCAGAGTCCAAGTCCAAGCTTGGCTGTGCCGAGGCTCAGACCTTCCTGACCGCCAGCGTGGGGGCAGGTGCAGCCAGGCCCAGGAGGCGGCTGCCTCTGACTCGGGCAGAAACCTTTTACTCCCAGTGGCTCACGCATCATGGCTACATCGACTCAACTCTTTGACTGCAATCGTGAGTTGGTACCGTCTGCTGAGCGCCTCAAACACGGTCTCACAAGGCTCCCCCAGGCCTCACCATCCACGTTATAGCTGTGGAATTGGAGGCTGGGGAAACAGGGAACTGGTCAGAGGTCCGGCTAAACTTGAATCCACTGCTGTCTGATTCCAACCCGGCCATTTCTCCCGCTCCAGAGAGCTGCCTCCCTGACAAGTAAAGATCACACGATGCCCAGAGTTTCCAAGTTCCTTCTTGAATTTTTTAAACCATCATCAAAGTTTAATACTCGAAGACATTAAGAAATACCATGAAAATACTGTCTCAAGACCAGGGATGTGTTTCTCTCCTGGGATCGGAGGAGAATTATCCTCCTGTGTGAGGAAACATGTGTACCGGTTAGACTACTAGAGCCCGCTAATAAAGCAAATTAAACACTGAAAACCCAGACGGGCCCCTGCGGTTCACAGACTTGAGATGTCTGAGGCTCTCAGCTTCCACCCAGCTCCCTGCACCCACCCCCTAGTTTCCCTGCTGTCGCTGCCCACTGGGGATTGAGGACGTGTGGTTGGAACACAGACTCTGAGCAGGACTCCCCACGGGCGTCCCCATGGGGAACGCTCAGCTTTAAGCAAACACTCTCTGCTCTACTGGGTTTCTCTCTGGGGAGGGGGCAGGGGATGAAAGGAGGCTCGGCAGGTGGTCCCGGACCACCACCCACCCAGGACTGGAGCCGCTGGCCATGGGGCAGGCAGGAGGGGAGGGGGTGATGCCAGAGTCCCCCAGAGGGTCATGGAGGGTGGAGCTGTGACCCCAAGTTCTGTGCTTAAGCCCTAACCTGGAGAACCACAGAGGGTGACTATGTTTGCAGAAGGTCTTTATGGAGGTAGTTACGGTGAATGAGGTCACAGGGTGGCACCCTGATCCCACAGGATTAGTGTCCTTATAGGAAGAGGAGATTAGGACCAGACACACACAGAGGGATGACCACATGAGGATCCAGGGAGAAAACCACGTCTGCATGCCCAGTAGAGAGGCCTCGGGAGGAAGACGCCCTGCAAACACCTTGACCTTGGACTTGCAGCCTCCAGGATGTGAGGAGATAGATCTGCTGCTTAAACTGCCCCGTGGGTGGGCCTTTGTCACAGAGGCCGGAGCACACTGACCCAAGGGGTGACTCAGATGTGTCAAAGGGGCCTCTTTGGCATAATCAGAGCCTGGGTCCTACAACCACTCTGCTCCTGGCATGAAGGGTGGTCTTGGGAAGCCAGGACCCTGTGGTCCTATCGGGTAGAGTGAGAACTCAGACCAGGACACTTGGGCAGGAGGAGCCGCATGTCCCGAGATCCAGTGACTACTTCCTCCCGGAGAAGAAGCCAGGGCAGTGGGGAGTCCAGGCGGGCATCGGGTGGCCAGGCAGGAAGCAGTGCGGGAGGAGAGGCCACGGCTGGAATCCCTGCGGAGTGGCATCACCCGCTGTCTCACATCTCCCTGCACCCTCCTCCTGGGAGGAGTCTGAGCCACTCCATGGGACCCGATGGCAGCAAAGTGCCCTGGACCCACTGGACCCTGAGACCTGGTTCTACCCCCCGTCAGACAATGGGGCTCCCTGACGCAGGGTGGACGGGCTGCCTGCCTCGAGACAGTCATGAACCCAATCCAGAGCCCAAGGCCACTCCCTTGCAGGGTGGCCCCAGGGGGCAAGCAGGCCTTCTCATTTCTGACTCCAGGCTTCCCCAGAATCTTCTCCCCCAGCTCTGAGTGCATGTTTGTGAGCGGGCTCTGCCCTGAGGCTCCGGAGTCTCCCTGTCCATGTCCAGCGCGGTCCCACCTCTGCTCTGTCCCTGGACACTGCCCACCCCAGCCCCCCAGCACTCTGCTCCTGCCGCTCAGACCACCAGCTCTGCACATGCACGCTGAGCCAGCCTTCGACTGTTCCGACACGGAGCCGCCCTCACTTCCCTGCCCAAGGCCGGCTGATCGCCCCCAAGTTTCCTCCAAGTTGGACAGCGTGCATGCCTCAGATCTCAAAGTTCCACCTGCCTTTTCTGTGTCGCTCCGTGGTGTATAAAGTGGCCATAGTGACAAACCAAAGCCTGTGTAGCGGTTTGCTGCAGGATCAGGACAAGTGCATTCACACAGTATGGTTAGGACCATCCCCAGCTCACGTGAAGACTCCGTTCCTGTCGGATGCTGTGCCCATCCTGTGTGTTACACTTCGCGTGGTGTCACCGTTTCAGGCCCAGGAGGGATGTGTCCTCTGCTAAAGGAACCTGCTGACGACTGCTCCCCATCCCCGCCCCACGCTGGACGCAGCCCTGCTTCTCCCGGGTCACTGATTCATCTGGACCTTCCTTCTTTCCACAGCTCCCTGCTGTCATCCATTGCTTGCCGGGACTGTCCCCCCCTTCACAGCACCTGCCCACCATCAGACACATCCTGTGGAGCCGTCAGTGGGGGCCACAGCCCAGCTTGGGCCTGGATCCTACCAGCGGGTACCGGGGCATGGAGATCACACATCCAGGTAGAGAGAAGATTTCCATGTGGATGGCCACTGTCCAATGCCCACAACTGTGCCTCCATCCACATCCGAGGGCAGAGAGGGGTCTCGTGGACAAACCACCTCCAGCCCTGATGCCAGACACGGAGGTGCAGCTTAGGGTTGACATAGCAACCAAGCCAGAAATACCGCCCGCGCCTCTGCAGGGAGGAGACCCAGGAGGGGTTCCCACCCGGAGCCCGCGCCACCTCCAAGCACAGGCATACAGCAGCCGAGTCGACCATCCCTGAGAGGGGCACATGAGGCTGCCCAGCCCGGCTGTCACAGAGCGAGCCCCACGTCCTTCACTGCACTGCGTCCGTGTCTGTGTCTGCCTGTGGTGAGCCCCGTAGGGCGGGATTCTTTGTCTGCCTGGGACTCCTGCATCCAGTCTTCTCTCTGAGCCCGGAAGGCACCGTAGGCAGCACCTGGGCAGCTGGGCAACTGAGGCTCCAGGTTTGGCATCAGCGTGAGCACCTCCCTGGTGCCCATGAGCCTGGGGCAGAACTGGCACAAGACAGGCGCTCAGTCAGCAGAGGGGAGCACTGGGCACTCACTCACCATTCACTTGCTAAGCCGATCCATACTGACCGCTGGGCGCACTGAGGTCAGTGGCCAGGCAGTGTTACCACAGCTTTGGCGTCATATTAAGCCCCCTGTGCTCCTGTCTTCAAATGGCAGGCCAGCCCTGGGGGAACCAGAGAGGGGCCCAGATGCCCTCGCACACAGCCTGGAAGTAGGGGGTGTCCAGCTGCATGGAATTTTCCGTCGTGTCGGACACCATGTCCCCACTGTGGCCCTGGTCCTGACCTCGCAGACAGGGGGGTCCGTGTCGCCTTTCTATGGGGAGGGGAGTGCCTTGTCCATGTCAGGCCCGCTGGGCATGGTCCAGAGCTAGAAATCCATCCAGCTGGAGAAGAGATAAAAGACAGTCCTTGTCAGTGAGCTGTAGTCCACGGGCAATAAGGCAGCTGGCCTGCAGCGCGTGGTCTGACAGTGGCAGGGCTGGGGCAGAGTGGGGTCTGGGACCCTGTTACAGGGTCTTGTCGAGACCTGCTGATGCTCTCAGAGTGGAAGGGCAGCAGAAGTGAATTGAATATGTCACCAACCAGTAACCACCTCCATAGAGAGACTGGGAGGCTCTGACTTGCAGCCTCCTAGAGCTGAAAACCAAAGCCCCAGGTTTCACACTTGTCTGTCGTGAGCTGCCCATCTGGGTGTGTGACCAAACCTGAGCCCCAGGGGGACTTCATCCAGACAGCGAAGGATCGCAGCTTTCCTAAGATGACACCCACCACCAGGGAGGCACAGCTCTCCCGGAGCTCCGCAGGTGCCGGCACACAGCGTGGGCCAGAACCCATGCGGCCGCTCGCGTCGTCCTGAAATGTCTCCCCGGGGGCCCCAAGCTCCACCACCCACAATCTTTCCGTTCCTACCAGGGAGCTTGGTGAGCAGCCTCTGGGACTCAGTCCCAGGCTTTCCTGCGCCGAGGTCCCCCGACGGTGACGTCTCCTAGATGGAGATTCTCTGGCCTTTCCACCGCGGGGAGCTGGCAGCCTTCAGAACCCATCCTGGCTCGGACAACTCGGGAAAGTTTCCCCGAGGACCAGATAAAGCTCATTGGCACGGGCCCCACCGGGCTGTCGGCAGAGATGTCCCCGACCCTGGCGCTCGGTGAGCAGGTCCCAAGTCGGCAATGTGATCAAGCGGCCAGTCCCGGCACTGAGGTCCTTATCGCGCAGAACTCGGGGGCTGGTGCAGCTTTTCCGTGGGAAGGCGGTCTTCCTCTTCCCCCTCACATCCTCATCTGAGGCCAGCTTCTTCCTGGAGACAGGAAACCTGCCTTTGTTCAAGCCAGAAAACCTCCAGGGCAGGCTTGCTGCTAGCTGTCCTCGGCCGTGAGCTAAGGGAGGGGTCAGCTCCTCAGGACGGGGCCCAGGTTTCCCATATCACTGAGCTGAACGCACCTTCTGCCCTTCTGTCTGCTCCTGTCAACAGTCATGTGGAGATGTCCTCAGCTTGCTTCTTATGCTGTTCTCGTTCGTTCCAGGAGAGGGAAAGTGTTGCAAGGCAGAAGCTACGGCTGGGACGAGGTCTCAGAAAGCCTGTGTCATCCCAAGGAGAGGACAGTGTGAGTTCTGGGGCCATGAGGAGCCACCCCAGTGTTTACCAAAGAAGAGATTATCAGAGGTGTGTTCCCAAGAGGTGGCTGCAGCACGGACTTGGCTTGGCCAAGAATCCATTGCCGTGGAATACTACTCAGTCATAAAAAAGGAAATGATGTCAGTTGCGGCAGCACGGATGGGCCTGGAGATTATCACGCAAAGAGAAGTAAGTCATATAGAGAAAGACAGATGCCGTATGATATCACCTAGCTGTGAAATCTAAACCTTATCTAGGAAATAGAAACACACACAGACCTAGAGAACATCCTTGCGGTTGCCAAGGAGGGTGAGGGCATGAGAGAGGGAAGGACTGGGAGTCTGGGCTTAGCAGACACAAACTGTTACCTATAGAATGGATAAACAGGGTACTACTCTACAGCACAGGGAACTCTGTTCAATATCCTGGGATAAACCATAGTGGGAAAGGATACGAGAAAGAATCTGTCCATTTGCATCACTGAATCACTCTGCCTTGTAGTAGAAGTTAGCACGACATTGTAAATCAACTGTACTTCAGCTTAAAAGAAAAAGAATTTCTTGCGGCCTGGCAGCCTCTATTCAACTCCAGCAACGGACACACATTTGCTGAGCTGGTAGGATCCATTCACTTCCTTTTTTCCCTCATTATTGTATTTGGTTTTCAGATGCAATCCCAGCAGCTAAGCATGGCAGCTGAAATGATTCTTACTTTTCAGGATTTTTAAAAATATCATTGAAATGTTTCAATAGCATTTAGATTCTAAGGGATGTAAAATCAAGTCGATACGCTTCTTTCTCACTCAACCTTATTTAATCTTTGAAAAGGCCCACCGGGCAGTCACGTTCCCTGTGCATGACTGATGGGGAGGCTGAAGCGCTGAGAAGCCGCATCGTGTTCATGGTGCAAAGGCAGGCTCATCACCCTGTGAAGCCTGGACACGTTGCACAAAGCCGCAAGGCCATCTGACCCTACCCTGCCGCAGCCAGGTGGGAGGAAACAGACAATAATGGATGGAGAAGGATTCCTTCTAGAAGCACCCTCCAAGGAGTCCGTGCCACCCCATTCTGCTCCCATGCCCCCAGCCCAACCAGTCTACATCTCACCCATCCTGTGGTGCTCAGGGTCAGCCACACCAAAATGAGGTCTCCTGTGGGCTTGAGGAAACCAAGACAGACATGGGACCCCCAGGAAGCAGTGGTCCAGGCGCAGGTCCCATGATTCTGTTCCATGCCACGCCCTCCCAGAGCACTCCCCTTCTTCCCGGTCGTGCTCCTTGCCCTGACGAGAAACAGAGATGCCGGCCGTCGTAACTGCCAAGCGCACACGCGTGCTGCACATTCTGTGTTATCTCAGGATGGGTCAACTGCAGTGTTGCCTGGAGCCCCTGGTGTACCCAGATCTTAAGACACAGTGACGGGCGGGTCCCGGATCCTGCCTTCTGCAGGCCGAGGAGCCAGTGCAGACAAGGTGAGCAGCGCACTGCCAAGCCAGACGGGCTGATGCCCTCGCCACGCTGAGCGGACCACACGTGTCACCGGTGTCAAGGGGAGCAGGGACGACTGTGACGCTGGCACCAGGAGCAGGCGGAGGACTCGCAAAACTGCAAGTGCCGTTTAAAACGCCGTCACTCCTGAAACACGGGGCGTTCATTTGTGGATTGGGCAGGAGCTTCCCAGGCAGAAGGACCGGAATTTGCAAATGCGCTGAGTTATTAAAGTGCTTGAAGTGTCTGTGGGACTGCAAATGAAGGCCACTGATATTAACTTAGTTCTTGCATGATGGTGTAATTTGCAAGGCAATACAAAAGCAATCACGTATAATAATAACAACAATATAGCAACAGAAGCCTCAGCGACTGATTCCTCATGGCAACACAGACTCTTGCAAAGTTCTGCTGGAGACTTTATTCCCCCACAGCCCCTGCAAGCCTGGGGGATGCGCTGCCATCATCCCCATCTCGGTCACTGTCTGAGGACGCGCAGCTACACGCCAGCTATGGCCCCTGGTCTGTCCCGCCAGACACGCTCCCCTCCTGAGGCAGCCCCGCTTCTAAAGAACCACTCCAGCAGTACCGTGATGCTGCATCCCAGCCTTGACCTCTGGCCCTGCCCGTCCATCCCACTTAAAAGATGCTGACCCAACCTCTCCTTATACCCACCCACACTGATGTCAGGCATGCAGGTGGCCACGTGACCTCCACCTGACCAACCAGCTCACGGACCAGAACTCAAATTCCCTGAGTGAAAAATGACCTGGTGCAGGAGAGAAGAGCACGTGACCTAAACAGGACCTTGCTCACAGTTCTGTCTTAACAGAACTTCTGGGAAGCTTTGCACCCATTGACAGATACATTGGTGAATACTCTGGTAGCCCCTCAGCTGCTGGGGACTACCTTTCCCTTATGTGGACAGGATAAGACCACACGGTTAAGCAGGACCAATGGAGGAATGAAGAGTAAAACCAGAGTCCTGATAATGTCATCAGGGATTCTGGATCAAACCGTGCCTGAAGGCAAGCCATCCCCTGAACTGTCCAGTTACATGAACTACTACATTTCATGGTGGTTGTTGTTTAAAGCAATTTAAATTCTATCTCATGTCTTGTAACAAAGAGCCCTAATAGCATGGGAGAATCAGAATATAGACCCAGAGCCCGTGGTTTTAGCATTGATGACAGTGGCATATTTGCCGTCTGCACCTGTTTTTAATGATAATAGCAGTTCTGGGACGAGTCCTGCTAGTCCAGTCCATCCTAAAGGAAATCAGTCCTGAATATCCGTTGGAAGGACTGATGCTGAGGCTGAAGCTCCAATGCTTTGGCCACCTGATGCGAAGAGTCAACTCATTGGAGAAGACCCTGATGCTGGGAAAGATTGAAGGTAGGAGGAGAAGGGGTGACAGAGATGGTTGGATGGCATCACCGACTCAGTGGACACGAGTTTAAGCGAACTCTGGGAGATGGTGATGGATAGGGAGGCCTGGTGCGCTGCAGTTTGTGGGGCACAAAGAGTCGGATACGATGGATAGGGAGGCCTGGTGTGCCGCAGTTTGTGGGGCACAAAGAGTCGGATACGACTGAGCGACTGAACAACAACAGGACTAGCCCCGCATGAGAAACAGCACTTTCTGTGCTGAGTCCTGGATCACCATGGTTTCCTTTTTACCATAGATCTGGGATACGGTAGTTACAATCATCCCATTTTACGTATGAGGACGCTAAGAAAGAGCTGTGCTGTAGTGGCGCTTTTGAGGGTTTCATATAAATCGAATCATGAAGAATATGAAGTTTGGAGATTGACATCCTCCCTTCAACATAATGTCCTTGAAATTTATCCACCTTTTTACAAAAATCACGAGTTCATTCGTTTTATGGCTGAGTGTGAGTATTGCAATTTGTCTATCTTTTCACCTGCTGAGGACATGTGGGTTATTTGCGTTGGGGATGATTATTAATAAATTTCTACAAGAACCCCTGCTGCTGCTGCTAAGTCACTTTAGTCGTGTCTGACTCTGTGCGACCCCATAGACGGCAGCTCACCAGGCTCCCCCGTCCCTGAGATTCTCCAGGCAAGAACACTGGAGTGGGTTGCCATTTCCTTCTCCAATGCACGAAAGTGAAAAGTGAAAGTGAAGTCGCTCAGTCATGTTTGACTCTTAGCGACCCCATGGACTGCAGCCCACCAGGCTCCTCCGTCCATGGGGATTTTCCAGGCAAGAGTACTGGAGTGGGGTGCCATTGCCTTCTCCAACAAGAACCCCTGCACTTGTGCAAACAGAAGTTTCTTTGGTAATAGCATACCAGGGTCGTGTAGTAGGTGCTTGTTTAAATGTATGAGAAACTGCCAATCTATGTCTCAGACTGGATGTGTCATTTTGCATCCCCACAGCAAAACGTGAGAGACCCAGTCACCCTAGGGGGTTTCCCAGATGGCACCAGTGGTAAAGAACCCGTCTGCCAGTGCAGGAGACACAAGAGACACAGGTTTGATCCCTGGGTCAGGAAGATCCCCTGGAGGAGGTCACGGTAACCCACTGCAGTAGTCTTGCCTGGAGAATTCCATGGACGAGGAGCCTGGAGGGCTCCACTCCACGGGGTCATGGACTCAGACACGACTGAAGTGACTTAGCACACACACCGCAGTCACCCTAGGACTTGGCGTGGCCAGCGTTATTTCGTCCATCCTAAAGAGTGCATGCTGGTGTCTCGTTTGTTACTGTTGTCGGTCGCTCAGTCGTGTCCGTCTCTTTGCAACCCCGTGGACTGCAGCATGCCAGGCTGCCCTGTCCTTCACTGTGTCTCGGAGTCTGTCCGATCTCATGTCCATCGTGTCGGTGCTGCCCTCCAACCAGCTCACCCTCTGCCCTCTGGCATGTGATCTAGAAATCTCTTCACGTGATCTTTTTCCATCCTTGTGTTTTCTTTCGGATTATGTGTCTGCTCAAATAGATCATCTAGTATTTATTTTTCTTAACTGTTGAGTTTGGAGAGTTTTTTTTTTTTTTTGAGAGTTTATTTAAAAAAAAAAATTCTGGATACAAGTGTTTTGTTGAACATGCAGTTTACAAACATGAAGTATTTTAACCCAGTCTGCAGTCTGCAGTGTACGTCTCCTGTGGACGCTGTAGCAGAGTGCCACAGACTCGGTGCTGAGACACCGAGGCGTTGCTTCTCATGGGTGCAGGGGCCGGAAGTCTGAGGACAAAGCGTGAGGTCTGGGCCAGAAGGAGGTGCTCCCGCCGCCCCCCACTCCTCCCTGAGTCTCGCCACGTCATCTTTCCTCTCTCAGCATCTGCGTCCATCACTCCCCTTCCCATAAGGATGCCAGCCGGATTGGATTGTGACCCACTGTGATGATCACTTTTATTGACAAATAAAGCCCCATTCTGAGGTCCTGGGGATTCGGGCTGCAGCACGTGGGTTTGAGAGGAAAAACGTTGAACTTGTAAGCCTCGTCTTTTCATTCTCTGAGGTCTTTTACAGCAAAAGCTTTGGGTTTTGGTGAAGTCCAATGTGTCCACTTTTCCCCTATGGGTGTCATGTGACATCTGAGAACGCTTTCCCAGCCTTTGGTCTCTGACAGCGTCTTTGAAAGGTCTCACAGTGCTCTGCTTTCACTTAGGGCAATGACACTTTCTGAGTCAGCTGTTGTGTAAGATGTGACGCCGTGTACACTCCAGTCTGCAGTGCTATCATTGCCGCTCTATCTGAACATTTTCTGTAAAGATTTCTCTTAGACCAGTGATGGTGGCAACGAATTTTTTTTAGCTCTCTTTCAGTGGAGAATATCTTCTTTCATCTTTATTCCTGAAGGTATTAATATTTATCTCTGGATATATATTTCTAGGTTGACAATTCTTTTCTTTCAGCACGTTAAAAAGTCCTCCACTCCATTTTTGCCTCCATGCTTTTGAATGAGAAATCCACAGCCAACTGAATTGCTTTTCCCCTATGGGGAACACTTTTTTTTTTTTGGCTGCTTTGAGAATTCTGTGTGTGTCTAGTTTTCAGCAGTTTCATTATGATGTGTCCGGGCGTGAATTTCTTTGAGTTTATTCTCTCTGGGGTTTGCTGAGCTTCTTGATTCTGTTGGTTTATGCATTCTTCCAAATTTGGGAAGTTTCAGTCAATATTTTTTCATCATTGCACTCCTCCCTTTGATTTTGATGACACAGATGCTAGAACTTCTGTGTTGACCCACAGGTCCCTGAGGCTCTGTTCACTTTTCAAATCTTCATCTCTGTTGTTTAGATTGGGTATTTTCTATTGATCTGTCTCTGAGTTCACTGACTCCTTTTTTTTTTTATCATCTCCATTCTGCTACTGAGCTGATCTGTGAAGTTTTGTTATTTTAATGTTCTTTTCTTCAGAGCTTTAATTTTCATTTTCTAAATTTTTAATGATTTCCAATATGTTTGTGATTGCCCATTGGGAATATTTAACCATAACTAGTTTAACGTGTGTGTGTGTGTGTGTGTGTGCACTGGTCCCACAGTAACGTCTGACTCTTTGCAACCCCATGGACTGTAGCCTGCCAGGTTCCTCTGTCCTTGAAATTCTCCAGGCAAGAATACTGGAGTAAGTAGCCATTCCCTTCTCCAGGGGATCTTTCTGACTCAGGAATCAAACTCAGGTCTCCTGCATTGCAGGCAGATTCTTTATTGTCTGAGCCATCAGGGAAACCCAGTTTAACATATACACACTTATGTCAAAAGGCTAACAAAGTTTTGCCAAGAGAACGCACTGGTCATAGCAAACACCCTCTTCCAACAACACAAGAGAAGACTCTACACATGGACATCACCAGATGATCAATACCGAAATCACAATGATTATATTCTTTGCAGCCAAAGATGGAGAAGCCCTGTACATTCAGCTAAAACAAGACCAGAAGCTGACTGTAGCTCAGATCATGAACTCCTTATTGCCAAATTTAGACTGAAATTGAAGAAAGTGGAGAAGACCACTAGACCATTCAGGTATGACCTAAATCAAATCCATAACGATTATACAGAAGTGAGAAATAGATTTAAGGGCCTAGATCTGATAGAGTGCCTGATGAACTATGGAATGAGGTTCATGACATTGTACAGGAGACAGGGATCAAGACCATTCCCATAGAAAAGAAATGCAAAAAAGCAAAATGGCTGTCTGGGGAGGCCTTACAAATAGCTGTGAAAAGAAGAGAAGTGAAAGGCAAAGGAGAAAAGGAAAGATATAAGCATCTGAATGCAGAGTTCCAAAGAATAGCAAGAAGAGATAAGAAAGCCTTCTTCAGCAATCAATGCAAAGAAATAGAGGAAAACAATAGAATGGGAAAGACTAGAGATCTCTTCAAGAAAATTAGAGATATCAAGGGAATATTTCATACAAAAATGGGTACAATAAAGGACAGAAGTGGCAAGGACCTAACAAGGGCAGAAGATACTAAGAAGAGGTGGCAAGAATACACAGAAGAACTGTACAAAAAAACTCTTCATGACCCAGATAACCATGATGGTGTGATAACTCACCTAGAGCCAGACATCCTGAAATGCAAAGTCAAGTGGGCCTTAGGAAGCATCACTACGAACAAAGCTAGTGGAGGTGATGAAATTCCAGTGGAGATATTTCAAATCCTGAAAGATAATGCTGTGAAAGTGCTGCACTCAATATGTCAGCAAATTTGGAAAACTCAGCAGTGGACACAGGACTGGAAAAGTTCAGTTTTCATTCCAATTCCAAAGAAAAGCAATGCCAAAGAATGCTCAAACTACCGCACAACTGCACTCATCTCACAAACTAGCAAAGTAATGCTCAAAATTCTCCAAGCCAGGCTTCAACAGTATGTGAACTATGAACTTCCATATGTTCAAGCTGGTTTTAGAAAAGGCAGAGGAACCAGAGATCAAATTGTCTCTGGATCAAAACATCCGCTGGATCATCAAAAAAGCAAGAGAGTTCCAGAAAAACATCTACTTTTGCTTTATCGACTATGCCAAAGCCTTTGACTGTGTGGATCACAACAAACTGTGGAGAATTCTGAAAGAGATGGGAATACCAAACCACCTGACCTGCCTCCTGAGAAATCTGCATGCAAGTCAAGAAGCAACAGTTGGAACTGGACATGGAACAACAGACTGGTTCCAAATAGGAAAAGGAGTACGTCAAGGCTGTATATTGTCACCCTGCTTATTTAATTTATATGCAGAATACATCATGAGAAATGCTGGGCTGGATGAAGCACAGGCTGGAATCAAGATTGCTGGGAGAAATATAAATAACCTTAGATATGCAGATGACACCATCCTTATGGCAGAAAGTAAAAAAGAACTAAAGAGCCTCTTAATGAAAGTGAAGGAGGAGAGTGAAAAAGTTGGCTTAAAACTCAACATTCAGAAAACTAAGATCATGGCATCTGGTCCCGTCACTTCATGGCAAATAGATGGGGAAACAGTGGAAATAGTGGAAGACTTTATTTTGGGCGTCTCCAAAATCACTGTAGATGGTGACTGCAGCCATGAAGTTAAAAGACGCTTCCTCCTTCAAAGGCAAGTTATGACCCACCTAGACAGCATATTAAAAAAGCAGAGACTTTATCTACAAAGGTCCATCTAGTTAAAGCTATGGTTTTTCCAGTATTCATGTATGGATGTGAGAGTTAGACCATAAAGAAAGCTGAGTGGCAAAGATTTGATGCTTTTGAACTGTGGTGTTGGAGAAGACTCTTGAGAGTCCCTTGGACTGCCAGGAGATCCAACCAGTCCATCCTAAAGGAAATCAGTCCTGAATATTCATTGGAAGGACTGATGCTGAAGCCGAAACTCCAATACTTTGGTGACTTGATGTGAAGAACTGACTCATTGGAAAAGACCCTGATGCTGGAAAGGATTGGGGGCAGGAGGAGAAGGGGACAACAGAGGATGAGATGGTTGGATGGCAACACCGACTCGATGGACATGAGTTTGAGTGAACTCCAGGAGTTGGTGATGGACAGGGAGGCCTGGCATGCTGCGATTCATGGGGTCACAAGGAGTCGGACATGACTGAGCGACTGAACTGAACACATAAAATAGATAACTAATAAGGAGATACTACTGTACAGCACAGAGATCTCTACTCAATCCTCTGTCATGACCTGTACTGGAAAAGAAGCTAAAAAAGAGTGAGCGAGTGCACGTGCGCGTGTAACTGAATCGCTTTGCTGTATACCTGAAACTAACACGACATTGTACATCAGCTGTTGCTGCTCAGTCACTAATTCACGTCTGACTCTGCGGCCCTGTGGACGGCAGCACACTAGCTTCCCTGTCCTCTACTATCTCCCAGAGTTTGCTCAAATTTATGACCATTTAGCTGATGATGCTATCTAACCATCTCATCCTCTGCTGCCCGCTTCTCTGTTTCATTCACCATATGCCAAGTCATCCTGGGTTATACCTTGGACGTGTGCCATGTTACGTTGTGAGGCTCTGGGTCATTCTCTAAAGGAGAATGTTGGGTTTTTGTTGACGCAGGCAGTTGGCCTGTTCACACGTGGCCCACGAGTTCCAGCTTGCCTTCTCTGGGCCCTCTGCAGTATTTACATGGGCAGTTCAGGTTTCCAAGCCTTTGCAACTCTGGTGTATTCTTTCTGCACACGTGCCCCTCAGCAGCCAGTCTAGGACCTGATCTGTGATCTCTCTGTTAGTTCGGTCCCCAAAATGTTTGCACAGCTTGTTGGTGGAGGGAGGTACTGGCCCTGGGAATTAAGAAATTGTCCTAAAGGATCACTTTCCCAGGTTCTTCAAGCTATAGAACAGGGATCCTGCTCTCAGAGCGTCCGCTCTGCCTTCCACTCCTTGGACCACTCTAATCTGTGGTCGAGCAGCCCAGGAAGAGGGAAGAGGGGGCAGTGTGTGGTGTGGCCTCCCCCTCCGGGAACTCCTGACCCACTGTGTACAGAGGACAGTTACCTGCCTCCAGTGAGGATTCCTGCGGACTCTCATTTCTGGCTGCTGCCACCACCTCTAAGCTACTGCTTGAGGAACTGGAGCATGCAGAATTAAAAATAGGGAAGAAAACAGCACTAGGGAATTGCCTCTGTGTTAGGGGTCCCCTTTCCTGCTCCTTGAGCCGTAGCTGGAACGTCTCCTGGAGCTTCATCTACCTGCCCATTTGTGAGTTCACAGTGCAGTGAATTCAAGCTGGAGTAGACTGGCGGGGAGCGGGGAGCAGTAAACTCTTTTCATCCGGTGGCATTAAATTCTGGAGATCTTTCCCAAGTTACCTGCTGCTCCCCACTTTCCCAAGTCTTTAAATAGTTGTCTCGCATATTCCAGCCAGCATTTATGGGGGTAATCAGTGGGAGAGTCAAGGGGGAATGTGGCTAATCCAACTTACCCAGATTCAGAGCCAAGTATGCTTGACTCTGCGTCAGAGATGTTCACACGTGTGCTTCTCGAGCTCCTTCTGTTCAGCCCTCGTGCTGTATGTCTGCTCAGACCAGAGCTCTACCTGCTGGTGTCAAGTAGCATGTTTTGATGAAATTTTCTACATGTGCTCTTTGTAAGATTAAAAAATATATATATTCGTGCAGCCTTATCGATCTTGCTTTGGAAACATTTTTGAACACTTTTAACAGAATTCTTGTTCAGTGTGTCCCAGACCCAAGTGTCTGGTAATAAGCTGAGAAAAATAAAAAATGGATTTGCTTTCCTTTTAAGAAAATCAATAAATCACAAGAGATGAATTTAATAGAAAAAAAACAGAGAAATGAAAGTTTCTGCCTGATTATAGCATTCGTGTTGGAACACGAGATGGGATCTGAGAGTCGGTCACGTGGGGACGGCAGAGTGGCCATCCGAGATGAAGGCACAGGCGGGAAGACCGATGATGGGTGGCCTGGAGTCTTGCTGGTGAGACCTCAGCTCAAGTGAGAAGAGCTAGGATGCAGGGAGCCGGCTGACCCTGAACATTGGCTCCAGAGAGCAGGAGGAAGGGGCTCAGGAACCAGGAGCAAGGGTCAGCGGGGAGCTGACCACAGAGCCTCCCAGGCTGCTGTGCTGTGAGCCACACAGTGACGGAGGGCTGAGCGGTCCACCCTGGGGTCCCAGGGCGGGAGGACCAGAGGTCATGGGGCTGGGGGAGAAGAGGGGGTGAGGACCCCCTGGAAGTGCTCTCGGCTGTGCGGTCTCACTTTATCCCCAGATAGAGATGTGGACACCAGAGGAGATGCGTCTCAACCAGCACCCGTGTGGGCTTCCTCCTGCGTCCAGGTTAGAAGACCGTCAGGTCTCTTCTCCTGGTCAGGGAGGAGCGTGGGTCTTACCACCACCCTGGTCCGGCCAGTGGTCACTCCACCAGCCTGGCATTGCCCTGGACTGGGTGCGGCAGGGCTCTCCATGAGTGCCCCCCTCCTGCTGGACTTGGCGGGGGCTCTGCCCTCTCTGTGGTCCTCACTGTGGATCAGTCATGAGCACATTTGACAGCTGTGACAGCCTAAGAGCTGCCCATGTGTGATCAGGAGGGCCTGTGTGAGCCCCGTGCGAGGCTAGGCATCCATTCCCCGCCCCACCCCAGCAGGCAGGACCTCACCCCATCCCCCCCAGGCAGGGCCTCATCCCTACTCCTCCCAAGAGGCAGGCCCTCCTCCCCCCCAAAGCAAGGCCTCACCCGCCTCCCCCACCCCCTACCCCCCTCCCCCCACCTCCGTGGCGTGCCCTCGGCACCCAGAGAGTCAGCTCTCATCTGGCTGGAAATCCATCACCAGGAGCTGCTCCAGCACAGCCTGTCACACTGCATCCCTGACGGGCACAGGCCGAGGACTCCACGGAATCTTACATAAGCAGCCTGGCTGGTCAGCACGGGCCTATTTTAGGATCATCTGATGGGAACCGACTTTGGGTGCAGAAGTGTGCCGGCAGCAGGTGACTGAAGATGGGGATTTAAAGACACACGTCTCCTCAGATTGAAGTGCACGCGGAGCACCCGGGGAGAGGAGGCTCTCTTCTCTGCCTCCAAGTGGAATCCCTCACTTTACAGCAATCCGTGAGCTCCTGGCTTCCCACTGAAATCTTGCTCCTCAGAAGGAAGTCATGGTGGGCAGATCAGCAGTGTCTGGAAAGCAAAATTGAGGCCGGAGAGCCTGGAACATTTCAGTCCATGGAGAACGGGCTTCCCCATCCTCCCGCCCCATCGCCACTACCTGAGACCGAGAGTGACTGATGGAACACACACGGAGAGACTTCATCCTCTAACTCGGCCTCTGTGATTCAGCGAGGTCCATGCTCTATGAGGTCATCCAAGCAGCACAGAAGCAGCTTTGAGACTCAGAGCTACACTTGCTCTTCCATCAACCTCTCTCTGCCTTTAAATATGCCCTCTCTAGACCCAGCCTCATGTCTCGAGCCCAGGCTCCTCCCTGACTCTTCAACACTCGTGTGACAATGTCTGCTGGCTGTCATCTCCACTGGAATGACCCACAGTCAGCTCAGACTCACCATGGCCAATGCAGGGCTCTTGACCCTGGTCCACTGAATCTCTGCACCGCGGCAGCAAAGGCCAGGCCAGCCCATCCCATCCACCCTGTGGCTGGAAGCCCTGAAGTCATCCATAACTTTCCTTTCCTTCTTTTCTTTCCATAACCTGAGACCAAGTCATTGGCAAACACCCCCCAACCTCATCCAGGACAGACCCAGAACCCCAGTGTCTGCCCAACAGTAGCTCAGACTCTCCTGCTTCAGTCAGGCCACCACGCTCTCACCTGGACCACTGGGGATGCTCTGACCAGTTTCCTATGGTCCTTTCTGAACAAGCAGAAATCAAATCTTGTCGTTCCTCTGCACAAAGTCCTCCCTCGGCTCCAACAAGAGGTAGATTCTCCAGGACACACACAGAAGCTTCCACGTGATTATGCTGAGCTCAAGCTGGGAAATCCATTCCTGAGCTCATCCTTTTCTTCTTTACTTTGTCCAGGGACATCAGCGTAATTCCATCTCAGCCATATCTGATGCTTTGCGACCCCATGGACTACAGCCCACCAGTCTTCCCTGTCCATCACCAACTCCTGGAGCTTGCTCAAACTCATGTCTGTTTAGTCAGTGATGCCATCCAGCCTCTCATCCTCTGTCATCCCCTTCTCCTCCCGCCTTCAATCTTTCTCAGCATCAGGGTCTTTTCAGATGAATCAGTTCTTCACATCAGGTGACCAAAGGATTAGAGCTTCAGCATCAGTCCTTCCAATGAATATTCAGGACTGATTTCCTTTAGGATGGACTGGCTGGATCTCCTTGAAGTCCAAGGGACTCAAGAATCTTCTCCAACACCACAGTTCAAAAGCATCAATTCTTCAGTGCTCAGCTTTCTTTATAGTCCAACTCTCACATCCATACATGACTACTGGAAAAACCATAGCCTTGACTAGACGGACATTTGTCAGTAATGTCTCTGCTTTTTAATATTCTGTCTAGGTTGGTAACTTCTCTTCCAAGGAGCAGACGTCTTTTAATTTCATGGCTGCAGTCACCATCTGCAGTGATTTTGGAGCCCCCCAAAATAAAGTCTGCCACTGTTTCCATTGTTTCCCCATCTATTTGCATGAAGTGTTGGGACTGGATGCTATGATCTTAATTTTTTGAATGCTGAGTTTTAAAGCAGCTTTTTCACTCTCCTCTTTCACTTTCATCAAGAGGCTCTTCAGTTCCTCTTCACTTTCTGCCATAAGGGTGGTGTCATCTGCATACCTGAGGTTATTGATATTTCTCCCGGCAATCTTGATTCCAGCTTGTGCTTCCTCCAGTCTGACATGAGGCATGGTGTACTCTGCATATAAGTTAAATAAGCAAGGTGACAATATCAGGAGCCACCAACCAAAATCATTGCATTTGTTGGTTTTCCAAAAATAATTGAAAGTATCATTTACAGAACCACCCAGCTCCTTGCTTTTTATAAGCCGTTGACTAAGAGAATCCAATGCAGATACTCTGTGTGTCTACTGCTGGTTTACACCACACAGGCTGCCTGTGTCCCACTTACCACCAGAAATAGAGTCACCAGAGTGACGTCTTTAAGTCTAATTGGATTAGAGAGCAGATTCCAGGAACCCCAGACCCAGTTCAATAAAGCTGATCTTTACACACTGCTATATGTAAAATGGATAAGCACCAAGGACCTACTGTGTAGAGCAGGGAACTCTGCTCGATGTTATGTGGCTGACTGGATGGGAGTGGAGCTTGGGGGAGGATGGATACATGCATATGTATGGCTGAGTCCCTTCACTGAAACTACTAGAGCATCGTTAATCAGCTGTACCCCAATACGGGCTTTACAGGTGGCACTGGTGGTAAAGAATCCACCTGCCAATGCGGGAGACATAAGAGACGGGTTTGATCCCCGGGTCAGGAAGATCCCCTGGAGAAGGGCACGGCCACCCACCCCAGTATTCTGGCCTGGAGAATCCCACGGACACAGGAGCCTGGCGGGCTACAGTCCATGGAGTCGCAAAGAGTGGGGCACAGCTGAGCGACTTAACACACACACACACACACACACACGCACGCACACCCCATACAAAACACAGAGTTCAAAAGAAAAAAAAGCCATCTTTAAAATGTTGTCCTCTAGAATGCCTCTCAGAACCAAAACTTGTGTCAGTTAGGGTTCCCCAGAGAAAGAGAACCAACAGTATATACAGACGCCTAGAAAGACATTTGTTATGAGGAACTGACTCACACGGATGATGGAGGCTGAGAAGTCCACGGTCTGCCGTCTGCATGGCGAGCCCTACAGAGGACAGTGTGGCTGGAAGACCACCGAGCAGAGCCAAAATGTGGACTCCAGTCCCGGTCTGAAGGCCTGAGCCCAGGAGACGAAGGTCTCAGCTCAAGCTGTCGGGAAGAGGCAGCAAATTCCTCCTCCTTTCACGTTTCTGTCCTGTTCAGCCCTTGGTGGACTGGATAAGAGTCCGCCATCTTCGGGAGGACAGTCTGATCTACTTGGCTCACCAATTCAAAGGCTAAGCTCTTCCAGAAACACCCTCACAGGTACATTCAGAACAAATGCTGGGCCAGGTCCTGGGCATCCCAGACCCGGTCAAGTGGAGACGAACAACTGACCACTGCACCATCCCACTCCAAGCAAAACCCGAGGTAGTGAGCACAGCCCAGCCGGAAGCCCCGGGCACGCCTGGCGCACCTCGCCCCGCCCCCTCCCTGCGTGCCTGCGTCTCTCTTCCTCTGTATGCTGTCCATCGCGTATCATCAACAACCACAAGCTTAATGGCTTAAAACAGCACACGTTTGCTATCTCGCCGTCCCCGAGGATCAGGGGTCTAGCAGAACTTAGCTAGACGCTCGGCTTAGTGTCTCAAGAGGCTGCTCCTTGCATTAGCCAAGTCTGGGGGCTTCCCTGGAGGATCAGAGCATGAAGGGTCTGCTTGCAAGCTCCCTGGGGTCATTAGAGGAATTCATTTTCTTATTTGTACAGGACCGAAGGTGCTGGTTTCTTGATGACCGTATGCAGGAGACTACCCTCAGCCCCTAGAGGCCGTGCAAAGGACCTTGCCACAGGGGATCCCCCAACCTGGTCACTGAGGTCTCCAGCCAGCAAAGAGTGTGCCAGCAAAATGGGTCTCACCCACCATCGGAGTGCGAGGCACGTGCCATACTCCACTGCTAGCCGCAATTCACAGCCCCCTGACCCACATTCCGGTGGGGGGTTGACACCCCAGGAGATGGGGTCAAGGAGTCACCCCAGGGTCTGTCTGCCCCACCTTCTCATGTCCCTCCATCTCGCGGAGTCCTCCACGCCTGGGTCCATGTGTCATCTGCCACAGACAGAGAGGAAAATAGCCAGGATCCTGGTCAGATTGTGGAGGACCCGTGCCACACGCTTGACCCATGGGAGAAAACCTCCGACTTAATCTAAACAGAATAAAGTAGCACTGAGTATTTTATCTGTTTTTCAAAGTGCCCAACACAATATGAAAGGTTCTCAAATATTTCACAACTCTCTCCCACGGGTTCATTGTCCAGGATATTCTATTCAGTTCCAATCAGAGAAAACTTGAGTTTTACTTGCTATCAGCTCTCGTCTAGATTCTGTTGAAGATGGAATTTGGGGTGATGGTGAATGAGATTTCCAGTGTGGTCCTTGCCAGGCTTAAACAACCTCAAACTTAAAACCTCATTGCACCAGATTTTGTTTTCCAGTCTCTTTGTCTGTAATAAGAAATCTTCGTATTTTCCACCCTGGGAATGGCTTTTACACTGTTCGGTGAGGCACACATCTGAAGGGTGTAATGTGTGCTGGGCAGCCAATCGTGCACGTGGAATTTAATACACGATAACTCAGACTCCTTCACAGAAAAAGGAAACTGCCCAGTCCATTAGTAACTTCTGTAAAGCTGGACTGGATCCAAGAGGATGCAGGGGTGAGGCCAGCCTCCAGGTGTCAGGTGTGCTGTTACCTAACTGTCCTCTCAAGGTCTGATGTCGTCACAAGGACTCGGCTTATGTCGACTTAAAGTGCAAGTCATGGGACCACTCCGAGCCTCACTTTTCCATGCGTCAAGTGTGGATTAAATGACTCTTACCTCGTAGACATTTCCCCCCATATTTTGTGAATTTTTATTTGATGATTTTTTAAGATCTACAGAAGTTTAAGCATTTTTAAATTTAACAACTGTGTTTTATTATCTTCTACAATCAAGTCAAAATAAAATATCACTAATTCCATGCGCAGATTATTACTGCCTTATTACATGCTGTCGTTTATCCCTCAGGGCAAAAGTTTTAGGATCAGACATGATGTTTACTTGGCTTGGGGCAGCACTGGCTCCCTTCTTTTCTTCTTTTTTCTTTCTCTAGAGTTATTATTTATACAGGGGGATTCCTCCTCCATCACAACCCCAGAAGCTAAAAGATAGCTTGACTTTTTTTTTTTTTACAAATTTTATTTTATTATCATCATTATTATTTTTCTATAAGAAGGTCCGTGTTGGTTATCCATTTTAGAATTTCAAGTATTTTGATGGAGTCAAAACTATTTTGATTTCCTCTGTGATTTCTTCCATTAGCTCATCCCTACAAGGGTCTTCCCTGCTCTGGTATCAGTTGATTATTTGCACCCATATTTTATTCATAGGTTTGTGTACTTTAAACATGTTGCATTTTTAATTCCTGTGTACATCTTGGTGCAGAGCGTAAGTGAAGATTAGTCTTCCAAACATCCAACGTGTCATTTATTGCTTAATCTACCTGCATTAGTCAGTTTACTTGTAATGATGTCACTTCACAAACAGCCCTTCAATATCTCAGAAGCTTAAAAACAACAAACACCGACTTCACACTAACAGCCCAGATCTTGATACTTCAGCTCCAGCAGGGAAGCGGTTCAGGTACGCTCTGCGTTTATCCAGTTTCAGGGCCTGGACTAAAGGACTGGACACTCTCTGAGCTGGGATTCCTCCTGGTCGAGGGGAGAGCACGAAAGGAAGACTGGCCTTTGTCTCCTAGAACCTTTGTTTGATTTGCTGTCGTCTCCATCCGCATTCCAATGGCCAAGACACTAGGTGGCCAAGCCCAATGTCAGTGATGCAGAAAGGATTCTCTTCTTGGGCAGGAGAAGTGCGCAGAACTCAGCAGAAGAGAGTGCGTGCCTTCTGACCAATACTGCAGTCTCCAAAGGCATCCTCTTGGTCTGTACATGCACCTGCTTCCTCCCTAGGCAAGACATCCCCAAAGGACCTGAAAGCCCAGAAGTTATGACTATCTTTTCACAGGTTTGGATGTAACTCCTCTAGACCTGGGGACCTGGGGATTGCTTTTTTAATTATCTGCCTCCCACACATAGAAAAAGCAATGGTGGCCCAAAGACAGGATTGTTGTCTCTGACACTTGCATTGAAACTGGAAGAGCAGCAGGTACCCAGAGTCCCTGGTCCACAATCATCCTGCAATCCAGGTCCTGAGCGATGCGAGGTCCTCTAGTAGAGGGTGGAGATTTTTTGCTTTAAGCCCAAGTTCTGTTCTCTTGTTCTTTGTGACTTTTAGCTTCTCCCTCAGAAAGTTCTTTCTTTTTCTTCTAGGTCTCATCTTGAAAGGTTCCGGAATGGTGTCTGATCAGCTTTTTTAATCTCTTTCTGCCTTTAGAAACGCTGTGCCAAAGGCCATTTTTCACCTCAAAGCTTATAGGAGGCACTTGGGACTTGCCTGGCTTCTCAGGAGCCACATGCTTGGTCCTTTTTGCTGAAACACCAGGAAATGTTCCAGCACAGACCCGCCCTGGGCTCCAGACCTTTCCTTCACAAGGATTGTGTGAACAGCATCCATCCCGGTGACCCTGGTACTACTCACTTGGCTCAAACATCCTCCACAGGTGGGTGAGGAAAACAAGACCTTTTGGCAAGTACAATAGTAGTAGTAGTAACACGAAGACAAGCACCAACAGAATGGAGCATAAGTACGTGGACTTGACTATCACAGAAAGAACTGGTGCATATTCAACAGCAGAAAACTCTGTTAGGAGATTTAGGGCTTAAGAACTTCTCCAAATGCTCTAAAATCTGCAACTCAATTCTGCTTCCTCTTCGAATCCAAAGAGTCAGTGTACTTGTGCATCAGCTTATATTCCCTGCTTTGCTGTCGTCATCGTTAGTCACTCCATCGTGTCCAACTCTCTGTGACCACATGGACTGTAGCCCGCCAGGCTCCTCTGTCCATGGGCTTCTCCAGGCAGGAATACTGGAGTGGGTTGCCATTTCCTCCTCCATCCCTGCTTAACTCGTCAGAAACAATTACTCCAGAAGCTGTGGAAAATGCACACAAAAAGGGAATATATGTTGAATGAAAACAATCAGAGGCAAGAGTCAGATTCTGTATGTCTAGCTCACCTATGACTGTACATGAGTCTTCCAAATGTTTCCTTTCACTCATGTTAACTTGTTAAACTCATGCCCATTCATTTCGTAACTCTTTTTGGAATGAGCAGTATCTACCAAAACAGGAGATTTTTAAAAGAGTTTTAGAATCTTCAAAATGTTTTGATTTATTACCAATATGCATTTGGATAAAGATATCCAATCCAGATAAATAAATAAACACATAGACAGGTGGATAAATAAAATATGATAATCAATAAAAGGGAACCTGGATTGTTAGTGAGAAAATAGAATTTCTTGGGGGAGGGATAAATTAGAAGTTTGGGACTGGCAGATACAAACTACTATATAGGCTTCCCTGGCAGTCCAGTGGTTAAAACTCCATGCTTCCAGAGGAGCAACCGAGCGTTCCATCCTAATTAAAGAACAAAGATCCCATGTGGCCTGGCCAAATTAAAAAAAAAAAAGAAAAGCCTTTTAAGGAGCTGTTTGTATCACCCAAATAATTTTTAAATAAACTCATCAATTTATTTTATAAAACAAATGTTATAATTCAAATAACTTTTTTAATTAAACAAATATAACATTAGAAAAACATACACTCAACCAAAAACAATGGATAAACAGAAAGGCCCTACTGTACAGCACAGGGAACTCTACCCAATATGGTTTATCCCTGTAATAAACCATAATGGGAAAATATGAAAAAAGAAACATGTTTTTCTTCAGTTTTTTATGAACTATAAGAATAAATATTTTCATTGCTAAAATAGGTGTAAAAAAAGAAAATAGACGTTCTCAAGTCAAAAGCAGTTCATCACTAAACCTTTATGAAGCGCTCACGTTGTAGAACAGGCAAGATTGTTTGGCTGCTAAACCAGGAGAGGGGCCCGGGGTACACCTCTCTTACTTCCAAACAGGTGCTGGTCAATCAACAGCAACATCAGGATTGTCTTGGGTTTGGAGAGTGCATTTCCCAAGATCTCATATCATCCCCACGCCCTGAGCCAGGCCAATGGGTATTAACCAACTTAGCTGGTAAGTAACTGAAGCTTTGGGGAAGAACTGTCTTGGCTCCATTCATAAGACCAGTGAAAGGCAAAGTTGAAGCAAGAACCTAGTGTTCTGGCTCCTCCTACAGCACGGTGTCACATGGCTTCTGGTTATTTTGCGCTATTTCCTTCTACTCTTTATTTTAAACCCACGTCAGGTACCTCCGATCTAAGGGTCACCCACGCATCTAAGTCTATCCCTGGTACTTTCTCTTGTTCCTATTTCCTGACATTCCCACTAGTTTTTAAACCAATTCCAGCCCTGTGTGGGGTTTAGAGGTTCTGTATGCCATCTGTCCCCTGAAGCCTTTGGCTTGGTTGCCTCCCAAGCCATATGAGGAGAGGAGAACAACGCAGCCAGGCCATGAGCTGTTTCGAGGCTGGGATTCAGTCACGTGTTTCCTGGTGCAGACAGTCCTGTGTGTCTCTGCTGCGGAGCCTTGGCTGATAGCCGGGCCGCGGGTGAGGAGGAAGGTTCCAGGCTGTGTCCTCCACGGCACGTGCCACACCCACCTTCGGTCGCCAGCTCTGGTGACCGTCCAGACCTCCACCAGCCTTTCTGCTGCTTTCGCTCTTGGCCGCTTAACAGCTAATGGCTTGAGGCTTGAGACCATTAGGTTTACTTTTCTGTCCGTTCTTTCTCCCTGGGAAACTACCCCAGAAATGCTGCTGCATCTCTCGTGCCTCCAAGCTCTCTTTTAATCCATATCCTCAAGCTTCCGTTGGAAGAATGATCCGTTACTGCCAGCTGATCATAGCTACAAGGGGACTGCATCCTTCCCAGGGTTTCTGTGATCCTAACGCGAGAAACGCGAAAGTGATTTGATTCAGGGAATATTGCGGAACAGGTGTCCGATAACACAACCAACACAATTAAAATACTTCACAAAGTATTACAGCGATGATTACTTCTATTAATCTTAAGGACAATATTTCAAAATCAAAACTTCACATTAAATATTTTGCTGTTATAATTGAGCTTCACGTAGACAGCAGACATTGGTTTTTCTAGCGTATTTGATAGTTGATTTAATACACTGACATTTTGATTGATGCCATTATTTGTAAATTTGGTGCATAGAATAGTAATATTAATAATGATAATCATAACACAACAACAGCCACGGATACGTACCAACCAATTAACATATGTCGTTTGGTTCTAAGTCTTCTGTATCAATTATTTCATTTCCTCCTCACAGCAAACCTGTAGGATAGATACTGTTGTGACCCCCATTCACACAGAAAGAATGTGAGGCACAGAGAGATGAAGAACCACCCACGGGGTCCCACGGTTAGTAGCCAGCAGAGCAGGGGTTGGGCTAAGGCCGCCTGACTCCCATTCTGTGCTCCTAGCCGCTCTGCTGCTTCCTGTCAGTTGTAGGACAGCTGCCAAAGACTGAGATTGCACAAGGCCATGAAAAGATTCAGATCTTGAAATACAACCTTGGGAACCCTGGGAGGTCCCAAGCACACAAGCAACAGATGTTTTTGTCCTCCTTTAACTCCACAAATGTGAAGCAAAAGCACTTACTAAACACATTTATATTCAATCATGGTTTTAAATGGCTTCCCTGGTGGCTCAGACAGTAAAGAATCTTTTTGCAATGTGGGAGACCTGGGTTAGATTCCTGGGTGGGGGAAGATCCCCTGGAGGAGGAAATGGCAACCCACTCCAGTATTCTTGCCTGGAGAATCCCATGGACAGAGGAGACTGGCAGGCTACAATCCTTGGGGTCACAAAGAGTCGGACATGACTAAGAGACTAACATTTTCACTTTCATGGTTTTAAAATCTGGAGCTCAAAGTTAACAAAAGTTACACATGGCCCCTGTCCCTACTGAGTCCTCGTCTATGGGAAGGAAAGACTCCCATCAAAGCTTACACCTGTAGCTTTTAATTGCAGTTAAGTAGAGAATGCTTTTGAACTCTGGTGTTGGAGAAGATTCTTGAGAGTCTCTTGGACTGCAAGGAGATCCAACTAGTCCATTCTAAAGGAGATCAGTCCTGGGTGTCCATTGGAAGGACTGATGCTGAAACTGAAACTCCAATACTCTGGCCACCTCACATGAAGAGTTGACTCATTGGAAAAGACCCTGATGCTGGGAGGGATTGAGGGCAGGAGGAGAAGGGGACAACAGAGGATGAGATGGCTGGATGGCATCACTGACTCGATGGACGTGAGTCTGGGTGAACTCCAGGAGTTGGTGATGGACAGGGAGGCCTGGCATGCTGCGATTCTTGGGGTTGCAAAGAGTCGGACACGACTGAGTGACTGAACTGAGCTGAGAGAATGCCAAACTTGGAAGGAGCATGCCAAGGGCGCATGTTCGTCTGGAGGGCTAAAGATGGCTTTCTGATGGAAGTAACATTTCTGCTGAATCCTGTTAGAAAGATCAAGAGCAGGTGAACTGGCATGCACAAGGATCTGAGGCTGAAGGTGGGGCTGGAAGGGGCCTGGACCATTCAGGGAACTGGAAGAAGGTCATCCAACTGCTGGTATCTACTCCAGAGGAAAACCCAGAGAGAAAGGGAAGAGAACTCAGTGGGGACCAGATCATGTTACATTAAAATATGTCCAGGTTACAAATTTGGAATTTAACTGATGAGTGATGGAAAGTCATGGAAGGATTGACAGGAACAGCATGATCAGAGCTGTAAAGTTGCATTTTTAATGGATCAATTTGTTTGTGTTGTAGAAAACACACTGAAGGAAAGCAAGCCTTGAAGCAGTGAGTAGCCCAGGTGAGCAAGGGCCCAGGTGAGCAAGGGCCCAGGTGAGCATCCAGGTGAGGAAGGGCCCAGGTGAGCAAGGGCCCAGGTGAGCATCCAGGTGAGCAAGGGCCCAGGTGAGCAAGGCTCCAGGTGAGAGTCCAGGTGAGCAAGGCCCCAGGTGAGAGTCCAGGTGAGCAAGAGGCCCAGGTGAGGGAACAGCCCAGGGCTGAGTCCGAGGAAGGCGTTAGAGGTGGTGATGAAGAGAGAAGGACAGCACAGGGCCGATTTCAGAAGGAGCAACGGGCAGGACTTGGTCCTTGGCGACTCGGGTTTCAGTAGAGACTGATGTGAAAATACTCTTACATTCTTGCCATGAGCGACCGAGGAGACAGGCATCAGTCCTGGGAGGAGAACACTGGTTTGGAAAGGAAGTTTCTGAGACAAGTTTTCGAGACAAGTTTCTGACAGATTGAGCCAATGCCCCTTGGGAGACACCCAGGTGGAATTTTCTGGTCGGCGGTTGCAAACACATGTTAGGAGCTCATGGGCGAGGTCTAGGCCACACACGGGAAGTCAGGGGTCCATGTCAAACAGACATGTAATTTAAGTAACAGGAGACGGTGGAGTATCTCAGAAAGAACAGAGAACCAGACTCAGGGGGGCCAAGCCCGGCGACCTGATGGACTAGAACATTCTTTAGTCTTGGTCCAATGTTGCTGACTCTTCCACCACTTTCTTCCAATTACTTTTCTCGTTTCTTCTTGGAGATGCAAGACTAGATTCCTCTTAGCTGCTCTTCCCAAGCCCTCAGTGGCCTCCCCCTGCAGGTCCCAGACTCTAGTCTGTCTCCCAGGTTGGAAATATTTCTCAGCCATCAGCTGATCTCTGGACACCCCAAATTCAGACCCCATGTTCCTTTGCAAGGAGGCCTGTGATAGGTTCCTGGAATCCTCACCATGGCCAATCCCACCAGGATCATGGTCCCTGGGTCACAACGAGCCAGGCCTTCCTGGAGCACACAGCTCCACGCTCACGTGCTGTGCGTGTCCTCCTCCTGCAAATTCTGCATCCGCAGCTCCATCCGCCCTGACTCGCCTGCCCCCACACAGCGGCCGCCCTTCATCCCTGGCCCAGGGCACTGTGTGACCTACTGCCTGGCTCAGCCGTGCCTCTGAGTCTTTGCCAAATCTGCCCCTGTGCCTGAAGCAGCCTTCCTTATTATTTCAGAGCTGATGCTGCGTATTCACACATTTTGATCCTCCACTCCGAGCACACAGGAAAGCCACATCTCACACCCCACTGCATGCGGACGGGGCTGTATGATTACCTCCAACCAGCAGGAAAAAAAATGATGATATGAAGCTTCATGCACTGCCCTAGAAAACACTCCTGAAGCCAAGCATTGGGGAGGACACCATCCCAGGGCGGCAGAAGGAGCACTGGTCCCTGGAAGGCTGCATGGAGGAGGTGCCCTTGCCCCTGACCGCCAGCCTCTGGGGAGGGTGATGGAAGCAGCTTAAACATTTCTTCTGCTGAGTGTGTGAGATTTCATCATGTACTTGCCACACAGCGCAGCCCAGCCAGGCTGACTTACACACCATTGCCCTCCCCTACCAGACCTCTGTGCACCCCACAGATCCTGGGGGACCTCTGTGCTCTTCTCAGAGACCTGCGTCTGAGAAGCAATGGGGAAGTGGACTCAGGGGTCAGGCTTGTCCAGCAGGCCCCACCTCTTCTCTTGGTGTGATGGTGCTGCCCCTGCCCGGGTTGTGCATTGCAGTGTTGCCTCCTGCCCAGTGCCCCACAGGTGAGTGCCAGGGACCCAGCCAGGCCAGCCACCAGGCCTTCTCCTCCTGGACCTGCTATGGGAAGCCTGCTCTGGGGCTCCCCTATGTTCAATACCTGGAGATACAGACACACAGCGCCTCTGCCATCGGGAGCCCTGCGATGAGACCCCGGCGCTGGCGGCCCCACCTCAGAGGTATGTAAGAGAACCCCGGGAATATGGTGGGATCTCAGAGAGAAGTGAGATGATGGTGATAAGACAGAGTCCCTACAGCACTGGTGTGTCCTGGGGCCCCGACTCTCCCTTGCTGGTGTCTGAGGAGCAAGTCCCTCCCTTCAGCAAACATAGCTGGAGTCAGCAGGGTTATTCACCTGGAACCGAAGAGCTCAGCTTGACACGGATGTGCTGATGTCAGACATGGCACACTAGGCTTCGTCCGCCTGCTCACTTGGCCCCACGTGCGAGCCCTCAGGTCTCAGGTGCCAGCGGATCCTGCCACGCAGCGATCCATCCCAAGCAATTGTGTGCAGGTGGCGCGAGGTTCTTCTGGAGTTTCTCCTGGGTCCACTCCAAGATTTTCTGTGGACACATGTGTTTGCAGGTGACGATGCAGAGACAGAGAGGTAGAGATGGAGAGGTGCTTCTTGTGTGCTTCATGTCAATGACCAGAGATCTCTCCTAAGTGTGCGATGCTAGTACACTAACAGTCAAATTAACAGAAAAGACAATTGCAGCATGTGCTTTAATGTATCAGATTTATCCCATGCATCCTTTACAGTGGTTAGAGATTCTTTCAGTAAAAATGCAAAAAATAAAACCTGTAAAATAAATATTTACCACAAGTTCAATGTGTCCAGCCTAAAGTTCAACTATTTCTTAGCACAAATGTCTAGCTTTTAGAGATTTCAAATCTCTTTGGTTCAAACGCTACCAGGAAAATTCCTTTGCTGTCTTATTTTCCCCACTCTTTCACTTTATGTGCCACAAGGATGCAGGAGTCTGCCCGTTTCTGCAGAGTATGGAGAATTCAAGAAGCTTTCCAAAGTACAATGGTGTAACTTCATCTTTTTTATATGAGAGTTGTAGAGTCATGAAAATATCGTATTGCCTCATCTTGGGTCAGGGAACATAATCTGAATGAGGAAGTTATTCAAACGTGTAAGATATATTTGTGAAATTCACACAAATTCCTGCTAAATTTTTTAAATTAAATTTTGTCCAATGTAAACAAGCATTTGTTTACTTTAAGCATGTGCGACAGTATCAACAATAATTCCAAAATGACTTTGCACATCCTGAAGCCCCATCCACTGCTAGAAATTTCCAGGGGCCATTAACAGCTCATGCAGAAAATCACAGTGGCGCTAGGATACACCACCATCATTCTCCTTTAGAGAGTTAAAAGTTTTAGGGAATTTAATACAAAAGTCTGTTGAGGACATTTACCTGTGAAACAATTTGGGCTGAAAAAATTTTTCTCTGAACAAATAAGAAAGAAAAGTATAATAATTATATCAATATTGGTGGGGTTTTTTCAATATCTTGAAAGTCTGAAAGAGAAAAAGGAAAAGTCATGCAATTCTCCATCCACTTCACTGGCAAGTGTTTCTTCTTTGTGAAAACACCACCTCCCCACAGAACTGCTTACATGGAATCAGGATTTCTACAGTTTTCCTCTGCTCATCCTCACAGACAAGGCATCACACTGGCCGTGAGGATGAAGCTCTAGCTGGGTGAGTGTCATGTCCACGCTAGGGAGCAGGCATGCAAAATGCTTCCAAGTAGAGACAACATTATGCTTGCTTATAACCTCACAGGTATATAGGTTTTGCTTTCTTTATTACCCCCAAATGATGCTTTTTTGCCAAAAGAAGCCTAATAGCACAATGAAATCACAGAAATTATGACCAGGAAGGACTTTACTGAGTGCTTAATCTAGACAGAACATTGCTTTTTCAGCAAGACTTCATCCTGAAATGCTATAGAATATTGTGTACAATTTGCATTAGGTTCTTAATGTCAATGGTCTAATTCCATGAACATATTGAAATCTATTGTCTTGTAAATAATTCCGTAGACAGTAAGTATCCCTTGGTACAAGCTAAAAATAATCACTAAGAATCGAGTGTGTCCTGTCTCATTGGATGTAGTAAGGGCTGAGCACAGTGCTGGGTCATTCCACACGTCCATCAGGCTGGGCTGAAGTGCACAGATGTTTGACTGAACACCAGTCTGCATGTGGCCAAGAAGGTACTTTTCAGCTGTGGTGACCATCTACAATCTGGACTCTGAGCAAAACAGATCGCCCTCTGTAACGTGGGTGGGCCTCGTTCAATCAGCTGAAGACTTATCCTGGACTGTGTTTGTCAGGGACAAACCACTGAGCCCGCCTTCAGTTCTTGGCCAGGTCTCTGGCCAGAGAGGAAAAGCCTGGATCTGGAGGCTCCTATCCCAGCCATGGTGCCACATGAATGAGGCCTCACCTGTCTTAAAAATGGCAGCAACGTTTGCCCTGCATCCCACCCAGGCCAGGAAAGAACAAGAGCACAGAGCTGGGAAACAACTTTGGGATCAAGAAGGGTGTGAGTAAAACTGCAGAGGAAAGAACACGTCCAAACTCATTCTACAAGGCCTCCATCACCCTGATACCAAAACCAGACAAAGACAGCACACAAAAAAAGAAAACAGCAGGCCAACATCACTGATGAGCAGAGATGCAAAAATCCTCAGCAGAATTTACCAAACAGAATTCAGCAACACATCAAAAAGCTCAGACAGCATGCTCAAGTTGCGTTTATTCCAGGGATGCAAGGATTCTTCAATATACAGAAATCAGTCTATATGTGATATACCATATTAACAAATTGAAAGATAAAAACCATATGATCATCTCAAAAGATGCAGAAAAAGCCTTCGACAAAATTCAGCACCCATTTATGATTAAAACTCTTCAAAAAATGGGCATAGAAGGAACCTGCCTCAACATAGTAAAGGCCACATATGATGACCCTACAGCAAACATTACTCTCAATGGTGAAAAACTAAAAGCATTCCCCCTAAGATCAGGAGCAAGACAAGTGTGTCCACGTTTGCCGCTGTTACTCAACATAGTTCTGGAGGTCCTAGCTACATCAATCAGAGAAGAAAAAGAAATAAGGAATCCAGATTGGAAAGGAAGTAAAGTTCTCACTGTTTGCAGATGGCATGATACTGTGTATAGAAAACCCTAAAGATAGTATCAGAAAATTACTAGAGCTAATCAGTGAATTTAGCAAAGTTGCAGGGTACAAAATCAATACACAGAAATCAGTTGCATTCTATATACTAACAATGAAGAATCAGAAAGAGAAATTAAGGAATCGATCCCATTCACCATTGCAACAAAAAGAATTAAATATCTAGGAATAAACTTATCTAAGGAGATGAAAAAACTGTACACAGAAAATTATAAGACACTGATGAAAGAAATCAAAGATGACATAAACAGATGAAAGGATATTCCATGTTCCTGGGTAGGAAGAATCAATATTGTGAAAATGACTGTACTACCAAATGCAATCCACAGATTCAATGTAATCCCTAATCCCTATCAAATTACCAATGGCGTTTTTCACAGAACCAGAACTAAAAATTCCACAACTCATATGGAAACACAAAAGACCCCAAATAGCCAAAGCAGTCTTGAGAAAGAAGAATGGAGCTGGAGGAATCAAGCTTCCTGACTTCAGGTTATACTACAAAGCTACAGTCATCAAGACAGTATGGTACTGGCGCAAAAACAGAAGCATAGACCGATGGAACGAGGCAGAGAGCCCAGAGATAAACCCATGCGCCTATGGGCACCTTATTTTTAACAAAAGAGGCAAGAATATACAATGGGGCAAAGACAGCCTCTTCAATAAATGTTGCTGGGAAAACTGGGCAGCCACATGTAAAAGAATGAAATTAGAACACTTCCTAACACCATACACAAAGATCAACTCAAAATGGATTAAAGACCTAAATGTAAGACCAGAAACTATAAAACTCTTAGAGGAAAACATAGGCAGAACACTTGATGACAGAAATCAAAGCTTGACCCTCTATGACCCACCTCCTGCTGCTGCTGCTAAGTCACTTCAGTCATGTCCGACTCTGTGCCACCCCATAGACGGCAGCCCACCAGGCTCCCCCGTCCCTGGGATTCTCCAGGCAAGAACACTGAAGTGGGTTACCATTTCCTTCTCCAATGCATGAAAGTGAAAAGGGAAAGTGAAGTCGCTCAGTCGTGCCTGACTCTTAGTGACCCCATGGACTGCAGCCTACCAAGCTCCATGGGATTCTCCAGGCAAGAGTACTGGAGTAGGGTGCCATTGCCTTCTCCAATGACCCACCTCCTACCTCCTAGAGCAAAGGAAATAAAAACAAAAGTAAACAAGTGGGATCTGATTAAACTTAAAAGCTTTTGCACAGCAAAGGAAACCATAAGCAAGGTGAAAGAAAACCTTCAGAATGGGAGAGAATAACAGCAGCTGAAACAACTGACAAGGGATTAATTTCCAAAATATACAGCAGCTCATACAACTCAATACCAAGAAAACAAACACCCCAATCCAAAAGCGGGGAAAAGACCTAAACAGACATTTCTCCAAAGAAGACATACAGATGGCTAACAAACACGTGAAAAGATGCTCAACATCACTCATTACTAGAGAAATGCAAATCAAAACTACAATGAGATATCACCTCCCCCCTGTCAGAATGGCCCTCATCAAAAAGTCTACAGACAATAACTGCTGGAGAGGGTGTGGAGAAAAGGGAACACTCTTGCACTGTTGGTGGGAATGTAAAATGATACAGCCACTATGGAAGACAGTATGGAGATTCCTTAAAAAACTAGGAAAAAACATCATATGACCCAGCAGTCCCACTCCTAGGCATATACCTTGAGGAAACCAAAACTGAAAGAGACACATGTATCCCATTGTTCATTGCAGCACTATCTCCGATAGCTAGAACATGGAAGCAACCTAGATGCCCATCGACAGATGAATGGATAAAGAAGTGGTGGTACATATACACAATGGAATATTTCTCAGCCATGAAAAGGAACACATTTGAGTCAGTTCTAATGTGGTGGATGAACCTAGAAGCTATTATACAGAGTGAAGTGAGTCAGAAAGAGAAAGATAAATACCATATTCTAACACATATATACAGAATCCAGAAAAATGGTACTGAAGAATTTATTTACAGGGCAGCAATGGAGAAACAGACATAGAGAATAGACTGATGGACATGGGGAGAGGGGAGGAGAGGGTGGGATGTGTGGAGAGAGTAACATGGAAACTTACATTACCATATGTGAAATAGATAGCCAACGGGAATTTGCTGTATGGCTCAGGAAATTCAAACAGGGGCTCTGTATCAACCTAGAGGGGTGGGATGGGGAAGGAGCTTCAAAACAGAGGGCATACATGTACACCTGGCTGGATGGCATCACCGACTCGATGGACGTGAATCTGAGTGAACTCTGGGAGTTGGTGATGGACAGGGAGGCCTGGCATGCTGCGATTCATGGGGTCACAAAGAGTCGGACATGACTGAGCGACTGAACTGAACTGAACTGATGACTGATTCATGTTGAGTTTTTACAGAAAACAGCAAAATTCTGTAAAGCAATTACCCTTCAATAAAAAGATAAATTAATTTAAAAAAAAGAAGGGTGTGTGCGTGCATATGTGTATGTGTGTCTGATGTGTGTGATGGGATGTGTGCATGTGATGGTGTGTGTGTGGGGTGTCTGATGCGTGTGATGGGGTGTAAGTTTGTGTGCTGTGTGTGGTTGTGTGTTTTGTGTATGTATGTTTGATGTGTGTGATGGGGTTTGCGTGATCATGTGTGCTATGGTGTCTGTGTGATGGTATGTGTGTGAGGTGTGTGTTTGTGTGATGGTGTGTGTTCTGAGAGAAAGCTACTTCTTGAGATTTAGGGCTTCCAAATACAAATGCTGTTCTGGAAGACTTTTAAATTCATATAAATCATGATTAATGGGAGTGCAGAAAAGCAAAGAACATTTATTTTGGTTAAAAAAAAAGGCCGTTGCAATAAGTAAACCTCCAGACTATTAAGCACAGAGGGAGGGACTGTGGGGGAGAAGACGGCCCACTCCTCTCCCTGGCCTGGGCAGTGAGTGAACCACCGTCAGCAGAGCAGGGAGTGAAGGGAGACGCGGGGAGACCCCCGGGAGACCCCCTCCTTCTCCAGCACGGATGTGGTCGGGGTGGGTCCCTGGCAAGCGTGTGCCCTCACACAGGCGCGGCCACGCACACATGTGCACACACACACACACACACACACACAGGCATCTGGACCAGAGTGAGGTGAGATGTCCAGGGTCCCCGTAAGCTCAAGGTCAGGCAGAAACTGGACAAGACAAGGCAGTCCCCTGTGGCTGCCCTTCAAACATGTCCCCGGGCCCAGCCCCGCTTCCCACAGGGCCAGGGCGGCCCGTCCCCTCCGCCTGCGGGTGGGCTGCAGAGAGCACTCAGCCCGAAGAGGAGTGAAGGGCGGGGTTCACACACCCAGGAAGGGCTGTGAAGGGGGCCGCAGAGGCTGGCGGCTGGGGGTCTGAGCCGCTGGCTGTGGACGGGGCAGCTGGGGTGGAGGCGGGTGGAGGGCGGCTGGAGGCCCTGAGGCCCCCCTGCTGGGACATCCCACTTTTCCCAAGGCTCCGATTCCCAGGATCCGAATAAACCGCTTCCCCCTGGCATGTGTCTGGGCAGCGCCCAGCTCACAGGGAGCCCCCATGCCCACCTCCAGACAGGATGCCCCTCAGGCCAGCTGGATGTGGTTACACGGGCAGGGTCTCAAATGCCTCCCTTGCCGAGGCCCAGACCACTTGCCCACACAGTGCCCAGGGGTTGTGCAAACTCACCTGAGTTTGAGAATGGTGGCTCTGTACATGTGTCCCTGACGCTATCTTTCATCGCCCTCTGAGAGCTCACGTTTGCTTGCCTCCCCGGTGGAGCACCAACCCTGGGGGGTGGGTGCCATGCCCCAGAATGGGGGGCACCCTGCCCTCCTCCATGGCTCCGTGGGACCTGGACAAGTGTCAGTCTCCCTGAGGCTCAGCTGCCCTGGCTGCCTGTGGTGTGCCCCCCACCCTCCTGGGTGGGGTTAGATGGAGCCCGCATTCAGGGCTCCCTGGTGGCACACAGAAGTGCTTACTGAGATACTGTTAATGGTTAATTCTTATTCTACAATCATCGTTCTTGTATAGATGAGGCAAACGAGACGGAGAGAACTTCTATTTCTAGACACGAGTGATCCGTCGTGGGTGGTGGAGCCAAGACTTGAACTTGAGTTCATCAGAGCCCAACACCTCTGCAGTCTCCACTGGACCCCGCTGTTTCCTAATGTGCCGAGAGTGAGGCCACCATCACAGCTCGGGGCTCCTGTGTCCTCCCCCTTTTCCCCTCCCAGCAGGTCAGAGCTCGGGGGTGGGTGACGGGATGACAGGATGGGGGTGATTGCCCACGGCCTCACCTGACAGCCTGTGTCCACCTGGGACCAGTTCCAGCATCTGGGACTCCCACACTGGATCCCAGGCATCAGGAAATCAAAGGACCAGAAGGAGATCCCAGGGACCCACTTGCTGCCGAGTGTGAGCCCACTGAGTCCAGGGGTAAAACAGGCTGGTACCTCCTGCCCTTGGACCATAAATGTCCTCCCAGACTAGAAAGCTGAGGACAAGAGAAGAGTCACCAGCACATCACTAGATTCCCCAGAAGTGATGGTCAAGGGAGCTGCTTCCAGCTGTCAAATTTCCAGAGAGAGGGACACCTTTAAGAGCAGTGTGCATGCATGTTAAGTCGCTTCAGTCGTGTCTGACTCTTTGCAACCCCATGGACTGTAGCCCACCAGGCTCCTCTGTCCAAGGGATTCTCCAGGCAAGAATTCTCGAGTGGGTTGCCATTTCCTTCTCCGGGGATCTTCCCAACCCAGGGATCAAACCCATGTCTTTTGTGGCTCCTGCATTGGCAGGCAGATTCTTTACCACCAAGCCACCTGGGAAGCCCTTAAGGGCGTCAGCAATGCCAAAAACTCACGCCAGAGCTCCTCCAGAAAGTGAGGACCCAGCAGGAAGTGATGCGATGGGCGGGATCTGAGGGGTGTTGGGAGCCATGGTCTGCAGGGACACCATCAGGCCCACCTCGAACGGAAACACTGAAATCTCATGGAGCAATGCCGGGGGGGCAGGTGAGACTCAGAAATGGCGCGGGTCTACAGGACAGTGGAACCTTCGATTTACCGGAGAAGATTAGAAAAATGGCTCACCGTGTCTGAGGCAGTCTTCAAGGGGAAGAACAGACCATGCTGAATGCCAACCTACTCCCAGCCCAGGACGTCGGACCTGCAGTGCTGGGGTGCAGAGCAGAACCAGGAGCTCTCAGGAATCCTGGGGGCACGGGACAGGTTGGGGGGCCTCCTCCCACCCCAGCACTCTGCTTGTGGCAGCCTGGAGCCTAAACTACTGGGCTGGGCTTCCTCTCTCACATCACGCTGTGAGTGCCAACCAGGCACACGTGGAATAAACCTGACCCGGTGACCACCGTCCTCTGCACGGAGACCTCTTTCCAGTGGGAAGCAGGGACAGACTCGCGTGGAACTCAGGCTGCCATGAGACTCCCTCCCAGAATCGCAGCTCGGACACCAGGTGAGAAGCCCTCCACCCTGCATCCAGAGCTGTGGAGAAGTGGTCCATGGCATGGCCCGCCCAGCCTCTCATCTCTGAGCCACGCAGCTAAGGAGAGGGGGCACTTAGCAGTTCACATGTGGGCATTCTTTCAACAGACATTGCTGGAAGATTGGGTTCCTGCCATGCTGGCTGATGGGGGAAGTGGGCTGCACCTTCTGTCGACCTAAGTGACAAGGCTTCCGAGGGCAGGTGGGGAAGACCCAGTCCCCGAGGCTGCCAGAGACAGAAGCCATTCTGAGGGCCCAATGGAAAAAGAGCCTCTGGAGACGTCCACCCAGGTGCCTGGGCAGTCAGGAGAAAGGAGGACAGAGGGAGAGAGAGGCAGAGAGGGAGACAGAGGCACAGAGAGGGGTGGGGGGACGCGCCGGCTGAAGGGCACAGGGCGGGGCCCCTGGATGATCCTGGCTCCTTCACCTGAGGCCCCGATAGTCACAGGTGAGTTGCTTCCTCTCTTTCCGTCTGTGTCCTTGCCTCCTAAGAGAGATTAATATAAAAAAGAATGAAATCATGCCGTTTGAAGCAACGTGGATGGACCTAGAGATTATCCTACAAAGTGAAGTGAGTCAGACAGAGACGAACGTCATGTGATGTCACTTATCAGTTCAGTTCAGTTCAGTTGCTCAGTCATGTCCGACTCTTTGTGACCCCATGGCCTGCAGCACACCAGGCCTCCCGGTCCATCACCAACTCCCAGAGTATACTCAGAGTCGGTGATGCCATCCAACCATCTCATCCTCTGTCGTCCCCTTCTCCCCCAACTTTCAATCTTTCCCAGCATTAGAGTCTTTTCAAATGAGTCAGTTCTTCGCATCAGGTGGCCAAAGTATTGGAGTTGCAGCTTCAGCATGAGACCTTCCAATGAACACCCAGGACTGATCTCCTTTAAGTAGGATGGACTGGTTGGAGCTCCTTGCTGTCCAAGGGACTCTCAAGAGTCTTCTCCAACACCACAGTTCAAAAGCATCCATTCTTTGGCGCTCAGCTTTCTTTGTGGTCCAACTCTCACATCCATACATGACGACTGGAAAAACCGGTATCACTTATATTTGGAATCTAAAAGAAAAAGACACAAAGGAACTGATTTCCAAAACAGTAAGAGACTCAACAGATACAGAAGGTAAAGTTACGGTTACAAAAAGAGAAAGGGGACTGAGGGGAGGGATAGCTTAGGAGGCTGTGATTTTCATATTCATATAAAATCCTAGGAAATCCTATGGACAGAGGAGCCTGGTGGGCTGCAGTCCACGGGGTCACGAAGAGTCAGACACAACTGAGCAACCAAAAAACAACAACAACATCTAAACGAGATAAACAACAGTGACCTACTGTGTAGCACAGGGAACTGCATAACCTCTTAGGGAGAAGAATCTGAAAAGGACATGTGATACATTTGCTGTTGCTCAGTTCCTCACCCATGTCTGACTCTGTGACCCCATGGACCGTAGCCTGCCAGGCTCTTCTGTCCATGGGGTTCTCCAGGCAAGAACAGTGGAGTGGGTTCTCATTTCCTTCTCCAGGGGATCTTCCCCATCCTGGGATCGAACCCGCGCCTTGCACATCAGCAGGTGGATTCTTCACCACTGAGCCACCTGGGAAACCAGTACATATATATATTTATAGTGAAAGTGTTAACGGCTCAGTCACATCTGACTCTTTGCAACCCCATGGAGTGGGGTTCCTCTGTCATGGAATTCTCCAGGCAAGAACACTGGAGTGGGTAGCCATTCTCTTCTCCAGGAGATCTTCCCAATCCAAGGACCGAACCCGGGTCTCCTGCATTTCGGGCGGACTCTACTGTTTGAGCTGTCAGTGACGCCCATATACATATACATTTAAAACTAAATCTCTGGGCTGTACGCCTGCAACATACACAATATTATAAATCAACAATACTCCAGTGTTTAAAAACTTCTTTAAAAGAGAGATTGCTCACACCAGTGTTAAAGGATGGTGGAGAAGATGAACTACCCAAGCTGGCAACACCTAGCCAGGGGCCCGGGACCTCCAGGTGACCTGGAGGATGCCTCCCACCTCCTGGTGAGGCTGGTTCCGGAGCCAGCGGGTGACACTGGAGCCCGTGGGTGCCCTCGGGCTCCTCCACACAGCCGGCCAACCAGTCTCCGGATGTCCCTGCTACGGCCTCTCTGAACACAGATGAGCCCCTCCCCCAGCCCCGGCACCGAGCCCCCCGCAGCCTCACCCTACATCCTAACCAAGGTGTCTGGCGGGTTCATTCCGTGTCCCGAGTGCGGTTTCCTTTTCCCTTAAAATGCCACTCAGGGGTGACTCATGCCGGCAGTGAACTGTGCTCACAGCACACGGAAGGCAGCCCTCCACCTCTCCGGACTCACCCAGAAGCCAGGAGTGGGCCTGGGCCATCCTAACTCGAGCCCAGGAGATGACTCAGCAGCCTGGGCGAGGAGTCTGCGCTGCTGCCAGGATGGGCCAGAGAGGCAGGGCCATCGCCCCGGAGCCTGGCCTGCGGGACACCGACCACGTGCATTTCTGCAAGACTGCTCTTGCTCTAAGAGGAGCCTGGATCCTGCTAAAAGCAAACGGCCCGGTGAGCAGAGCACTGGGGAGAGCATGTGGTCCTGCGCCTTCGTGAAGCTGCCTCCCCTGCCAGGCTCGACAAAGAGCAGCCCAGAGATTCCTCATCCTGCCCTTGAAGGGTGAGACTAGGCAGGGTGATCCAGGATAACACTCACATGCAGAGGTCTTTTATTTACATCACTGCTGTTGTTTTAGTGGCTAAATCGTGTCCAACTCTTTTGTGACCCCTATAGACTGTATCCTGCCAGGCTCCTCTGTGCATGGGACTTCCCAGGCAAGAATACTGGAGTGGGTTGTCGTTTCCTTCTCCAGGGGCTCTTCCCGGCTCAGGAATAGAACCTGCATCTCCTGCATGGTAGGTAAATTCTTTACCACTGAGCCACCTGTGTTTATATACGTACAAATGGACTATTTCTTTTTTCTATTTCTGGCTCCTCGAGGGAGTAGCTGGAGCCAGGATTTTTTCTGTCGATACCTCAGAAGCACACTTGTGGCTTCCCTGGAATACCTGGCATACCTAGAACACCGGTCACCCCTGCTCCGGGTCCCAGGGAGGGACAGGACGGGGCTGGTGTTGGCTCAGCTCATGCCTCCAGCAGCCCCTGAGAAGCAGAGGTGGTGAGGAAGACCCAGGTGACATGGTCCTCCCCACAGGCTCCACCCGGGATCCCTGGAAGGACCACAGGAACCCTCAGCTCAGCGGTGACACACAGCCCTTTGTGGACAGCGTGAGATGTGGACAGACTCTGAATATATTTGAATTGATTCTCAGCCTATTTCCCTGTGAATCACACTCATATTTAAGAGCAAGTGATATGCCAGGGCCTGTGATTCACAGACCTGCCAGCCCCCAGCCCTCATTGCACAAACTCTGCAGCCATTTCTTGGGAGAAACCGCACTGATGCCAGGGTCTGCTACCCTGCCCTTTTGCAGTATCTCTGGCATCCAGCTGGGCATACCTTCACCTACCACATCTCCCAAGAAACTCCTCTTCATCTCACGAGACTGGGCTCCAGCCGCAGGTCATCCCAGAGCCCTTCCTTCCCTCATCCTTCCAGACTGAGCAAGCATCATAGACCCACCCAGCACCATTCCCATCCCATCACCACTTGCCGTGAGGCCATAGCTAGGGCTTCGTAGGGTTTAGAACCATCCCTGGGGGACTGGCTGGCCACCTGGTGACAGGCTGATTACATTAAGGACCGCACATCACGGAGGAGGCAGAGATGCAGCCGCACTAAACACGTCTTGTGGATGTGGAATCTGCCTTTCCTTGCCTGGAACGCTTCTTCCACCACCGTCATCCGTGGGCTCACAGGAGGCATCATCTGCCAACATGAAGTTCCTCCCAGCACTGCAGCTGATCAGGGAACCCTTTCACAGCAAAGAGGGGGCGGTCGAGGGCCCGTGCCCACGGAATTAAGTGGTCTTACCTCATGCTCCATCACCCATCCGGAAGCAGATGGCCTGAGTGAAAGGTAAGATGATACACTGGAGACAGCTACGGGGCCGTGGGATTCAAGGTCCTGAGAGGATGGTTGCATCCTACAGGATATACAGCCACGCTGCAAGTCAGACGGTCATACGGACTTTCTCCCCGTAACGCATGGCCTGGGAATCAAGGAGTCCAAGTAGCAGTGGTCACTCTCACGGCTGCACCTGCTCATCTAGCAGCTACATTAAGGAAACTCATGTGCCCAAAACTAAAATATGACCAACACTTGATGCTGTCCATTCAAATGACAATTTATAAGCAGAAAAAGTTGCATTAATATTTTCATTTCACTCCCATGACTATTCATGACATTGATCATCTTTTATCTTGTTCATTGCTATTTGATATTTCATAAACAAAATTTCTTTAGCCAAATGCTTTGACCATTCACACTGGGTGACCTTTTCCTTATTAGTTAATAGGTGTTATTTTTAATATCCCAGGTAATTATAATTTTTTATTGGAGTAAAAATTCCTTTTTTGTTTATGTTGTCATTTATTAATCAGATTTTATTTTTATTTTAATTAGGTCAAATCTTCCTATATTTCTCATTTTCTCATGGTTTCTAAATTCTGTACTTTGTTTTGGAAGAACTTTTATATACCAAATAAACACAGAAAACATTTACCTTTTCTTCTCCTATTTTATGATGTATGATATTATCTGTCATTATATGATTAGACATTTGTTCCAGTGTCCTTTATTTAGTAATCTAACCTTTCTCCATGAATTTGAAATGCCTCCTTTACAGCCATATCATACACTAGAAGTTGATATTTACATGACTGTATTTCTTGCCCTTGTTCCATTCACTTAAATATTATTTATCACACAAATAGAATGCTGCTTTACCTACTTAAGCATTGTCCTATATTTTGATATTCCATGGAGCATCTCTTCTCTTCTTTGCCTTTATAAAATCAAGACAAAAAAACAATGATTTGCTCTACTTCAGTTCAGTTCAGTTTAGTTCAGTCGCTCAGTCGTGTCCGACTCTTTGCGACCCCATGAATCACAGCACGCCAGGCCTCCCTGTCCATCACCAACTCCCAGAGTTCACTCAAACTCACATCCATTGAGTCAGTGATGCCATCCAGCCATCTCATCCTCTGTCGTCCCCTTCTCCTCCTGCCCCCAATCTCTCCCAGCATCAGAGTCTTTTCCAATGAGTCAACTCTTTGCATGAGGTGGCCAAAGTACTGGAGTTTCAGCTTTAGCATCATTCCTTCCAAAGAACACCCAGGGCTGATCTCCTTTAGAATGGACTGGTTGGATCTCCTTGCAATCCAAGGGACTCTCAAGAGTCTTCTCCAACACCACAGTTCAAAAGCATCAATTCCTCGGCACTCAGCTTTCTTCACAGTCCAACTCTCACATCCATACATGACCACTGGAAAAACCATAGCCTTGACTAAACAGACCTCTTTGTTGGCAGAGTAATGTCTCTGCTTTTGAATATGCTATCTAGGTTGGTCATAACTTTTCTTCCAAGGAGTAAGCATCTTTTAATTTCATGGCTGCAATCACCATCTGCAGTGATTTTGGAGCCCAAAAAAATGAAGTCTGACACTGTTTCCATTGTTTCTCCATCTATTTGCCATGAAGTGATGGGACCAGATGCCATGATCTTCGTTTTCTGAATGTTGAGCTTTAAGCCAACTTTTTCACTCTCCTCCTTCACTTTCATCAAGAGGCTTTTTATTTCCTCTTCACTTTCTGCCATAATGGTGGTGTCATCTGCATATCTGAGGTTATTGATATTCCTCCCGGCAATCTTGATTCCAGCTTGTGCTTCCTCCAGCCCAGCATTTCTCATGATGTACTCTGCATATGTTAAATAAGCAGGGTGACAATATATAGCTTTGACGTACTCCTTTTCCTATTTGGAACCAGTCTGTTGTTCCATGTCCAGTTCTAACTGTTGCTTCTGACCTGCATATAGGTTTCTCAAGAGGCAGGTCAGGTGGTCTGGTATTCCCATCTCTTTCAGAATTTTCCACCTTTTATTGTGATCCACATAGTCAAAGGCTTTGGCATAGTCAATAAAGCAGAAATAGATGTGTTTCTGGAACTCTCTTGCTTTTTTCCATGATCCAGCGGATGTTGACAATTTGATCTCTGGTTCCTCTGCCTTTTCTAAAACCAGCTTGAACATCTGGAAGTTCATGGTTCACATATTGCTGAATCCTGGCTTGGAGAATTTTGAGCATTACTTTACTAGTCTGTGAGATGAGTGCAATTGTGCGGTAGTTTGAGCATTCTTTGGCATTGCCTTTCTTTGGGACTGGAATGAAAACTGACCTTTTCCAGTCCTGTGGCCACTGCTGAGTTTTCCAAATTTGCTGACATAGTGAGTGCAGAACTTTCACAGCATCATCTTTGAGGATTTGAAATAGCTCCACTGGAATTCCATCACCTCCACTAACTTTGTTCGTGGTGATGCTTTCTAAGGCCCACTGGACTTCACATTCCAGGATGTCTGGCTCTAGGTTAGTGATCACACCATCGTGATTATCTGGGTCGTGAAGATCTTTTTTGTACAGTTCTGTGTATTCTTGCCACCTCTTCTTAATATCTTCTGCTTCTGTTAGGTCCATACCATTTCTGTCCTTTATCGAGATCATCTTTGCATGAAATATTCCCTTGGTATCTCTAATTTTCTTGAAGAGATCTCTAGTCTTTGGTCTACTTAATCTTGCAATTTTTCTTTCATACAAACTTCAAAATCAATCTTTCAAGCAGCACACAAATTTCATTGGAATTTTTTTTAGAAGAGGGATTTCTCTGATCCTGTAGATTAATTTGTAGAGAACTTTCATATTTGAAATACATTGATAAGGAGATTCTATTTAATAGGCTACATGGGAAGTCTTTTCTTAGGAGATGAAGCTTGAGCAGAGACTGGCATTAAGTGAGCTAGTGAATCATGAAGAAGGGCATTCTCTGCAGAGGTTACAGAAAGTGGAATGGTGTTCAGGGGGGCATGAGCTAAGAATGTTTGAGAGATAACAAGGTGTGTGATGATTTGGAACTAAAGGGAGCGACGCAAAAACGGAAGCGATGAGGTGGGGAGGCGGCAGGAGAAGATCCTCTACGCCTTTCAGTCCATGTTAAAGACTATGATGTTTTTTCACAAATGTGATATGAAGCAATCAAAGAGTTCTGAACAGGGGAATGCGTGGTTTGGTTTTTATATTTTAAAGAATCTTTCTGAACACTTCCATGAAACATACAGTGTAGATGGTCAAGAACGGAAGTAGGGGACCAGTTAAAGTCTCCTGCTCTAGCGCTAGAGAGAGAGAATTATATCTCAGATGAGCAGCCCAAATCTTGAAAGGAAGATTACATTTATATACTAAAGGTAAGGACAATAGGATGTGATGGTGGATTTGATGTGGACCTACGGAAGGACAGAGGAGCCAAGGACCAGGGCCTGAGAGACTAGGAAGGGAGAACCCACCTTGCATGTGGAAATGCTGGGAGAGAGCAAGCTTCAGAGTGTGCTGGGAAGCCTCCCAGAGCCTGTCTTGAGTGTCCAGTAGAAATCAGGCCACTCTTGCACTCAGAGTCTGCCAGTAGCATCCTCCTCTCTCTCACTAAAGCAACCTCCTTCCAGTGGCTTGGCATTTCTAAACGACCCTCTTTCCTGCAGCCATCGTCTCCGCTGCCCTTGCTCCAGATCCAGTGGCTCTCAACATTGCAAGAATATGCAAGTATGGCCACTAGCTCAGGGCCCTTACGCTTCTATACTTTCTGTCTGGACAGCTCTTCTGCCAGATTTCTGGTTTTCCATTCCCTCAGATCACTACACCCTCACAGTAAGGCCTCCTCTTCCATCCTACCTAAAATCCTAACCCCCTGCCCATAAATACTCCCTTTCTTCTCCTTGCTTTATTTTTCCATTAGAGGTTATCACCATCAAATGCACCATATGTAATATTTATTTTCAATCATCTGGTTACCCTACAGTGCAAGATCCATGAGGGCAGGAATTTGCTTTTCTCTTTTACTATACTCCTTAATCAGTGACTCAAAGAAGGTCTGACCCATAATATGGACTGCGTAGACACCTGTGATAGGAAGGAAGAAAGGAGAAATGCAAGAAGTGTTCTTGAGCAGGCATCATATATATATGAATCTAGAGTTCAGGAAGGAATTGGGGTTTCCTGTAGGAGGAAATCTTTTATCATATGTTGATTTTTTTCCATCCAGCCCTCTTACTGAACTCTTTTATTACTAAAATGTATTTCAAGTGTATTGTTATTTTCTTTTGCTTGATACTTTTAAATAGACAAACATCTTGTCTTCAAAAATGGCCATTGATTTCTTCCTTATTACATACTAATTTTTTTCTTATCTTATTGCATTGGGCAAGGTATTCAGAAAAATGTTGACTAGCAGCATATCTGCATATACATGACACTTCCCATTAAGGATTCTAAATGTTCACTATTCAGTAGGTTGTATACCATGATTTCTTGCAGAAAACCAAGTTGAGTCATTGTAATTATTACATCAGACAGTGAAATTAGTTAAAGATTTTGTTGTTATTATTACAGCTGCTGTTGTTATAACCTAACTCAACCAAAGGGTATTTTGATACAACTATTTGCTGATTCGTAATGTTAATTATCAAAATAGTTAAAGTATCCTCAGTGGTTGTACACTTAAATTTCCAGCAGTTGACAAGGAAAGAACTTCCCTGCTTGGAAGATTTTGCATTCACGTTTTCCTGCCAGAACTCATTTGCCGTTAAAAATCGTAACCAATTCTCAGTTTGAATCAATGTGAAAATGTCTGCTAGTGGAGAACTGTTGGTTTTCTAAGGCAATGGTTTTGTTTAAGCGTAAGTCTTTCTTTGGTACGTTTTTCCTTATCTTGAACCAAAATATTCTTCCATATTACACTGTCCTCTGGAGAGTTTGTGCACCCTAACCAATCCCTGCCCTCTCAAACTCCACCCAGGTGTTTATCTTCTGGTCAAGCTTCCCCAGTTCTTCATATCTTCATGGTCAATTAAACACATGTTTATTGATTTGGGCTAGAAAAGGCAAAATTGTCAACTCTGTTCTGTCATCCAGCCATGTTCCATCCCATGGACAGTTTGATTTCCAAGATCTCTGGAAACAGAATTCCACAGATAGTCAAGTGGGGTAAACACAGCAAAAAACCCAAAGGAAGACAAAGGAGGAATTAAAGGAAGAGAAGGGGATGAGAAAGGTAGATGGAAAAGAGAGAAAAAGATGAGGATAAAGAGGAATATGTTAAGTGGTACCTGCTGAGAAATGGACCCCAAGTCAGGATTTGAGCAACTGCCTGTGAAGGACAAAGCGGAGAGCAGGAGAAGGCAAGGAGAAGCTTCAGACTGTGGCGTGGGTCAAATTTGGGGGAGAGGAAGAAGGAGGATTATGTAGAGTCTCAGACGGCAGCACATTCCAAGAAAGTTTTGGCCAGGTTGATGGCAAGTCCTCAAGCCGAAGTTGCCCATCAGATGAGTCCCCTTCTCGCATGCGTGGGCCCAGATCAGCACCCCTGCGGTGCTCAACCATCGGATGGAGGGATCATGCAAAAAGATATGGAGTCACAGATGGTGGGGCCTCCACGGGGCACCATCCAGGTCCATGAGTGAATGAGGGTCCTCTCAGCAGGAGATTTTAAGCAGCCCATTTTCATGGCGACCAAAATGGAGAAAAGGAGGGGGGGGGGAGAAAGTAGCAAAGTGGACAGGATTTGTAAGAGAAGACATCACAACTGTGTGTGTTCTTTTCCACTTACATTCTTTTTTAAAATATTTATTTATTGGGCTGCATCGGGCCTCAGTTGCGGCACGTGGGACCTTTCATTGCGGCTCGCAGGCTTCCCTAGCTGCGGTGCACAGGCTCCAGGGCATGGGCTCAGTGGTTGCCATGCTCCAGCTTAGTTGCCCTGCAGCATATGGGGTCTTAGTTCCCCAACCAGGAATAAAACCCACATTCCCTACACGGGAAGGCAGATTCCTAACCGCTTGGACCATAGTGAAGTCCCTCCGCTTACATTCTTGAAAAACAGTTATGTTTACACATTTATGTAAAAGTCTGTCCTTTCACAAAAGGAGTGTTGTTGGCTGATGTTTGTTTCCTAATACTAACATCAGAAAACTTCACCATCACATGTAGGGTCTCTCAGAGAGCTACTCCCAGGAAGGACAGGATCTGGCCAAGTGCTCCACCAGGACAGCTAAGACAGAGCTGGGAGAATGAGCCATGGATCCCCCTTCCTCTTTGTGGAGGAGAGAATGGATCTGTATTTTAAAGAAACTTTCCTCCCAAGGCGCTAGCATCACCTTCAAGTAACTATCCATCAGTTCTTCCGCAAGCGTTGAGTAAAACAAGATATCTGTCTCCAAACTTCTTCCACTGACTCCAGGAGCAGTGAAGAGCTTCGTTTGAAATTAAATGAGTACCACTGTGGATTGGGGTTCCCACTGAAAAAATGGACTAGAGGAGCAGCCCTCCTTCACCACAGTGATCCTCAGAGGAGCGTGCTGGGGAGAAAGCACAGATCATCTGAGGGAAAGGGCCAAGTCCTCTTGCCTTATCGTCAGTGCTCAAAACATCCTGATGTTTGTCAGCGGAAGAAGGATGGGCTTCCCAAGTGGCTTGCTGGTAAAGAATCTGCCTGCAATGCAAGAGACATGGGTTCGATCCCTGGGTCAGGAAGATCCCCTGGAGAAGGAAATGGCAACCCACTCCAGTATCCTTGCCTGGGAAATCCCATGCACAGAAGAGCTTAATGGGCTACAGTCCATGGGGTAGAAAAGAGTCAGACATGACTTAGAGACTCAACAAGAAGCAGGAGAGTGGTTTATGATTGGCCGTAGTTTCAAAGGGAAGCATGTAATGAACATTGGGAAAAGAATGTAGACTCACTCTGAGTAAGTTATATCAGGCTCTCCATATTCCCTTTTTTCAAAACCTTGAGGTAAAAATCTACATGCTATGAATTGCAGAGACGTTGATGGTACAGATTTTGGAGTACACACACCTATCAAGATTTAGCACATTTTGATCACCTCGAGAGTCTCCTCACCTACCCCTCCAGTCGCTCCCACCCTTGCAGGCAATCGCTGTTCTGATTTCCATCACACCGTTCAGGTTTACTGGCCTCTTCTTGCGCTTTGCATGAATGTGTGCCCAGAAGACGTGCTCTCTTGGCACCGGGCTTCTTTCACTCACCACAAGGCTTCCAAGGTTCATTCATGTTTCCCCATGTTTTTATGTCTTTCCATAAAAATAAAATTTTTATTTATAAGGAATACGTCATTACGTTCGTGTTCCAAAAATTGTTTATTCCTTCTCCAGCTGATGGCTATTTGAGTTGTTTGCCATTCTGGACCTCTATGAATAAAATGAATATAGCACTCATTCACAAGCCTCTGAGAAAGTACATTTCTATTCCTCTTGGGACAGAAATTGCCATGTAGGTATACACTAAACTTACAGGAAATTGACCAGTAGTTCTCCAGAATCAAAGCATCACCCCTTACTTCAACAAGCAACATGAAAGAATTCTAATATATCTATATTCTTGACAACATCAGATGTTGCCAATCTCTTTTGAATTGAAGTATAGTAAGTTCACAATGTCGCGTTAGTCTCTGGTGTACAGCAATGTGACTCAGGCATACATACATATACACGTATGTGTTTATCTATGTATGTACACAGCGTCCATATTTTCCCATTGGGATTTATTACAGGATACTGAATACAGTTTGTTGTCAATCTTTAATATGGATGGGAAGAGGTAATTAGTTGTGGTTTCAATTTGTATTTCACTTACTAGTCAAGTTTTTAACCCATTTCCATTCACATACTGACGTATCAACCCTGAAGGACTGATGATGAAGCTGAAGCTCCAATACTTTGGCCACCTGATGTGAAAAACTGACTCATTGGAAAAGACCCTGATGCTGGGAAAGATTGAAGGCAGAAGGAGAAGGGGACGACAGAGGATGAGATGGTTGGATGGCATCACCAGCTCAATGGGCATGGGTTTGGGTGGACTCCAGAAGTTGGTGATGGACAGGGAGGCCTGGTGTGCTGCGGTTCATGGGGATCGCAAAGAGTTGGACACGACTGAGCGACTGAACAACAGCAACACTACCATACACTGATATCTGCATTTGTGGAGTAGCTATGAAAGGCATTCATTATTTTTCTGCTTTTCTTGACCTTTTATAACTGATTTAAACGATATTCTTATATATTATGTAAAATAAGCCATTTGTCTTGAGATAGAAGTCTGCCATGCTGCTATATTGTTTTGCCAATATTTTCTCCCAGTCTGTGTCTTGCCTTTAATTTTCTTAATGAAATGGTGTCTTTTGATGAGAAAAAGCTTTTAATTTTGAGGAAGCTCAAATTGTCAATTTATTTTCTTTTATGGTTATTGCTTTTTGTAACCTGCTAAGAAACTTTGCCCACTCCAAAATCATGATCGCACTCTTTGATTTTCTTTTAAAAGTGTCTTAGTGATAGTTTTACACGAAAGACTATAATCACAATTAATTTTTGTGAGTGGTATGAAATAGGGATTGAATTTCATTTTTTTCTGTATGGATATCCAATTGTTAGAGTACCATTTATTAAAGAGATTTTCCTTTCTCCATTGAATTATCTCGACATCTTTGTCAAAAATCAATTGCTTTATATGTATGAGTCGATCTGGATTCTCTATTATTTTTCATTGATCCATGTATCTAAATGTATGCCATTAACACACTATTCTATTTATTACAACCTTAAAGTGCGTTCGTGTCTGACTCTTTGCGTCCAGTTTCCTCTGTCCATGGGATTTTCTAGGCGAGAATACTGGAGTATTTCTAGGCGAGTATACTGGCCATGCCCTCCTCCAGGGGATCGGAGGAGGAATCAAACCCAGGAATCAAACCCAAGTCTCTTGCATCTCCTGCATAAGTACCAATAACTGTTACGAGACTTCCAACTTAGTTCTTAAAAATATTTTATTCTAGTTTCTTTGCCTGGTACTATAAGCTTGAGAGTCATTTGTTACTACCAAAGAAGAGAAAGAGCAAGTAGAAAAACAAGAAGAGAGAGAGAGAGGGAGGTGGTGGGGAGAGAGAGAGAGACGAGATTTTGAATGAAATTGCATTTATTTTACACATCAGTCTGGGGAGAACTGACATACTAATAATATTATTTCTCCAAATCTATGAATATGGTATATCTCTGCATTTATTTAGCTCTTCTTTAAATCAGTAATCCGTATTTGTATTTTTTAATTAGAAAGGTCACATACGTCTTTTGTTAATGTTATCCTTAAGTATTTTATTTCCTGATACAAATTATTTTGCTTTAAAAATTATTGATGATATTTAAAAGAGAATGATTGCTGCTATTTTATATTAAAAAGGGACTTTATGTTGATTTGATTCCCTTGACCATGCTTAAGTGTACTAAATTATCTGATTTTTTTTAAGATTACTTAAGAAATTTCTATGCAGCCAATAATGCTATAATATGGACAGAGATAGTTTTACTTTCTCCCTTCAGATATTCATACCGTTTATATTTTTCTTGGTTCCTTACTCCAGTCAGGACCTCCAGTATAATGTTAGATAGAAGTGATCAATGCAGATGCTGCTGCCTGTTCCTGTCATTACAGTACAAATGTTCAACATCTCACCACAGCATCATCATAGCTGTAGATTTTTCATATCCGCCCTTTATTTGTTAATGTGATGAATTACACTGATTGATTTTTGAAAAACAAGCATTGTGTTCCTGGGATAAATGCCATTTAGTCATGGTATATCTTATTTTTATATATTATTGCTTTCTACTCGCTAATGTCACGTTTAGGGCTTTTGTGCCTATAATGACGAGGAGATTGGTCTATGGTTTTACTTTTTGTAACATCCTTGTTAGGCTTTATTCTCAAGGCTATACTAGCATCATGCAGCAATTTGCAACACAGTCTCTTTTCTGTTATGCTTTGAAATAGTGTGTGAGATTGGTAATACTTCTTATAATCAATCAGTTCTGTTCAGTCAATCAGTCGTGTCCGACTCTTTGCGACCCCCTGAATCGCAGCACGCCAGGCCTCTCTGTCCATCACCAACTCCCGGAGTTCACTCAAACTCACATCCATCGAGTCAGTGATGCCATCCAGCCATCTCATCCTCTGTTGTCCCCTTCTCCTCCTGCCCCCAATCCCTCCCAGCATCAGGGTCTTTTCCAATGAGTCAACTCTTCACATGAGGTGGCCAAAGTACTGGAGTTTCAGCCTCAGCATCAGTCTTTCCAATGAACACCCAGGACTGGTCTCCTTTAGGATGGACTGGTTGGATCTCCTTGCAGTCCGAGGGACTCTCAAGAGTCTTCTCCAACACCACAGTTCAAAAGCATCAATTCCTCGGCACTCAGCTTTCTTAATAGTCCAACTCTCACATCCATACATGAATACTGGAAAAACCATAGCCTTGACTAGATGGATCTTAGTTGGCAAAGTAATGTCTCTGCTTTTTAATATGCTGTCTAGGTTGGTCATAACTTTCCTTCCAAAGAGTAAGTGTCTTTTAATTTCATGGCTGCAATCACCATCTGCAGTGATTTTGGAGCCCCCCAAAATAAAGTCTGACACTGTTTCCACTGTTTCCCCATCTATTTCCCATGAAGTGATGGGACCAGATGCCATGATCTTCGTTTTCTGAATGTTGAGCTTTAAGCCAACTTTTTTACTCTCCTCTTTCACTTTCATCAAGAGGCTCTTTAGTTCTTCTTCACTTTCTGCCATAAGGGTGGTGTCATCATCAATACTAGGGTTGAATTCATTATTTAGACTATTCTGGCCTAGGGTTTTCATTGCAGAAAGGTATTTAATGATGAACTCAATGTTACTATAGACAGAGAGCTGTTCAAAGTTTTTGTTTCTTCTTTTTTTGATAAATATTTTGCTTGGAAAAAAAAATATTTTGCTTGAAGAAATGTATTCATTATCTTTAATTTGTAAAAGCAACTGACATAGAGACATTCATACTATTCTCTTATTGTTCATTGACTGTGGACCTTTGAGTGATATCCTCGCCTTCACCGTGATATTGGTCGTTTGCAGCTTTTCTTTCCCCTTCCCCTTTGTGGGGTGTATGTGTGTGTAAATGTGTTCTTTATTATCTGTGTTGCTGAGGTTCTACCAATTTTATTAACCTTTTCAAAGAACTTTTTTCACTGTGTTAATTTCTTAATTGCAGGTTTTCTATTTCATTTAATTCTGCTCTTACCTTTATTGTTTTTATTACACTACTTTCTCTGGAAATAATTTGCCCTTATTTTTCTAGCTTCTTAAGGTAGATCATTAACTTCAAATTTTTATTCCCTTATAATTACTCATGTAAATTTATCAGTTTCTCTCCAAGCATTGGTTTGACCTCAGCTCATAAATTTTGATGTGTGGTGCTATCATTTCCTCTATTTAAAAATATTTTTTAAATTTTCACTGTGATCTGGCCTTTGACTCATGGGTTATTTGTAACTGTGTACCCACTTGCCAACTATTTGGGTATTTTACTGTTATTTAATTTCTCATTTAACTGTGATGTCTTTGTCGTGTTTCGGTATCATGGTTATGCTGGCATCACAGAACAATCTGTGAACGATTCCCTCCTGCTCTATTTAATGGCACTGTGACCAGAGAGTATGGTTGTTATTTCAATCCTACAAAATTTACTGAGACTTATTTTACACCACAGCATATGGCCATTCCACCCTGGTGAACTTCCTATTTATAGAGGAAAAGAATGTGTACCCTGCAATTGTCAAACAGAGTGTTCACAAATGTCAATTAGATCAGGTTTGTTGATAGTTTTTTTTTTAATTTTCCATATCTTTAATGAATTTGTGTCTATTTGTTCTATCATACAGAAATATAGGTGTTAAAATGTCCACATAAGATTATAAATATATCTTTTCTCCCTCTAGTTTTCCAGTTTCTGCTTCATGTATTTAATTCATTAACAATATGGTTCCACAATGAAGAAAATACTAAGGAGTCATCAAAAACCCAACAGAACAAATAAAATGAATTCATCAAGATCACAAGATAAAATTTCCATACACAAAAATTAATTACACTTCTACATACTAGTAATGAGCTAACTGAAAGTGAAATTTTAAAAAAGAATTCCACTCAAAATAGCATTGAAAGGAATAAAATCAGATCAGATCAGATCAGTCACTCAGTCGTGTCCGACTCTTTGCAACCCCATGAATCGCAGCACGCCAGGCCTCCTTGTCCATCACCAACTCCTGGAGTTCACTGAGACTCATGTCCATGGAGTCAGTGATGCCATCCAGCCATCTCATCCTCTGTCATCCCCTTCTCCTCCTGCCCCCAATCCCTCCCAGCATCAGAGTCTTTTCCAGTGAGTCAACTCTTCGCATGAGTGGCCAAAGTACTGGAGTTTTAGCTTTAGCATCATTCCTTCGAAAGACTTAGGAATAAATTTAACAAAAAAAGTATAACTTGTACATTTAAAACTATAAAGTTGCTGAGATAAATTAAAGATATCAATAAAAAACATTCCATGTTCATGGATTGAAAAACTCTATTTGCTAGGATGATAATTCTTCCTCAAACTGATTAACAGATCCAGTGAAGCCCTAAATATAATATTCTCAGATTTTTTTTTAATATTACAGAAAGAAAGAATTAGTCACTCAGTTGTGTCTGACTCTTTGCAACCCCATGGACTGTAGCCTGCCAGGCTCCTCTGTCCATGGAATTTCCAAGGCAAGAATACTGGAGTGGGTTGCCATTTCCTTCTCCCGGGGATCTTCCCAACCGAAAGACTGAACCTGGGTCTCCTGCATTGCAGGCAGATTCTTTACCATCTGAGCCATCAGGGAAGCTCCTTCATATGACATGTTGACCCTAAAGCATTTATGCAAATACAAAAGTCCTAAAAGAGCAAAAGTCATTTTGAAAAAGAAGAATAAAGTTTGAGGAGTTATTCTTCCCCATTTCCAAACTTACGCATTGGTGGTATTGGCATAAGGATAGACCTAAAGATCACTGGAACAGAATTAAGAGTCTAGAAATAAATCCCAACATTCAGGGTCAGTTGTGGAGGAATGGGTGTTCAGGGGAGGGAGACTTAGATGTTCACCTTACACCGTCTGCAGAATTAACTCAAAACGTATCAGAGGCCTGACCGTAATCATTCTAAGCTTGCCAATGCAGCAGCCACGGGTTCAGTCCCCTGTCTAGGAAGATCCTACCGGCCGCGGAGCAGCTAAAGCCCTGTTAGCCGCAACTACGGAGCACACACACCCTAGAGCCTGTGGGCCAGGACAGGAGAAGGCACCGCGGTGAGACCCACGTGTTGCAGCAAAGAGCAGCCACTGCCCCCCGCGAGGAGAGAAAGCCCGGGAGCATCAGCGAAGACCCCGTGCAACCGGACAAACAAGTAAACTTTTAAATGTCACGATTAAAAAAATCAATCAACTCATCCTAAACGCATCGATTCCACACAAGATAAACATAAGCATCTATCTACACAAAGGCTTGTTCTGGAAACGTCCCTGCAGCTTTGCTTGTGATAGCACAAAGTTGGAAACAAGCCCAGGGTCCATCCACTGTCGAACAGAGCATCAGAGCGTCAGCCAGCTTAACAGTGGAATTCTCCTTAATGAAGAGGGTTCCAAAGTTCCCTCTTTTCTCTTGCTGTTTCATCTTGGGTTGCTCCTCTAGGAACACCTTCAAGCTGAGGTTATCGCCTGCGAGGTCTGGTCTGCTCTTCACCTGCTCCAGTACACTTTTCACCTCTAGCGTTGCAGCTTTCATCTCTAGAAGTTTAATGTGGGCCTTTTTGGTATCTACAGTGCCTCTGTGGGACGTTTTCAACATATGGATTCCGGTGATCCTATTTTAATGCTGTGGCTGCCATATGCTAAGGCCCATCACATTAATGTTTCTCATCAGACTCTACAAATGGACGACCAAGCACGGCGCACTTTCCTGGCATGTAGGCAGACGGCGCCAGGCGTCTTTGCAAATCACCTCCTAGAGTCCACGCAGCCAAGGCTGTGTCCTTCCCTGGATCACAGGAGGGAAGCGTTCGCTTGTTCTGAACCGGAAGCGGCAACACTCAGGTGAAGACCGCGGCCCACACCTTGAGGCGCGCTCATCTAGGGCCCACCTGGATCTTTCTGTGCTCAGCTGCACATCCATTCACTTAAGAAACACATAGTGAGCATCCCCAGAAGGGCCCAGCAGCGGTCGGGCACAAGCACAGAGGGAGGGCTCTCCGCTTGGACGAGGGTGCAGGAGCGTGCCCCAGGGAGACTGCCAACTGGCAAGGGGCGAGAGGCGGGTGGTCCACGGAGGGCGGGCGGCGCCCAGCAGAGGGCGCTCGGGATCAGCCCTCGGACAGCAGGCATCAGGGTCGCCCATAAGCTTCCTTAAGCGCCTCTCCCGGTGGGTCTGTGGGGTGCGCCGGTCCCCAAAAGGGCTGTCACAGAGCGCGGGGGAGAGGACGAAAATCGAGCGCAGGCATTTAGAGATGTTTATGGAAAATTGACAGAATAATTTTATGTCTGTTGAAATTATTAATAAAAGCGTGGAGTCTGTTTTGTATTGCCTTTTGATTTCATTTTCTGAGTAATTTCTTTTTGCTGTAATTTTCAAAATACCATCTGTGATGGACAGGGGAAAAGAAAAATTCTTCCTCCACCACAGATGATGAAAAATGCACCCAGCGCTTGCATCTCAATAGAGGTGAAGCCCCAGGGGCGGGATGGCGGGTGAGGCCAGGCAGTGGGCAGGTGCACAGGAGCCGGGCTGGGAGAAGTCAGGTGGCCCTAACTGGGGCTTCCAGAAGGGTGGACGCTCTCGGATCTGCCTTCTGGATGGTTCTGGTAACGGTACCAGGGATGGAGTAGTAGGGGGCAGGTAAGGAGGTGCAAACTCTGGGCGTGGCACTAGTCAGAGACATTTTCCCAGAGTCCTGGGGGCACTTTCTGGGCAGCGGGTGAAGGTGTCAGTAGCTCAGCTGTGTCTGACTCTTTGCAATCCCGTGGACTGCAGCCCGCCAGGCTCCTCTGTCCATGGAGTTCTCCAGGCAAGAACACTGGAGTGGGTTGCCATGCCCTTCTTCAGGGGATGTTCCTGACTCGGGGATCAACCCGGGTCTCTTGCATGGCCTCCTGCATTGCAGGCAGATTCTTTACCGTCTGAGCCACCGGGGAAGCGGGGAAGCGCGGATGGGGGGTGGGACATGTCAGGAGCTGTCAGTCAAGGAGCTGCCCCTCCCCCATACCACCATCCCCCAACCCGCCACCCCTCCCCGTCCCGAACCCCACCCTTGGTTCCACCCAGCCCTTCCCCTCTAGTGGCAAGGAGGGAGGATTTGTAAGGAAGAAAGAAAGGGGGTTCCCTTTTATTTCTGCCCTGGGGGGAAGTTTAGTGTTTTTTAATCCCTCAAAATCAGTGAGTTCCCAGTGGAGTCCAAACCAGCCGGACGCCTCTCCGTCACCGGGTGGAAGAAGACAGCGCGGCGCAGGGGGTGTTTGGAGGCTGCAGACAAACGCAGAAATAGGGAGGGGTGAGGAGTGAGTCACAGCGACCCTCTGCCAACTACAGTTGCAGTTTTAAAATCCGTCCCTTCTTCTGCAGCTACTGACTTTTCAAGGGAGATAGATAAGTATCTAAGAGATCCTCCCCGTGCTCTTGATTGCTGTAACTCCCTGAAAAGAGCCAAGACCGGGGGCCTTGCTGGAATCATTTCGAATCTCCTGTGAGGGCTGGGGGGGGGCTGGCCTTCTCCTAAGCCCCCAGCGCCGCTGGCTGCCCAGCTCTGGGCTCAGCCCGGAAGCCCCCTCAGCCGTGCCGAAGGGACCCAGGAAGCTGCAGAGGGAGCCTCTTTCCTCCGGGGGTGAGAGTCCTCGCAGACCCCTGTGCAGGTTACCTGCCCAGACCTCACCTGAGCTTGAAGGTCCCCCAGACCCTGCGACGCTCCAGAACCCCCAGCGTGCTCTCCACCTGAGCCCTGGTCCTCTAACAAGCCTCCAAAATGAAGATCACACCCTGGCTTCCGCCTTTACTCCCTCTTAGCGGGTCCAAACGTGGGCGCCACAACAGGTAAGAGAGAAGAACTAAACATTGGGGGTCGAGCCCCCAGCGGCGAGCCACCCCTACCCGGCTCCAGACCTGGCGGGTAGCGCTGAGACTGGAGACATCATAAAAGGCAACCCGAGAAAGCAGGAGGCTCAGAGTGAAGCGGGCGGCTGCTCCCTGGAGGACCTCACTCCTCTGAGCCAAGCATGCGGGAAAGGCCACCAGCTGGAGGGAACACCGTCCCTGCCCACAGCCCCTCACCAGCTAAGGTGGCTAATGTCCCCAGGGAATTGAGGTCACAATGTGAATAATGATATTGAGGGACCGTGATTAAAATACAAGGATCTATATAGACAAAATAGAAACAAGACATACTTATTTTTAAAATGGTAAAAATGCCAGAAGAACATCGTAGTCCCAGGAGGACAGTGAAGACAGAAAATGCGGTAAAAAAATAAATAAATAAAACTGACCACCAAAAATTAGCAAGAAATAGAAAATAGTAAACCTTGAATTGAAAGAATTCAGAATGCCCTAAAACAACAAATAGGGGGGGAAAGCAAAAGTAGATAAAGTCAATATCAAAACATCAAAGATAAAAACATCTAAATGCTTCCAGAAAAAGTTTTTTAAAATCCTGCACGTAAATATGAATAAGAATCAAGTTGTACGTGTCAGTGTCACAAGCGAGGCAATGGTACAATCATCTTTACATATTAAAGGAAAAATGATGCTCAGACTTAGAGCAAGCTCATCTATTATTTAATGCTAGGGTAAGATAAGATTTGTCAGGCATATGAAAAGATTGATGAATTTGACTACAGTGAAATTAGGAGCTTCTGTTCCTCAAAAGACACTCTAGGAGAATGAAAAAACAAGACACAGAATAGAAAAGATTTTTGCAGTACCTGTAACCAAAAAAGTTCATATTCAGAGCATATTATTAAAAAAAAAAATCTTACCAGTCAATAAAAAAGAGAAACAACTCAAAAGAAAAATGGGTAAAAGAATGCGAACAGATACTTCAGATACTTAAAAACAGCGAAGCAGAGTGGCTAGCATCGCACATGACAAATATTCTCTCATCAGTAATCAGGGAAAGGCAAGGCAGACCGTGCCAACTCGTGCCTCTCTCACCAGCATGCCCACCAAGACACGCGGGCATGCTCACAGCAGCCTGGCCTGCAAAGCCGGAAACGGGAAACTGACCAGCAGCCATCAGCACGGTGAAACTCACAATACCTACTAGACTGTGCCGGATATAAGAGAGGTACGGATGCATGTGAGGCACGGATGCAATGCCAAAACACACCTTTCAGCGAAACAGGAAGATTTGTGATTCCACCTTGTGAAATCCAGGTGATGGTTCCGTGTGTGTGAGGCTCATCAGGGCATGCTTGCTAAGTCCCTTCAGTTGTGTCTGACTCTTAGCAACCCTATGGACTATAGCCTTCTAGGCTCCTCTGTCCAAGAATGGGTTGCTGTGCCTTCCTCCAGTGGATTTTCCCAACCCAGGATCATACCTGCATCTCTCAAATCTCCTGTCTTGGCAGACAGACTCTTTACCACTAGCGCCACCTGGGAAGATTGAAACTCATCGATGCAGAATTAAATGTCTGGTGATAAAGCAACAAAGCATGGACAAGAATATCTCAAAAGCCAAGGCCGTTGTTACCTAGAGGAGCAAGGGCTGGGGATCCTAGGCTGCGGGTAACACTGTACCCCGTGGCCAGGGAGCTGGCTCCAAGGGAGTCTCCTTTACCCATTTGTCAACCTGTATATGTGTTCTGTGCCCTTTACAACGTATCTGTGTTAAAATTCAGGAGAAGAAGTAAAAAATCAGATAGAGAGGAAGGGAGGACAAAGGGAGGGAGGGAAGAAGGCAAGCAAGAAAGGGGGGAGAAGGGAGGAGAGAGGGGAGTGGGGGGATGGAGGGGGGAGGGATGGGAAAGAGATTTGCGTCAGGGAGTACCTGAGGAGAAGACAGAACTGTGGTCCTCAGCAGGGCTCCAGCCCCCCACACTGAGAACTACTTCTCAGCCACCAACAGCAGGTTCTCCAAGACTCTAAGTCCAGAGTACTTATGCATTCATTTATACTGAGAAATAAAAAGAGGTTTGACCATCTACATAAGCTAATGAATGAACTCACTTAAAAGGAGGTGTATGGAAAGTTTACAAAGGTGGTTCAATTTTTACAATAAGAAATTTGTAAAAATACAAGGTAACACTTTTCATTATTAGACTAAGTAGCTGTTAAGGCAAGAAGCATCACTGTGACAAAGAGTAATGTTATATCCTGACAAAACAGAATAATAGATCAAGAAGATATAGTAGTTGTGAATATATATGCCTTTTAAAATATCACATCACAATATATAAAGTAACAACTGACAGAATTATGAGGGGAAATAGAGGCAGCAAAATTTATTATTCAAGATCTTAACAAAGCCCTCTTAGAAACTGGGAGATCAGAGGAACAAAAAAGCCAAAACCAAAAAGGCATAAATACATATAAAGTTTGAATGACAAGATTAATAAAAAGCTCTAAGTAAAATGTGTGTGTGTGTGTCTGTGTGTGTATAGGGGACCTTTCACAACCACAGATAAGGAAGCAGATTGGAAGGTCTGACACCCAAACAATCCATCCAGGCATAATATATTCTCTGAGCAATAAGATTAGAAATCAATAACAAAAGATGATTAAAAATAAATAAAACCCCATATGTCCACAAACAAAGTAATCAATCATTCTGCTTAAAAAGCACTAGGACAGAGTAAAGCAAAAAAAAACACGCAAGACAATACAGCCAGACTATAGCGACTGCTGCCCGTGTTTAAACATCATCAGAGAATAAGGAAGAACACGGAAGAAAGGAGCTAAACATTCAACTCAAGGAGAAAACAAAAGAGAAACAGAAGCAACCCAAGAAACAAGGGGAAAGGAAGCGCAACAGATAAGAACAGAAATCAATGAAATAGAGAAGATTAGCAAAACCAAAACCTCTGTCTCTAAAGGATTAGCAAAATACACAAACCTCTGGGAAACCTGATCAATAAAGTGAGGGGAAGATGCAAATCTACAGAACACAGAACCCGAAAGAGAAAACAGCTGTATGAGCAGCAGAGATTTTCTGAGATGAAGCCATCCATTTGAAAAGAGAAGTAAAATGGATCAATCCCTCAGAGAGACAATATCCCCAATTGCAGCAAGAAGTAGAAGATTTCAATTGAAAATGTACAATGGTAATTAAACTCCTCCCAAGGGAAAACAAAGCAACCACAGAACCAGGCCTAGAAAGCTCCACAGAAAGTCACGTCGGAAGTTCAAAGGAGAACTTCTGTCTCCAGAAGTTTCAAGTTGTTCCAGATAATGAGAACGCTTTTATTAATTTTAAACACCTAGGCTTCTGTTGATTCCAAAGCTGTCAAAAAACACTTCAAAAAGCAAAGTGCAGACTCATTTCACTTATAAATAAGCTTATTTATATATTTTCTAATTGACTTTAACATTGCGTCAAAAATAATATATCATCATAAGTAGCGTTTATCAAAGGAATGAAAAGAAGGTTGAACATCAGAAAATCTATGAACGCAATTTATCACTGTAAGGTACTAAGTTAATAAAGCAAAAAATATTGACTAGGTCAGTAGAAGTCCAAAAAAGTTGTACCTGGAAATACACAACATATTTTTAAATAAAAACTCAGAAAACTGGAAATAAAGGGGAATTCTCTTTATCAGATAACTGTGAACTTATATGGAGAAGGCAATGGCACCCCACTCCAGTACTCTTGCCTGGAAAATCCCATGGATGGAGGAGCCTGGTAGGCGGCAGTCCATGGGGTCACAGAGAGTTGGACATGACTGAGCGACTTCACTTTCACTTTTCACTTTCATGCATTGGAGAAGGAAATGGCAACCCACTCCAGTGTTCTTGTCTGGAGAATCCCAGGGACGGAGGAGCCTGGTGGGCTGCTGTCTATGGGGTTGCACAGAGTCAGACACGACTGAAGTGACTTAGCAGCATGAACTTATATTCTATAGCAATCACCATATTCAGTGAATTAATTTGAGACATGACTCCTTAAAGACCTGAACAAAAAATCAACCATTTCTATCTTTCCTTGCAATACCCTGACCAAGGGAAAATTAAGAGAACAATCTTAATTTAGCTAGAGTTAGAAGAACTTATCAAGAAGAGTGAAAGTGGTCCTTATTTGTAGATGATATGATCACATAAACAGAAAAGTCATCAGAATCAATAGATAAAATATCAGAATTGACAAAAGTTCCACAAAATTAAGAGGTTCAATGTTACAATGCCATCGTGTTCCTTCCCACTGGTCATTTCTAACTAAAACACATCATAGCAAAACAGTATAACCTCTACAATAGCCAGAAAAGCTACAATGTGTCCAAGAAGAAATATAATAAAGAATTCATGACACTTTGATGGAAAAAGTTGTAAAATTTATTCAAGGATATAAAGAAAGATCAAAATAGAGGGAAAACATACCATATCCAATGATGGGATGGCTTAGCCTTCAGAGAGATGGCAATTCTAATTCTTTGCAAAAGCCTTATTTTAATGAGAGTTCAATGAAATTTTTCAAGAGTAAGTTTTGCAAACTTCAACAATCTTATTTTAACATTGATATGGAAGCATAAAGTCTATGAAAGAAATCAATTTCAGAAAGAGGAGAAGAGTGAAAGGGGACTTAGCCTACAAGATATGAAGAAATTCTACAAAGCACTGATTTTAAAGAAATGTGGTTTGGGTATAGAATTATTGAATTGTTTAGTCACTCAGTTGTGTCTGACTCTTTGTGACCTCCATGAACTGCAGCACACCAGGCTTCACTGTCCTTCACTGTCTCTCAGAGTTTGCTCAAGCTCATGTCCATTGAGTCAGTGATGCCATCCAGCTATCTCAACCTCTGCCACCCCCTTCTCCTCACCAGTACAATAAGACAGAAGGCTCAACAGCAGACTCGTGTATTCAGGGACCTATTTTCTGAGAAAGATGACGTCACACTTCAGTGAGATGAATAGATTTTTTTAATTGATAATATTGGGTACAAAGAGCTCACTTTGTGGATAAAACACAAATTCCCTCACACCCTAGGAAAAATGATCCCTAGCTTGGTTAGAAACAAATGCAGTAAGTATAATAATAATGCTAATAGAATAAGTGCTAGAAAAAAATGTTATCTTGAACTGAATACGCACTTTCATATGATACTCAAAAATATAAAATCTAGTAAAAAATATTAATAGGTGGATTTAACCATGACAATTAAACCATATTAAAGACTTGGGTTCAAGTTACAGAATCACATCATTAAACAGGTAGATGACAGATCAGGGAAGTGTGCTTCTTAAAAGAAGTCAGCAAGAAATTGACACCTGGAATGTGCAAGGGATGGTTAAAACCCAATAAGATGACGATCACACATTTGTTAAGTGAATGAAGCATATAGAAGGGGAAAGCTGAACAGCTGCTATGTGATGGAGAGACGAACAGCTTCTTCCGGAACCCCAGAGGTGCCAGTTAAAGCAATCCTAAGACTACATTCCGCACCCATCCCTCTGATTGGCACAACTTGCAGAGAGCCTGAAAACGTCAGTGACAATGTGGTGAGAAGAAGCCCTCGTGCACTGCTGGTGGGATACAGCCCGTCACGCCAGCATGGAGAGCAGGTGGCTGCCCCTGGGAGATTGACCGTGTGACGCAGGACCCGGCAATCCTGTCCTGGGTGGGAACCAAGAGAGGTCAAACACAAGGTCGTAGTGTTTGAGGGGAGAGTGGGGAGGTCAACCAGAGATACCCAAGTGTCCGTGGGAGAGAAAGAGAGCAGGTAAGATGTGGGGGATGTGGGAGGTGCGAGTGATGAACCAAAGATCAGGAGTCCCTGGAGGTAGGTAGGCACATTTTAAAAAGTGTAGCGTTGAATAAGAAAATAAAAGCAATAAACAGAATGGGGTCTGTGGCACAACAGCGTGTAAGGAAATTTCTTTGAAAATGAGATTCTTGAAGTTTCACAAATATTTAAAGACAGGTAGAAATGTATTAAAAAGAGTGAGTCAGTGGGTGTAAAAGTAGGGACTGGGAAGATCACAATCTGGGATGAAGGAAAAACAGAAAAAAGGAGCAGAGAAACCCACACTCTTACAGGGAATGATGAAGACAGAGCATCAAGAAGTGAGGAGTATGATTAACAGCCCTCTGAAAAGTAAAAGTGTTAGTCATGTCTGAGTCTTTGTGAACCCACAGACAGGGCTACAGCCCGTGAGATTCTCCAGGCAAGAATACTGGAGTGGGTAGCCGTTCCCTTCTCCAGGGAATCTTCCCAACGCAGGGACTGAACCCAGGTCTCCTGCACTGCAGGCGGATTCTTTACCAGCTGAGCCACCAGGGAAGACCTAACAGCCCTCCACAAACATGCAAACCAAAGTATTCCCAACAAAAGTATATAAATAAATAAAAGCATGTACTTTGGAGAGACCTTGTAGAATGAGTTTGGGAGTCTTTCTTCCTCTGCAGATTTATGGGAAACGTTGAGTAGGTTAGGAGTTAACTCTTCACTAAATGTTTGGTAGAAATCTCCTGTGAAGTTATCTGGTCCTGGGCTTTTGTTCACTGGGAGTTTTTCCTTTTTTCAATTGGCTTATTATTTTTTTTTTAACTGGTAATTCAGTTCAATTCAGTTCAGTTCAGTCGCTCAGTCGTGTCCGACTCTTTGTGACCCCATGAATCGCAGCACGCCAGGCCTCCCGTCTATCACCAACTCCCGGAGTTCACTCAGACTCACGTCCATCCAGTCAGTGATGCCATCCAGCCATCTCATCCTCTGTTGTCCCCTCTCCTCCTGCCCCCAATCCCTCCCAGAATCAGAGTCTTTTCCAATAGACAACTCTTCGCGTGAGGTGGCCAAAGTACTGGAGTTTCAGCTTTAGCATCATTCCTTCCAAAGAAATCCCAGGGCTGATCTCCTTCAGAATGGACTGGTTGGATCTCCTTGCAGTCCAAGGGACTCTCAAGAGTCTTCTCCAACACCACAGTTCAAAAGCATCAATTCTTCAGGGCTTAGCCTTCTTCACATTCCAACTCTCACATCCATACATGACCACTAGAAAAACCATAGCCTTGACTAGATGAACCTTTGTTGGCAAAGTAATGTCTCTGCTTTTGAATATGCTATCTAGGTTGGTCATAACTTTCCTTCCAAGGAGTAAGCATCTTTTAATTTCATGGCTGCAGTCACCATCTGCAGTGATTGTGGAGTCCCAAAAATAAAGACTGACACTGTTTCCACTGTTTCCCCATCTATTTCCCATGAAGTGATGGGACCAGATGCCATGATCTTCATTTTCTGAATGTTGAGTTTTGAGCCAACTTTTTCACTCTCCTCCTTCACTTTCATTAAGAGGCTTTTTAGTTCCTCTTCACTTTCTGCCATAAGGGTGGTGTCATCTGCATATCTAAGGTTATTGATGTTTCTCCCGGCAATCTTGATTCCAGCTTGTGTTTCTTCCAGTCCAGCATTTCTCATGATGTACTCTGCATATAAGTTAAATAAGCAGGGTGACAGTATACAGCCTTGACGTACTCCTTTTCCTATTTGGAACCAGTCTGTTGTTCCATGTCCAGTTCTAACTATTGCTTCCTGACCTGCATACAGATTCCTCAAGAGGCAGGTCAGGTGGTCTGGTATTCCCATCTCTTTCAGAATTTTCCACAGTTTATTGTGATCCACACAGTCAAAGGCTTTGGCATAGTCAATAAAGCAGAAATAGATGTGTTTCCAGAACTTTCTTGCTTTTTTGATGATCCAGCGGATGTTGGCAATTTGATCTCTGGTTCCTTTGCCTTTTCTAAAACCAGCTTGAACATCTGGAAGTTCATGGTTCACATATTGCTGAAGCCTGGCTTGGAGAATTTTGAGCATTACTTTACTAGTTTGTGAGATGAGTGCAATTGTGCGGTAGTTTGAGCATTCTTTGGCATTGCCTTTCTTTGGGATTGGAATGAAAACTGACCTTTTCCAGTCCTGTGGCCACTGCTGAGTTTTCCAAATTGGCTGGCATAGTGAGTGTGGCACTTTCACAGCATTATCTTTCAGGATTTGAAATAGCTCCACTGGAATTCCATCACCTCCACTAGCTTTGTTTGTAGTGATGCTTCCTAAGGCCCACTGGACTTCACATTCCAGGATGTCTGGCTCTAGGTGAGTGATCACACCGTTGTGATTATCTGGGTCATGAAGATCTTTTTTGTACAGTTCTTCTGTGTATTCTTGCCACCTCTTCTTAATATCTTCTGCTTCTGTTAGGTCCATACCATTTCTGTCCTTTATCGAGACCATCTTTGCATGAAATATTCCCTTGGTATCTCTAATTTTCTTGAAGAGATCTCTAGTCTTTCGCATTCTGTTGTTTTCCTCTATTTCTTTACACTGATAGCTGAGGAAGGCTTTCTTATCTCTTCTTGCTATTCTTTGGAACTCTGCATTCAGATGCTTATATCTTTCCTTTTCTCCTTTGCTTTTCACTTCTCTTCTTTTCATAGCTATTTGTAAGGCGTCCCCAGACAGCCATTTTGCTTTTTGCATTTCTTTTCCATGGGGTTGGTCTTGATCCCTGTCTCCTGTACAATGTCACAAACCTCAGTCCATAGTTCATCAGGCACTCTATCTATCAGATCTAATCCCTTAAATCTAGTTCTCACTTCCACTGTATAATCATAAGGGATTTGATTTAGGTCATACCTGAATGGTCTAGTGGTTTTCCCTACTTTCTTCAATTTCAGTCTAAATTGGGCAATAAGGAGTTCATGGTCTGAGCCACAGTCAGCTCCTGGTCTTATTTTTGCTGACTGTATAGAGCTTGTCCATCTTTGGCTGCAAAGAATATAATCAACCTGATTTCAGTGTTGACCATCTGGTGATGTCCACGTGTAGAGTCTTCTCTTGTGTTGTTGGAAGAGGGTGTTTGCTATGACCAGTGCATTTTCTTGGCAAAACTCTATTAGCCTTTGCCCTGCTTCATTCCGTACTCCAAGGCCAAATTTGCCTGTTACTCCAGGTGTTTCTTGACTTCCTACTTTTGCATTCCAGTCCCCTATAATGAAAAGGACATCTTTTTTGGCTGTTAGTTCTAAAAGGCCTTGTAGGTCTTCATAGAACCATTCAGCTTCAGCTTCTTCAGCGTTACGGGTTGGGGCATAGACTTGGATTACTGTGACATTGAATGGTTTGCCTTGGAAATGAACAGAGATCATTCTGTCATTTTTGAGATTGCATGTAAGTACTGCATTTCGGACTCTTTTGTTGACCATGATGGCTACTCCATTTCTTCTGAGGGATTCCTGCCCGCAGTAGTAGATATAATGGTCATCTGAGTTAAATTCACCCATTCCAGTCCATTTTAGTTCACTGATTCCTAGAATGTCGACGTTCACTCTTGACATCTCTTGTTTGACCACTTCCAATTTGCCTTGATTCATGGACCTGACATTCCAGGTTCCTATGCAATATTGCTCTTTACATCATCGGACCTTGCTTCTATCACCAGTCACATCCACAGCTGGGTATTGTTTTTGCTTTGGCTCCATCCCTTCATTCTTTCTGGAGTTATTTCTCCACTGATCTCCAGTAGCATATTGGGCACCTACTGACCTAGGGAGTTTCTCTCTCAGTATCCTATCATTTTGCCTTTTCATACTGTTCCTGGGGTTCTCAAGGCAAGAATACTGAAGTGGTTTGCCATTGCCTTCTCCAGTGGACCACATTCATATTTTGTATTTCTCCCTAATTCTTCCAAGACAGTCTTAGAAGTTTGTATATTTCTAGGAATTTTTCTACTTCATCTAGATTGTCCATTTTATTGACATATAATTGTTCATAGTAATCTTTTACAATCCTTTGCATTTCTGTGGTGTTTGTAACTCATCCTCTTCTATTTCTGACTGTATCAATTTGGGTCCTCTTTTTTTCTTGATGCGTTTGGCTAAAGCTTTATCAATTTAGTTAATCTTTTCAAGGAGCCAGCTCCTCTGGATATTTATCTAAAGAAAATGAAAACACTAATTACAAAAGATATTTGTACCCCTGTGTTCATTACAGTGGTATTTCCAATGGGCAAGAATGGGAGCAACCCAAAATAAGTGTGCACTGATAGATGAATGGATGAAAAAGATGTGGTATACATACACATGGAGTATTACATGGCCTTACAAAGTCTTACCATTTTCAAAAATAATGACGGACCTGGAGGGTATTGTGCTAAGACACAGAATGACAAAGAATGACAGAAGATGACAAACGCTGTATGGAATCCAAGAAACAAAACAAGTGAACGAAAATAGCAGTTCAGAAACAGAGTTATAAAGACGAAGAGCAAACAGGTGGCCGCCAAAACGGGCAGGAGGGGAAGGAATAGATAAATGAAGGGACAAGTCATAGATGAGTAGGAAATATTTGCAGGATCTTCATGATATGTGTGGCAAATGAGGAAAAATAACTCTTACCTATTTCTTAATAGAAGACAGTCAATAAAAAGTGAGCAAAGACTTAAACTTCATAAAACAGGGTATCAAAAAGGCCAATAAATATGAAAAAGTGTCCAATTTTATTAGTCATCAGGTAAATGTATTTGAAAACCAGAAAGAACTCCAGCAGTGTTCTCAGATAAGTGGCTTATCTTTTAAAAAAAAATGACCACACCAAGCGGTGGTGAGGGTGTGGAGCAGCAGAAACCCCATTGGGAGTGGAGATGGTATGTAACTTTGGGAAGCAGTTAGACATTGTCTATCAGAAATAAACATCGCCTCCTCTCTGACCCAGTCATCCTACTCTTAGAACCGAAATGTGTCTGCACGTGCCCCAAAAGACATGTCCACCACGGGGCAGTATTCTATTAGCCAAATGCTAGAAAGAACCCGAGTGTCCCTCATTAGTATTAATAGAATAGATGAATGCACAGCATCAGTTCCCGCAACGGGAAGGGATGCCCCGTTGGCACCCTTGATCACAGGGATGCACCCCACAGACCTGATGTCTCTGAAAGATGCCAGACTCAAAAGAGGGCCAACTGTGTGATACCATTCATGTAAGTTTGGGGGGGAAATCGATGGCCATACAGTGAGAACAGTAGTGACATTCAGTGGGCAATGGCTGGGAGGGGCTGCGAGGGAGGCTTCTGAGCTGACATTTTTATCTCCCTGTTGGCAGCAAGAGTGTCCTTTCTCTGTGTGCCTCGCTCATCCAAGCCCTTTAGATCATGCTTTTTAATATTTTCTAAAAGAGGTTATCTTAAGAGGAATAAGAGAATACCACTGAGTTCACAAGACTGATTGAAACATGGAGAGTTAAAGACACTCCATCCTTGTTAGCTTATTAGAATTGCAAGCACATTTAAGTGCTTTGGAGGTTTGTTTGCTAGTCTGTCAGTTGAAATAAGAAAAAGAAAAGAAAGTGTATCAGATATATTCATTTCACTTAAAATATAGTCAAGCATTAATCAAAGCTGAATCTAAAGGGGTAAAGAAGTTATTTTTTAATGTGTGGTTTTAATAGTTTCTAAAACATAAGGCCCTAAGTGACCCTGCAATCACATTTTCGGTGGACACAAACCATTCTCAGGGTCCTGAACACCTCCACACGTGATGCGTCAGCACGGGCCTAGGAATCAAATCAACAAGGAAGGCCAGATGCCACCAGCACTGTGACTCGAATTACACTCATCCTGGTCACCACATGGGTCATTCTTCAGGTGTCCGTACAACTCCCTCAGGGATTCCTCTCCACCAGGTGTCTCATCTGCCCACACCCACTGTTACATCACAGAACCACTGTGGTCCTGTTGGAGAGGTTATTGCTGCTGTTCAGTTACTAAGTCATGTCCCACTCTCTGCGACCCCATGGACTGCAGCACTCCAGGCTCCTCTGTCCTCCGCTGGCTCCCAGACTTTGTTCAGACTCATGTCCATTGAGTCAGTGATGCTACCTAACCATCTCATCCTCTGCCACCAGGGGTGATCAAAGTCAACTCCTCCTGTGGGAGTTGTAAATGGTTAATGTGATAAATTTTATGTTTATGTGTGGCTCACCAGTTTTCTTTAAAACAAATATGATGAGGATTCGGAGGTGGCATTTCCTTCTTCCTTTATCCCAGGGTCTCCCTGGAGACACTGGCTCTGTAACTGCTTAGTTGCTGGCTCCTCCTTGGAGCTCATGTGGGTGCATTCAAGACCCATCCAGGGTGTCCTCGCTCTGATCTCCAGAATCCGTGAACGTGACCTGTGGGCAAAAGGAACTCTGCAGGGGCCAGGAAGGGTCTGAGGCTGGAGATGACCCTGGGTGCTCTGGGCCACTGCAAGCGTCCTTCCAAGCGGAAGACAGGAGGTCAGAGGGGATGTGAGGATGGGCACACACGTCAGAGAGAGGCTGGAAGAAGCTAGCTTTGAGACAGAGGAGGGGTCCCCCAGCCTGGGGATGCCGGCAGGCTCAAGAAGCTGGAAAAGGCAGCAAACAGCTTCTCCCCACAGCCCACCCCCGCCTCAGAAGGCCCGCAGCCCTGCCACCCTCTCTGGACTTGATCTCTAGAACCGTAAGATCGTAAATCCGTGTGGGTTCAAGCCACTACACTCATGGTCATTTCCTCCAGCAGCAGGAGAAAAGTGAACAGTCTTCAAATACCATCAGTCTCCCCGCCATGGACAGGCCTTTGCTTCTCAGCACTGACACCACTTCTGTCCATTCGTCTGTCTGTCCTTCCCTACGGGACTCCTCAGTTATTCACACATTCTGCCTGGGGCCCCCAGGATTAATCCCCTGCCCTCACAGTTCAAGAGCCTCTCCCCGGGCCTGATGCAAAGAGCAGACTCATTGGAAAAGAACCTGATGCTAGGTAAGATTGACAGCAGGAGGAGAAGGGGATGACAGAGGATGAGATGGTTGGATGGCATCACCAACTCAATGGACATGAGTTTGAGCAAGCTCCGGGAGATGGTGAAGGACAGGGAAGCCGGGTGTGCTGCTGTCCATTGGGTCACAAATAGTTGAACACTGAGCAACTGAGCAACAGCAACCCTGGGCCTCACGAGTGTAGACGCAACCACAGCCAAACTCCATTTTGAAACCCCTTCCCACTTGAGAAGAATTCTGGTCTTCTCGATGGCTCCCCACAGGAGGCCAGAGGAACAGGCTGCCAATTACGCTCTGCTGTTTGGAAGGCATCATGGAATCTTCCAATTAAAGGTATTTTAATTACTCCTAGTCCCAAGGCCCGAACCAGATCTCCCTGCCTCCCGATACGGATGCTGGAAAGAGCACAAATGAGGTTCTTCCCAAGACAGACTCTCCGAGGCCTACCTGAGCCGCTATCTTTCCCTTTGGAATGTACTTTAATTACGCACTGCTAGTCACAACACTTTACATCTGAGAAGGAAATTGTATAATCCCTTTAGTGACAATTAAGAGGAAGGATTTGGCTTCAGGTCATCAGGACCATCTCCAGACATTGCCAGGCTGTTCTCGCTTTAATCCTGTTATCTTGTTTCCTTGGGGCACCTTTCTTTATTACTTTCCAAACCTTATCAGGGAGGAGAAAAAACAATCAGAATACTTGCGTGATGGTTATCTTGGAGTAAGTGGTTGGAATCCATACAGGCCCATCTCTAAGACCTGGACACCAAGAAGTTGCTTTGGGAGCCGTGCAGCCCAGGCCTGGAGGAGAAGCTCTGAGGCAGTGTCAGAGTTCGAGGCCTCCTGGGGCCCAGCATCAGGAAAGATGCTCAGAGCATGGACCCCTCCCGGGGGGCAGGAACCTGGCTGACCCTGACGTCTATCAAGGGCAGAGATACAGGTGGCCATGGCAGCCACGCTTCCTTTCATACTGAGTCTGAGGTGAGGATTAGCCTCTGCCTGCTTGCGCAGGTAGGCTCTGGCTGAATATCTCAGTGTCCTTAACAAAGTCGTAAAGAAAGTCTGGAGACAGTTAACTGTCCTGCCTGTTCCCCCATGCAGTGAGGCACGCTCATCTTTGATAAGCGCTCTCTCTGTATTTGGATGAGACTCATATTTTGGTTGCAGGAAAGAGCAGGTTCTGAACCCATGATGGATCTGCTTCTTTGACGTTAACCTTTGTTTTTCATTGCTTTTGTTATGTTGTTCTTGTTGTTCAGTCGCTAAGTCATGTGTGACTCTTTGCAACCCATGGACTGCTGCACCCCAGGCTTCCCTGTCCTTCACTATCTCTCAGAGTCTGCTCAAATTCATGTCCATTGAGCTGGTGATGCCATCCAACCATCTCATCCTCTGTCGTCCCCTTCTCCTCCTGCCGTCCACCTTTCCCAGCATCAGGGTCTTTTCCAATGAGTTGGCTCTTTGCATCAGGTGACCCAAGTATTGGAACTTCAATACAATAGGATATTTCTTACTCAGCCTTAAAAAAGAAGGAACTTTTGACACCAGCTACAAGATGGATGAACTTTGAGGACAATATGCTAAGAGAAATAAGCCAGCCAGTCACAAACAGACAAATACTATCTCATTAGGTGACCAAAGTATTAGAGCTTCAGCCTCAGCATCAGTCCTTGCAATGAATATTCAGGGTTGATTTTCTTTAGGATGTGATCGCCTTGCTGTCCAAGGGAATCTCAAGAGTCTTCTCCAGCACCACAGTTCAAAAGCATCAATTCTTGGGTGCTCAGCCTTCTTTATGGTCCAATTCTGACATCCAGACATGACTACTGGAAAAACCATAGCTTTGATTATATGGACCTTTGCCAGCAAAGTGAAGTCTCTGCTTTTTAATATGCTGTCTAGGTTTGTTATTATAATCATACATAATGACCTACTTCAGGGAACTCTGACCCTCTGATTAACACACTCCTAACACACTCCTCCTTGAGGTTGGCCATTCCAGACGATGTCTGCAAGATAATGGTCTTTACTTCCTCAACTCTTTCCCCCATCTCTATTCTATAAAAGAACCTGCATCCAGACCCCATAAGATGGTTATTTTGAGACATTAGTCTGACATCTTCCTGGTTAGCTGGCTTTCTGAATAAAGTATTCTTTGCCTCAACATCTCGTCTCTCAGTTAATTGCCCTGTCATGCCCAGAGCAGACCAAACTTGGGCTCAGGTAACATTTTTAAGTTTCAAAGAGTGTGCTTTGTTCTGAGCTGCTCTTGTCTTTCTTCCCCATCCACAGGTCCCCATGGAAACCTGGCTCCTCCTTGGAGGTGGCATTCAAAGGCACATCTGCCTCCATGCAGCCTCTGTTCTCTGACCATCGGGCTTAGACAGCATTTATCTCCCCATATTCCTGTCTCCACAGTGTCACTGACCACTCACAGGAAACAAAGGCTTCCAATCGTGTGACCTCTGGTTGCCCTTCCTCCTGAAGTCCTTCCCACCTCGATGGAGAAGATGTGTCTTGCTTTCTATTTGACCCACAGTCAATCATGGATGGGGCGGCAGGCCTCTTCCAGGCTGTTTGCTGAGTGAATGAATGGGATGTTGATAGTTGAGAAGGTCTTATTTGTATAGTCCTAAAAATCACTGCAGATGGTGACTGCAGCCATGAAATTAAAAGACGCTTACTCCTTGGAAGAAAAGTTATAACCAACCTAAATAGCATATTGAAAAGCAGAGACATTACTTTGCCAACAAAGGTCCATCTAGTCAAGGCTATGGTTTTTCCTGTGGTCATGTATGGATGTGGGAGTTGGACTGTGAAGAAAGCTGAGTGCCGAAGAATTGATGCTTTTGAACTGTGGTGTTGGAGAAGACTCTTGAGAGTCCCTTGGACTGCAAGGAGATCCAACCAGTCCATTCTGAAGGAGATCAGCCCTGGGATTTCTTTGGCAGGAATGATGCTAAAGCTGAAACTCCAGTACTTTGGCCACCTCATGTGAAGAGTTGACTTATTGGAAAAGACTCTGATGCTGGGAGGGATTGGGGGCAGGAGGAGAGGGGACGACAGAGGATGAGATGGCTGGATGGCATCACGGACTCGATGGACCTGAGTCTGAGTGAACTCCAGGAGTTGGTGATGGACAGGGAGGCCTGGCGTGCTGTGATTCATGGGGTCTCAAAGAGTCGGACACGACTGAGGGACTGAACTGAACTGAACTGAAAAAACTGTAACTCAGCTTCCAGATTGCCAGGTGGCCTTGGACAGCCATCCATGGTGGCACTCTGGGCCTCCATTTCCCCATGGATTAACCACAGGGAGTGATTGGGTGATTCCAGAAGCTTCTCCCAGCTCCATGTCTCTGCCAGTATGATATATGCTAGAAACTGATTCACAGACCTATGGTTGCCACCAAAACCTTGGCTTTCTCTGTCCACTGAAGCTGAATAAAAAATACAGAGACAGAGTCTGAGGGAAATAGAAAGGTGGCTTTAATCCTTAGGCGGGGGAAGGGAGCACACAGCAGGCTCCTGTCTCAAGAACTGTGCTCCCCCACCCCTGCCAATGAGGAGCCTGGGGGATTATATAAAATAAGGGCTCACACTCAGGGGTCGGTGGTGAGGAGCAAAGCGATGCAGGGGACACGGGTTGATCCCTGGTCTGGGGAGATTCCACATGCCATGGAGTAGCTAAAGCCTGTGCCCCTCCACTACTGAAGCCCTTGTGCTGCAACAAGAGACGTGAAGTGAAGTGAAAGTCGCTCAGTTGTGTTCGGCTCTTTGCGACCCCATGGACTGTACAGTCCCTGGAATTCTCCAGGCCAGAATACTGCAGTGGGTAGCTGTTCCCTTCTCCAGGGGATCTTCCCAACCCAGGGAATGAACCCAGCTCTCCCACATTGCAGGCAGATTCTTTACCATCTGAGCCACCAGGAAAGCTCATGACTACTGGAATGGGTACCCTTTCCCTTCTCTAGCAGATCTTCCCAGCCCAGGAATCAAACTGGGGTCTCCTGCATTGCAGGTGGATTCTTTACCAGCCGAGCCACCAGGGAAGCCCACTATTTTACTTAAGCCTTCTTTCTATTGCAAACAGAGAAAAACCACAAGGAGAGACCTGTGAAGAGCGCTGTAAAGGCGAACCCCGGATACAGGACATAATTAACACAGAGTCCAAGGGTAGTAAGTGCGAAATGTAGCTCACACACAGTCAGGGGGCAGAAGGCAAACTTAGTTACAGACGACACGTTAGGAATGGGCTCCCGAGGTGGCCATCGTGGTAAAGTGCACATCTGCCAGTGCAGGAGACGCAGGAGACGCAGGTTCAGTTCCTGGGTCAAGAAGATCCCCTGGAGGAGGGCATGGCAACCCACTCCAGTATCCTGGGATGGTGGGCTGCAGCCCATGGGGTCACAGAGTCGGACACGACTGAAGCGACTTAGCCCGCATGCACAGGTTAGGAACAGGTGAAGGAAAAACTCAGGCCTGCTCACTGTGCTCTTTATCTTCTTTGCTCGCAGGAAAGAAAAGAAAAAGCCATTCCTCTTTTTTCCTTCTCACTGCAACACAATCTTCAACATACAGACCCTCAGTGACACTAAGTTTATAAGGGGAAAAAAAGATATTAATGATGTGAAAATCACAAACAGAGCCAAAACTCTGGTGTCAGAATCAGTTACATTTGTCAAAAAGCTGCAGAAGCCATAGCTGGTCAGATGGCAACAGTCATCAGCTGCTCTTTATTCATGGGGCGGGCAGAGTAACAAAGGATGTCTCTCTGCGGACATCAACTACAGAGGCTAGTGAAGGAAAGCTTTTAACTAGAAACTTCCAGCTCCTCCTTCCCCAAAAGAGGACCCCAGCCAGCCTGGGCATCTGTCCCTGGCAGGATCAGCCCTTCCAGCAGCGGACAGGTGGGCAGAGTCCAGAACAATTGGCTGCCTGCCCCTGCAGATAATTGAAGACAGGGGAACTAAGAGTCTGGCATCTCCCCTTGGGTGAGTAATTTGACAGCCTGACAGAGAAGGGAGTTTCCCTGTTCCTCAGCTTGGAAGGCAGCTTCCAATCCCCGGTCTATTCCCATTTCAATACAGGCTGATTTCCAGCTGCTGGGACACCTGGGGTTCTTTTCTATTGAATCTGCATCTCAATGATTGGCGACTGCAGGGGACGGTGAGCCAATTTTTAGCTGTGAGCTTATCAATGCAGGAGTCCGCCCAAAGTGAACTTCATCTGGTCCCTGGAAGGGCATCCCCCCACCCCAGCTGCACACTTCAGAATGAAAGGAAGGATGTCAGTACAGATCAGGAGGGTCACTGGGCAGGACCCTTGGCATCATGGCGATCAAAAAGGTGTCAGGACGCCTCCGGCATGACGCACAGGGACTGGATGAAGAGCTCTGCCTGAGAAGCAGGCGGCTTTCTTCTTCAAAGCTCTGGGGTTTCAAAGTCCCCTAGGGAGGGAGGGAAAGTGGGTGGGAGATGAAAACTGGATTCTGAAGACGTGTTAATAAGTGTCTTCTTGGAAGACATAGCAGTGCCCTCCGAGTGATAAGGCTGTGCACGTAAGGGCGGCTTCCCTGTTATCTGCAGCAGCTGAAGGTCCTGGGAGGTCAGGACTAGACCGCTGGGCACAAGCCCTCACCGGATCTCCAGGGAGGAAACCAAGGCACATGGGGCTGGGAGAGTGAGGGCTGGACAGGTGTCAGAGATGTGATGCTTGCCAAGGCATTAATTTGCTACCGTTCATCTGAAGTGTGGACACTTTCCGGATGTCAACTGAGCATCAGAGCAAGTGGGAGACCAATCCGTTCAATTTGTGGAGAGCAGTCAGTACCTGGAGCTCGGCCAAGCTGGACCCCGTAGGTGAGCTCCCAGGGCTCTGTGCGCGGTTTAACTCCTGACAGCCCGGCCCTCGGTGCCAGCCAGCATCCAGTTTGTAATACAGTGAAAAAGAGAAGCACTGGGACAGACAGGCCGGGGCTGGGTCCTGGTGACCTTGTCAACCAGCTGACCTTGGGGCTGATTAGAAGACCTCTGTCCCCAGCTCGCTCACCAGTTGCTATGGGTTACCATCTCTCTACTGGGAGTGTTGCTGAGATTAACATCTAAGATGCATGTGAAACATTGTGGAACTCCCCACCACTTTCAAGAGGAATGAGAAGATGACCCCCATCACCCGCTCACTCTTGCCCCAAGCCCAGGGTGACGAGAGAGGCTGCAGGGGCAGAGGCCACGGGAGAGCATAGCCCACAGGTCCTGACCTTGCCCGGATCACACAGGCACAGAGGGACCGGCTGGTCCCGGAAGAGAGAAGAAGGGGTCTCACCGCCCCAGCAGCCTCCTGGCAGCCGAGCCAAGCCCAGACACATTCTACAAACAGCGGCAAAGCCTCCTGACCCGGCCTCTGCAAGACTCTCCCCAAGTTCATTTATGCATGTGATGGACTTCCCAGAAGAAGCACAACAGAGCACTTCTAAAACTTGAGGGGTTCCCAGACTTACCCAGAAAACTAAATAGCTAAGGATGGCCCAAACCTATCGCAACAAAGAATAATAATAAAAAAGAGACTCACATCAAATACGAAGCTGCACTATTATTCAAAGCAGTTAAAGCAAGAGGGTGATGAGGCAAGGGTAGGCACAGAAAGGAAAATAAAATCTCCAGAAATAGAGCTAAGGAAATACGGAATTTCAAGGGATGGAGGTTGCTGATCTGACGAATGGCCAAGAAAATGTGATGTGTAAACATTCAGATATTTAAAAGGTCCAACCCGCACCTCAGAGCATATTCCAAAATAAACTTAGATGTGTTAAAGAGTTTAATAGGAAAAAAAGAAAATCATGAAACTTAGACTAAAATGCAGGAAAAAGTTTATCTCATCTCAAAGCAAAGTAAACTAGATCTTTAAGAGCAAATAGTAATAATAATAAATTCATAGAGAAAGTGTATGTATTAAACTGCATAGAGATAAAAACTACTACAAAATTAACATAAACAGAATTCAGTTTTAAATACAGCAAAAATAAAATGTCTTAACAATAAGTTAAATAGCTTCAATATATAAAGTACTCTTCAAAACCAACAAGAAAATAAGATAATAAATCAATTATACTGTGAACAAGGAGGATGATTTGTACACAAGTTTGAGCAGTCTCCGGGAGATAGTGAAGGACAGGGAAGCCCGGTGTGATGCAGTCCACGGGGTCACAAAGAGTCAGACACAACTTAGCAACTGAGCAGCAACAACAACACAGGAAAAGTAAGAATTAACAAAGAAAACGTTTAAAAAATTACCATTGATGGTGATCACATGCACAGTAGCACTTACCACAATAAACTAATTTTCACATATGTATTAAAAATGAAGCACTTACTGCAAGCAGAGCTTCCAGAACAGTCAGGACAGCAACCCGTGGGGGAAAAAATCAAAGGAGAGATCTGTGGTCATGCTGGAATGGCCTGCTTGCTACTGACCAACACTCACTATCACCTCTTGATCATGGGACTCCTTTTATACTAAATAGGTACCATTGCATGTCAGGAAGTCAAGTGTCATTGGGCTCCTTTGTTTAATCTGGTGATCCTGTGTGCAAGGCCGCTGCTGAGTTGGGCTCCCCAGGGGGCCCTCCTCTGTCTGAACCATATCGGCAGACCCAAGGGGCCAGAGGAGCAAGATGCTGCCAGAGACCGCATCCAGTCCTAGAGTCCTGTGCCTTCTCTCTCAGGGCCCAGCTGAGGCAGCGATGTTGCAGGACTCACTGCAAACGCTTCACCTGCTCTGAATTCCTGTTCACAGAGGCAGACCTGTTGCAGCTGGTGGCTCCCGCACGCCAGGGACTAACGATCTCCTGCCTCCCAGGGTGGGATCCTTGCTGCCAGCTGACCCAAGAGCGGTGTCAGGGTCAGAACCCCACTCTCAAGTCTGCCTCCTGGGAGGCGGCTTCTGTCACCTGAGGGCGATTCGCCAGCAGAGGGGAGCAGCTGTGGCGGTCTGCATCCCAGCAGCGGGGACTGGGTGGACACCCCAGTAGGCACGATCTGTGTGGATGTCACAGCACCGTCCACAACCGCTGACTTCTCAAGATTAAAGACCAGGCAACCAGAGGACACAGAGCAGACTGGTGCACGGGAGGCCAGCTGGTGACAGTGACGACCTTGGTGATGACGATGGCACTGACGACAAGGGATGCCATCAACAGTGATGGTCGCCAGGGCCACGTGTGACTTTTCTCAAGGGGGACAAGTGTCATGATGAGGAGCCGATGCACAATATGGCTTTGCAGGCTTCTACACCTTCATTTGTTGCTGCCGTTCAGATTTTTTACATCCCCTTCAACTGCCGCACGCCAGGCTCCCCTGTCGTCCACTAACCCCCATAGATTTGCTCAAACTCTTGTCCATCGAGTCGGTGATTCCATCCAACCATCTCATCCTCTGCCACCCCTTCTCCTTTTGCCTTCACTCTTTCCCAGCATTCTTTTCCAATAGAAAAGACCCTTCTCTTCCAATGAGTCAGTTCTTCGGATCAGGTAGCCAAAGTATTGGAGCTTCAGCTTCAGCATCAGTCCTTCCAATGAACATTCAGGACTGATTTCCTTTAGGATGGACTGGTTGGATCTCCTTGCAGTCCAAGGGACTCTCAAGAATCTTCTCCAACACCACAGTTCAAAAGCATCAATTCTTGGGCGCTCAGCCTTCTTTATAGTCCAACTGTCATATCCATATATGCTATGCTATGCTAAGTCGCTTCAGTCATGTCTGACTCTGTGAGACCCCATAGACGGCAGCCCACCAGGCTCCCCCATCCCTGGGATTCTCCAGGCAAGAATACTGGAGTGGGTTGCCATTTCCTTCTCAATGCATGAAAGTGAAAAGTGAAAGTGAAGTCTCTCTGTCGTGCCAGACTCTTAGCGACCCCATGGACTGCAGCCTACCAGGCTCCTCCGTCCATGGGATTTTCCAGGCAAAAGTACTGGAGTGGGGTGCCATTGCCTTCTCCGATATCCATATATAACTACCGGAAAAACCATATCTTCGACTAGATGGACCTTTGTCAGTAAGTGAAGTCTCTGCTCTTTAGGTTTGTCATGGTTTCCTTCCAAGGAAAAAGCCTCCTTTAATTTCACATTGCTGTTGTTCAGTTGCTCAGTCATGTCTGACTCTGCAACTGCAGCCCATGGACTGCAGCATGCCAGGCCTCCCTGTCCTTCACCATCTCCCAAAGTTTGCCAAGTTCACGTCCATTGCATCGGTGATGCCATCCAGCCATCCCATCCTCTGAGGCCCTCTTCTGCTCCTGCCCTCAATCTTTCCCAACACCAGGGACTTTAATTTCATATTGTTTTAACCCTTGGGACATCTTGGCAAACTAAGCCATGACCTCCTGGCCTCTGATTCCTCAGTGCAGAGGCCAGCAGGCCCCCACTGTGCTGGCTCTTTCTGTAGACACTCAGCCCCTCCCCACGCTCCCAAGTTTCCCTCTATGTATGCTGGAACCCACACACTGTCTGCCTGCACCGCCAGGCTCCTGCTCCTCCGGCAGGCTTCCAGGACTCCACCAGCGGGAGATGCTCAGGTGAGACGTGAGAAGCAGACGCAGATGCCGTGCTTCCCTCAGGATTCAGGTGTGTGGATGGACGGGTGACTGAAAGCCACCGCAGATTCAGGATGAGCTTCTGTGAATTCGGTCCAGGTGCTGAGGGCAGCCGAGACCCAGCACGTGGCTTTGGTGCAGCACACTGTGGCCACAGAACAGTTTCTCCTCCTGAACTCCGGGCCCCCAGCCCTCCAGATGTCTTTGAAGACCTGATTCCCTGACTTCAACACCCTGCTTGAACCTTCTCGAGCAGCTGGTTTTCCTCAATCGGCCTGAGACGGTAACAGGCAAGAAGGCCAGGAGTCTCCAAACGGAGGAAGTAGGCTGCAAGTGTCAGAGGGTTTTTCTCTCTCTCTTAAGCAGCAGGAGGAAACAAACTAGTGTTATACTTTTTCCCCTTCTCGATACAAATTTAAAAAGAGGTTTCTCTTAAAATTCTGTGTTGCCATAATGACACCTGGTTCTTACACTGAAGTGTTAACTTAAGTGTTAAGACACTTAACACTTCACTTTCCTCAAGCCTTGAGCTCACCCATGCACTTTTCTTATGGAAATGTTTGTCTGGAGCCATGTGAATGTGCTGTGTATTCACCCTAGACTTGTCTTCAAGCCGGTTCTGCCTCAAGGCTCAGAACCCACTTGACAAACTGGTGTTATATTCATGCCCTGTTCTCCTGATCCATGTTAATGAAACTACATACTTGTATGGAAATCTGCCTTTCTTCAACATTCATGTCAATCGTTTTATGGCCCGGGATGACTCACCTGCTGCCAAGATTATCTCAAAATGCGTGCTGTGGGTGAGGGGCCTGGTGCCATTCTCTGAGTTTTGAGACATTTCCTTTCTCTAATTAGCAGCCTGCTCCTAGCTATATAACATCCAGCTACAGACAAGCAGGGGGGCACTCTTTCTGCTCCCTTCTGATGTCTATGTCAGAAGCTTCCTCTACCTCTTTTATACTTTAATAAAACTTTACTACACAAAAGCTCTGAGCGATCAAGCCTCGTCCCTGGCCCCGGATTGAATTCTTCTCCTCCGGAGGCCGAGAATCCCGGAGTCTTTCATGGTTCAGCAACAACCTTTCAAACCCTGACAGATAGATTCCCAGTAGTCCCTCTGACTCCCCAAAACCAATAGCAACAACACAACAAATGTGAATTTGAGCCAAGCTGGGGAGACAGTGAAGGACAGAGGCACCTGGCGTGCTGCAGTCCACGAGATTGCCAAGAGTCGAGTAGGACTTAGCAACAACAACCTGAGGTGGGTTATGAACTAAGAATCTTTAGCCAAACACACCACAGCTGCAGTCTCCTCATCTGGAAAACAGGACACACAGGAGATCTAAGCACAGGACTGCAGGCTTCAGTGGACTGCTATCAGGAAGGAATCTCTTACCAAAGGAGGACGCACACAGAACAGGCTCCCTCTTGAAAGCAGGACTCCAGCTTGGGCCGGAGTGTGGACTCTGAGCTATATGCCCAGTATCTATGGAAACGACTTACCAATTAGAAAACCAGGCTCCCCGGAAGGAAGAGCCCCAGGGCTCGTACCTAGACTCCCCATTGTCTAAAAGAATACCCTAATTATCTGTGTAACTGAATAGAATCATACATTCTATTATGCTTATTGGGGTATGTCCACAGCCCTATTGATAATTATCCACTGTTAACTACCTAGGCTTAAGGCATATGAATCATGGGTTAAGATTGTATCTTTCCTTTCCTTTGTTTAGACTAGTTTCAGGGAATTTGGGGACGGGGGTTTGAGCATGTACACTTATGGTATATAAGGTTTTCACAAAAACTGGTCAGGGTCCTTGGCTAAGGGGAGACTCTGTCTTGGACCCGGCGGGGTAATAAGCCGCACTCCGCTATCTGCATTGTCCTTCTGAGTGAGTTTGTTTCCCGGAACGCAGGGCTACAACATTACAGCATCATTCCTAGTCCAAAACGGACGTTCAATAAACAGTCCTGGAAGCAGCCCTTGGATTTGGTCATCCGTGAATGCCTAGGCCAGCACTGGCTGAATTATTCTCATCTTTCTCCTGGTCACCAGAAGCAAACAGTGTCCACTTATTCACGTAGTTGCCCTTATTTACCCTAAACACTCTGGACAATGCTCATGTGCTATCACATGGCCCCTATCATCTTCCTTTCCACGCATTAGGTTAGGATACATACATTTTGTAGGAGCCCAGTTTATCCATGGTTGGGCTGCTCTGCAGGTACTAGAGATGACACCTGAATCTGGGTTTCAGGATGTTTGAGGCAAAGTTTTCCAGAACAAAGGTGTCAGGAAAACCTCATTGTGTGGCCAGCGTTTGTCCTCAAGTGCTTCATCTCCACAGGTCAGAATGGAAGGGAAACAAGCTAATCAAGCATTTGCAAACATTCCTCTGATCAATCATATGTTTTATGGCTTCAGTCAATCAGGCAATCTCATATTTCATGCTTTGCACATTGATTTATAAAGGATGTTCATGGCTGCCTGCTGGTTAGCAGAGTGACATAGAAGCCCTTCTGAACTTCCCTGGTGGCTCAGATGGTAAAGAATCCACCTGCCAATGCAGGAGACTCAGGTTGGACCCCTGAGTTGGGAAGATCCCCTGGAGAAGGGAATGGCTACCCACTCCAGTATTCTTGCCTGGAGAAATTCATGGACAGAGGAGGCTGACGTGCTACAGTCCATTGGGAGGCAAAGAGTCAGACACGACTGACGGACTAACACTTTCACTTTTCACTTTCTGATGATGAAGCCACATGAGGGCATCTGAAGGTGACACAGAGCCCTCGGTGTCCTGTGACAATGGAAGGGCTACTTACAGTGTGCAGTCTTCACAGAATTCTGTTCTTACTTTAGCCTTTTCATGGGCACCCACTGCACTTCTGTCAGAGGTGGCTTTTCTTGGGTCCTTTCCTTTATCAGCTACAAATGAAGACTTTTCACCAGATAGCTGGTGACCTCTTAGAAAAACATTTTGCACATTTTGGGGTTTCCATCAAGAAAAAGCTACTTGGGCTTCCTAGGTGGCTCAGTGGTAAAGAATCCACTTACCAGTGCAGGAGACACAGGAGATGTGGGGTCAATCCCTGGGTCGGGAAGATCCCCTGGGGAAGGAAATGGCAACCCACTCCAGTATTCTTGCCTGGAGAATCCCATGGTCAGAGGAGCTGTCCATGGTAGGCTGCAACCCAAGGGATCGCAAAAAGTCAGACACAACTGAGCATGCACTCACAACATCAAGAAAAAGTGCAACTCGAGGACACGTGTTAGGCTTTAGAATTTGACCCCTATCACCTTTGACGCCCTCAAGGCCAGATTCACCAATATCACCACCACCATCCACGGGATGGCCACTCCCGCCGTAACCCTGTCCCCATAACTCAGCTGCCAGAACCGTCATGCCCACCGCCCCACCCTTCACCCAGGCCATCTTCTGCTTCCCTGGCCCCTCATGCACATAAAAAAGTAGAATCGTAAAGTCATCCCCACTTTGGTTGTGAAATGCTAGAACCAGAGGGAAATTTAGAGACCAAAAGCCAAGCTTTCTAAATGTGCCAACACTCCCTTGGCTGGTCTTTCCCCGTGTTCACTCAGAGGCAGCCAACTCACTGGGGAGAAGTAGGGATTTTTAGAGCTACACTAAAAAAAATTTTTTAAACCATAGTAAATATCAAAATCTTAAGAAAAATCTCTTTTGGAGTTGTAAGAACTGGCATATTTTAAGTATTGAAAAAACATATGGATGCTGTTAATTTAGGAAGGAAGACTGATGCTAAAAAAACAAGGTTTCCTACCAAAAAAAGAGAGAAAGTTCACCAAATTCTGAGGAGGAGGAAGGAGAGACACAGGTAAGGAGTAAAGGGGCTTAGAAGCCCATGGGTCCCTAAGAAAGGACCAAACTCCCTGCCTTTCTCCCTATCCTGCAAATCACACATAAGCAAAGAGCCTCACACGGAAAGTGCTTTCCCCTGAAGCAGGAAGGGCCCCGGCTGGCCCAGAACACAGTCTGGCTCTCTCCCTACACAACTGCTGATTAAGAACAGTCTACTCAACACCAGCCTGACCAACCTTTCCAGTCTGCCCGGGAATGAGGGTATCTTGGAACATGGGGTTTTCTGTGCAAAAACCAGGAAGTCCCAGGAGAATCAGGATGCCTGCATCACCCCATAATGGTGCTCACCTCACGTAAGTAGGACCAGACATCACAACGGAAACTGAGCCCGAGCAGAATGCAGACCCAGAGAGGGGAAGGGAGGAAGAGAAGAGCAACGGGGACGGAGGCTGCACGGGAGACGGTGCCACCAGCTGGGCCAGCCCGGAGTCTAGGGGACCCTCTTGATGTAACCAACGGAGAGCAGGACCAGGGCTATGAGACTCTGCAAGAAAGCAGAGCAACAGCCTGAGGAGGTGAACCAGGCATCGGCTGGTAGAACTTGGAGAAGGAGTTGAAAACAAAACTTAATATCCCCGATCAAACAAATGGTACCATGGAAGCAAAATTTTCGAAAAAGCAAGACACTCTGGAAAAAGGCACACGCAGGACATGACTGAGGGGAAAAAATGAAATAAAACTGAACTGAGCAAAGAATTTAAGATGATTAAAGAGGAACTCATAAATATGAGGAATAAAAGAGATCTTACAGAACCATAATCGGTGTCCCTAATCAACAGACCCAAACAAAAGAGATCTAGACATAATTCAAGAAAATTTTTACAAAGTAAAAGAAACACTGATTCTAAAGAGCAAAGCCTCACCATTGCACAAGAGAAAAGGAAACGAGAGGACAATCAACGCCAAGACACAGCCTAGTGAAATTACTGGAGTCTGAGAATCACAGAGAAGCCTTTGAACACATGGGAAACTGTATCAAGATGTTTGTAACAGAAAACAATTCTAAATAGCCTCGGCCTCGTCCAAAACCATGATTCAGTTCCAGGAGATTAAGAAAGTATGCCTCCAGTCTTCAAAGACTTTCTGTTTCCTCAACTAGACTTTCACTCAAATATCTTGCTAAGTCGCTTCAGTCTTGTCCAACTCTGTGTGACCCCATGGACGACAGCCCACCAGGCTCCCCCATCCCTGGGATTCCCTAGGCAAGAACACTGGAGTGGGTTGCCATTTCCTTCTCCAATGCACGAAAGTGAAAAGTGAAAGTGAAGTCGCTCACAAGAAGTGTCCGACTCTTAGCGACCCCATGGACTGCAGCCTACCAGGCTCCTCCATCCATGGGATTTTCCAGGCAAGAGTACTGGAGTGGGGTGCCATTGCCTTCTCCACTCAAATGTCTTAGCAAGAGACAAATATTTTTGAATATTCAAAGATTCAAGGAATATAATTCTTGTGAGAAAGGAAAGAAACCATAGCAAAAGGGTTGACATAAGAACTGACTCTGTTCAGTTCTGTTAAGAATTGTTTTAAGACCAAAATAAGTATAAGAGTTATGATCATATAATAGGAGGTAATTATCATCAACCATGATAATAATAATCCTAGTTCCCTGACCAGGAATTGAACCCATGTCGCCTATGTTAGAAGGAAGATTCTTAACCACTGAACCACCAGAGAGCTGGACTCTGCGACCCCATGGATGTAGCCAGCAAGTCTCCTTTGTCCATGGGATTTCCCAGAGAAGAATACTGGAGTGGGCTGTCATTCCCTTCTCCAGTGAATCTTCTCGACCCAAGGACCAAATCAGAGTCTCCTGCATTGGCAGAAGGAATCTTTCCTCTGAGCTACTAGGGAAGCCCTTGAAAAGTCTTTTAAGTATATTCAATTCCATTTTTGGTAGGTTAAACTCTTAATACTTCTTTGTCATGATTTTGCTCCTCTATACATGTACTGATTTTAAAAAAAATTCCCAAGACATCATTACATGAAAGAAGATACAAAAAAAGCTTATGTTTCTTAAGAGAGAGAATGCAGTGACTGTGTGTGTGTGTGTGTGTGTGTATTCATAAACTGCTTCTGTAATTATAAGCAGGAAACTGGTAGCTATGGGTGCCTTTGTGGGAAGAACTGGAAATCAAGGATGAAATAAAGACCTTTTCCTTTATCCTATTAATACTTTTAAAATGCACACCTTATAGCTAGTCTATCTCTGTAAACAAGAGTTTGGCAAAACTGTTGTCACAGAGCAGTGGCTCTCAATCAAGGTCAATTTCGGCCCCCTTCAATGGGGAGGGGTGGACATCCAGTAATACTGGGCGACCACCAGAGAGGGGCGCTACAGGCGGCAAGCGGGTGAAGGCCCGGGGAGCTGCTCCACACCTCCAGCGCCCAGGATGGCCCCACAGCAGAGGTGTGTCCAGGCAGACGTCAGCTCCAGGCTGAGACGCCTGGCACAGAACAGTCACTGTCTCCACAAATGCAGCTCCCAGGCAACCACGAGTCACAGGTCTTTTATGTCAGAAAACCCAAGACCCCTCTGCCCTTCCTTTCTGTCCTCTTCTATTATCATCTGACCTTGTCCTTGACCTTGGGCAGAGCATCCCTCACACAAAGCATCACCTGTGCTTTTCTCAGCCCTCTCACCTGTGACTGTCAGGTGATGCTGTAGGGACCAAACGATGTAATGGTCAGCAATGCCGTTCAGCAGGCTGGTTGGCGTGGAAGGAGGAGGGAGCAGCCAGAGCTGGTTCCTGAGCCACAGCCAGGCTGAAGACACGATGACAAGTGAACGGAAGTCCAGTACACTTTAGCTTCAGCTTTAGTAACGGTCCTTCCAACGAATACTCAGGGCTGGTTTCTTTTAGGATTGTCTGGTTTGATCTCCTACAAATCCACATTTATAATAAATGTGGGTTTGTAGGAGAACTGTTACTAAAGCTGAAGCTCCAATACTTTGGCCATCTGGTGTGAAGATCTGACTCATTGGAAGAGACCCTGATGCTGGGAAAGACTGAAGGCGGGAGGAGAAGGGGACGACAGAGGATGAGCTGGTTGGACGGCATCACCGACTCAATGGACATGAGTTTGAGCAAACTCCGGGAGACAGCGAAGGACAGGGAGGCCTGGCGTGCTGTAGTCCATGGGGTCACAAAGAGTTGGACGCAACTTAGTGACTGAACAACAACAGCAACAAAACAGTGAGTGACTACGCAAATACTATTCTCAAAGTTTATACTACACGGCTGTGCTTCTAAGTAGCCTCCAAGTTCTCCCCTCAAACAATCTGTCATATTCCAGGACCCAGGAGAACTCATTTTAAGGTGTGGAAGTGTCTGTCCACAAACCTTTGATCAGTCACTGCGGCATGCAATGCTTTGGCCCTGATGCCAAGGATATGGATCATGGTTTCCCCAGACATGAAAATTGGACAGTAATCCCCCTCTTATCTGTGTCTAGAAGCTGCAGTTATATACAGCTTGTAGGCAAGCCTGCAAAGCAGCCAGTTATTTTCCTGATCTTTCTGGTAAGAACCCTGCATCTGAGGGAGCTAAAGGGACTTAACTGAGGTGTCAGAGCTGCTCTGGAGTCCTGAGAACGGGCCTTGTTGTTAACATTCAGATTTGAGCCTCATGGCGGGGAGCAGTCCCAGAAAGTACCTGGAAGTGTAATATTCAAAGACACTTAACATTAACGTACGTTCAATAAAGCCAGGCGAGAATATAAAGCCCATCTAGACATCATCTTCATCAGACAGTGAAATTAAATTAGATTTTTCCCGATAACCAGCTTCCGGAGGCCCATTTGCATTGCGGGTATGAGATTAGAAGTCAAGTCATTCGATAATGAGGCTGCTTGCAGAATTTCTGAGCCTGCCTTTGGGCTCAAGTTGGTCTCCATTTCATTTCAGATGCACAAAGTTTCAGTTTTAATGCAGATGCAGAGGTCACATGGTCAAAGCACCCAGGGCCCTCTAGCCTCTGCCCTGGCGTGGGGAGCCCACCAATGCGTCAGATCACCCCACTCCTGACTGAGTCTCTCTGGGACCAAACTTCCATCAGACTCCTCTGAACTCTTCCCAAGCAGGCCCTGACTCCTTGGCTCTGTGTGCCTCTGTGCATTGTCAAGTTTTAGGTGGAATTCTGCCAAGTCCGTGTAGACAGTCCCCTCTGCCCTGGATGTTTGATCATCTCACCGGCACCAATGAGCCTGCCATTCAGGGTGCACAGCCAGGAGCCCCCCAAGTACTTTCTATCAAAGCAGAAGAGTATATTACTTGTAACAAGTCAAGAAACTGTTACCCAAATCTTGGCTTTCTCTGCATCAATGCCAAACAGAAACACGGAGACAGAGTTATGGAGGAGAAAGAAAGAGAGGCTTTAGTATTTTGCCAGGTAAAGGGGGAACACAGTAGGTTCGTGCCTCAAGAACTGTGCCCCGCCCCCCATGGTGAGTAGGGAAAGGTTAGAGTCAGGCGGGAGTATATGATAAGGATCAAGTCAGTAATAGTTTTGCATTCTTTTTTCTGCAGTTTCAAAAAGGTGGAGTTTCTGACAAGATTAGGCTATGTGCAGGGTCCTAGGTGGTCTCCTAGTTTTGAGGAGCCTCTGCCTCAGGTGTTTTCACTACTTCTCCTTTGATTAGCAACTATTCTACCCTTTGGAGTAAAAGGTCATGGAGGCCAGAGGCCTGCCTATATGGAGTGAGTGAGTGAAGTCGCTCAATGGAGTCCAACTCTTTGAAACCCCATGGACTGTAGCCCACCAGGCTCCTCTGTCCATGGGATTTTCCAGGAGAGAATACTGGAGTGGGTTGCCATTTCCTTCTATGGGGATCTTCCTGACCCAGGGATTGAACCCGGGTCTCCCACATTGTAGACAGAGTCTTTACTGACTGAGCCACCGGGGAAATCCTAAAGGTATAGGAGGAGCCTTAAAGAATGGGGCACACGAAGGCCTCCGCGCCCTGGAGTCCCACAGGGACCTGTTCTGCATCAAGACAGGGAGTTAGTTCTCAAAACACTGCCTCCCCAGCAAGATGGGCGGAGTTTAGAGCTAAGGGTTCATGCGTCTCACGAAAGGGCCAGCGTGACCTTCTACATAAGGGTGGGCTTCTAGACAACATGCTCTAACATTTGTCCCACGTTCAAAATGATGGCCATTCTTGAGGGAGAAGTTTTAGCATTAAAATGAGGCAGAAGTCACTGCAGCTGGCGAAATGCAGGCACCCAGTTGAGAGAAGTCATGAAGGTCAGCGAAGGTCGGCATCACATTCCTTACACTCCAGCTGGTCTGGGGGTTGAGTACAGGAGGGAGTTTGTACCTGCAGGCTGATCTTCACCTTTGAATCAGAATTAGGAATCCTCACGACTGATTGGTTATCTTTGTTATAGCTATTTCTCTTGCCTGGTAACAGTCACTTTGTAAGTAGATAGGGGAGGAGGTCCCCAGAGAAAGAGAACCAGGTGTGGCTTTCTTGATGTAATAGAAGCCATTTTTGGCCAAAGCCATTTGGACCTCTACAAGCGTGGCCACAGTGCTTGCCCTTAAACAGGTCTCACTAACCAATGGTCTTAACGGAAGTGAAGGAACAGAGGAACACAAGGGGAACAGTCAGGAAACAACAGGGCGGGCCCGGGGCACAGCCCTGAGTCCCCAGCGGATGTACGTAACAACATATCTTTGTGTTCTGCAGGAACTAAGGCTCCCTCCCAGTTGGAGGATGGAAAGATGATGTCAGCCCTCCTGACTTCAATCAGTCAAAGCTTGGGCTCTGTGGGCCTTTGCCCCAGTTCCATGTTGAACTCTCCTGTGCTTCAGCCTCCTCATGAATATGCATGTCCCCTTAGGTTAAAACTTCTCCAGTCCTACCCAATCTCAGAACCCCATTGGACTAGCCCCCTACCTTGAATAAAGTCCGCCTTACTTTTTTTTTTTATAACCAGTATTATGATTAATTTTTACTTTAACATTCCACATAAAGTTAACTCTGTGTATGAAAAATGTTGCCCACCGTATCAGTAAACAGAGGCTGTTGCAGCCATCTGCCACTACCACTGCCCTTAAGGATGCCCCTGAAGGGATTCAGGATGGAAAAGCACAGGATGCTGGCCCCACGTGGTTGCTGCTGCTGCTGCTAAGTCACTTCAGTCGTGTCTGACTCTGTGCAACCCCATAGACGGCAGCCCACCAGGCTCCCCCGTCCCTGGGATTCTCCAGGCAAGAACACTGGAGTGGGTTGCCACATGGCTGAGGTGCACACTAAAGGAAAGATTTCAATGAGCCCAGACTCTTGCATTGTCCTATGTATAGAAAGCACTATAATCCTTAACTTGAGTTGTCTGGTTTTCTTTAATTAGCAATAATCTTTTGATGTTCAGACTATCTGGTTTTTGTTGCAAAACCCCCTGTATATACTGACTCCTCCCTGGCCTCTTCAGAGCCGTTCCTCAGACTGATCTGAGATGTCTTCTGGGCTTAAGTTCTAAGAATGTCAGCCAAATAAACATAATTCTCAACTTTCAGATTGTGCAAAATTTTCAGTCAATAACCCTAAGAGATAGAAAACTGGTCCCTCTGTTAGGGGAAGCACACTGACTGCAGCCGCCCACCCTGGCCAGGCACCATAGTAACCATTTGCGTGAGTTATTTTATGACAGGAGGTCCTAGTAAGGAACATGGACCTAATAAGCCGCCACCAACCAGAAGAGCTCAGGAAAGGTCAAAAGGAGACACCACGTGTCCGACCACTGCCCAAAATCCTTCTCGCCAGGACTCATCTTGACTGAGCAATGCGTGCAACCACCTGCAGGGACCCTGAGTCAGAATGATTGGCCAAAGACCACCCGGAAACTAATCCCATCACCATAAAACCCGAGACAGCGAGCCATGTGGCAGAGCAGTTCTCCTAGGTTCCCGCACCCTACTGATCTCCTGCCCCCAACTCTCGGTGAAGTGAGTGAAGCTGGGTGCTCTTTCCAATTAAGTCCCTTGCTTTGTCAACACATGTGTCTCCTCAGGCAATTCATTTCTGAGTATTAGACGAGAGCCCACTCTCAGGCCCTGGAAGGGGTCTGTCTTCCTGAAACACCTCCATTAAGACAAAATCCACCTTGGTTTTGTTTTGGTTCTCTGAGGCCACAAGAGACCGATCCGCCTGCCACAGAACAGCTCTGCCCACTTCAGAAGGGTATATCCCTTTCCTCTTTGCCTCTCAGCCCTTTCTGTTGCCACTGACCTAACTTCTAGCTGCCTTCACATAGTTTTTTCTTGATGGGTGGGAGCTGATGGATTTGCTCTCTCCTGGGTTGAGAGACAGCAAGGCAGCCAAGGTGAAGGACCTTCCAAGAATGATGATCCATCCTTGGCTAGATGTGAGGCTGGACGTGAGGGCAGAGCTCTGATGGGAGTGCCGGCTAGAGTTGGAGCATTCTGAGTCAGAACCTGATCTTGGAGCCAAGGTTCACTCCAGAGGAGGCTGAAGTCTAGATGGGTTCTGTGGTTAAGGTAACTGAGGACCGCAGGACCACAGACATCTTCTGGGGACCACACATCTCTCAAGACTTGGCATCTTGGGGGTCTTGGGCCATCTCAGACCAATATCACTCTAGAAAGAGTTTTTTTCAAAACAATCGCTCATCACTACTCAACACTCAGCACCGGACTCCAGCATCTTCCTTATAATACCAGGTTTGCCAGCTTGAGTAAATGAATTAAAAACTATTTTACTAAAATATCCTAGTGTGCATTACCAGAGGAAGAAGAGACTAGAGGAAGATATGAAGAAGAAAGAAAGAAAGGTGATGATAAAGATGAGAAGGAGAAGCTGGAGGGGATAAAGAGTGATAAAGAAATGAAGAAGGAGGAGAAAGAAAGAAAGGAGGAGGAGATGAAAGTGATGAAGGATGAAGTGAAAGAGGAGGAGGAGATGGAATTGATGAAGAAGATGAAGGAAAAAAGGATGAAGAGGAAGAGGTGATGGAGAAGATGAAGGTGATGAAGATGGATGGGGAGAAGGAGGAGGAGATGGAATTGATGAAGAAGATGAAGAAAGAAGAGGGGGAGGATATAATGGAGGTGATGGAGGAAGAAAGAGAAAGAGGAGATGGAGGAAAAAAAGAAGGAGACAGAGGAGAAGGAGGAGGTAATTATCAGGAAAGGGGGAGAGTTCCTCTCCAATCAACACTTCTGTAAATTTCAGACTGCCCACAGCCTTCAAGAATGTGGGGTGAACGTGAGTGGCCAAACACCCCTGGACATCCTGAGTGGCTCTGACAGAGACCACGGTGGGGATCAGTCACCACTGTTCAGCGAGCAGCCACACAGCAGCCTCCAGCCCAGACCAATGTCCACCAGAGGACTGGTCACGCTAAGCCTCTCGGAGCTCAGAGCAGGATGTTCAGGGCCCTGCAATATGGACTGAGCTCAAAAGGAACATGAGCTTCTCTTGATCTTCTCTCTTCAAATAAAAGCACTTTATCTGCACATGCAGGAGAGAGGCTGAGAGTTTATTTTGCCAGGAAGCCCAGATGCCCAGCTCTATAGAGGAACCCACGTGCAACAGTCACAGACACTGTTTGTCAAGGAGTCAATTAGTGGCCACTTGAGTAAAGGGTAGTTATGTCCTAGAGAAGGAGGTTACTGTTCTCCGGATGCATTGTTGCTTTCAAAGGGTCAGTACTCTTTAACCCTCTATGAGCATGTGGATTTGATAGTCAGCTCTGCATGGTACTGGCCTGCTGCTAATTCAATCCAGGGAGGAGGAGGACTAAGACTTATAGCCAGAGGGCTCCTCCAGGTATCACCTCTCCTCCACGTCAGGGGCGACGGCAGGTGAATGCCCAGGAGTGCTGAGGTTGGGGACAACCCGGGATGAGGAAAGCTGCATCTCAGGGTTCAGAGGGAGGAGAAGCTGTGAGATGATTTAAGTATTCATTCAGCTGTCAGTTTTCTTGGCCATTGTGCAGAGGACTCAAGGGTAGGAGAAAGGAATGACTCCTACACATTTATAATTAATAATGATGGCTATGAATAATACTCCTTCCCATTTACTAGCACTATTGTTCTCGACATTCATTGCCCCCAGTGAGTCCCAACCAACTCTAGAGGAGGGGGCAGAGTCCATGATGGGGTGTGTTCAAACCTGTGCCCAGGTGGGACAGACCCAGCTGGGCACAGGACCGGAAGCCATGCCCTTGGACAGCAGAGCTGATCATCTTTCCATTGCATCGCCTGGCAGCACCCCTCAATAAAAAGACCAGGCTCCACCTCCTAGATAAGTGTCCAGAATCAAGCTAGGGTTCACTTCAGGGGGTCACCCCCACGCCTCCCTGCCTGACCAGGGGCTGGGATCAAGTTGGGGGGATGACAATAGGGGACATAGCTCAACGCTCATCCCTGGGCCTTCCAGCAGATTCAAGGCACCTTATTGATGCCCTTTTGCATCAATAAGTCATTCCCAATTATCCTGCGAACCTTCCCAAAATCCAACTCCCTGCACTGCCCTAAGCGTCATGTTGCTCTCCATGGCCTGCCGAGTACAGACAGGACTCCATGGCCCGGCATCTAACCTCCCTGCAGATTTCACCTGCCTCTCCACGCATCCATGCATTCAGTCATCCAAGAGACTTCTGTAGCATCGACTTTCCATGAGTCCCTGGTGGGGTCTGGGGGTGGGAAACACCTCTCATGATGCTGATGGAGCAGGACAGGGACAAACACAGAGCCCACGTGGCACCCCACAGCTGTGCCCAGAGGGGAGCAGAGCATCCATGTGGTGAAGTGGGCCAGAATGCTGTCATTGCTGTTCAGTCACTAAGTCATGTCCAGCTCTCTGCAACCCCATGGTCTGCAGCACACCAGGCTCCCCTGTCCTTCACCATCTCTTGGAGCTTGCTCAAACTCATGTCCGTTGAGTCAGTGATGCCAGCCAACCATCGCATCCTCTGTCGTCCCCTTCTCCCGCCTTTAATCTTTCCCAGCATCAAGGTCTTTCCCAATGAGTCAGTTCTTAGCATCAGGTGGCCAAAGTACTGGAGCTTCACCTTCAGCATCAGTCCTTCCAGTGAATATTCAGGGTTGATTTCTTTCAGGACTGATTTCCTTCAGAGGGATTAATTCCACCCATGGAAGCAGTGGGGACTTTCAGAGGACCTGGACTTTGTGATGGAGCTTCACAGAGGGGCAGGTGTTGGCCCTGAACAAAGGATGAGAGCCTTCCTGGCAAAGTGAACAGCTTGGGGTGTGGGAGGGGTCCTTCAGTCCCATCCCACCCCTTGACTCTGTACACTCACCACGGGATCTGTTCTGTACAGAACACATAGCCATCCCTGAACCTTTTTTGTGCTGCAGGAGGACAGTCAGGCTGTGGTCCAGCTGCTCCGGACTCAGAGGCTCACCACCAGCTGCAGGACACGTCTCCCTCCATCGCTGAGGCTGCGTTTTCTCCCTGGGAAAGGAGGATCCTCCTGTCCTCTGATCGAGGAGCAGAAACAATGCATGCAATGGACCTATCAGAGGGTACGGCACCTGACAACACTCAATTAACCAGAGGTGTGTAGACAGGGACACTTCTCCACCCAGCCAGGATCAGGAGAAAACAGTTGGGATGTAGACCAATTTTCAGAAAGCTAAGCGAGGCCCCTAATCACAGATCTGCAGTATTATTATCACTGTGATCATTCTCATCATTCTCAACATCATCACCACCCTCGCGGTCAAACACGAGCTCGTACATAACAATAATATTTTACATTCTCTTTAGTGGAAACGGGAGGAAATTATAAGAGTGTTCCTGTGGATAAATTAGATTCCTTTCCAGAACACTGTGCTCAACTCACAAGCCATCAGGCATGTACTGGTGGAAGTATCTTTAAATATAACCCAGTAAATATATGTGTTCTCCGTTTCTATTAATAGCCAAACTCTGTTTATTAAAGAAAAAATGAGACAGAAAAGAAAGGAAAAGGGAGTCTAAACTGGTGGAGGGGCCATGTGCTTCAGCAAAATCTTGTTTATGCAACTCAGACTCTCCCTGAGCCACCCCTCTGCCCCAAACTGTGGAGGAGGAGGCAGGCTCAGAGCACTGGGGAGTCAGAACATCTCCGCTGAACTGAACCGAGTCCTCAGCCCTGGGGTCACATTGAAAGCACATCCTTATTGATCCGCCCATCCAGAGACGTGCCCAGTGGCCGGGATGCGGGATGTGTCGCCTGCGGGTCCCATCCCGGGCCACCAGTAATCACAGTAATGGCTGCAGCATGGCTGACTCTGCTCAGGTCAGCCTCCCCGTGGGCCAGCGAGAACCTTCGCCAGACGCTTCAGGGACATGGCACGGGGGCACTGAGTGGGAGGCGCACACACTCTGGGCCTGGACCAGGAGCCGTCTATCAGGGGCTCTCCCCCGTCTGTTTCCAGCCCAGGTTCCTGTCCTGAGGCCCCAGCTGCAGGGGAGCAGGGCTGGTGTCTCCTGGGCCAGCCAAGGTCCCCAGCAGAAAGGTGGCAGGAGGTTTGAGGGAACCCAGAGCCAGATTCACTCTGATCTCAGGCCCAGGCTCCAGGTGAGACAGGTAACCAAGGAAGCAGTGCTTGTCCAGCTGGAAGGCCACGCTCGTCCTGCTCCCTCAGGGACCCACTTCCTCTGTGAGTCCCAGGGAGGGGCAGTCATGAAGGGCTCAGAGAGTGGGCACCAGTGACACCCCATGGGTTATATTTAAAGATACTGGGGGCCCAAGGCTAGGGCGTCCTGCAGAAGAGCCTGCTCTGTGACCCCCCAGCTCCCAAGGCTCCTGAGCTCTATCCCTGTCAGATAGGGGGAGAGAGACTGGCAGGGTCACATGGGATCTGAGGTTTCACCCCAGCCTGGTCTGCAGGCAGTGAGGGCCTGACTGCCACCATGAATGCCATCTGCCCAGCAGCTGAGTTTCAGGGGAGGCCCTGAGTGGAAGGGGAACACAGTGCTGTCTGATCACCCCAGCTCATTCGAGAGGCTCCTTGGGTGCACCCCACCTCTCCTGGGTCCTCCTCTCTCCTTCCTTACAATCCCACCAGTAAGGCTCATCCATGGCCTCAGACTCAGTCAGGCTCTGTTTCAAGGGAATTGTGTAAGAATTCTCAGCTTTGTCAAATGCTGTCCATGAAGTAGTAGAAAGAGTGACCTGCCTCAGCCTGTCAGTTCAGTAAGAAAAATAAAATCAAATCAAAGAAACCCTTTGTTTGGTGTTTGGCTTTGAGATTAAACTTCTGAATGATTCAGAGTTCATCTCCCACCACGTGTCCTCCAACCCTGGGAAGATTAACCCTGGACAGCCAATCGGTCACATCCCACTTCCACATCTGGTGGGCAATGGGCTGCCTTGGTGTAGAACCCTGGCCCGTGGTCAGCCCAACCCCCTCGCTCCCAACTCACAAAAGACCCCATGCATCCCAAGCTCCAGAGGAGTCACAAGTCCATCTTTCACTGAGGTCCCCTAAGGCAGACAGTCGATGCTCAGGTTGTGTTAGACTATCTCTTCACCTTTTTGTTAGATGGATAACAATGATGGTAGTGATGGTAGTGATGTAGCTGGTGGTGATGGTGGAGATGTGGAGAACTGGTATTGACTGAGTCTTCACTACATGCCAGGAAATGTGGTCAGAACTTCACTTGGAATATCTTATTTAAGCACGTGAACCTGCTTCTCACATCCAGGAGTTTAAGGGACTTATTTGTTTTTCTGTGAAAACATGATATTGAAAAACTACGAATATACTTTCCTGACAATTTAAAATATTATTGGAAAAGCAGAAATCACCAGAGGCCTATTCCAGATTTGCCCCAATGGCCTGTGTACTTTGAAAAAATAGTTGAAAAAAAAAAGAAAAATAGTTGGGAGTTTTGACTTACTTAGGGGTGTGCATGTGCGTGTGTGTGTGTGTGTGTGTGTGTGTGTGTGTGTGCAGGTTCTCTGGCATGAGAGCCCACTGCACACCTGTGCTCATGCGTGTGCCCCTCACAGGTGTGTGGCTCAGAGTCAAGATCTGCCTGGCAGCCCATCCTTCACCCCTTTCTCCTCCTCCGCCCCCTCAGGAAGGAGGAAGTTTGGCACTGCTTGTTCCAGGAGAGACGATCTGAAGCAATGCCAGCAGAACAAAACCCCAGCCTAATACCTTTCCAAAGAGCATACTGCTTTTTGTAGCTGCAGCAGCTGAGAGTCCAAAAGCTATTCCCCAGACAACCCAGCGCAGAGCTCGGCTATTTTTAGACTGCATCACACCTAAGAGTCTGTGCAGAAAAGACACCATGCCCCAAGCAGGCGCGCTAGCCCTTCCTCCAGCAACCACTTAGCTTCATGCTAGAGCAGCAGCCTGCCTGCGTTTTTTCTTCATGTATCAGATTCCAGCAACAATATGCCATTCTCTCTGAATTCTTTTCAAGTGTCTGGTGCACATTCATATCTCTTGACAGCTATTGTTGCAACACCCAAGCCAGTCCAATGCCAAATGACAGAACGGAAACCGAAAAAAGGAGCCGTCACATATCCTGGTGCTTGGTGGGCAGAGCTCACTGCAGCGGGATGTCTGAGCGCGTTGCCATGTTCGACTGCACTTTCAGTTTTCACTGAGATGTGTGGCATCAAGTGGAATATTCACACCCAAAATACCATTAACATGGGTAAGTGCAAAAAAAAAAAAAACCCACCTCTTTACATTATAAAGTAAAAAGTACTGGCAATTTGGAAATGTTGGAACTGATGTATAATTTTCCTGGGGAAAGGATGCACTTGCTGACAAATGTTTATTCTCACTGATGGTGTCAACTTAGCCACCATCACCATGGCCACCATCACCATTATCATCACCATTATCATCACCATCACCCCATCATCACCATCACTGCGACCATCACCATCACCACCATCCCCAGCATCCCCAGCATCAGCACCAGCACCATCAGCTCCATCAGCACCCTCGTTATCCTCACCACCATCACCAGCATCACCCCCACACCATCACCATCACCAGCATCACCACCAGCATCTCGTCCTCACTCTCTGTGCCGTGCCCGTCGTGTTTCACACTTTATCTGCACTTTTCAAAGAAACTTGCATCATAAGTGCTAGATCCTTTCTTTTTTCCCAAATAAAGCTTAGAGAACTTAAAATCACTTCCCTAAGCCTAAATAGTAGTAAATCGCAGGACTGAACACCGATCTCTGAAACTCCCTAACCCCTTCCTTCACACTGGCTTCTTCCTGAAAGTGCTAAATTGCCTCAAGATCGTGGTCTACGGAAATGACAAGGGACTTCAGCCTGCTGCCCTCTTGGGTAGCTGAGGAAATTGCTCCTACGCTGAGTCCTGCTTCCAGTCTCGTCTGCGTCTCTCCTTCACAGTATAGCCACCTATGAACGCTGCAGCCAGGCCACGGCTGCCCTGGGACCTCTCTCCTTAGCTGGTCTCTCTGTGGGCAGCTTGGACTGAGACTTCCCCAGCCATCTGGGGGATACCTGGTTCCTCCCGGGTGCTCAGGAAATAACATTAACATGAGCACTGTGTTGGTCTAACCTCACAAAGAGGGCTGCTTACAGTGTGGAGGCTGAGGACATGCTTCTGAGCCTGCGTGTGCTCCACCCACAACCAGCCAGGCTGCCCTGGATGGGCTGCAGAGCCCCAGCAATCAGTCTTGACCCCTCGCTTGCCTTCATGCCCTCATCCAGACTCAACTGTTATTACCCTCAAAGAGTTTTCAAACTCTCCCGTTTCTCTCTCCAGACCCACTCAGCATCGCTCTTCCAGGATACAAATACCACCCACAAGGTTCCGTTTCCCTCGGCCTTCCCCATCAAACAGCTGTGTTCTATCCCCAGCTGTCCATGGAAGCAAACACACGAAACATTGGAGCACTCCTCAGCCTTGCCTCTTTTCTGTGAACCCTTAAGAGACAGAAGATCCCATCAACAGCAGCCTCAGCACACAGCGGACTGGCCACTCTCACGCCATCACAGCCCCACCACTGTCCGGCGCCTCCCTGCCCCTCGGACCCCTGCAGTAGACCCCTGACCCGCCTCCAGTCCTGCACCCCCACGTCTCTGCCATCTGCCCTCCTCCTGGCGTGTGACCGTCGTGGGGAAAGTCCTGCAGGGCTTTCCCACCGTGTGTCAGGTCAGAGCCCAAACAAGAACAGCCTTCAGCTGTTCCGTGAGGACTGGTCTGCCTGGTGGTTAAGAAGAAAGGACCAGAAATGCATCCACCACTGTGACTCTGTTGGCAGCTGTCCTGCTTCCGACGCCATTTGTTTTCACCAGTGAATAGAGCGGGGCCCCAAGGCTAAGCCGACAGGTTGGTGTCCAGCGGAAGCTGAAGAACAGGACTTACAGAGGGTGCAGCCCAAGGGCGCGTGGGGCTGCATGGTCTCCCTTCCAAGCTGTCCCTGTCGGCTCACAGAGAGGGCCAGCACACAGCCCGCCAGCTGCCCTGGTCCCTGAAAGCTCCTGGGTGAGCCCCTTTCCCTGGGCAGCCTCGCTTGGATGCCTGCCGCTGCAGGCGCCCTGTCAAGGACAGAGCTGGCTTGCCTGCACACCAGCCCTCTCTGCATCACGAGGACCCACAGGTTCTGCTTGAGAAGCTTCCAGCAGCCTCCACCCAGCTCCAGCCTGGGCCTGTGGGCCATCTTGGGGCCCCTTCACCCTCCTTGGACCTGGTCGGGCACACACCCCCGCCCCAGGCTCGGGTCCCTGCCCTGCTGGACAGTTTGCAGCCAGATTGCTCGTCCTTGCAATCAGCTCCCACGGAAGAACAGGAGAGACAGGTGGTCCCCAAGGAGCCCCACTGGGTGGGTGATGGACAGGCCTTGTCAGCCCTTCGCAGCCCTGCTCCACCATCTGCAGCTCCCAGCGCCGAGCAGGACAAGGCTGGAGGAGGACACCAAAAGGAACTTCAGGGATCTCGCGTCCACCCAGAACTACAAAGAGAGCATTCTGCACGCACACATCTCCCCAACTCTTTTCAGAGGCCTTTATATCAGGCAGCACGTTAGCCAGCGACTTTGGATAAGGAGCTGATTGCATCTTAACCACGATGTGCTTTAGGGAACAAGAGAACAAACATTTATGGAGCATTGCATAGGTGCCAGGCATGATGCGTGTGCCGTCACAAGCAGAAGTGCGGAAGCCTTTGAATTCTAAGAGCAGGGGCCCCCGAGGGGAGGGTGGAGGGGAATCCAGCGGTGCAGGCTTGACAAAGATGCTGACCGTGGTGGTGATGACGATGATGATGGCAATGGTGAGGAAGACAGCGGTGACGATGGTGGCGGCCACGACGGCCTCTGGGCTCAGCTCCCACTTGGATTGAAACCGCATGAATAATTCATAGAAAATACTAGACAACTACTGAGCACATAGTAAGACTCAACAAACCTTAGCTATGAAAATTTCCTACTTAGAGACGGGGACTCTGGGACCCACACAGTTTTTAATGCACCCAGAGCTACTCTGAATGGGTTTCAGGGCAAGGGCTTGAACTCTTGCCCCCGCAAAGCCACCTCTCCTCCCCAAATCTTTTGACTATTTCCCAGAGACAGAGATATGAACACATTTGTTGAGGATGTGTCTCATCAGAGGCTCAGGAATTTTAAATACCATAATATCAGAAGAATATAACGGAGGAAAAATCAGTAAAAATCCATTTCCAATGGTGGCGGGGTGTGGCGTCCAGCACGGACCAGACGTCTTCAGACGCTGGCAGAGGGCAAGGAGGGGAGGGCAGGGAGCTGGGAGCCTTGACCACAGTCCTGGGATCCCAGATGAAGCTTCTGCTCGTCTGAAACCATCAAGGCAGCGCTGAGAGAAGCCAAGACCCTTCCCACTCAGCACTCCACCGGGTTCCCTCTGGCTCAGCAAGCTGGCCCCCAGCCCCTCCCATAGGCTGGGAGTGACCGCGAGCTGGGGCAGCCGGGGAGAACACCGCGTGCAGAGATGCTCTCCTGCAGCACTGCCCAGCCACGCCCTCCGCCCACAGTGCTGCCCACTCGCCCTCTGCCTGCATGGAGGAGGGAGGCATAAGCCAGTAATTATTTTCCACCCCAGCTGTTCCCCATCCACGGGGCGTGACGGGCGAGCTTTGGGACACATCCCGCTTTCACCTGAGTGCCAGGCGCAGGTGTGCGTTCATCACTCTGGCCGCCTGGCGCTGCCTCCGTGGGCCTCCTTCGGCGCTCTGCCCTGATGCCGGAACTGCGGCGTCCCTGCCAGCCCACCTGCCGCTCACACCTGTTCACACGCACCCAGGTTTCTCAATGGGCTGACACCTTGCTGGCCCAGGCCGATGTGCTCTAGCTAGAGGAAGGAAGCATGTTCTCTTTAATCCTTTGGATTTCTCCTGGACCCCAGTCATTCTCACATTTAGATAGACAGGTGGATGGAGAGATAGACAGACAGGTAAGTGTTGGTAGGTAGATAGATGACGTGTATGTAGGTAATCAGTTGTGTCTGACTCTTTACGACCCCATGGACTGTAGCCCGCCAGGCTCCTCTGTCCACGGAATTTCCCAGGCAAAAAATACTGGAGTGGGTCGCTATTGCCCCTCCAGGGGATCTTTCTGACCCAGGGATTGAGCCTGTGTCTCCTGCATCTTCTGCATTGACAGGCAGATTCTTTATCACTGAACCGCCTGGGAAGCCCAGATAGATGATGATAGATAGATAGATGATAGACAGAGATAGATAAATATTATAGATAATTTGAGTTTGAGTACATTCCAGGAGTTGGTGATAGATAGGGAGGCCTGGCGTGCTGCGGTCCATGGGGTCACAAAGAGTTGAACACGACTGAGCAACTGAACTGAGCTGAATTCATAGGTAATAGGTAGATGATAGGATAGATAGACAGATGCAGATTGATTCATAGACAGATGATGGACGGATAGGTAAGACAAAAGTTTATAGACAGACAGACACATACACACACGCACACAGCAGACAAGCCCAGTCCTGTTCCCAGGGCCCCCCTGCCTCCGAGCCTGCTCTCCCTGGATCCTCCTCCTTTCTGTCCACACACTTGTCGCCCAGCACAAATGTCCCCACCCCCGCACTGGACTCACAACGGTCCCCTGGGGACATGAAGCTTCCCGTGGCCTCTGAATCTCCAGCCCTGGGATTCCCTTCAGCGGCTCAGCAGGCCAGACTCTTGGCGGCAGGTCTACACGGACGGCCCTCCTGTGGGCACCCTGGCCCCTGGGCTGCAGGGAGCACTACCCCCGCCTCCGCTGCCCCTTCTCACCCTCGGCCCCGCTCCCCTGCCCCGGCTGCTCACCAGGTTTGGACTCCCTGGGCTCCTGCTTCAAATGCCCAACAGACCTCTTTCCAGTTTCCTATTAAAAGTCCTGCAAAGATGCAAATACGTGAAAAGGGGTAAGAGCAATGGAAGCAGAAGCCCCTGACAGGCTGACGAGATGAGAGGACATTAGATACAACCTCCTACAGAAACAGCTGCAGACAGAGTCCACCCACCTGCCCGGGAGAAGGGCTGCTCCCCACAGTGGGCACTGCAGATTGTGGGCACTGCGCTGAGGCTTTTATCAGCATTACCTTATTTACTGTCCCCAAAAAACCTATCAACCAAGTCCCAGTCATTTCTACTTATAGGTAAGAAAATTGAGACTCAGAGAGGCCAATGAGGTGTCCCACATCGCACAGCAAGGATGGGGAGGAACATGGCTTGAATCTCGTAACTTCTGTAGGACCTGTTGTAGATGTTCAGTCACTAAGTCGTGTCTGACTCGTGATCCCACGGACTGCCAGGCTTCCCTGTCCTTCACTGTCTCCCAGAGCTTGCTCAAACTCATGTCCACTGAGTCAGGGAAGCCATCCAACCGTCTCATCCTCTGTCGTCCCCCTCTTCTCCTGCCCTCAGTCTTTCCCAGCATCAGGGTCTTTTCCAATGAGTCGGCTCCTTCACATCGGGTGGCCCAAGTATTAGGGCTTCAGCCTCGGCATCAGTCCTTCCAGTGAGCACTCAGGGTTGAGTGCCTTTGGGACTGCAGGGCTTGTGGTCCACGGCGAACAGCCTGGAGTGCAGAGGTCATGACCCCCCCACAGGTTGCTCCTCTGCCCTCTGGCTTCCTGGACTCAGAAAAGCAACCCGTTACTGCCCTTCAGAACGTCATACTCCTCCTGAGCCCCCCATGAGCCACTTTCCTAGGTAGACAGAATGTGGGTAGCCTTCCCTTTGGCACGGGAGCACAGTTCCTTCTGGAGCCAGATCGGGGCTCCGGGAAGCCAGGTGGGGAGTCCGTACTCACCCTAGGGGCTGGGACGCAGCAGCAGCGACTCCAGCAGACCAGCCTGGAGCAGAGAGCAACGTCTGCCTGAGGAGAGAGGCAGAGAGAGTTTTCTTTTTTTTCCTTTTATTTACTCATCTTTCCTAAAGTAAACATTTAATTAAAATTGTGATTAGATTTCATCTGTAAATATATTAGTGTGCCTCTCTAAAAGAAAGGTCATTTTAAGCATATCCACAGTAGCATCTCATATCCAATAATATGTTTCAATTTGACCAACTAGCTACAGTTTTAATTTTGTTAGTTTGAATTTGAATCCAAGTAAAATCTATACTTAGAGACTGGTCCATGCGTCTCTAAAAACTTTTTTTTTTTTTTTGATCCAAAGATCTGCCACCCCCACCCTCCTTCGTTCACAGTGTTTTGGGGAAAGAAATTGGGTTTGCTTTCCTGGAGCTCTTTCTGAGTCTGGATTCTGATGATAAATGCATCTCCCTGGCCCCGAGGCTCTCGTGAAGCTGGAGTTAGATTTTGAAGCTTGATATGAGATTGAGTTTTCATTTCTGGCAGGAGGATTTCACACGCAGGGCTGGGCTAGGCTTCCGTCGGGGACGCCTGCTGTCTGCTGCATGTGTTCATGATCTGCCGCTGCCGACTCTTGGTGACCCTACGGACTGTAACCCACCAGGTTCCTCTGTCCATGGGATTTTCCAGGCAAGGATACTGGAGTGGGTTGTCATTTCCTTCTTCCAGGGCTTACTGACCCAGGGATCGAATCCATATCTCTTGTGTCTCCTGCACTGGCAGGCGAGTCCTTTACCACGAGCATCACCTGGGAAGCCCCTCCAGTGTCTGCTGGGTATTTCTTTTTCTCATTTTAGCAACTGTTGATGATCATAGCAAGCCCATTAATCCACGAAGGGTTGAAAACAATGACCTTCTAATTCTAACATTAATTCTTTACTTAACAGCTACAATATTTTTATCCCAAGAAACCTCCCATTTCACCTATCTCTTCACCCAGAAGTCAAATTCTTATATGCAAAGCAGGGATAAATACTTATTTCTTTCCCTTTATTTAGCAATTTTCAAAATAATGAGTAGGAACCCGACATACTCCAGCAGTGACCAGTGTTCCACGTTAATACAGACTCAAGGATTTGAACACAGTCATCGTGTTCCATCCATCAGAGTTCATCAGTTTAATGATGCCAAAATTGCCCCGTCTTCACTTATGAGCACCTCTTCAAGCTTAGCTCTGAGTCCTTTCTTCCCCTCTATTCTTTTTCTTTTTTAAGGATTTTTAAAAATTTCGGTGAAATATACATGCCATGAGACTTCCCACCGGAACCACCTTCCAGTGGGCATTTAGCGGCACACCCACAGTGCTGCATAACGTCCCCGGACCTAGGTCCAGAACTGTCATCATCCCAAACAGATCTGTGCCTAAATGCTCTTAACACGTCTATTCAAAACACCCCAAAGGTGGAAACAACTCAAATATCCATCCACAGATGACTGAACAAACAGCATGGGGAGCAGGCACACGAGGGCATGTGGCCCCCCTATAAAAAGATCGAAGCTGTGGCACGTGCTGGCCATGTGGATAACCCTGAAAACATGCCGACATGCCAAACATATGAAAGGTTACGTGTCGTCTGGTTCCTCTTGACGGGTCCCCCGTCATTTTAGACGGCCCAGGGATAAAGGAATCTGCCTGCCGGTGCGGGAGACGCCAGAGACGAGGATTTGATCCCTGGGTCAGGCAGACGCCCTGGAGGAGGAGATGGCAACCCTCGCCACTCTTCTGGTCTGGAGAATTCCATGGACTAGGGAGCCTGGTGGGCTACGATCCTTGGGATCACAGAGAGTCAGACACAACTGAACACAGTCATCCCACATTCCCGCCATCGGTGTATGAGGGGCCCTGCTGCTCTGCATGCTCACCTGCATTTGGTGTTTTGCTAATTTGCATATTTGCACTCTGATAGGTGGGTACTGATCCCTCACTGCAGTTTTATTACATGTTTCCCTAATGGTGACGGATGTTGAATTATTTTCATGTTTTCCATCTAATTAGCCTCTTTCACGAACTCTCTCTTATGTCATTTTCTAATTGGATCTTTTTTGCTATTAGGTTTTAAGAGGTCTTTATAAATGTTAGTCCTTTGTCAAACATGCAGCTTGCAAGTAATTTCTCCCACTTTATAGCGTTTCTTTTCACTTTCTTTTAATGGAAAGTGAAAAAGTCGCTCAGTCATGTCCGACTCTTTGCAACCCCATGGACTGTACTCCATGGAATTCTCCAGGCCAGAATACTGGAGTGGGTCCCCATTCCCTTCTCCGGGGGATCTTCCCAACCCAGGGATCAAACCCAGGTCTCTCACATTGCAGGCAGATTCTTTACCAGCTGAGCCATGTTTCACAAATCAAAGGTTTTTCATTTTGATGAGTTCCAAATTGTGAGTTCTTCCTACTACGGGTGTGCTTTTAGGGGTGAGTCTAAGAATTCCTTGCCTAGCCCTGAGTTCTGGAGATTTTCTTCTGTATTTATTCCCCATAGGTTTCATTCAAGTCTGCAGTCCCTTTCAATGTGAACTCATATGTCAGAAACCAATTGAGTCTTTGTTTGGGCTGGGTTCTGGGCTTTGCCCTGGCACCATTGCTGGAAACGTCATCTTTTCTCCATTAGCTTGCTTTTGCACTTTAGTCAAAAATCAATTGACATATCCGTGTGGACTCATTTGTGGATTCTCTGTTTGTCTTCTGGTTTTCTCTGCTAATACTGGTCTTGAATACAATAGCTATTTTAAAAAACTCTTAAAATCAGATGTGTGTGCTCAGTCACTTCAGTCACGTCTGACTGTTTGTGACCCCATGAACTATAGCCAGTCCATGGAATTCTCCGGGCAAGAAAACTGGAGTGGGTTTGCCACTCCCTCTTGGCGTGCATCAGAAAACACAATCAACAGAGTGAAAAAGCAACTTCCAAGGTGGGAGAGAAAGTTTGCAAATCGTGTATCTGTATGAGGTTATTATGAAAACATAAAGAACTCCCATAACTCAACAATAACAATAAAACCAAACAACATGATCAAAAAAGTGGTCAAGTACTGAATAGACATTTCTCCAAAGAAGACACACAAGTGGTCACCAAGCACATGAAAAGATTTCCAACATCACTAATCACCAGGAAAATGTGAGTAAAAGTCACTCTGAGATGTCGTCTCACACCCATTATTGTCAGGAACACAAAAAACAGTAAGTGTTGGCGAGAACGTGGAGAAAGTGGAGCCCTGTGCACTGCGGGCAATGCAGCGTGGTGTAGCCGCTGCGGAACCGCGTGGAGGTCCTCAAAGAACAAAAACAGAGATGTCCTGTGGCCCACTGACTCTACTTCCGAGTGGCTGCACAGAAGAATCAAAAGCAGGGTCTGGACAGGGGTTTGCACACGCACTATACCATGGTCATAGCAGCGTTATTCACAAAAGTCAAAAAGGTGGAAATAAATAACTGTCCAGCAGCAAATGACTTGGCAGACAAAATGTGGTCTGTACGTGCAATAGGATGTTGTGTTTCAGTTGCTAAGTTGTGTCTGACTCTTTGCGACCCCATGGACTGCAGCGCACACCAGGCTTCCCTGTCCTTCACTATCTCCTGGAGTCTGCTCAAACTCACGTCCGTTGAGTCGGTGATGTCATCCAACCAGCTCATCCTCTGTCACCCACTTCTCCTCCTGCCCTCAATCTTTCCGAGCATCGGGGTCTTTTCCAATGAGTTGACTCTTCGCATCAGGTGGTCAAAGTATTGGAACTTCAATACAATAGGATATGTATTACTTAGCCTTTTAGGAAGGAAATTCTGACACCAGCTACAACACGTATGAAGCTTGAGGACTTATGCTAAGAGAAACAAGCCAGTTACAAATACTAAAAACAGACAAATACTACACAATTTCACAATTTGGCACTGCAGATGGTGACTGCAGCCACAAAATTAAAAGACTCTTACTCCTTGGAAGGAAAGTCATGACCAACCTAGACAGCATTTTGAAAAGCAGAAACATTACTTTGCCAACAAAGGTCCGTCTAGTCAAGGCTATGGTTTTTCCATTGGTCGTGTATGGATGGGAGAGTTGGACTGTGAGAAAGCTGAGTGCCGAAGAATTGATGCTTTTGAACTGTGGTGTTGGAGAAGACTCTTGAGAGGCCCTTGGACTGCAAGGAGATCCAACCAGTCCATTCTAAAGGAGATCAGTCCTGGGTGTGCATTGGAAGGACTGATGCTGAAGCTGAAACTCCTATACTTTGGCCACCTGATGCAAAGAGCTGACTCATTTGAAAAGACCCTGATGCTGGGAAAGATTGAGGGCAGGAGGAGAAGGGGACAACAGAGGATGAGATGGTTGGATGGCATCACCGACTCAATGGACATGGGTTTGGGTGGACTCCTGGAGTTGGTGATGGACAGGGAGGCCTGGTATGCTACAGTCCATGGGGTCGCAAAGAGTCAGACATGACTGAGCGACTGAACTGAACTACACAACTTCATTTATATGAGGTCCCAAGAGTAGCCAAATTCATTGAGACAGAGATAGAATGGTGGGTGCCAGGGGCTGGGTAGAGGGAACGAGGACAAGTTACTGCTTAATGGGGCAGAGTTTCAGTTTTGCAAGATGAAAAGAGTCCTGGAGATTAGCTACACAACCATGCGAACGTACTTAGCACTACCAAACGATGCACTTCAGTGATTAAGATGGTGATTTCCATTCTGTATAGAGCCCACCACAATCAGAAATGAAAATGAGGCAGGTCAACCAATTCTTCCCACTTGATTCTTTTTCAAAATGTAAAATTTAGCAGTTTTAAGTACCTTTGCCTTTCCATATAAATTTTACAATAATCTTATCTGTATACACGGAAAACTCTTTCCGAGACTGATGGGCATTGCGTTCAACCTGTGTATCAGTCTGGGTAAAGCTGACGTCTTCACGACATTCCTGTTGTTTAATTTCTGCTCTCATCTTTTCTCTCTGCTCGCTGTGACTCCACATGCTTTCCTGCTTTCAGGTCCTTGAAGTGGGAGCTTCGATGATTACTGATCTGAGAATTTCCCGCTTTGCAACACGTGCACTCAGTGTTACCAATTTATCTCTCACCCCCACTTTATCTGTGCTCCACAAATTAATTCTATTTCCACCTGTGTTCAGCTCAAGTATTTGTTTGAGTTCCCTGGAGATTTTCTTCTTTGACCCATGGATTATTCAGAAGGGTGTTGTTCAGGTTTCAGATGTTCAGATGTTTGCCTGTTTTCAGTCTGTTACTCACTCCGAGTTTGACTCCACTGTGGTCCGAGAGCATCCTGTGTGATTTCAATTCTTTTAAAAGCTGTTGAAATAAATTTCATGGCCAAGGATGTGTTCTATCCTGGTGTATTGTCAATATTTCCGTGGGCACTTGAAAAGTGAATGTATTCTGCTTTTGTTGGCCAGAGCGTCTTATAAGATCTTATTGGTTCATGGTGTTGCTGGGCTCTTTTCTATCTTCCTGATTTTCTGTATAGCTTTTCCATCAGTTGTCGAGAGAGTGCTGTGGAAGTCTCCAATCCCAGCTGTAGTTCGTCTCTTTCCCTTTCCTATTCTAGGGTTTTGTCTCAGCGATTGTGCAGCACTGCCGTTCACTGCGTCCAAATTTAGGGTTCTGCGTCTTCCTGGCTGTCCTTGGTTAGTCACTAAGGCATGCCCGACTCTTTGTGACCCCATGGACTGTAGCCCAAGAATACTGGACTGGGCTGCCGTTTCCTTCTCCAGGAGATCTTCCCAACCCAGGGATCGAACTCAAGTCTCCTGTGTCTCCTGCATTGGTAGGCAGATTCTTTACCACTGCGCCACCTGGGAAGCCCTCTGTCTTCTTGGTGGACTGACCTTAATGTCATTATGTAGTGTCCCTCTCAGCCCCTGGTAATTTTCTTTGCTTTGAAACCTACTTTGCCTGATCTCAATTTGGCTACTCCTGCTTTCCTTTGATTAATGTTTACACCGTACATCTTTTTCCACCCTTCTGCTTTCAACTTGCCAGTATCGTTATATTTGAAGTGAGTTTCTTGCAGACAGCACAGGGCTGGGTCATGCTTTTTAACTCACTCCTCCACTGTCTGTATCTTAATTAGCATATTCATATTCATGCAATTACTGGTATGTGAGGAGTTAATTCTGCAACTTTAATTCTTGTTTGCTGTTCCTCCTCTCTGGGGTTTTTTGTTTACTTCTTCCCGTCTTCCTGTGGGTTATTTGAACATCTTCTAGGATTCCATTTTGATTTATCTGTAGTGTATGAAGTACAGAAGGCTTCCCTCTCTTTACAACCCTTTATCTCCACGGTTAATCACACATAAAATTGCCTCAAATAGCTTCTCTGCATACTTTGAGCGCCACATCAGAGACTTGTAATTTTGCTGCAAGCATCAGATGTAATTTATAAGACCCAGAAGGAGAAGGGAAGTCGGTGGCGCTTGCCCACATTTCTGTTCACTGTACTCTCTTCCCCTTGGTAGTCTAAGGTCCTTCATAATTGTTTTCCTTTTTTCTGTTTAAAGAGCTTACTTGAGCCGTTCTTCCAGGGTCAGTCTGCTGGTGACAACCTCTCTTGGTTTCCTTCATCTGAGATACCTTGGCTCCCTTTCATTCTTGAGAGAGATTTTCACCGAGGATAGGATTTGGGGTTGGCAGCTCATTCCTCTCAGGATCTGAAATAGTATTTCCTTCTCACCTCCATGGTTTCCCATGAGAAATCCACTGTTGTTCAAACTGCTTTATCTCCAAGTAATGCGTTTTTCTTGGACCACTTTCCAATTTTTCCCTTGTATTTACCATTCAGAAGTTTAATTCTGATGTATCTTGACACAGGTCTCTTTAGGTTTATTCTGTGTGAAGTTCTTTCATCTTCTTGAATCTGTCCATGTCTGTGTCTTGACAATTTGGGTAGTTTTCAGTCATTATTTCTGCCAGTACTTTTCAGCCCCTCCCTACTTCTCTTTTTTGGGAACAAAATAACCCAAATTTTAGACTTTTGCTATCATCCTACAGGTCCCTGAGGTTTTGTTCTTTTCAGGCAACTTTCTCTCCGCTGTGCTGATTGTTTCTGTTTGTTTTTTAATTTGCTTCACCTTCCGGTTCATGGACCCTCCCCTCTCCATTCTGATGTTGAACCCACCCTACCCCACAGTGCTTTTTCTTTCTATTATTCAGTTTTAAAATTCTTATTTGCTTTTCTTTATATCTCGATTTCTTCGCTTTTGCTTTCTTTGTTTCATTGTGTGTATAATTGCTCGTTGGAGCCTTTTTATCAGGGATGCTCTCCAAGTTTTATCAGATCACTCTACCACCTCTGTCCTCTGGTGGCCGTCTTTCTCACTCAGCTTAAGATCGCCCCAATTCTTGTCTGACAAGTGATTTTCCAGGTGAAGCCTGGACATTTTTGTGTTATATGATGAGACAGGCTCTCCGGTGAGCCTGCGTCAGCTGCAGAGCAGGTCTACTGGTGATAACTTCTTTTCCTTCTCACGCTGCTCGGGAGGGGAGGGCAGGGGAGGGGCGCCGTGCTCCCAGTCTCTCTCTCGTTGCAGGTAACACCTGCCCAGGTTCCCCACAGGACCTCCCTGACTCCCAGTGTGGGCAGGGTGCTTTGCGACTCTTGATGCAAATGGGCTTCCTTCCCAACCTGGTGGGTGGGGCTGAGCACCCTCACTCTTCACCGCACCCCTCTGACACCCACCCCACCAGGACTTGAGGGGTGTCTCCCTCCCGGTGAGTGGGAGTGGTCTTTGCGGATGTGAGCGAGGTGGGCCACAGATTCCTCTGGTGTCTCCTGGAGCAGGGCGGGTGCTACCAAAATATTGTGAAGACGCCCCTTTCCTTGCCCCTTGGCTACAGAGAGAGGGTTTTGTGGTTGTGTTGTTGTTGCTTGTATCACATGTCCAGACTGTCTGTGTCTTCGGCTCCAGGCCCAGGATGCATGAGGCAAAAGTATCAACACCCAGAGAACTCGCTGCTGTGTCACGCTCTGGGTGCCCAGGTCAGGCTGTCTCTGCCTCTCCACCTCTTAGAGACTCCTTACTTTTGTTTTATATACAACGCCCAGGGGTTTTAGCAGTAGAAATAGGGGGAGTTACTCCATCTTAAGTTCTTCAGATCAGATCAGATCAGTCACTCAGTCGTGTCCGACTCTTTGCGACCCCATGAATCACAGCACACCAGGCCTCCCTGTCCCTCACCAACTCCCGGAGTTCACTGAGACTCATGTCCATCGAGTCAGTGATGCCATCCAGCCATCTCATCCTCTGATGTCCCCTTCTCCTCCTGCCCCCAATCCCTCCCAGCATCAGAGTCTTTTCCAATGAGTCAACTCTTTGCATGAGGTGGCCAAAGAACTGGAGTTTCAGCTTTAGCATCATTCCTTCCAAAGAAATCCCAGGGCTGATCTCTTAAGTTCTTAGTGATTTTTAAATGTTGCTTTTATAATATGCTACTCTAATGCCCTAGGCTTCCCTGGTAGCCCAGCTGGTAAAGAATGGCAATGCAGGAGACTCCGGTTCCATTCCTGGGTTGGGAAGATCCCCTGGAGAAGGGAACAGCTACCCACTTCAGTATTCTAGCCTGGAAAAAAATTCACGGACTCTATAGTCCATGGGGTAGCAAAGAGTCAGACACAACTGAGCGACTTTCACTTTCACTTTAATACAGTCCCCATTTCTTTTCTACAAGACGTTTTCCTTTGATTTGGGGGTATCTTCAAAAGATTTAATTTTGCAAATTATTACACAAATCATCTGCAAATAGAAATGATTTTGTTTTCTCCTGTTTTCCATTTCCTGTGCCTCTATTTTTTCCCTCTCTTCTAATTACAATTCTAAAAGGTCAGAGGGACGTGTCCCCCTATTTTCTTCCTGTCTTTGGCTGGAAGGATGTTTGTGTTAGCCACTGAGTTTTGTGCTAGCTTTTGGGCACACCAATTGATATTTTATGGAGTACTTTTACACAAATGTGTTTAATTAATGTAAAAAGCCTGTTCTGTTTTCGAAGTGATCAGATTTTTTGCTTAGTCCTTATTCAAATAATAAATCATACTAATATGTTTTCTAATATTGAACCACCTTCCCATTACTGGTAAAACAGCCACTTGGTCATGATGCAATATTTTGAAACATGCTATTTGCTTCTGCTACATAATGTTTTATCCAAGATTTTGTGTCTGTAATTATAAGTGACATTGGCCAGTAATTTGGTTCTTTAGTAAAAGCTCTGTCAGGTTATAGGGGTTTTTTCTTGTCATAGAATTTGGAGGTTTTCCACCTTTTCCTCTTCTCTTAAATGATGTAAGTGGTATTGCTATTAACTGATCCAATTAAACCTTGGTGGATTTCCCCTGTGCAAATGGTGTTGGGAGGAGTTAGAGACCTTTAACTACTGTCTGTATTTTTTCAGTGGTAACTGGTCTCTTTAGAGCTTTTCTCTCTAACGGGGTCAGTTTTTGTACTTTCTATTTTTCTAAAAAGTTATATATTCCATCTTGGCATTGAAGTTTATTTTCAGGCAATTTTATAAAGTAATCTTGCTTTAAAAATATTTTACAGAATAATCTTGTTTTAAAAATACGCCCTTCTAGATTTGATGGCTACTTACACTTGTCAGTCCTCATACGTGCTTTCTCGCTCACAACCCTCAACAGCACCTTTTTTGAGATAGCTTCATAGTTTATCTAAAGTCAGATTTGGGGTGCATTTACTGGTTCAATTTTTTTTCACACTTTAGTATTTCTGTCTCTTTCTTTTTCTGCTTTTTGTGGGGCTAACTTTGTTGTTCCTTGTCTAACTTTTTGTATTTGATATTTATTTATTTTTATATTTTCATTTTTTATTTATATTCATTTGTAAGGCTAAAGTTGTTCATTTATAACTGCTTTTACTGTATTCTTTGGCTTCTTATACTTTTGGTTTTCATTATTGTTATTTTTATGAAATTTTGTAATTTCATTCTGAGTTTGCTTTTGTTCCAAGAGTTATTTAATAGCATATCTTTGTAAGCAGGCTTTTTTGTTTGGTTAATGCTATAATTAACTTCTAGTTTTATTGCTTATGGTAAGAGAATGCTGGTTGTATTACTTTTATGCTTTAGAATGTAATGAGGTTCTCTTTATAGCATAAGATGTGGTCAGTTTGGGGTGATGTTCCATGTACTTTTAAAAAGATGTGTTCTCAATTACCAGAGTTCAAAGGTCAACACATATCTATAGGGTCTGCCTCATTAGTCACGTCATTTAAATCTTCCATCTCCTTCCTGAGTATGTCTTCTGGATTCCTCTTGGACTGAGTGGTGCAGTGAATTCCTCTGTTACGAGAGTTTCTTTGTCCACTTCTCCTTCTATCTCCTGTGTCTCCACCCCCTTGAAAGTCGCTTCTGTGCTATCGGGTCCTTTCTTCCTAATTCTTTAAAAAGCGTCGTTAGTTTAGGCAGGTTTCATGCACACAGCGTACTACTGACTTTCACTTTGTCGGCCAGTCTGAGAGCCACGCTTCTTTTATTTGAATTAAGGGCTTTTCCATACAGTACTTGTCAGTACAATCAAAGCTCGTCCACATTCTGTCATAGCTGTAAAGTATGTATCGTATATAAACGGCATACGTGCTGCACACACATACACTCTCCCATCATGCTCTATGTTTAATCTGCTCTTTTATTTCTTTATTTTTCTCTTTCTCGGGAATACCTTCAGGTATACAGAAAGGCTGTATTTTTGTTCTCATGAACACCTTTCCACTAACACCTCTGTGTTTCCATCATCATCTCTTTCCCTGGACACAGATCACGAGCACCCTGTGTCTCCCTCCCTCTACCCTTCTTCTCCCAAAGCAGCTAACTCGAAGGAGCGCAGTTGCATTTCTCAGTGAATGCCTATAAAGTAATCCTCTGTATTACTCTGTTTTTTTTACTAACCTTGCCCCAGTTTTGATAGTTTCCCAGATTAAACATTGTTTGAGCACATGGTCATCACATACACTTCTGTCTTCCTCATAGTCACTACTTCATGTGACCTCTACAGGTACATCCAGTATACCTCTGCAGGTACATCTGGTATACCTTTGCAGGAACATCTGGTATACCTCTGCAAGTACATCTGGTATACCTCTGCAGGTATATCTGTTATACTTCCGCAGATACATCTGGTATACCACACTGATTGTCCATCCTCCTGCCACTGCCTCTCCAGTTATTTCTGTTGTAAACACTGGTTCTCAACTACACACTTCAGGAGGGATTCATAGCAACATTTTCTGAGTTTTCATAAGTTTGTATACCTGAAAGTCAGTCAGGCTGGCTGACTCACATTTCCCCTCCTTGAGTATTTAACATATGTTTATTTTCCCCTGACATAAAGACTTGCCAAAAACTAAGGTCAGTATCAGTTTATTTATTTTAGATTCCCATTCTTCTTGCATGAATATCCAAGAATGATTTTTTAAACCTAAAGCCCCTACTACACTATGCTTTTGTGTGAATCACTCCCATACTTGGAGTGTGTCCTTTTTAATATCTAAGTTTAAGTCTTATTTTAGAAGGTGTACTTTTAAAATGTTGGTTTCAGGATTCATTGTCTGATGCACTGGTTTTGTGCCTCAGCGTCTCCCATTGTACACATATTGAGTCTTCTTTTCCAATCTTCTTTATTACTTTCAAATAGTTTTAATGTCTTTTCCAATTATCTTTTTAACATATTTCCCTCCTTACAATTTTCATTTCTCTAGCGGCATTTTCTTTGATAGATATTTAATCTCATATCCTTTTAATTCATCTTTTTCCTTCTATTTCCAATTATTTACTAAGTTCTATGAGCTCTCTTTCTCTTGCCTTTGCTTAATCATCTAATGTATGTGTCATTTTTAGTGTTTCTTCTTTCAACAATTTTGATTTTTGTAAAAAAAAAAATAGACTGTTTTTGAAAGGTCAAGTTTTTTTGTGTGTGGATATATCTTTCAGCTGTGCCTAATTTTTTTTTGGTAAAGATATTGTTATGCTAATTGTTCTCTTTTATTTTTTCTTATACTAACTTTGAATGTAATTCAACTATAATCTTTTGTTGTTGCTGAAGTTTAAGTGACATAATTCCCCATTATTGTTAGAAGGAAAGAGTGGACCAGAATAGCGTTTGTAGCTTCAGAACTCTAGGGCTGCCTCTTCTGATGTTACCACCTAGTGTTTAAAATGTGGCTTTGTTCTTTGGAGATCTGAGTTTTCTTCTTCCTTCCCTACTTTTATCTGGACATTCTCTTATTCCCTAGTGTCCTGTCTTAGCAAGTTCAGATGGTTACAACAAGATATTATTATTCTAGACTTAGAGGCTTAAACAAAATGCATTTGTTTCTCACAGTTCTGAAACCTGGCAAGTCCAAGATCAATATGCTGGAAGATTTGGTGTCTGGTGAGGGCTGGCATTCTGGTTCATAGATGACTATCTTCTTGCTGCACTCACATGGCAGAAAGGATGAGAGAGCTTTCTGGGTCCTTTTATATGGGCACCATCTCCATTCATGAGGGCTCCACTCTCATGACCTAATCACCTCCAAAAGGTCTCATGTCCTAATACAGTTACATCGAGGGTCAGGGTTTTCACATAAGAATTGGAAGGGGGCAGGAAGAACCACGATCATTCAGCCCATAACACCCTTGCAGCAGCTGCTCACTGCAGAGCCATCCTTGGATCTGGGCAAGAGGCACCAATGCCCTTGACATGCCCTCCCTCCTTGGGTCACATCTCTTTCCTAGAGCAGGAAGATGGTAGAGCAAAGGGCCATGCCAGCCAAGGCCACTGCTCCCCTTGTAGACCACTCTTAAGCTTACCTGGGGCCCGTAATTTAACACTCAAATAGCCCTAGTTCCCCATTCTCTGTCCACAATCAATTACATCATAATCAGACCCAGCACACAGGGTCATTGGGAGCACTCTGAATCTCTGTCAAGTGCTGCTCTTCCTATCTACTTACTGCTGGGGTCCAAACAGATTCCATTTGGATTTCAACTCTCGGTCCCTCTGAGAATTGCATTTTACCTAAGATCTAGGTGAAAGGATCTGATTCCCACACAGGAACACCATGCCCCTAAAATGCGGGTGGTGAAGAACCATGCAGTCTGCAGGCCCACTCGTCCGTGAGTCACAGGCGCTTTCACAGGCGTCCTCTGAGCGCTCACCACGCAGCAGCACAGACTCCAAGGCAGGAAGGAAAGAGAAAAGCACAGACGTGTCTGTGAGGGGGTGTGTCTGTGTGTGTATTGCTGGGCTTCCCCGGTGGTGCTGGAGGTAAAGAACCTGTCTACCAATCGGAGATGCAAGAGACACAGGTTCAGTGCCTGCATTAGAAAGATCCCCTATAGGAGGGCATGGCAACTCACTCCAGTATTCCTGCCTGGAGAATCCCATGGACAGAGGAGCCTGGTGGGCTAGAGTGCATGGTGTTGAAAATAATCAGACATGATGGAAGCAACTTAGCCCAGCACATACATCTAGTGAGGCAGATGGTGCTGTTCATTTGTACGTGGAAAGCAAGACGCAAAGAAGCTGAACAACTAAGGACATGAATGAGCTGCGTTTAAGCCTCAATCTGATTCCCAAACTGAGACTCTCAACACTTTGACTCCACAAGCTGTACCTAGCTCTCTCATGACCATAATTCATCAACTGCAGTGGAAATTGAGTTGAGCACCTTCTACATTCCAGGCACTAGTCCTTACGTTTCTCTTGGAGAAACACATACAAGCTGTTTAGCAAGTGGGCACATATCATATCAGACTGGTGGTACAGTAGAGAACACCAAGCAGAAGCTGGGGGTCAGGTGCCTCCAGGGAAGGGTTTGTCGAGATCAAGGTGCTTGATTTGAAGGACACAGGGCAGAGGGCACAATAAGCAGTGCTCTGCCTTCTTTTATTTCCCCTTCTTGGTTTGGCCTTGAGTGAATTGCTCAAATGTGATTTCTTCAAGCTGTCCCCCTGCAAAAATGTTAAATGAGCACCAACCGTCTGCATGTGTATTAGTCAGGATTCTCCAGAGAAAGAGTCAATAGGACGGATGGATGGATGGCTAGATGGATAGACAGATGATAGACAATAGAAAGATAGAGAGAATTATAGGTAAATAGATTGATAGATGATAGGTAGATAAACGGATAGATAGAATGATAGGTAGACAGATTGACTGATGGACGGTAGGTAGATAATACATAGATAGAGAGATAGGGAGACCTTTTGGATTAGAACCATCTATCCAATCCATCATTTATCTATCTATTTATCTTTCCTATTGGTCCTGATTCTCTGGAGAGCCCTGACTAATACAAATACAGATATTCTATCTATCCATCCATCTATCTCTCTAGCTAGCTATAGGTAGAGAGGGAGATTGGTTTATTTTAAAGAGTCAGTTCCTGAGACTGATCAGATCGGATCAGATCAGTCACTCAGTCATATCCGACTCTTTGCGACCCCATGAATCGCAGCACACCAGGCCTCCCTGTCCATCACCAACTCCCGGAGTTCACTCAGACTCACGTCCATCGAGTCAGTGATGCCATCCAGCCATCTCATCCTCTGTCGTCCCCTTCTCCTCTTGCCTCCAATCCCTCCCAGCATCAGAGTCTTTTCCAACGAGTCAACTCTTCACATGAAGTGGCCAAAGTACTGGAGTTTCAGCTTTAGCATCATTCCTGCCAAAGAAATCCCAGGGCTGATCTTCTTCAGAATGGACTGGCTGGATCTCCTTGCAGTCCAAGGGACTCTGCAGTCCAAGGCTGGCTTGGAGAATTTTGAGCATTACTTTACTAGTTTGTGAGATGAGTGCAATTGTGCGGTAGTTTGAGCATTCTTTGGCATTGCCTTTCTTTGGGATTGGAATGAAAACTGACCTTTTCCAGTCCTGTGGCCACTGCTGAGTTTTCCAAATTTTCTGGCATATTGAGTGCAGCACTTTCACAGCATCATCTTTCAGAATTTGAAATAGCTCAACTGGAATTCCATCACCTCCACTAGCTTTGTTCGTAGTGATGCTTTCTAAGGCCCACTTGACTTCACATTCCAGGATGTCTGGCTCTAGGTCAGTGATCACACCATTGTGATTATCTGGGTCATGAAGATCATTTTTGTACAGTTTTCTATGTATTCTTGCCATCTCTTCTTAATATCTTCTGCTTCTGTTAGGTCCATACAATTTCTGTCCTTTATCAAGCCCATCTTTGCATGAAATGTTCCTTTGGTATCTCTGATTTTCTTGAAGAGATCCCTAGTCTTTCCCATTCTGTTGTTTTCCTCTATTTCTTTGCATTGATCGCTGAAGAAGGCTTTCTTATCTCTTCTTGCTATTCTTTGGAACTCTGCATTCAGATGTTTATATCTTTCCTTTTTCCCTTTGCTTTTTGCTTCTCTTCTTTTCACAGCTATTTGTAAGGCCTCCCCAGACAACCATTTTGCTTTTTTGCATTTCTTTTCCATGGGGATGGTCTTGATCCCTGTCTCCTGTACAATGTCACAAACCTCAGTCCATAGTTCATCAGGCACTCTATCTATCAGATCTAGGCCCTTAAATCTATTTCTCACTCCCACTGTATAATCATAAGGGATTTGATTTAGGTACTACCTGAATGGTCTAGTGGTTTTCCCTACTTTCTTCAATTTCAGTCTGAATTTGGCAATAAGGAGTTCATGGTCTGAGCCACAGTCAGCTCCTGGTCTTGTTTTTGCTGACTGTATAGAGCTTCTCCATCTTTGGCTGCAAAGAGTATAATCAATCTGATTTCGGTGTTGACCATCTGGTGATGTCCATGTATAGAGTCTTCTCTTGTGTTGTTGGAAGAGGGTGTTTGCTATGACCAGTGCATTTTCTTGGCAAAACTCTATTAGTCTTTGCCCTGCTTCATTCCGTATTCCAAGGCCAAATTTGCCTGTTACTCCAGGTGTTTCTTGACTTCCTACTTTTGCATTCCAGTGCCCTATAACGAAAAGGACATCTTTTTTGGGTGTTAGTTCTAAAAGGTCTTGTAGGTCTTCATAGAACCATTCAACTTCAGCTTCTTCAGCATTACTGGTTTGGGCATAGACTTGGATTACTGTGATATTGAATGGTTTGCCTTGGAAACGAACAGAGATCATTCTGTCGCTTTTGAGATTGCATCCAAGTACTGCATTTCGGACTCTTTTGTTGACCATGATGGCTACTCCATTTCTTCTAAGGGATTCCTGCCCACAGTTGTAGATATAATGATCATCTGAGTTAAATTCACTCATTCCAGTCCACTTTAGTTTGCTGATTCCTAGAATGTGGACATTCACTCTTGCCATCTCCTGTTTGACCACTTCCAGTTTGCCTTGATTCATGGACCTGACATTCCAGGTTCCTATGCAATATTGCTCTTTACAGCATCGGACCTTGCTTCTATCACCAGTCACATCCACAGCTGGGTATTCTTTTTGCTTTGGCTCCATCCCTTCATTCTTTCTGGAGTTATTTCTGCACTGATCTCCAGTAGCATATTGGGCACCTACTGACCTGGGGAGTTTCTCTTTCAGCATCCTATCATTTTTCCTTTTCATACTGTTCCTGGGGTTCTCAAGGCAAGAATACTGAAGTGGTTTGCCATTCCCTTCTTCAGTGGACCACATTCTGTCAGATGTCTCCACCATGACCCACCGTCTTGGGTTGCCCCATGGGCATGGCTTAGTTTCATTGAGTTAGACAAGGTGGTGGTCCTAGTGGGAGAAGGCAATGGCACCCCACCCCAGTACTCTTGCCTGGAAAATCCCATGGACGGAGGAGCCTGGTAGGCTACAGTCCACGGGGTCGCTAAGAGTCAGACACGACTGAGCGACTTCACTTTCACTTTTCACTTTCATGCATTGAAGAAGGAAATGGCAACCCACTCCGGTGTTCTTGCCTGGAGAATCCCAGGGACGGGGGAGCCTGGTGGGCTGTCATCTCTGGGGTTGCACAGTCGGACATGACTGAAGCAACTTAGCAGCAGCAGTGGTCCTAATGTGATTAGATTGACTAGTTTTCTGTGAGTATGGTTTCAGTGTGTTTGCCCTCTGATGCCCTCTTGCAACACCTACCGTCTTACTTGGGTTTCTCTTACCTTGGTCGTGGGGTATCTCTTCACGGCTGCTCCAGCAAAGCGCAGCCATTGCTCCTTACCTTGGATGAGAGGTATCTCCTCACGGCCACCATTCCTGACCTTCAACATGGGATAGCTCCTCTAAGCCCTCCTGTGGCTGGCATATCCGAGGCTGTGGGATGGGCTGGCAGGTTGTAACTTCCAGCAGGAGTCAATGTAGCCCTGAATCCGGAGGTGATCTGAAGGCAGGATCCCTTCCTCTTCAGGGAACCTCAGTCTTTTAAGGATTGTAACTGACTGCATGAAGTCCATTCACATTATAGAAGGTGATCTCTTTGCACAAAATCTGTTGATTTAAATGCTCATCCCATTTAAAATGGCTTCCTTGATGGCTCAGCTGGTAAGGAATCCACCTGTACTGCAGGAGACCCCGGTTCAACTCCTGGCTCTGGAAGATCACCCGGAGAAGGGATAAGCTACCCACTCCAGTATTCTTGCCTGGGGAATCCCTGTGGACAGAGGAGCCTGGGGGCGCAAAGGGTAGGACATGACTGAGTGCATATGCATGCTCTGGCCATCTTACACACACCTTCACAGCAACATCTAAACTGGTATTTGACCAAACAGGTAGGCACCAAAGCCCAGCCAAGCGGACATGTGAAATTCCCATCACAGGATTAAAAACTGATCACACGGTGTGACGTGAGAGGTGTCCTAAGGCCAGGATGAAGAAAAGTAGCAGCCACCTGCCCGCTGAATGCTCCAGACTCATCTTTCCCCACCACTGCAGCGCAAGGCCATTTCTGTAGCGACAAAGCTGGCATTCGAAGATGCCACTGATCTCATCTCTAACTGACTCCCTACATCATCTACACGACCCTGGTTGGCCACCCCCAGGCTCTGCAGCGAGCGTGGGGGGCCAGCCAGCAAGGGGGAGGAGTCGGAGCAGGGGATCCTCATCTCAAATGTCACGGTGATTTATAGACTATATTTCCCGGGGAAAGCACCAAGATTTATTTCCAGCAGACAGGCTGTTTATAAACACAGCACACAGGTGTCGCTGCCTGGGTGGGTGAGCCCCCAGGGGCTTATGCCTGCAGCCAGGAAGAGCAACACAGGCAGGCCAGAGGCCAGACCAAGGGCTTGGGCCCGGAAAGCCCACCCAAGGATGCATGAAATAATAGCTCTTTTCTTTATTTCCTGGAAGACAAAGACTAGACCTACTCAGCTACCTTATGCCGCCTCCCTGGTGCAAAGGGAGAGGACAGAAGTAGCAATAACTCTGTATGCACATAATAAGCTTTAGAAGCTATAAAGCGATTACTGCTGGGAAACGAAGAGACTAACAGGTCTACAATGTGGGAAATGCTGACTCACCTCCCCCAGTCACTGATAACTGGACCAGAAATCACCTCCTGAAGCCAGGACTCAGAGGCCACTGGAGAGAGGAGGTGAGCTGATGCGGGCGTGGGGGGAGTGAGGGAGGAAGAGCCCTGCAGGAGCGGAAAGCAGCAAAAGGGTCTTTCTCGGCCCTGCCTTTGGTGTAAGGAGAGACGCCTACCCAAGAATCCCAGGCCCCTTCACCTCCTCAAACAGGCCCTTCCCTGGATTTGCACAGGAGAGATCAAACCTCTGTGATCTCATAACTAAAACTTGCACAACCACAGGGATGAACAAGCCACCCACAGAAAAGCCCAGCAAGCAGCAAGATCGGGAGAAAAGAACAGACCCAGATTCAGAGATTTTGACCGCCGTCCACGGAATGCAAGACAGAGCAAATGCAAAACTGGAAAAAGAGGGAATCAAAGACATGAGTGAGGATCAAAAGACTCACCTACAAAAAAAGAGACGGATTCAAAAGAGGATGACAGGGAGCCGCAGTGAATGGAAAACAGAATCCACGAGCTCTCTCACTGGTTCTGATCTGTAGATGGTTCGGATTCTGGGCTCATCACGCCTGTGCACGAAGTCCTATGCGGTACTCAGGTGTTGAGTGGGCTTGCCTGCCCCTCCAGGGTAAGCCCCTAGCCGCCTCTGTGCTCACACTCAAGTGCACGGTGCACAGTTCACACACCAGGGACACGCAACGTAGCTCCCAGCCTGCGAGGAGCCCGTGGGGAGGGGGACACTCCTGTCACCTCCAGCTCCTGGCCAGCATCTTTCTCCAGAAAGACAGGTGGGAACTTCTTCATCAGCTCACACGGTGACCAGCTTGTATCTGCTCACACCCTGACCCCTGGGACCCCACGTTCTGCCCCAACAGAGCTGTCAGGAAATTCCCTCTGCCCAAGAACGGCATCACCCCTACCTCGCCCTGGACGGTGGGCTCTGGGTCTATGCCGCAGGCACCTCCCAGTCCTGGGGATGACCTTGCCTGATGTGGGGTAAGCTAAGAGCAGGGCAGGGACGGGAGGAGGGCCTGATTCTGTGAACTGGGGCAGGACTTTGCCTCCTGAGAAAACTTTCCACATGATGGAACGGACCTGGTCCCCCGAGCCACCTGCCTGCATCTCCCGCTGCCCCCGAGTCCCCATGAAGGGCAAAGCGCCCCCCGGCTCCACAAGGCTCCGCTAGCACGGGTAATGTCTATGCAAAGCAGTTGCTTTTAAACTCTTTTATGTGCCTATCATATTAAAAGCAATCCTCTGGAAATTACCAAGACGTGAGGCACACCTGCCTGCAATTTTTATAGCTTCTTTTATCCCCCGAAGTGAGGAATGTAACACGCCCGCCTCTAGACTTCTCTTAAAATGGGGCCTGCGGGTGCCCCCCCCCAACGCCCGGCCTGGCGGGCTAGGATGCTCCTCCACCTCCAGGGTCCCGACAGCGGCTTCCCCAGGCTCAGGCCTCCCCGTGGGGGCTCTGCCCACAGTCTCATCTTCTGCCCTGACCCTCTCCACCTGCCCCAGGCATTGCCACCAGACATGTCTGTCCCAACAAAGTCCTACTACCATGTCACTCCTTGGCTTAAAATCCCACAACATCCTCGGTGTTCCCCATGGTGGCCCAGACCACTGCATGCACCCCCTCTTTAGGCACCCCTCCCCCAGGGGTGTCCCACCACCACCTGACACCCAGGGGTCCTCTGGACTCATTCTCTCCACCCTCCACTTTTCAGCTTTGTTATCTGAATGCTCACATTTCCCCATCAGCAACCAAGATGCTCTCAGCCACCTCTGAGACAGAACATTCCAGAACACTGACAGAATTCGCAGAGTCCTTTGCATACAGCTCCCTCTCGCTAATGAGGCATCTGGCCCTGCTTTCCTACCCTGCGTCCCTGGAGTTACCCTGCTGGACACGGATCTCAGGCTCCCTGAATCCAGCAGCCACCCTGCAGCAGCAGGTCAGCCTGTTCTTGGTCCCCTGCCCTGGGTCCCCCTCTCCCAGGCCCACCCTTTGCCAAAAGGCTGTATTCTCCCCGAACCGCAAGTGGTCCTGTCTGCCTGAAGGTCCCACCTGGCACATCCCCGGAACCCCCAGAGAGATGCCCTGGGGCAGCCGGGTGTAGAGCAGGTGGCGACGCCAGGTTCCACCTTAGAGACAGGCTGCTTTCTCATTTCCAGAAGCATCCAGGCTGTGCTGTCTGAGGTCAGCATGGCAGCTCAGGGGCCATGGGGGCCAGGCTGGCCAGATCTTCTGCCTTGACCTCCATCCTCCAACCTCTGGTCCCAGACACCCCGGGGATGTCCCTGGTCTAGCAGTAGGAAGAAGAAAGGGCAGAGGGCCCCAGGAGGCTGGCTGATCAGTCATCCCCAGAGTCCCCAGAGGGCTTCCCTAGAAGCCCCTTCCTACCGTGACTCCGCCCCCTCTCTGCAGCCCCGCCTTCTGGGCGGAGCTGGGAGATCACAGTTCAGGTTGGCTCCCGCTGCCTCTGTTGCTAAGGAAGAGGGGAGCTGGGACTTGGGGTCCACAGCTGATGCTCTCCAGCACTAGGTGTCAGAGCCAACACGCCTCCACCCCCACCCACGTCTCTCCTGCTTTCCCATCACCTGCTGCCCGCCCCCGCCCGGCGCCCCCGCCCCCAGCCTCCACGTCTGTCCACCCCTCGCCGCCTCCCCTCCCCCGGGTCCAAGTGAGTGTGGACTCCACCTGGCCCCAGGGGTGGGGGTCTTGAGTCACTGATGGTGGGGTGTGTGTGTGGCCAGCATCGCTCTGTGTCCCAGAGGTAGGGTGGGCTCTGGCTGGGCCTGTCGGCAAGGGGCCTAGGCACAGAGTGTGAGGTATGCCAGGGGGTGCCCCTTCCAGCTTGATTGACACGGGAGGTACAGAGAGGTGCAGCTGGGCTTGGACAGAAGATTCCCTGGAGAAGGGGGCACTTCATGCAGAGCAGATCAGAGACAAGGGCATGGGCTGGACAGAGAAAGGTGGCCGGGGGGACCTGGCCCAGCCCTAGGGGCGGGGGCAGGTGCGTGGTCCACCTGTGATCCTGGACGCAGCTCTAGTTGAGCTGGGAGAGGGTCCCTCCCCACCTCCCCTCAGTCTTGGTTGGAGTCGGGGGAGGCCTTCCCCGATGGACACCCGGGAAGGAGAGTGGTGGGGACTTCAGGGGCGAGCCCATGCCTGGAGCTGCCCTTGGCCATCTGGGCACACCCAGGACCCAGGCGTACGCCCCACAGGGGCTAGCGGGCCGGGGTCTCCCCAGCATTTGTCATGCATGTGCCTGGGCCCTTGGTGTGCACACACATCTGGGCAAGCCTGTGTATGTAAAATCACCCAACACACTTGACTGTGCGTGGCTACCCGGGCACACACACACGCGCGCGCACACACACACACACACACACAGCACCTGCCCCCAGCCAGGACATGTGGACACTTCTGTCTGTAAGTGTCTGTCAATCCTGGGGCTGCTAGGATTCGCCTTGACTTTCCCCAATTATGTTCCTCAGAGAACATTTTATTAAAGACAATTTGTCAGGCCCATCTCAGTTTTTATAGGAGTAACAAGCTCCCTCTTTATCGCTTCCCGAGCATCCTCTGACAGAAAGAAATATGTTCCCTCCCCTGACCCCCGAGCTCGTAGATCATCAGCGCCCCCACCCACCCCCAAGAGGCAAAGATTGCATCTGTTTGATTTATGGGTCACGCAGCCTGGCACCCGAGCCTGCCTAAAAGTTGGGAAATATGATGACTCACCGTATTTGGCAGCTCATGCATACATATTTTTTCTAGAACATTCGCGCTTATACCCGCTATAATTGGGAGCTGTACAATCAGACATTCAGCTGCCAAAACAAAGAGCACAATTCACATCAACCTCCCAGACCAGAAGCAGAAGGAAGGCAGTGCAGCAGAAAAAGGCTTAAAACGGGGCAGCACGTGTTTGCAGCAGCCCAGAGACCCCCCAGAACACAGCAGGGAGCCCTTTTCTCTCCAGGCTGCTCGGGAAGGATGCAGGGTCCCGAGGTCAGTGTCTGGAGCTGTCACTCAGACAAGCAGATGCTTCTGGAAGGCACATAACAGGAGGTGGCAGTCCCTGGCTTGCCTGTAATCCACACTCTAGGTGATGCAGCGATTCTACTTCTACGGGGCAAGTGAGTAAAGCCCAAGAGAACCCACTGAGGCGCAAGGGAGTGTGTTGATCCACAGGAGTGAATGCTTCAAAGGCAGCGTGGGTTGCAGGTACGGCTTGATGGAAGTGTCTCAGCTCTCACCTGTGTGTTTTACTAATAAGATGGCAGCCGCATCCTCCTAACAGCAAGCCCAGAGGGAACGTCAGGTCCCAGCAACGTGTCACTGAGTCCCCTCGGCTGCATGGCTCCCTGTCCATCCCTCGTGGCTGGAGAAAAGGACCACCCAAGACCCCCTCCATGCCAGAGTAAGCAGCCTTCCTGAACCCCAGAGCCCAGGCGTAGGACTGGGGGACTGCTCCAGGAAAGAGAGAGAGAGTGTGTGTGTGTGTGTGTGTGTGTGTGTGTGTCTGCCTGACGCTGAGTGGCAGAAAGACTGATTCATGCGACACGGTGTGTATATGAGTGAAAATGTTAATCACTCTTTTTGCTGCCATGGACTGTAGCCCGCCAGGCTCCTCCGTCCGTGGGATTCTCCAGGCAAGAATACTATACGGGGTAGCCATTCCCTTCTCCAGGGGATCTTCTCCACCCAGGGATCAAATCCAGGTCTCCTGCACTGCAGGCAGATTCTTTACCCCTGGGTGCCCCCGCCCCCTAATGCCCAGGTTGAAGTCCTGGTCCCCAGTGTGATGGCGTTGGGATGTAGGGCCTTGTGGAGGTGATGAGATAAGGAGGGCGGGGCCCCCCAGGGTGGAGTTAGCGTCCTTCAAGCAGAGGAAGAGACCAGCATGCTCTCTTGCCACCATGTGGGGACATAGCGTGTGAGGAGGTGGCCTGAAGCCACACCAGGAACAGGATCAGTGCACCTTGGTCGTCGACTGCAGCCCTGTGAATTCCAAGAAACAAAGGTCTGTTTTATTTAGGCGACCTGGCCTGTAGTGTTCTATAGTGATGGTGGCCCAGGCAGGCTGACGTAGGCCTGTCCCAGGGAGTGGGAGATACACCCCTAACGGATAGCATGGGGTGAGGGGTGTGGTCAGGACCAGCCACTGGACACTGAGGGTCCCTGCCAGGGAGGCAGACGGGAAGCTGGGCCCGAGCACTGGCTCAAGGTCAGTGTGGAAGGGACCAGAGTGGCAGGCGGGGCACGTTCACCTCTGGGAGGAGCTGGAGGAAGAGGAGAGGCCAGCAGAGGGGGACGGGTCAGGGGTGGCAGGACCGGGAGAGTGAGCAGAAGGAACGTGTCTGTCCACTGTGATGCTGTGACTGGTCAGGGCTGGTCAGTGGCTGGAGGACACTCCTCCCCTGTCCCTGGGCCTGGTTTCGCCTCCAAACTCAGAATTCAATTTCTCCAGATCTTAGCCCAGTCCTGCTTTGCCTATTTTGGGGCCCTGCCCAGAGTGGGTGTGGAACTGGGGCCATCAAGGCATGAGAAATCACCGCACTTCCCAGGCCTATTTCTCACAGTAACAAGACATCACTCCTGTACCTGGAGCCACTTCTCAGGGTCTCAATACGTTCGCTTATCAATCTGTACTTAGTTGACGTTCATAAAGCGTGTTGGAATCAGGGGTGAGAGCCACCCTTGGAGAGGGGGCTCTGTGGTGAGGCCACCTCTGATACGGGGCTTGGATCCACATCCCGGGAGGTCCCGTGTTCGGATGTGCGGGGTGCTCACGGCCCCCACCCCATTTCCACATGGAAGTCAGGACCACAGGGAGAGCAGCTGGCCCTGCTCCTCTGGGGGCCCGCAGGCCTGCTTGGCCTTGCTTCGCAGCAGCAGCTGTAGCGGTAGATGCGCACAGCAGGTTCTATGATGCACCCAGGCACCCAGGTCAGATCCGCTACCTGTTTGCTTCACCCTTAGCAGGCACATGGCCACCCTGGGCCTCTGATGTGGACTCAGCGAGCACAGCTCTCCGGAAAGGGCTGAGGGGCTGGGACAACGTGCTCAGGAGGGGCGTCACAGAAACTTCATGTTGCTGTCCAGTCATCAAGGCCTGTCCGACTCTTTTGCAAACTGTATGGACTGTAGCTCGCCAGGCTCCTCTGTCCAGGGGATTTCTCCAGGCAAGAATACTGGAGTGGGTTGCCATTTCTTTCTCCAGGGGATCCTCCCGACCCAGCGATCGGACCTGGGTCTCCTGCGTCGGCAGGTGGGTTCTTTACCCCTGAACCTCCTGGAAGCCTCTGTCGTGGCAAGTTCAGGCAGCCCTGTTATCCCTCCCATCACTGCACTGGTTTTGTGACTGCCAATGACCCAAAACGGAACCGGCTTGGCCAAGCCCAGAGCTGACCCTCACGGGCTTGGAGGAGCCTGGCTGCCGAGTTTGGGAAGGAAGGCCTGAAACGCAGAGTTACCACCTGGCACAGGTGTGGCTTTGGCCAGGTGACTGCTGCCCTCCCCTCCGGGCTGTCTCCTCGAGGGGGAGATCCTGGATTTGCAGACCCCGTGAGGCCCCAAGGGAGATTCAGGACACAGCGGAGGGGCATCGCGGGGGGCCTCCCTACTGCTGTGCCCTGCCCATCCCTGGCTCCCCTCTCTGACCCAGCCTCACTCCCTGCCCGGATGGGTGTGCGCATCTCATGTCAGATAGCAGACACATCCAGGCCCCGCCAGGAGAGTCCCCGGGACTCCAGCCGAGCGCAGGGGCTGAGAGCACTAGGCCCTCAGCCTCCCGCCTGCTCCCGGCTCCCCCGATTGCACACGTCCTGGGCATCGTTTGTCTCCCTGACTTGCCTCTTCTGAGCAGGGTTCCCAGGTGCCCTCAGGGCCTGGGCCCTGCGGAGAGCAGTGCCCGAGGCCGAGCCGGTGACGGATGAGGACGAGGCCGCAGTCCCTGCTGTCCTGGGAGCCAGGACGTTGATGGAACGGCCATCTCACTCTCTCCAACAAGCAAGGAACAGTGTGAACTGGGGGCCGATTTATCAAGCGCGGGCGCTTGTATTCTGCGCGGGCCGTGTTCCCGCTGAAATATGGCTCCTGCCCGGCTCCGGGCCCACGTGTGTACGATTTTATGATATTTCAGTTTTATGGAGGACATCTCACTGATGAATGTCTCTTAGTGAACGATCATTCTGGAATCTATTTTGCCTTCAAAAAGGCTTCTGCTGGATGGACTGGGAGGGGGCGGACACGCTGTGACATATAAATCCACTGCCGGGAGCAAGGAGCTGGGAGGGAACGCGGCCAGCGAGAGACGAGGGAGAAGCGTGAGTCTGCAGCCAAACACGCTCCCTCTGTCACTGTCTCGAGACTGTGGCTAGGGTGGAAGGGGGACCCTAGGGTCCAGTGGCCAGAGAGAGCCCCTGGCTCCGCCACCTGCCTCTGTGAGGCCCCGGGCAGCTCACTGCCCTCTGCGGGGGGGCAGGGGTTCATTATTCGCAAACACCTGCATCCCCTTGTTCTGCGTTGTCTTCATACCCCCCAGGGCTGGGAGGCAAGGCTGAGCTGCGCCTTGAGTTATAAGCGGGGACCCCAGAGACCGTGAGCCTTCCCTCCACTCACAGTGCTTTCTGCCTGGTGTTTGGCCCAGACGTCCCCAGCTGCCCCGGGGTCCTTAGAACTCAGATTCCCTGTTTTCTCTCATCTGAGATGTCGATAGCCTCATTCTATTATGTGTGTGGCCCCAACACAGCTCCTGAATTCAGAGAATCCAGATCCAGACCCTGGGCTGTACTGTCCTCAGGGCTGGGCTAAATTGCTTCTGCACCTGATTTAGTGCCCCAGCCTGTTAACGAGGCTGACGGGTCCCCTTTGGGGCTGCAGGGCCTGGGAGTCCGGGTCTGGGCCCTCCAGCCCTGCCAGTCCATACTCTAACAGCGTGGACCCTGGCATTCCAGCCCAGCCTTGGGGGAGCAGCTGTCAGCGAGATGACCGCCAGTCCCTCTCCCTCCCAGAAATCGGGGGCCTGGCCCCCGTTTCTGCTTCTTCATCCTCCTCTAGGACAGCGGTTCTCACCGCAGGATCCCCAGACCAGAGCAGCAGCATCTCCTGATAGAAATGTCCAGAAGCCCTGGGCGGTTTAAGAAGCTGTATTCGTTTTCTATCACTGCCAGCACAGATCGAAATGTATTCAGAGACTAAGAACAGCACAGGCTGATTACCTTTACAGCTTTGTGGGCGGAGGTCTGATCCGGGTCACACGCGTTAAGATCAAAGTGTCCTCCTTGAGAACTTCCCTGGCGGTCCAGTGGTTAGGACTCAGCTTCCACTGCAGGGGCCACGGGTTCAATCCCTGGTCAGGGAACCAAGATCCCAAAAGCCATGCAGTGCAGTTAAAAGAAAAAAGACAAAAGAGTCTTCTTTTCTGAGGCTCCAGGGGAGAAAGGGTTTTCCAGCTTCCAAAAGCACCGCATTCCTGGGCTCCTGACCCCTCCCCATCTTCAAAGCCAGTGGCAGGCATCTCTCTGAGCACCCTTCCCCATCACATCCCACATCTCAGACCCCATGGGTGTGACTAGGGTGGGACCCCGGACTATCTCCACATTCGAAGGCACTAACTCAACCACAGCTGCCAAGCCCCCTTTGCCACATGAGGTCAGAGTCACAGGTTCAAGGACTTGGGTGTAGACTTCTCCAGAAGGTCATTGCTCTGCTGATCACAGATGCCTTTGGGTGAGTCTGACGCAGCCTGAACACTTGAGATATGAGTGTTGAAATGGATGCCACACCTCAACGTAAGCTCATCAGACACACCCTGTCTTATTCACACCAGTGTCCCTGAGGTCGTCTGTCCCCACGCCCATCAGATGACAGAACTTCAAGGAGCAAACGGGTTCACTTATGAACGAGTGAGTGAGTGAGTGACTAAGGAGCAGGCCACCCCACTCTCACACAGCCTTCCATTTCACAGAACATGCTAGAAAAAAAGAGTTCAGAATCGGGGCCAGAGAGCCTGCCTGGGGCTGCCAGATGAAACACGTGACTCCCAGTTGAACCTGAATTTTTGATAAACACGTTTCAGTGTAAGTACGTCTCTTGCAATCCTGGGACATACACATAGTAAAACAATGTCATTTGTCTGTTTGATTTTTTCTCAAATTTGACTGGGCATGTTATGTCTTTATTGGCTGAATATGGCACCCCTAACCACGGGTCCCAGCCATGCCCTGGCGCTGAGACTCGGGAATCCGCAGTTTCTCTGGAAGACTCTCTTTCCTGTCTGATGGTCAGGAAGCATCCTTCTCTCGCCCCTGGACTCTCCTGTCCAGCAGGGATGATCTCCTGTTCGTTCCCCCCACTAATCCTGGGACTTGGGGGAGCCTTCCTTGAGGAAAAGAAGCCAGGGGGGATCTAGGGAGGGTCTAGGGTCTGGAAACTTCTACCAGAAGCGTGTCTGTTGTGCCCACCCAGAGCACGGGGTTCTAGCACGAACACTGGGCCCCAACTTCAGAAGCAAGAAGAGTGCGGACCCCAAGATCCTGCCTCACGTCTAGCGCTCCAGGCACAGGGGCGAGCACTCGGCGGCCTGGCTTCATGCAGACTCCGGTGGACTCAGGGTCAGTGCTGGAAGAGGGGGCTGCCCGCAGTAGCCGGGACCCTTGCCCATCCCCGTGTCCTCTGCCTGGAGCTCTGGAGGATGGGAAGAATGCCCACAGCATTTCTGGGCGAGACCCAACAAGCAGCTGCTCTCGTGGGTTCTGGGAAATTGTCCTCCAGAAAAGGGCTAGTGACAATTCTTGATTTCATCTTTGGAGACATTCACGGAACAGAAGTTACATGAAAGAGAAGGCACTTGGATATGTGACCTACTCTCAGGAAGAGCAGCCTCGGAAACCTCGCACACAGCATCGACCGCGATGTTCAGGACACCCCCCCCCTGCCCCCGCTCCTTCCTGGAGCCTTATTATCCTTTGATCTTTGTAATAATGTGTTTCTTTCCCGGTAATAGGTTTTCATCATCCTCCCAGCCTATTGATTAGAACTCTTTTCTGGGGTTCTGAGATATTGGCTAGAATAAGGGACAGAACAATTCCGCACTGGGATGCTGTCTCCAAGACGGTGTGCTCGTGACAGCCGCCTTGCCCACACAGGGTGGGGCCAGAGGCCTGGGGGAGGAGGGGCCTGATCGACGTTCGCATGGCTGCTGTCTCTGCTCTTCCGCCCTCATCCTTCTGCTTCTGGTTTGGTGAATGTGTGACCACAGCTGCTGGCCAGGCTGACCCCTCAGGGGGACCCAGGGCCAACAGAAAGGAGGGGGAGGAGGGTAGCCACACGTGTCTCCTGGCAGAGATTGGGGTGCAGTGATCTGTTACTGGAACCCCACGTTTAGAGACTCAGGCACAGGATCTCTACCTTTAAGAGGAAAGGAGGGACCCACTGCATGCCAGTGAGGGCACGGTGAGGACTCGTGGACGGTGGCCCGGAAGGTCCTGAAAGGAGGCACTTTCAGGTCCCATGGGGCAGAGGGCATAGGCTGAAAGGCGCGGCTGTGTGAGCTGCTGTGAAGTCAGGTCAAGACGGCCCGGCTGGCAAGCTGGGCCTTGGTCAGTGGAGTTAGAATGGCTGCGAGCTTAGGAGTGTTGAGTTCATGTTAGATTAGGGAGAACTCGCCACTCAAACAGACACCGGCGTGACCAGCCCTTACGGTGGACAGGAGAGGCCCTGTCTGGACTCGGGGTGGGTCTGGCTTCACACAGCACCTCCAAGTGTCCCCTCTCCCTCCCTGCAGACAGAAGCTGCCTCAGTGCTCTTCCTATAAACACACAAGCGAGTGGTTTTCTAGCCAATGAGTGAATTTTAAAAAGTAACTAAAGCTCCCTCCCTGGAACCCCAGGCCCGAAGATTCAGAACCCAGATGTCAAGGTAAAAATTCCGCTTTGCTTTTGATTCCTGACAACACTGAACATATATATATGTATTTTGAAATTTCTGTCTCAAAATGCTCAGTGAGACAGAGAACCGCTTCCAAGCACAAGGACGTGGCTCTTCTCGACACCTCTTACAGCAGGGCCCCATCCATCACTTTCACAAGTTCGATGAAACCGTTGCAAATACGATCAATCATCTTTTTATTGAATTAAGACAAATGGGTGGTTATTAATAGGCTAAGACATAATGAGGAAAATGGATCACACTGCACAGAGAGAAGGGAAGAGAAATGCGTATGCACTGAGCTCTCCTTGGAAAGATCTGGAAGCATCTTCAGTAAGGAAAGACCTTGGGTGGAAGCCCCCTTTGACTCACACTGAGAACAAACACGAATGAGCTGAGAAATCAGAGACTCTTGGTTGTACCTTTTCTCCACTACCTTCTAGCTGGGTGATCTTCGGGCAGTAACCTGACCTCTCCGAGCTTCTGTACTCTCTTTGTTGAGGGCACATGGAAAGTGCTTGGCTCTTAGGACGTGTGTCAGGGGCAGGGCTGGGTGCCCCGGGGAGCCTGGGCTGGGAGATGCTCAGTCTGGTTCGACCCGACAGTGTGGATTCTGCAGGGAGGCAGAGGGGTGTCGCCTGCAGTCCTGAGGGGCTGCAGCTAGAGGGGCAGGGAGGGAGGCCTGTGGGGGCAGAGTCAGGGGTGGCAGGGTCCCCCAGAAGTCCCGCCTCCGAGCTGAGTTTCCAGGAATCGCCGGGAAGGCGCACAGGATTCGGCAGTGTTCCAAGTGTGCGGTCTTGGTGGGGACGCCTGGTGTCTGTTGGTGGCAGAGCTTCTGGGGAAACAGCTTGTGTTTATGTCAGAAAGAGGAGACCACGTTTCGGGGCAATCACTGCAGCTTGCGAGGTCAAATCAACACACCCAGCCCCATCTGCCCCAGCAGGGCGCTCAGCCTCCCTCAGTGCCCGCAGCCTGGAGCCTCCGCGGGCGGTGACGGGGCTGCAGGGGAGGGCCCCGCCAGTGTGTGGTCAGCGGTGTTTCCTAAGAGCAGGACGAGGGCTGGCTGTCCCTCCATCTCTCAGGCTGCCCGCCCGCGTCCCACACCAGGCCGGACCCTTCCCTGGTAAACACAAGTGAAGTGTTTTTCTGAATTCTCTGGGTTGGGCTAGCAAATTATTGTACCTAAGGCAGCTCCCCTGGTGGCTCAGTGGTAAAGAATCTGCCTGCCACGCAAGAGACTTGCAGGAGACGCAGTTTCGATCCTTGGGTCAGGAAGATCCCCCAGAGAAGGAAATGGCTACCCACCCACTCCAGTGTTCTTGCCTAGGAAATCCCGAGGACAGAGGAGCCTGGCGGGCTACAGCCCATGGGGTTGCAAAGAATTGGACATGACTGATCGACTAAATGACAGCAAGGGGGTCTCACGGTAACTCCCACATTTATAGCTGCTTGTCAGAAGTGCAGGGTTCCCTAGACGTGCAGCTGTAATCTGGAGGGAACAAGGCTGGTGGAAGGGAGCCCTTGCCCGGGGGGAGCCTGTGCTGACCCCAGGCGTCTCTGTGAGGATTGAACTGAGCTGTGGGGCGCCCAGCTGGAGGTGGAGGACACTGGGGAACCTCACACCTGGAGCTCACGCTTGGCTCTCTCCCCACCCCTCCCATTCACCCCAGCTGCCTCCACCCCTCTGCCTGTTTCCTGGACACAGTAGTGATTTAAACCCTTCTGGTGGCCCCATGTCCAGACACGAGTTGGCAAGGGTCTCCACTCTCGGGGAGGTTACATCCTAGTGGACAGGGGCTCGGCCACAACCCCGAGGGCATCAGTTGATTGGACCTTATGTGACCGATCCAAGATCCAGACCCGAAGCCCAGCTGTTGCAACTGCTGCTGGATCTACACCCCAGCATCCCAGCTCTAATGCAGCCTGAAGCCATGAGCCTCACTCCCCTCACCTGCCGTCTTTCTTAGCTGCAAAGAATCAGTGACGCTTGGTTTGCAGCTCCTCCACGGTCATTAGAGCCGACTCCAGCTGCTGCATCACGTTATGCTTGGGCCGCGTCCTTACCGTGGGTTAATGAGGCCCGTAACGCAGAGTTCCCACGCCGACTAGGACACAGAGACCTGAAGGATAGGGGGCACCTGTGAAGAGCAGTAAAAGCCCACAGCTTGTTCTCTTGACCATCAGCAGTGATTCATCCTAAAAGATGGGAGCGTGTTCCCAGTCAAACGGTAAGGATCTTTGCTTTAAAAAGAGAACTTGTCTTGAGTCTCACACTGGTCTTGTCACATGTTGCCAGAACCAGATCTGCTAAGTGGTAAAGGCCACCTCTCCAGGCACCAGGAGCTTGAGTGCACAGTCGAGTCTTGTGGGCACCGTCCAGACACATGTCTGAAGGATAAAGTTCTAGAGAAGGAGAAAGCATCTGGGGAGGATGGCTGGGTCTGTATTCTAGAGCCAGCACTGTGGCCCCAGATGACTGAACAGCTTCGAAGCATGGCTGCGGGTGTTTGCAGGAACTTTAGAGAGAAGGGACATTCCTTAACCAGGGCTCCTGAGGCATTGTCCACACCGAACCACTTGTGTGATAAGACTCAGGCCCCTGCACGCAGGCTGCAGGCCTCTTGGGCACCTGTCCAGACTCTCTGCCCCTCCCCCAGGCTTGCCTGTCTGCATTCACAACCCAGACGTGCCGGTTCCCCACAGCTGTGTGTGCCTCCCTGCCCAAGGGCCGCCCTCTCCCCCTGGAAGCGCTGCTGTGAGCTATCTGCCGAGGACCAGCCCGCTCCTTTCCAGAACTGAGGTCGGGTGACTCACCCAGAGCAGGTGTCTGTTCTGCTGCCTACCTCGCAGTCTCCCTTCCTCCGGGCAGGACCAGCCCTCCTCTTCTGGGGACAGAAAGCACTTCCTTCCTCTCCTCATTCACTCCAGTGGGTGTGGCCAAGAGCAGAGCCCCGCCCCAGAGACGGCTGATTGTCCCAGGAAAGCAAATCTGTACCTTTCCTTGCAGCTTTGCTCCGGAATGAGAGGCCTCCTTCCCCAGTCCAGAAAATGCAGCCCACACATGACCGGCAATCTAGAAAGAGTAAGCCGTGCACACATCTCCACTCTAAAGGGTCAAGTTTACCCAACTGAAAACGCTGGTTTTGAGCAATAATATGTGATGACATGGAAAAGTCTCACCATATGAAAAAAATAAAAGGGAATAAAGATGTGATCCCAGTATCTTCCCCAAAATAAGGAAGTAGGGTAACTGCAGACGTAATTCCCAAAGACACAGAATAGACTCCCTCAACACAATACGGAAAGAGAAGAACAAAGTCGGAGAGCTGGCAGGGCCTGGCTTCAGGGCTTACTAAAAAGCTTCAGTTGTCGAGACTGCGGGGTTGGTGGAAGAACACACAAAGAGGTCAATGGAACAAAACAGAGCCCAGACATAGACCCAAATAAATGCAGTCAACCGAGCTGTGACAGAGGAGCAAAGGCACCACGATGGAGCCGCTTCTTAAAAATCGTGCTGGAACAACTGGGCTTCCGAGTGCAAAAACAGAAAGACTCTAGCACAGACTCTACACTTAAAATTAACTCAAAATGGACCATGGACCTAAAGGAAAATGCAAAACTCCTAGAAGATAACATAGAAAACCTAGATGACCTTGGGTGTGACAATAATTCTTTAGATACCACACCGAAAACGTGGTTCATGAGGGAAATAATTGGCAACTGAACTTCATTAAAACTGAAAATTTCTGCTCTGCAAAAGACAACGTCAAGAGAAGGAGAAGATCAGACACAGACCGGGAGGAAATACTTGTAAAAGACTTAATATCTGATAAAGGTCTGTTATCCAAAATATGTAAAGAACTCTTAAAACTCAATAATAAGAAAACAACCAGATTTTAAAATAGACCAAAGATCTTTCCAGATACCTCACCAAGGAAGATGGCCAATAAGTATGTGGAAAGATGTCTACATCCTGTGTCATCAGGGAAATGCAACTTAGGCAATGTTATTGTTGCACACCTATTCAGTTCAGTTCAGTCGCTCAGTTGTATTCGACTCTTTGTGACCCTATGGACTGCAGCACGACAGGCCTCCTTGCCCATTGCCAGCTCCAGGAGTTTACTCAAACTCATGTCCGTCGAGTCAGTGATGGCATTCAACCATCTCATCATCTCATCCTCTGCCGCCCCCTTCTCCACCTCTTTCTATCTTTCCCAGCATCAGGGTCTTTTCAAATGAGTCAGCTCTTCGCATCAGGTGGCCAAAGTATTGGAGTTTCAGCTTCAGCATCAGTCCTTCCAATGAATACTCAGGACTGATTTCCTTTAGGATGGACTGGTTGGATCTCCTTGCAGTCCAAGGGACTCTCAAGAGTCTTCTCCAAACTGCACTTCAAAAGCATCAGTTCTTCGGTGCTCAGCTTTCTTTACAGTCCAACTCTCACATCCATGCATGGCTACTGGAAAAACCATGGCTTTGACTAGACGGACCATTGTTGGCAAAGTAATGTCTCTGCTTTTTAATATTAATGTCTCTGCACACCTATTAGAATGGCCAAAATCCAGAACACTGACATCACCAAATGTTGGTGAGGATGGGGAGAAACAGGAACTCTCACTCACGATGGTGGAGACGCAGAAGGGAGCAGCCACCCTGGAAGACAGCTTTGCTTACTCTTACCACACAGTCTAGCATCATGCTCTTTGGTATTTACCCAAAGAAGCTGGAAACTTACATGCACATAAAAGCCCACACACAAATGTTTATAGCAGTGTTATTCATAGTTGCCAAAACTTGGAAGCAACCAAGATGCCATTTAGTAGGTGAATGAATAAACTATGGTCCATCCAGGCAATGAGATATTGCTCAGCACAAAAAAGGAATGAGCTATCAAGTTACGAAAACACACGAAGGAAATCTAAATGTGTATTGTAAGAAGTCAACACCTTATGGCCGGAACCAGCACCGGATTGTAAAGCAAAGAGTTTTCAGTTTAAAAATATATGTTTAATGCTACGTTCTGTACAACTTCAACTTGATGACATTCTGAAAAAATAAAACAATGGAGACAGTGAAACCTCAGTGGTGACCAGGGGTTGGGATGGAGAAATAAACAGATGGTGCACAGAGGGTTTTCAGGGCAGTAAAAAATGCTCTTTATGATATTACAAGGATGGGTGCCTGGGAACCTAATTTAAACCCTGGACTTTGGGAGGTGATGACGTGTCAATGCAGGTTCACTAATTGTAATGAATGAACCATCTCCTCTGGGAGATGTTGGTGGGGGGGCAGGGAGACTGTATACATGTGGGGCAGGGGGTACGTGGAAAATCCCTGTTCGTGGCCCCCAATGTTGCTGTGAACATAAAATCTTGTAAAAAATTGTCTTTAAGATATTTAAACGCTAGACCTTTATCTCAGACTGAGCAGCTGCCAAGGGGAAGACATCATGGTATGTGCCGGGAAGACAATGGTAACCAGACAGACCCCTGCCTGCCATCTTCCCACCTCACCTCCACACTGTCTCCATGGCAACCAAGGGGCTCTGTACATCACACGTTGAAAACCACTGCTCAGCAGGGGCAGGTCCCCCAGACCCCTTGTCTCAGGGTCAGGGCAGTGTGGTCGCCACACAGAGTGCCCTTCCCCTGGGCTCAGCCCCTTGTGGATGCTCGTGTCCACTCTCCCTCCATAGGAGGCTCGACGCATGGGGGCAAGGGCGGGCCCAGCCAGGGGAGATGAGGGCGGCGTTCGTCCCCCAGGTCCTGCTCCCCACGGCCAGCTGGGAGACACCCTCTCTCGAGGCCACAAGTATGGTGAGACAGAAAAGTGAAAAGAGATCAGCGCTTTGCGTCTCCGCAGAACGGTGTTCCCAAGACAAGTCGTAGGAAAGCAATATGCCTCCTCTAAACTATTAAATATTCTCCCGGAAATGCAGGCTGGCAGTGAGCAAGTCCATATGTTTGCATTAGTGGGGGCCAAGCCATATTCCATCTGTGTTACAGTCTGATTGATCAAAGGCTTGCGCCATAAAAGAGCCTTATTTATGGCCTTTTTTTCTACCCTGTTGCATGCAAACCCACATCCTCCCTGGACATCCATAAACAAACATACGGAAACGGGGGCTGACATCACCTGCCCGCACCCCCACCCCCAAGCCCGCTCTGTCCAGAAATTTGGAGAGGCCTGCGATTCTTCCCGAGGTCACCCATTCCAGACGCGCAGCTGCTGGCAGCTCTGAGGGAGCTATTTAAAAGCCCGCTAACAAGGCATCTTTGGCGGAGTGTAGAAACCAACAGCTCGGCGCTCTCTCGGCAACGTATTCATTTTAGTGCCACTCAGAGAGGTCTGAAAAGACCCGAAAAATACTTAAAATCAGAAGCTCCTTGGAGCGTTCCCAACAACACTGGTATTTAATTAGTCTCCTTCCTGGCTTGGGGCTTCCCAGGTGGCTCAGTGATGAAGAATCTGCCTGCCAATTCAGAAACACAGGAGACGAGGGTTTGGTCCCTGGGTTGGGAAGATCCCCTGGAAGAGGAAATGGCAACCCACTCCAGTACTCTTGCCTGGAGAATCCCATGGACAGAGGAGCCTGGTGGGCTACAGTCCACGGGGTCAGAAAGAGTCAGACATGATTGGAGTGACTGAGCACACACTCTGGGTTAGGAGAGCCAAGAAAGACACCATCACACCAGGAATGAGCTCAGGTGGCTGCCCCTCTGCTCAGCACGCCCGCTTCCCCATCTCCCACCTGTGTCTCAGTGGGGAATCAAGCAAACGTTCTATGCCAGGCCGTCAGGTAGGGCTGGGCACCGGGAGATGGAACCCAGTCCCAGGCTGGCGGACGGAACATCACAAGGGAGTTCTTCCCTGTTGAGCGGGTCAGGCACCAGGGCAGCTGGACCAGACATGGGGGAGCGGTCAGGCGACTGGTAGGGTCCTCCACCACCCAGGCTGTCTCTGGGGCCCACAGGGAGCTACGGGAACAGGTGGGGATTTGGGGGGCATTTCGCTGGCCAGGTGACACAGGCGGAGCTCCTGCCTCTGACCTGCCCACAGGGGTGTCTCACAAGGGATCCACCATCACATGAAATGAGAGCATATCTCAACCCCTCTCTGTTTTCTGTTCACTGGTAATCGTATCGTGTCTTCTAGACACAGCACATACCGTCCAGAGAAGCAGACTCCAGATTGTCCGGGACACAGGTGTACACTGGCCACCCGTGTAGACATGGTTACCATGGAAACATCCTCAAGTTGCCACAAGGCCACGGTACCCAACCCAACGCCAGAATCCAGGTCCAAGTCTGCAGGCCCCCCTGTGGGCGGCAGAGGGGCTCAGGGAGGACATTCTCCACCCAGGGAGTATCTCCTGAGGGTGTTCTGTGAGCCGGTCACCATTCTAGGGGCCCAGGACTCAGCAGAGAGCGGGGCAGAGAAGCACGCCTGCCCTAGGGGAGTTTGTTCAGAGACAAATAACCGAATTACAGGAAGTTCATTCAGAAATGCATGAGAAGGCTGTCTCAGTTCAGGTGCTATAACAGAAGGCCCCAGACTGGGTGGCTTCTAAACAGCAAAGCTTGATATCTCCCAGGTCTGGGGGCTAGAAGGACAAGCATGTCCCAGTTCTGACCTGGGCCCTCTTCCGGGTGGTGGGCTGCCAACTTCACCCTGTGGCTCACGGGTGGAGAGGGCTGAGAGCCCTCTTGGGTCCCCTTGATACGGGCACAAATCTCAAGTGTGGGGCTCCACCCTCATGACCTCGTCACCTGCCCAAGGCCCCACCTCCCAAGACCATCACACTGCGAGTAAGAATCCAGGACCCTCAGCCCATTGCGAAGGTTCTTTGGGGGAAAAGAAGCAAGATGGAGTCAGAAAGGACAGAGGGGTTGCCTTTGCAATGGGGGTCAGGGGAGACCACATGGAGAAGGTGATGCTCCGACTCGAAGGACTTAAGGAGGTGTTGGAATGAGCCACGTGGACACCCGAGGAAGAGCAAGCTGGTGGTGGGAAGAGCCAGGGCAAAGGCTCCGGGGAGACGGTGCCAGGAGGTCCTGAAGGATCACGGGTGGATGCGGAAGGCGAGCAGGGGAAGGTCAGGACAGAGCAATGTCTTGAAGAGCCTTGCAGACTTCTGCAAAACTCTGCCTTTCCCCTGGATCAAGATGAGAGCCACAGGAGGGCTTGTGCAAGAAGAAGCATAATATGACTTAGGAATTTTAAAAGATCACTCTGGTAGTTGAGCTGACCTCGGATGATGGGGAGCCACGTGGCAGACCAGTTGGGAAGCTGTGTTGCTAGACCAGGCGAAAGCTGGCGGTAGCTGTGCAGCTGTGGGAAATAGTCAGGTGCTGGGCGCTTCTCAGCATATTTGCAGGAGACGCGTCAGAGAAAGAGAAGCTGCGATGCCTCTGAGGCTGAGCAGCTCGAAAGCGGGAAGGTTAAGTGTGTGGGCCCAGCTCTGTGTGGAGCACACACGGAAGAAGCTGAGTGGGCCCATGTAAGACTAAGCTTGAGATGCCTCCAGACAAGAGGTGGCAACGTCAGCTGGGCAGCCGGACAGACCCATCAGGAGATTGCAGGAGAGGTCTGGGCTGCACAGAGCAAGCCAGGTGTCCCTGGGGTGTCGATGGCTGTGAGGCTGCGAGCCCTCCAGGGTGTGAGAGGGGCTGGAGAAGAGCAGGGGTCGGGATGTGAAGTCAAGCCTGCTCTGGCATCAAGGGGTGGGTCAGAGGTCGCACCCGCAGCAGAGCTGAGAGGAAGGCTGCCAACAGGCACGGCCAGAGAGCGTCTCAGGAGAGGACGGGCCTGCACGTGCCTGGCCCCGCCAACGCGGCTCGTGTGGACTGTCTGCAGAGCAACCACTGGGTTTAGCAGCACGGTGGTCCCTGGTGGTCATGAGGTAAGCAGTTGCCCCCCCCAGAAGCCCATCTGGGCTAGATGGGTGTGCACCGAACAGGATGAGAGGAGCCAGGGGTGTGCTTTTTTACCGAGGTTTGCTGTCAAGGAAGCAGGACAGAGCCTGTAGCTGGGGGAGAGGGAAATACCGTTTTAATATAGAAGAAACCCGGGCAAGTTTCTGTGCAAATGTACTGACCCAGTGGGAAAGAGGTGTGTCCAAGCTGGAGGGAGGGGGCGTCCGCAGTCCCTGGGAGAAGGCGCCGCTGCTCCAGGGCTGTGGGCAGCGACAGTGGAGCCCGTGGGGCACCAGGCTCAGTAAACGAAATGGTAAAGAGTGTCTGACTCGCGGGTACCGTCAGCTCTCCCCACCTGCCCCAGGCAGGGGGCGCATCTGGTGGGGGCTGCTGACGACGTGGGAACAGGCACGGCCGTGCCAGCCTCGAGGGAGGGGGCCACGAGTGGGGCCCAAGTGATGGGGAAGAGCTGAAGGCTGGCTCCCCTGCCAAGCCCGCCTTCCCCACTCCCTCCCTCCCGCAATGATGAGTGTGTGCCCACTACGAGCCACGGAGGGTCCTGGATCTGGGACCCATCAGTGAACACACAGGGGTCGCCCCCTCGCCCCGTGGAGTTCAGCGGTGTAGCCCAGCAGTGAAAGGAGTGGTCCATCCGTGCATGATTGACTGAAGGCTCGCAGACAGCCCGGGGCTCTGATCCCAGGAGGTCGACCTGCACTCAAGGCCGCTCCAAGTCTCCGAAGGCTTCTCTGCCTCACCGAGCCCCTACCCAAGGCCCCATCTGGCCAGGCTCTGCTGGAGAGAGAGAACTTCAGTAATAGCTTTTAGCTCCAGGCCATTTCTGGCCGTAATTGGCTGGTGTGCACACGCTTTGATAAAGATGGATATCTCTCGCCCCAGCCTGGCTCAATCCATCACCTGCGTGGCCCTGCTGGGAGAGATGACCTTCACTGTCTGCCTAGTAGGCTCCCAGCAGCACCTGCACCTGCCACGGAGACTCTGGAGGCCACGTCTTCCCCAGGGCTGGACCCATCACCCCCGGGGGGGCCGCGGAGGGTCAGCCACTTCCATCACCCAGATCTTTACTCCTGGCCCTCAAGCCCAGGAGAGCAGACAGAACCAGAAAATCAGAGCTCAGGGCGATGCGAGACAAGCCAGCCTGACCTGGCTGTTTCAGAGGCGGGGAAACTGGAGTTCAGAGGCGCAACTACAGTCACAGCTGAGAAAAGGAGGCTTGACAGACAGGCAACTTATTCTAAATCTCGAAGATTCCGTTGCTCTCCTGAACTGGAAAAGCACATTTTCAGGCCGCCTGGCAAGATGCTGTCGGTGTGATGAGAGCCGACGGATTGTTTCAAGAGGCTGTCCACTAGACCCGGGTATAACGGAGTCATCTCTCTAAGTGAGAGAAATAGTGATTTCTTTTTTTTTTTTTTTAAAAAAAAAAAAGGACAGACCAATCTCCTAAGTCCTGGCTTTTTACAAGATCATCTTCTCTCTTGAAAGTGTGATTTGTCTGGTCTGTAAGATCACCACCTGCAAGGGAAGCTATGTTACTGGGCTTCTCTGCTGGGCTGAGCCTCACTCACAGCAGATACAGGGACAGCATCTCAGCCAACCTGCACGTGCCGGCTGTGTTGAAGTTTCATCAACTGCTCCTCCAGAATGTTCTGATTCAATCTTCTCAGCTCTCGGGAGGCGAGGAGCAGGTCCTCACTGGAGCCCCGGGGGGATGCTGGCCCGCCGACACCTTGGTTTTGAACTTTCGGGTTTCCTTTGTTGTCCAGCCCCTAAGTCATGTCTAGCTCTTTGCGACCCCCTGGACTGTGGCACGCCAGGCTTCCCTGGCCTTCACTATTGCTGGTTTCCTACTAGCAAAATATGCAGCTGGGACAACGCGATTCCCTTTCAAAAGCTTGCTATTTTCTCTTAGTTTCTAAACAGGAAGTTCTTATGTCTGCTTGCCCATGACAGATGTTCATTTCCTAGGCAAAGTGTGCAGAAAAATACCAAATATGGGCTTCTCACCTCTTATTAGAAGCCAGGGAATGAAGCCCCAGTGAGGTCATTCATTAGAGACCCAAGAGCTCTGTGCACCCTGGCCGGATGTGGTCCGGAAGAAGATGCACCCGGCCGGATGGGAAGGAAAGCAGAGGGCCCCAGAATTTTTCCAGCTGTCAAGTGGATGCCGGGGTCACCGGAGTGGAGAGTACAGCTGGTCAAGAATGGTCCCCACCCCATGAGAGCTCCATGCAGTGGCCAGAGGAGGCCACCCCGTCCCTGCCTCCTTCCCAGTTCAAACCTTCCTTCCTAACAGGTTCTCAGGAAAGCCTCCCACGGTCCATATCTCTAGGCCGTCGACTCCAGACGCCACCATCTGTTAATCCCAAACTTTCCACCCTCTTTCAACAGAGAGTCTCCACTGCAAGGACAGTGACTGCACTCCCTCAGAAAGCTGTTGTCTTTTAAGCTTCCTGTGTTTGTCCGGGACCTTCCAACGTAGGGCAACTCCCATTATTCATGTTTCCCCAAGTGGCAAATTGCAGCCTTGCTGGGGCTTGGGGGTTTGGAGAAAGAGAAAGAAGGGAATAGTAAAAAAATTTCTTTCACTACAGAATGCTGGAAGTACAGAATATGTTTAAGTGTATTTGCAGTTCTTAAATGGCAACCCACTCCAGTGTTCCTGCCTGGAGAATCCCAGGGACGGGGGAGCCTGGTGCGCTGCCATCTATGGGGTCGCACAGAGTCGGACACGACTGAAGCGACTTAGCAGCAGCAGCAGCAGTTCTTAAATAGTCCTTAGCACAGAGCTTTGTCCAAGCGCATCTGACCATGAATAGGGCACAGGTAACATCTCCCCCCAAACCACAAGCTGCTCCTTGTGCACAGGGCACAGGGGACCCTGGCCAGGTGTTTGCATCCCCTCCAAACTGATACACCGAAGCCCAGTGTGGCAGTGTTAGAAGATGGGGGCCTTTGGGAGGTGATTAGGGTTGGATGAGGTCGCTAGAGGGTGGGGTCCCATGATGGAATTAGTGTCCTTACAAGAAGAGGAAGAGATGCCGAAGAGGTCTCCCTCTCTCTCCCCTGTGTGAGGATATAGTGAGCAGGTGGCCACCTGCACCCAGGAAGCCAGCTGTGGTCCGGAAACAAACCTAGCAGCATCTCGACTTGGACTTGCAGCTTCCTGACGTGTGAGAACGAATGCCTGCTGCTTAAGTCCCCTCAGTCTGTGGCATTTTCTTACAGCAGCAAGAGCTGACAAAGACAATTGGGAGATACTTTTGTTCAACTCCAAGTAACAAGAACAACAGAAAACAATGACTGAACCAAATCAGATTTATTTTTCTCACCTAATGAGATGGGTTTGGTTAGACTCTGGGAGTTGGTGATGGTGTTGGAGTTGGAGTTGGTGATGATCATGCCAGGGAGGCCTGGCATGATGCAGTTCATGGGGTCATGAAGAGTGGGACATGACTGAGGGACTGAACTGAACTGAATGACATGTTTACAGATGGGTGGTAGCATTGGTTCGGCATTTCCAAAGTATCTGGCTTTCCCCTCCAGGCCTCAAGGTGGTGACTGCTGCTCCAGCCATCACACCTGTAATCCAGTAGCAACAAAAGAGAAAAGTGATGGGACTAAGACACTTCCTAGAATCTCTCATGGCATCTGTTTACCTTTCATTGACCAGATGTGTCACAAGACCACCCTTAACTGCAAAGGGAAACAGGAAGTATAGTTATTCTAGATGACACATTGCTCCCCCAACACCAAAGTTATTTTAGTAAGAAAGAACAAGAAAATGGCAAGTAGCAGCTTCTCCCACAACTGGTGGAACATATTCAATTAGATTCTAAATATAATTCATTGGTAAAGAGAAAATATATATACATATACACATATTCTCCTTGCTAGGGTTGATTATATAGTCTTAAATAGCTGTTTCTAAATGATAAATTCTAGGGCTTTCTGGAACTTTTTAATGAGAGGTTCCTTGAGAAAACTAATTCTGCATTTCCCTCCTAGGGCTTTGTATTGAATTGCATGATCAAGTATCTCCATGTAGGACTTTCCTCAAAGTATAAATGGTTTATTGACAGAGAGAAACACCCTTAACTTGTCTGGGTTGTAAAATATCTGCTTCATTCCAAGGCTGCCAAATGCCGAAGTGCCGTCGCGTTCTTCCCAGACAGGAGCACAGAGTTAGAGGAGACGGTCGGATGGGGGTGTGATAAACACTGTGGCCACAGACCCTATGGGAACAGGTGGTCCCTGCGATGATCTGGACCTTTTACCAGAAACCTCTCTGCCAACAGAGGCACTCTGCGAATCGCCTGTTTAAGGAAGCAGCTTCTGCAGCTGCTCAGCGCTCGCCTGGACGGCAGGCGCCTTGGGGTGTGCTTGAGGAGGACAGGGACATCCTCGGGACAAGAGGCAGGATGAGTGTCCCCAGGGAGCCGGCAGCTGAACCTGCAGAGGGCTGGCGACTCCAGGGTTACTGGGAGGGCTTGGTCCTGTTGGTCTGAGGGGTCTTGGTGAGGAGGCTGGAGGAGGCTGGGAGAGGCGAGGGGATGGCGTACAGCCCCACTGGGGCCCAGGGCGTTTCTGGGACCATGGTCTGTAAGGCTGGGCGGTCGGCAGGCCTGATGGGCCGGGAGTCCCATGGGAAGGGGCTGTGGACATGTCTCTGGGCTTGGTGGGCTCAGCCCAGTGGGAGAGCAGGATGAGGCGGGGAAGAGAGTTGAGGAGGACACAGCATGGCCCCATTGGAGACCTAGAGGTCTTTGACTAGATCAACAGGGACAGAGAGGCAGGGAGAGCTCCTTGAAGGTAGAATCTGCAAAAATGAAGCCCCTGCTGATGCTGTTCACAAGTTAATAGATGCATCAGAGATGCTTTCCAAAGGCTCCAGCCTTGGCAGCTTCTTAAGGGATAATCCCATCAATTAAAATAGGAACACAGCTGAACGGTGGGATTGGGGAGGGGAGACATCCAGTGGGCAATTTACTGCAAGAGTCCTCCAAGTAGGACGATTGGGGAAAGGGTGTGATTTGAGAGTCCCCAGTGAACAGGGGGCAGCTGAGGCTCCTCGGCAACAGCGTGGGATGCTTACCAGGGAGAGAGGCGCTGGTGAAAAGCCCAGGACTCGGCCAGACCCGGAAAGAGTCCACGGGGCGTTGAGGGACTCACAGAGGCAGGTGCCTACCACAGGAGGGGCCGGGGAGGGCACCCGGCCGGCAGGCCCACCGTGACCAGGCACCGGGGCCCCGCTCCTCTCTCCCTAAACCATCTGGGCCTCCCCTCCGTCGTTTCTGTGGAGCAGAGATTCTGGAGCTGTCATTTTCCTAAACAACTTCCAGTTTACATTAAAAACACAAAAATGCACAAAGTCCAGTTTCCATTTTTGCAAAAAGGACACTCTTCAGAGTGCAAGCTTTGCTGGGAAAAAACATGACTTACAATTGACAAGTATCATTCGAGATGCGAAAACCATGGGCTCAGTTAAAGGCTGATGGAAAATCCTGAGTGTCCACCCTTCCGGATGGTGCTCGTGAGGGCCCAGCAGCAGCAGAGGCCTGCAGCCTGCCCCGGCCCCCTGGCCCCACAGCCCCACCACCCACCCCGCTCTCTCCACTCCTGCTGCCTGACCACAGCCAGCCCTCTCTCTGAAGCTGATGAATGTCAAGAGTGGGACTCACGAAGCCTCGGGGCCTAGAAGTTCCTGTCCTTAGGCAATGGCAGGTCTATGAGCAGCTGGGTGGGCTCCCTGCTGGGCCCTGGGCCCCCTCCCTACCAGCTGCAGTTTAGATGTTGAAAGGAAAACGCGTGTGAGCCCAGTGATTAAGGGAAGGATGCCCAGGGCTGTGGAGGTGCAGAGCGAGGACTCGACCCTGTCCAGGACACAGAGTGGCCTCTCAGGGGATTCGTGGAGAAGCCAGTCTTGAAAATGAAGCAGGTGAGTCCCATCCCCAAGCTGGTCCTCAATACCAAAGCCCTGATGGAATTGGAAGAGGGGTCCCAGCAAATCAAATGGAAATTGAAGCAGAGACTGACCCCATTCCTCCTCCAAGACCCAGTCTGGGCATCATGTCTCCAGGAAGCCCTTGTGGGGACCCCAGGCTGGGCAGACCCCAGGGAGTCCCCAGCACTTCCTCGGGTGCACACAGCGCCCCCACCCGCAGTCTGGGTTAGCACCCACTTCTGTCTTGACAAGGTTTAGCAGACCACAGTTCTGCGTTAGAATCACAGACAAAGGGTTTCAACGGCTTCAACCCTTTATTAAGGTATGACTGGCGTACAAAACAGCTCATCTTCTATGTACAGGATCCATGGAATCTGGAGATAATTGTGCACCCTGAAGCCATCACCACGCTCTACGCTGCAAGCACAGTGGTCACCTCCTAAATTTTCCTGCTGCCTTCTTTATTATGCTCGTGTGTGTGTGTGAGAGAGAGAGAGACACTTAACGTGAGATCTGCGTTCTTAGCGAAATTTTAAGTTAATGACACAGCATATTACCTACAAACACCAGGTTCTGTAGTCCATCCCCAATTCCCAGAATTCACTCATCTTGCACAACTGAAATTTCTCTTTTACCAGCACCCTCTGGTTCCCCTCCCCCCAATCCTTACCCTTGCTCAGCCCCCACCCCCACCATTCTGCACTCTGCCTCTGTGAGTCTGACTGCTTTAGATCCCACACATAAGTGAGATCAGGCAGTATCTGTTTCACTCAGCATCAGGTCCTCGTCCAGGTTCACCCATGTTGTAAAAAATGGCAGGACTTCCTTCTCTTTTATGGGCAAATAACATCCTCTGCGTGTGTGTATCACATCTGCTCGGTCCACATGTCCCTCTTCGGGCGTTTAGGTCACTTCCCTGTCTTGGCGGTGATCACGGTACTGCAGATATCTCTTCGGGATCCAGGCTTCAATTATTGATGGTTAATGACCATCTTATGACTTTAAAGAAAAGCAAAGCCTTTGGGAGTGAGGCAGGCAGATAATCCGTGCTCCCTAACAGGAGGCAGAGCACAAGGAAGGGTCCAGGCCTCACACTTGGGTTTCCCTTCACAGCCATGACCTCCGGGAGGCAGGTCCTGCCTCTGTCTCTGAGCCTTGGTGCCTGGAGGGTACCCAGTGCCCTGCAGGAGCTCATCACACATTTGGCCACAGGTCAGTGGGTGATTGGGGGTTCCTGTGTGGCTCAAGTGGTAAAGAGTCCGCCTGCTAACGCAGGAGATGGCAGGAGACTCAGGTTTGATAACTGGGTTAAGAAGATCCCCTGGAGGAGGAAATAGCAACCCACTCCAGTATTCTCGCCTGGGAAATCCCATGGACAGAGGAGCCTGGCGGGCTACAGTCCATGGGGTCACAAAAAGTCAGACACAGCTGAACAACTGAGAACGCACGTATGCTGGATGAGTGAGCGGGACCTCGGCTCCTCTGTCTGGCGAGAGGGATGGGCATGTCTGTGGGTGCACGGACTGCAGACATGGAGGTGGTCTGGGAGTCCCTTCGCTTCGCTGGTGGTGATCCTGAAAGCCCCTGCTCTGAGGGCTCCCCTGAGGGGAGCAGGAGAAAGTGGACCAGCTCATGGGATGGGGAGGCAGTCTCAGCCTTGTGGTCAAACGTCCTTCTCTGCACCAGCCTTGAAGACAAACGACCCTCCCAGCCTCCAGTGCCATTTGCAGGAGGTGTGTCGGCAGCAGGATGTTAAAATAGACCACATTACAAGCAGGGAGTTTCTGAGCCATCGTATGCCCCAAGGCTAGCGCTAGGGTGAGTCTGGGAGTATTTCATGCTTACATCAGCCTGTCAGCCACAACACAGCCATGGGAACAAGGTGGGCAGCAACCCCGTGGGACCAACAGCAATCAGTCTCACGGAGGAAAGGGGTCTCCTGCCTGTCTGCTATCACACCCCCAGTTCACCTGGAGGCCTACCCCCCGGGAAGTTTCCAGCACCGAGGACCTTGGCCTCAAGATTCGGAGAAATTATTCACGTAAGCTGATCGGGGTGAGAGCACCTTCCGCCTAACACTCTTTGCTGCAGTCGCAGAGCACAGGGCCGTCACTGGGGGCGCCCGGGTCAGGGTAGACTGGGGGCTGTCCCAAGTGACCTCTGGGGGGCGGGACCTCGGTGTCCTGGGGCAGAGTGTGGGCTCCCAGCACCTGGCACTTGTCCTGCCCGTGCTGTACTCAGGGATGAGGCCACGTCCGTGGGCTCAGCACCCCTGTGGGCCCCTCTTTGATGAGCCCTGAGGACAGCGCCTGGTGGGACCGGCCGGGCTCCTCCAGGTCATCAGGCTGAGTCATCAGGGCTGCGAGAGGTGCTGAGGTCTCCAGCACACGTGACGGGGGAGGGCAGCAGGCCTGGGCCCATCTATCACCTGCCGCCAGGGACCTCCTAACTCGGGGGTCAAGGGAGCCGCTCCACCCCCCACCCCGGGCTCCACCCACCCAGGCGTGGGCTCCGGCATAGAAACAAGGCACCTGGGTCACAGGATGATAAGCAAATGGTGTTTGCATCTTCCCCGAATTTCTCAAATAGTGTCTATTTTTCATTATAAAGATAATGCATTTTTAGGATAAAAAACAGAAATGCACAAAAAGCCCAAATGAGAGCTCACGTGTCACCCAGCACCTGCTCCAGCCCAGGGGGGGACCAGGGGCCCTGGGGGAATCTGCCTGGGCATCTCCGCCCCAGTGCTCCTGACCCAGGGCCCGTCCTGGGCATGCGGAGAGCTGACCACGATGGTGGTCTCTACCCACTGCTCCAGGAGCAGCTCCCCAAGGGAGTGACCCTCGGAATGTCTCCAGATGCTGCAGAAAGTTCCCTGGGGGCCTGGGCTCCTTTAGGATCCAGCAGACAGAGGGGAGGCCTCTGCAAGAACAAGAGAGGTGACCTGGAGCTGATGTGGCCCCGACCCCCGGGGACGAGCTGCAATGAGATGGCCAAGGGCCCAAGGCGGGGCAGCTGACCGTGGAGGGCCTGGCCAAGCAGGTGCATAGGGACCCCAGGGCAGGGCCTCCCAGGCAAGCTCCCACAGCCCCACACCTACCCCAGAGGCCGGAGTCCGGGACCCCTGCCCCTGTGCTGGCCTCCAGCCTGGATGAGGACGTCAGCAGAGGCGGGAGGGTGAAGCTGACCCACAGACGCAAGCAAAGAGGATGGCCCTTGAGGACAGCGGAGCCCCCAGCCCAGTCCTCAGGCCCCAGGAGCTGCTACTTGATCCTGGACTTGGACCCTGCCAAACCACCCCCTCCTGAGCTGACAGCCACTGTCTGTCCCCAACAACCAACCAGGCCTGGCCTGAGAGGGTCTCCTCCGAGGGGAGGGGCCGGCCATCAGGGATGCTGGCTGGGTTCCGCTACCCGCGCCCCCCACCCCGCTGCCCCCACCAATGGAAGTGGTTGCAGAGTTGAAGGGAAGCTAACGGGACAGATTTCAGAAGCAGATGGCCCGAACGGTTTGGATCCTGCCGTTCAGCAGGCTGATGCAACATGAAAACACACCAACTAGCAGGGCTTAATTAGCAAATTAATGAGAAGTCAGCATCTGGTGACATTGGGAGGAAGGGCGGCCTCTGGAGCCGGCGGAGCTGGCCCTGGCCCTGCAGGGCTCCCTCTAAGCTGCGTGACCTTGGGGGAGCCCCTCACCTTGGAGGACAGGTCAGAGGGGAACAGCACCTACGATCACAGCAAGCATGACACGAAAGGGTGTGAGCCACGCGGGCAAGGTACCCGAGCGCAAGAACAACAGACATCAGCGTTGTCACAGCATCATTCCTATCGACCTGCAGTGATCGAAGGAGCCCCAGACAGAGGGCGGTGCCGGGAACCCACAGTTCCCCCCGCCCCCGGGTCTGTTGTCATCGTAGCCAGGTTGGCTGTTGGGGGGTCAGTGCATTTGACGTCAGCGTTTAATTTTTGGAAATCATGGCACTGACTTGAAGTAAATGAATATTGTAGGGTTTGACAGTGTTTTCAAACAGCAGGACAGCAGCGGTCCCCTGGGAGGACACTGATGGTTTTCTCACGGAAGAGCCTCCTCCCACCGGAAGCAGCACCAGGGCAGTCAGATGATCCGGACGGACGGCCCAGAGACAGGCACCACCCCGGGGGAGCCGGAGCCTGGGGTGGAGGGGGGACACGCTGTTCACCATCTCCAACCCCGCTTCAACCACAGCCACGGTTCACGTGTGGCATCACAGTTCCAAGTGGCATCCCTGAACCGTCACCGCTGCCCTGCGAGGCGCCGGACCAGTGTCTCAGGGTTGCTGTAACAAGCCACACAGACGTGCAGCTTAAACAACAGAAACGCATGTTCTCGTGGCTCTGGAGGCAGGAGACCAAGGGCTCAGCAGAGTTGGCTCCATCGAAGCCTTTCTCTTGGACTTGCAGACAGCCGTCTTCTCCCTGCCCTCACCTGGTCACGTGTCTGTGTCCCAGTGTCCTCTGCTTATGAGGACACCAGCCCCATTGGACTGGGGACACCCTAAACACCTCATTTTAACATAGACCTGTCTCCAAACATAGTCATGTCTGAGGTCCTTGGGGTTAGGGCTCCACCACGGGAATTTGGGGGTTGACACGTCTACGTCATAACCAGTGGTTTATGGTCCCAAATTCACTGGTAAGGACACAGCACCTTCAGGCACTAAGGTCCTAGACCCCCTCTCTAGTTAACCTTCATCTGTCTGGGTCTCCTTGGCTGAAAACCCATTCATCCAGTGAACACGTGTGGAGCCCCTGTGATGGAGCGGACGTTGGCATCCCAACCTCTGGAGCTCATGCTCTCGGGGACATAACACTTCCCTTGGATGGACAGCGGAATCCACCTGCATGAGGCCGTTGTATGGACCAATTGCAGCCACACTGAGCCTCCCTCGTAAGGCAGGTCTCGTGCAGGCATGGACTCGACAGGACAACACTAGTTTCTCGCATCTGTGAGGTCCAACGGCGGGGTGGCCTTCACCGTCTTTCACTGATGCCCTCAGAGCCCGAAGCCTGAGGAGGGCTCACCCCTGGACTGCCAGCCACTCTGGGGGAGCCATCGCCCGAGGTTCTGCCCCTACCCAGGCTGCCCTGCCCTCTGCAAACTCTCCCAGGGTGTGAATGCTACAATCAGGAAGGGGTGAGAGTTGGATTGATGCCTGGTGGGTGACTGGAGTGGGTCTAAGCAGATGGTCACTGGAGAGGAGGGAAGGCCTCTGGGCCCAGGCACCCATGTCCAGAGCTGGGGGCGCTGTGTAGCCCCGCAAGGCGGGTGGAGAAAGGAGAGCGTGATGTGTGTCGGGGGGAGAAGGAAAGCGTGGTGTGTGTCTGGGGAGGGCCTTCAGGAAGCCCCGCCCAGTGAGCGAAGAGCCCACTCCTCCCAACGTCTTTCTCTGGAGCTCAGCCCTCCCCAGCTTCAGGGTGATGCAGCTGTCCCCTTCTGTCTCTATCTTTTAAAATGGGCATTCAATGCCTTATCAACAGACCTTTTAACTTCCTTGAGACCAAGGAGATAAACATCCAAGGTCACAACTAAAGCCCTGGATCTGACCTCTACGTGTCACCTCCTCCCCACCCCACTTCTCTGCAGGACGAGCCCCTAAGCCTGCCTTCTGTGGAATCACAGACATCATGACCTCAGAGGTGGCCACAGCGTTTTGGTGACGATAAAGCCCTTGGCAAACATGAACTGTTATTGCTATATTCCTTCCCTTGGTGCAGAGAAGAAGCTTGTAGGAACCAAATGAAATGTTGAAACACATTAAGTTTCCGTCTGCCCCTTGACATGGGACCAAGTGTAACTGAATTTCCGAACTTCCACCAGCTTCTCTGAGTGGTAGGAATACCTAAGGTCCTTTTGAGTCCCTTTTTTATTTTGGAAACATTTGAACCATAGTTCTTTAAGTTTATAGAGGGATCCTCAAGATAAAACCTCACAGGCATTAACCTGACTGGCCTTAATGATGAGTCCTGAGGGTTACCCTGGGACAGTCAGCCCTGGAGGAGAGAGTTTTCTGGAGAGTCACCTGGAGGTGGGGCTGACATGAGAAATGCCTGGACTGGGGACAGAAGACCCTGGGCTCCTGTGACTCCCCATGTCAGTGTCCCAGAGGGCTGTCTGCAAACCTGCTGAGACCAAGAGGGTAGGAGACCTGGTCTCCCAGACTCTGGAACATTCCAGATCCTGGTGTGGATGGTCAAAGATGGAGTGGGGGATGGGCTTCAAGCCAGGAAAGCTTGGAGATGCAGGGCTGCCCACCCCACCCTCAACTGCCTCCCTATGGGAATGGTGATCAGGCCTCTGCTTCAAGGACTCTCAAAGCCACATTTACAATCTGTCCAAGTGAGAGCCCTGATGGCTCAGATGCTACAGAATCTGCCTGCACCACAGGAGATCCAGGTTCCATCCCTGAGTCAGGAAGACCCCCATGGAAAAGGGAGTGGCTACCCACTCCAGCATATTTGCCTGGGAGAATCCCACGGATAGAGGAGCCTCACGGGCTTCAGCCCAGGGGGTCGCAAAGAGCTGAACAGGACTGAGAGACTGAACACTTCACTTTTTTCAAGAGAAACAAAATGACCAAGAACGCGGGGCTCGAAGAAGGTAGATCCGGGGCGTGTCCAGCCCCAGTGGGGTCAGTGCGGAGCCTTCCGCCTGCAGAGCTAGAGGCAGTTGCCCCCGAGGCAGGCTCCCTCCTTCCTTCCTTTTACGGCCTGATTAGGATTTAAGCAAAAGGATTCGGAGAAAAACCCGGGAGGAGAAGCAGGCCCGGTGAGCCCCGCCATGGTGTGATTTAGAGCAGTTTTGCCGACTGAGCAAAACAGTCAGAGGAGACCAGCTGAGAGAGGGTGGTTGAGAAGTATTTTTTTTAAGTCACTTGGGCAAATGGTTTGTGCCCCCTCAATGTGACTTATGTGGGGTTCGATATTCCCCAACGGCCATTCTTCATTCGTGAACGGGAGGAGAGGGTTGGAGGGAGCTTAGAGATCTCACCGAGCGTTTTCACTATCGATTTTTCGGGACTGGTTGACGAATGGGGCCATTAGGCACCTGGATCCTAGGGAATCGGAGGGGATCTCAGGTCTGGTGTTGATATGGGAGCTGAAATGTGTGTTCCTGGCAGGGAGGTGGGGCAGACGAGTCCAAATACATCTTGTCTTCAGTACAGATAAAACTCCGTCCCAGGAGGGCACTCTGCCCTACAACAAGCACATAACTCACGGTAACATTTTAGAGAGGTTTTACCGTGACATATTAGAAAACATGTCTGGGGGACGTCCCTGGAGGTCAGTGGTTCAGACTTTGCCTTCCAGTGCAGGGAGGTGGGTTTGATCCCTGGGCAGGGAGCTCAGATCCCACATGCTTCATGGCCAAAAAACCAAAACATAAAACAATAGTTTTATGAAGCAATACTGTAACAAATTCGATAAAGACTTTAATAAAAATGCTCATTTTATATATATAGTCTGTCTAGTCAAAGCGATGGTTTTTCCAGTAGTCATGTATGGATGTGAGAGTTGGACCATAAAGAAGGCTCAATGGAGAAGATTCTTGAGAGCTCCTTGAACTGCAAGAACATCAAACCAGTCCATCCTAAAGGAAATCAATGCTGAATATTTATTAGAAGGAGCTGATGCTGAAGCTGAAGCTCCAATACTTTGGCCACCTGATGCAAAGAGCTGACTTATTAGAAAAGCCCCTGATGCTGGGAAAGATTGAAGGCAGGAGGAGAAGGGGGTGACAGAGGATGAGATAGTTGATGGCATCACTGACTCAATGGACATGAGTTTGAGCAAATTTCAGGAGATGGTGAAGGACAGGGAGGCCTGGTGTGCTTGTGGTCCATGGAGTCACAAAGAGTCAGACACGGCTGAACAACTGCGCAACAGCAATACACATGCTGCTGCAGCTGCTGCCAAGTCGCATCAGTCGTGTCCAGCTCTGTGCGACCCCATAGATGGCAGCCACCAGGCTCCTCCGTTCCTGGGATTCTCCAGGCAAGAATACTGGCGTCGCCATTTCCTTCTCCAATAACAATAACTATATATATATATTTATATTTGGTCTTTGTCATGGGTTCCAGACAGAGCTTCTAAAACCCTTGCAGTATCTTGAGTGATAGGGGCATCTTTTGTTTTTCATAGGAAACCCCTCTATATCACCCCTGAGTTGATGCTAACAGGATGACTCAGGTGGGGCCCCCTTGATAGTATGAAGATGGGGCTGATTAATGGGTAGATTCTGTGATTAAGGGTTGGAACTTTGAGCCCTACCCACTTGTCCTCTCCCCGCGGCCCCCCCCCCCTCATCTGTCCTGGGCCTCTCTTCCACTCAGTTCAGTTCACTTCAGTTGCTCAGTCGTGTCCAACTCTTTGCGACTCCATGAACCACAGCACACCAGGCCTCCTTTAGCGTCACCAACTCCTGGAGTTCACCCAAACCCATGTCCATTGGGTCTGTGATGCCATCCAACCACCTCATCCTCTGTCATCCCCTTCTCCTCCTGCCCTCAATCTTTCCCAGCATCAGGGTCTTTTCCAGTGAGTCAACTCTTCGCATCAGGTGGCCAAAGTATTGGAGTTTCAGCTTCAACATCAGTCCCTCCATTGAACACTCAGGACTGATCTCCTTTAGGATGGACTGGTTGGATCTCCTTGCAGTCCAAGGGACTCTCAAGAGTCTTCTCCAACACCACAGTTCAAAAGCATCAATTCCTCAGCACTCAGCTTTCTTTATAGTCCAACTCTCACATCCATACATGACCACTGGAAAAACCATAGCCTTGACTAGGCGGACCTTTGTTGGCAATGTCTCTGCTTTTGAATATGCTGTCTAGGTTGGTTATAACTTTGCTTCCAAGGAGCAAGTGTCTTTTAATTTCATGGCTGCAATCAAAATCTGCAGTGATTTTTGGAGCCCAGAGAAATAAATTGAGCCACTGTTTCCACTGTTTCCCCATCTGTTTGCCATGAAGTGATGGGACCGGAGGCCATGATCTTAGTTTTCTGAATGTTGAGCTTTAAGCCAACTTTTTCACTCTCCTATTTCACTTTCATCAAGATGCTCTTTAGTTCTTCTTCACTTTCTGCCATAAGGGTAGTGTCATCTGCATATCTGAGGTTATTGATATTTCTCCCAGCAATCTTGATTCCTGCTTGTGCTTCCTCCAGCCCAGCATTTCTCATGATGTACTCTGCACATAAGTTAAATAAGGAGGGTGACAATATACAGCCTTGCGTACTCCTTTTCCTATTTGGAACCAATCTGTTGTTCCATGTCCAATTCTAACTGTATACAGGTTTCTCAAGAGGAAGGTCAAGTGGTCTGGTATTCCCATCTTTTTCAGAATTTTCCACAGTTTATTGTGATCCACACAGTCAAAGGTTTTGGCACAGTCAATAAAGCAGAAATAGATGTTTTTCTGAAACTCTCTTGCTTTTTCCATGATCCAGCGGATGTTGGCAATTTGATCTCTGGTTCCTCTGCCTTTTCTAAAACCAGCTTGAACATCTGAAAGTTCATGGTTCACGTATTGCTGAAGCCTGGCTTGGAGAATTTTGGGCATTACTTTACTAGCGTGGGAGATGAGTACAATTGTGTGGTAGTTTGAGCATTCTTTGGCATTGCCTTTCTTTGGGATTGGAATGAAAACTGACCTTTTCCAGTCCTGTGGCCACTTCTGAGTTTTCCAAATTTGCTGGCATACTGAGTGCAGCACTTTCACAGCATCATCTTTTAGGATTTGAAATAGCTCAACTGGAATTCCATCACCTCCACTAGCTTTGTTCGTAGTGATGCTTCCTAAGGCCCACTTGACTTCACATTCCAGGATGTCTGGCTCTAGGTGAGTGATCACGCCTTCATGATTATCTGGGTCATGAAGATCTTTTTTGTACAGTTCTTCTATGTATTCTTGCCACTTCTTCTTAATATCTTCTGCTTCTGTTAGGTCTATACCATTTCTGTCCTTTATTGAGCCCATCCTTGCATGAAATGTTCCCTTGGTATCTCTAATTATCTTGAAGAGATCTCTAGTCTTGCCCATTCGATTGTTTTCTTCTATTTTTTTTTCTTTTTTTGCATTGATCAATGAGGAAGGCTTTCTTATCTCTCCTTGCTATTCTTTGGAAATCTGCATTCAAAGGGGTATATCTTTCCTTTTCTCCTTTGCTTTTCACTTCTCTTCTTTTCATGACTATTTGTAAGGCCTCCTCAGACAGTCATTTTGCTTTTTGACATTTATTTTTCTTGGGGATGGTCTTGATCCCTGTCTCCTGTACAGTGTCACGAACCTCCATCCATAGTTCATCAGACACTCTATCAGATCTAGTCCCTTAAATCTATTTCTCACTTCCACTGTATAATCATTAGGGATTTGATTTAGGTCATACCTGCATGGTCTAAAGGTTTTCCCCATTTTCTTCAATTTAAGTCTGAATTGGGCAATAAGGAGTTCATGATCTGAGCCACAGTCATCTCCTGGTCTTGTTTTTGCTGACTATACAGAGCTTCTCCATCTTTGGCTGCAAAGGATATAATCAGTCTGATTTTGGTGTTGGCCATGTGGTGATGTCCATGTGTAGAATCTTCTCTTGTGTTGTTGGAAGAGGGTGTTTGCTATGACCAGTGTGTTCTCTTGGCAGAACTCTGTTATCCTTTGCCCTGCTTCATTCTGTATTCCAAGGCCAAATTTGCCTGTTACTCCAGGTGTTTCGTGACTTCCTACTTTTGCATTCCAGTTCCGTATAATGAAAAGGACATCTTTTTTGGGTGTTAGTTCTAAAAGGTCTTGTAGGTCTTCGTAGAACCATTCACCTTCAGCTTCTTCAGCATTACTGGTTGGGGCATAGACTTGGATTACTGTGATATTGAATGGTTTGCCTTGGAAACGAACAGAGATCATTCTGTTGCTTTTGAGATTGCATCCAAGTACTGAATTTCGGACTCTTTTGTTGACCATGATGGCCACTCCACTTCTTCTAAGGGATTCCTGCCCACAGTACTAGATATAATGGTCATCTGAGTTAAATTCCCCCATTCCAGTCCATTTGAGTTCGCTGATTCCTAGAATGTCGACGTTCACTCTTGCCATCTCCTGTTTGACCACTTCCAATTTGCCTTGATTCAGGGACCTGACATTCCAGGTTCCTATGCAATATTGCTCTTTACAGCATCGGACCTTGCTTCTATCACCAGTCACATCCACAGCTGGGTATTCTTTTTGCTTTGGCTCCATCCCTTCATTCTTTCTAGAGTTATTTCTCCACTGATCTCCAGTAGCATATTGGGCACCTACTGACCTGGGGAGTTCATCTTTCAGTGTCCTATCTTTTTGCCTTTTCATACTGTTCATGGGGTTCTCAAGGCAAGAATACTGAAGTGGTTTGCTGTTTCCTTCTCCAGACCACATTCTGTCAGACCTCTCCACCATGACCCGTCTATCTTGGGTGGCTCCACACGGCATGGCTTAGTTTCACTGAGTTAGACAGGCTGTGGTCCGTGTGATCAGATTGGCCAGTTGTCTGTGATTGTGGTTTCCGTCTGTCTGCCCTCTGATGCCCTCTCTCAGCGGCTACCATCTTAGTGGGTTTCTCTTACCTTGGACATGGGGTATCTCTTCATGGCTGCTCCAGCTCTTCCACTCAGCTGTTCTCAGTTTGGACCCTATGTCACTAACTGGTAAATGTGAAGTGCTTTCTAAGTTCTCTCTGTCATTCTAGCAAATCACTGAACCTGAGAAAGGAGTCAGGGGAACCCCCAGTTTGTAGTCGGCAGCCTAGAAACCCCACATGTGGCCGGTCTCTGAAGTGGGGGTCGGTTTGTGGGCCTGAGCCCTTAATCTGTGGGGTCTGCACACTTAGTGTCAGAATTGAACGGAATCAGGACAGCCAACTGGTGCTGGCAGACTGAGAACTGATTCTTTGTCAGAAAAATCACACACCAAGAATCATGCAAATAAAGAGCAGTAAGAACCATCCAAATGATAATGATAAACAAAACCCACAATAATTCAGCCAAACGCACATAATGGTGATGCATCCTGGCTGCTCACCCAGAAGGGCGAGGCACCCCGCTTCCTGGGCAGTCAGAACCCACTGACTGTGTCCACTGGGGGTGTCCTACATCAAGGTCAATGTTAGCACACTGGGAGGCCAAACCTGAGAACCCTGAGCTCTGAAGGTCAGGTAGAGCCTTGGAGGAAGGCGGGGTGGGCAATGCCCCGCTGCAGTCCCACAGAGGGTCTGCAGAGCGGCTGCCCCCCACATGCCCTGGCCGTCTGGAGGAGGAGCCGGGCCCTATTCCTGGAAGTGGTCTGTGCAACAGAGGAAAGAACCATCTGTAGTCCCGCGTGTCTGTGAAGTGGGAGCCGGGACCCCAAGGAAGCGCCTCACCTTTGTCCCAGGATTCTAGTCCCAGCTACGCTCCCAGGGGACTGTCATCCTTGCCAGCCCTGAGCCCACCCGCCTGCCACCCCAGCAGCTCTTCCAGCTCCAAGCTCCGAACTTCCCTAGGCCCCCAAGGAGGAAAGGAGAGAGGTTCTGAACCTACCTTTTTATTTACACAATCCCACCTTTTCCTCTGCAAGGAGTCGCTGAAGGTTCCGGGCTCAAGAAAAGCCTGCAGGTGATAAAATGAAGTCGCTCACCCGTGTCAGACTCTTTGCTACCCCATGGACTGTAGCCCACCAGGCTCCTCCATCCTTGGAATTTTCCAGACAACAATACTGGAGTGGGTAGCCACTTCCTTCTCCAGGGGATCTTCCATACCCAGGGATCGAACCTGGATCTCTTGCATTGTAGGCAGATGCTTTACCATCTGAGCCACCAGGGAAGTCCAAGCCCTATTCAAATGGAACTTCCCAGCCGCCCTTGGAACCACAGATGCTACTTTGTCAGTCATTCTACAGGCACCTCCCAGCCTGTCCTGTACTGGGAGGTGGGGGCTGGGGCAGGGCAGGATGGACACACCCGTAGCAGCTGCCCTAGGGGAACCCACTGCGGACGCTGTGAGACAGGCTGGTGCCTGGACATAGAGGGTCCCGGCCAGTCTGGAGGGCCCAGGAGGGCACGTGGGCCTTCCCTGCTGCCCCAGCCCCAGCCCCCGAGGAGCCTTCCGATAACGGGAAGCCGGGAACACGGGCCTCTCTCCCGGATTCTCCGGGGTCCCTGCACACACCCGCCTGGCCACCACAGACTCTCCGTGAGAACACTTGTCTAGAGTAACAGCGTTCTTTGGGCCAGTCTCAGTGAACAGGTGGCTTTAGGTATTTACAAGAGCTCTGACCATGTTTAGTCGCTGTCACAGTTGACTCTTGCAACCCCATGGACTGTAGCCTGCCAGGTTCCTCTGTCCATGGGATTCTCCAGTCAAGAATACTGGAGTGGGTTGCCGTTTCCTCCTCCAGGGGATCTTCTCCACCCTGGGATATAACCCAGGCCTCCTGCATTGCAGGCAGGTTCTTTACCATCTGAGCCACTCAGTAGGCTCAGGAAAGAGGTCTTCCAAGCGGGTTTGTGTTTTCTGTCGCTGTAAATCATCACTGATTGCTTAACTGTTTCTTTCTTCTCCTACTTGAAGCATTGTCATCATAATACACCACCCAGGAAAAATACACGCATGTACATGTGTACACACACATACACCACAGGCATGTATACACCACACACACTCACATTGAAAGCGACCGCCTTCCCAAGGACCAGTCATCAAAACGGCCCAGCATGTAAAAAGCGCCTGCAACATGCAGAGAAAAAGTGGTATCTGGGATTCCTGGCTCTTTATGGATTCAGAGCCCAGTGGCCTGAGGCACTGACAAGCCTCAGACTTAGCTTCCAGTCCAAAGTTTCATTTCCAAACTGAGATCTGGAGAAACGAAAGTGGCCCCAAATGGCTTATCCTTGCAGGAAACAGGAGAAACGATGCAAATGCAGAAAAACATACGCTGAGAAGACACACGCCATCACGCATGCTGGGAATTAAATAAAAGACAGGTAGGAAGAAGAGAGCCAGGGAGTAAAAATATTTCACACACTCATATTCACGGGCCACGTCAAAGGAGGTCCTGGCAAGCAGAGGGAGAGTGGGTGGACGGCCAGCTCGCAATGACAGCTTCCAGGAACGGGGTCAGGACAGGAGGCTGTCACAGGGGGCACAGATGGGAGAGCCGGGAAACGGGTCAGCCTGATCCACTTAGAGACGCATGGAAGCCGTGTGCAGCACACACTGAAGCCAGACATCTCAGTCCTTCACTCTAGGGGAAATCGTCCGCCATTCGTTAAATGCACTACCCAAAAGCCTTGTATTCAGAAAAATTGCTGCTGTGTTTTGGAAAAATAAGCTATGCTTGACCAGCCACTCTCAAACTTACAAAATGTTAAACACACACACACACACAACATGTCGCGTGGCTAAAATCCAGTACCACCCCCATGTCGTCCGTCACCACGTGGGTGAAGCTGTCCAGGAGCTTCAACGAGATGCCAGTCCCAACTGTCACTTCCCGTCTGGTCACCGCCTCTGCGGAACGGCAGCTCCTAAATCACCGGGAACCCCTGTTGGAAGAACAACACCTCCCAGACGCTCACAAGAGAAACCCCAAAACACAGCCTCCCGTCAGGATCACCCCATAATGAGTATGCCGTGTGCTTCACCGTCCCCTGGCTGAAGGAGGGCTGGCTTGGAGAAGACGTCCCACACCCTCCTGAGAGTCAGCGAGCCCATCACACCTTCTCCCCTGGAATGTCCTTTTGGGACGGACGGCAGTGCGAGGCTTTGTTGTGGTCCCAAAGCACTAGAGGGCTTCCCAGGCGGTTCTGCAACGCAGGAGACGCAGGTTCGATCCCTCGATGGGGAAGATCCCCTGGAGAAGGGAAAGGCCACCCACTCCAGTATTCTTGCCTGGAGAATCCCATGGACAGAGGAGCCTGGCAGGCTGCAGTCCATGGGGACACAGAGAGTCGAACACGACTTGGCAACCAAACAACAAAGCACTTGAGAATGTCAGCCCAGAGCAAGCGAGAGGAACACATTCACAGCTCAGTAACGATTTCATCGAACGAGTTCCACGATCGGGGTGTAGGGCCATCCAAGGCACAGCGGCTGCACAGGTGTGAACGTCGGTGAGCAGTTTGAGCCAGCCTTACAAGGGCGGGGAGGAGAATGTACTGCAGTCCATAGAGATAGCTATTTCTCGTAAAACATCAGGGAAAACGAGCCGGAGCCAGAATAGGGACTTCTCATCATGTCTGACTCCATCCTGCAGGCGGCACGGGGCAGCCACAGGGGGAGACTAGACTGAGCCAGGGCTACTGAGATGTTGACCACCGGCCCTTGTGTCTGGTGGCACCAGAGGTGGGGGTCTGCATCAGGAGACATCTGCCTGGAGCCGTCCCCTGTGGGCTGCATGTTGAGGCCGGACATAGGGGGTCACACAGGAGGTGCTAGTCCAGGAGTGGGGAGTCCCTGTGCGCCCCGCACCCCAGCTGCCCATGGGAGCCAGTGGCTACGAGGCTTTGTTGAGTGTGACATCTTGCATGGTGAGTTCAGGCCAGGAGGTCTTGCCTGCCTCCTCTAGGAAGTCTTCCAGGTCCTGATGCAGACAGGAGCCAGAGCCAGGAGGGTCTGACCCAAAATACACCGGGCCTTCCACCCAGGCTTTCTGGAACCATCTCCCTCTGACCCAGCTTCCCACCTCGCCGACTTTCAGGAAGCCGTCTGGCAGACAGCTCCTGTGTGTGTGCACAGGAGCAAGTGGCACTTCGTGGTGAGTGAGCTGGTTTCCTGATGTGGTCTCTGTCACGTTGCTTGTGTTATTATGTGCTTTTGACGGCAGGCGTCAGCCCCATAGACCTTATTGATGGCTCCTTGAATGTGCATTAAAAATATCCACAAGCTGGAAAATGTCATCTCTGTTGGCCCAAGCTTGCCAGTCCCTGCCACAGTCTGACATCTCAAAGCAACAGAAAATGAGATTCGGCACCACTGGGCCCCAGATCCTGAGTGAGCACCGAGGGGTCCCCAGGGAGGAAAGACACCCCACGCGAGGTTAAGTCGCTCAGAGCCCTAGGACACGGGCCCCAGGCTGGAGCTGCACAAGCTCATAGAATATATACGTCATTCCTGGGGCTGGTGAGGGCCCAGAGTTGAGGGACCTCGCACAAAAAGCAGCCTAGGGCGTCAGGAGTGCAGACGACTGCAGGCCGTGTGGGGCTGCTGAGCTGCCTCTCCCTGGGACGGGTCCCCGTGACTCCTGAGAACAGAATACAGCCTATTACAGCCACCACGAAACAACAGAGGGATTCAAACTTGGGAGAGGACCACTCCAAGGCAGTATACTGTCCCCCTGCTTATTTACCTTCTATGCAGAGTACATCATGAGAAACGCTGGGCTGGATGAAGATCAAGCAGGAGTCAAGATTTCTGGAAGAAATATCAACAACCTCAGATATGCAGATGATATCACTCTAATGGCAGAAAGCGAAGAGGAACTAAAGAGCCTCTTGATGAGGGTGAAAGAGGAGAATGAAATAGCTGACTTAACACTCAACATTCAAAAAACTATCATGGCATCTGGTCCCATCACTTGGTGGCAAATAGAAAGTGGAAGAGGTGACAGATTTTATTTTCTTGGGCTTTAAAATCACCTCAGACAGTGACTTCAGCCGTAAAGCTATAAGACACTTGCTCCTTGGAAGGAAAGCTATGACAAACGTAGACGGCGTATTAAAAAGCAGAGACATCACTTTGCTGACAGAAGTCCAAATAGTCAAAGCTCATGGGCCTTTGGGACCCAAACCAGGCTGAGGGGTCAAGAAATAATAACCCTGGGGGCCAGGCAGCCTGCCCTTCAACCCTGCTGACCAGGCAGCCGGAAGGGCCACCAAGAGCCTCGCAGAGCCCTGGCCACCCACTCGCCCTGCTCACTTTGATGAGTGCAAACCACTCACTGCCGCACCCCCTTTTTTCTGCATCCCTGTCCCCTTCTCCTGCGCCTCCTTCCCCTCTCTCTCTTGCACCTCCATCCCCACCTACCATGCATTCATCCTTCTCCTTTACAGATGCTTTGCCCCAAGATCTTGGACAAGCTCCCTCGTGACTTCCCTCTGGGCAGCACTGTGGTTAAAGGGTGAACATGGATACCAGGTGGACCAGGCAGGGCTCAGGGCTCTGGTACTGACCATCTGAGCATCCTGGGGCAAACCCATGAACCTCTAGGGGCTTCGGTTTTCTTGCCTGAAAAAGAGGAGGATGGTGTTGCTTATACTTACAGGTTTGTTGTGACAATTACTAGGGTCGCAGATGAGAGTGCTCAGACCAGCACACGGCACGTGGCAACCACAGGTAAGGTCTTGCTTTCAGGGCTACGTTCATCTTACCCACTGCTACATGTTCTGAGAGCATCATGGGTTCTCCTGGCTGTCTGACCCCAAAGCCAGCCCTGAGCCCAGCACTGTGCAGCCTCTGCCCCACTGCACAGGGCCCCACTCCCCTGAAGGATGTGGCTTGACCCTTTTCTTCTTGGAGTCACTGTTGACCAGTCAGCCTCCCGGTGGAGTGTACAGCTGGGGCCCATCCTGCATGCTTCTCCCTCCTGTCACACCACTCCGCTGTCCCCTGGCAGACTCCCTCAGTTATGAGCTCTTACAGTTCATGGTCTGCCCTCCCTGCCTGGTGTCAAGGTGCCCATGTGGCAGAGTGACTGCATGCTGGCCACCCAGCAGACATCCAGCCCCAGCCCTTGTGACTAGCTCAGCGTGGACGCCTCGTCCAGCAGTCAATCAGAAGCAAGGCTGGGGCCCCGGCTGGAGCTGTGGAGAAAGGGGTCCCCTGGGTCCTCAGATTGACAGAAGAATAATTGCAGCCTCGGGGGAGGGTGGAGGCATGGAGGTACCCTTTGGGGGAAAGCTTGCCTGGAAATGAGCTGAGATGAGAAGAAATAAATTACCAATGGCATTTTTAATACACTTTGTTTGGGAATAAATTTAGGTTTACAGAAAAGCTGCGCAGATGTAATAAAGGATCCTGTGCGCCCCTCCCCCAGTTGCCCCTGGTGAGTGTCTAATGATATGGCTTTCACCGCTGATACCAATATTGGCTATTGGACATCACCTGTTTCTCGACTTGTGTGCTTGCTGTCCCGGGATCCAGTCCAGGGAGCCATACTGCACTGAGTCACATCTCTCCAGTCCCCTCTGGTCCGTACAGGCTCAGTTACTTCTGTTTTTTTCATGACCTTGACATTCTTAAGGAGTACTGCCCAGGCATCCTATAGAATGTGTCCCAGTTAGGATGGATTTGTCTGATGATTTTCTCATGATGAAACTGGGGTTAGGGGCTTTTTGGAAAGCCCAGAGGAGAGCGCCCTTCCCATCACCTGGTACCTGGAGGTACCCGGTGTCCACCTGACATCACGGGTAACGTCCACCTTCCCCATGTGGCTAAGTGGTACATCCCACTGTCTCCACTGTGAAGCTATGGTTTCTCTTCCACACTCTGTCCTTTGAAAGCAAACCCTAAGCTCATCCTCTAGGGAGTTGGGGAGAAAAAGTAAGCATCACTTCTTGAAGATGGAGTGTCTACATATACTCCTGGGAGTTGATGACTTGCATTGAGGATATGACACAGCCAAGGCAGAACGAAACTCTACCTCGAGACACTTGAGTTGTGAGAGCTAATGTTTCCTTTCTATTAAAAAATATAATTAGGCAAATTTGAATGGCGTTCTGTCATTTATATCATTATAAGCACACTCAAATTTTGTGACATAACTGTCTTTTAAGTTTTTGTATTTCTTAGGATGTAGATTGACTGTTATACCTGAAAGACCCAAATATAAATGTCTCATAATGAGATCATCGTTTTATGTATTTCTCCACTTGTGGCTTCTCACTCAAGCTCTGAAAAGGTGTAGAGTTGCATTCCAACCAGCCAGACTGAGAACATGAGAAATGGAAAGTACTTTGTGAAAGCTAGGCATAATATTTTCCCATTTTCCGCCTATTTTCCAAAGTTGATCTTATGGGAGCATCTAGTTGCAAGAGTTTGATAAATGGGGTGTCTATTTGGGAGACCATGTGCCTAACTAAAAAATGCTGCTCTTGGTAAGAAGAGCCTCTTCTCTTGTGTAAATGTGTGTGTTTCCCAAAGCATCGCCTGTAGCCCAGAGGCTGGCTCACTCAGCAGCATCATTCCTGGAAAACCACACCTCGCTCGTGATTTGAACTATCTCTTTGTTGAGCGTGGTGCCTGGATCTTTATCTTCATCCTTGAAACCTCCTCCAGGCTTAAGGCCCATCCCACCAATCCCTGGACGTATTTACTCCAATATCCCAACAGCCTTTCAAGCACCACACGTCCAAGAAAAGTTCCCGATATTCCCATGAACCTGCTCCACCCCCATCTCTGAGGGCCAACTCCCTGCCCTCGTCCAGGACAGAAACCCACCTCCTCTGTTACACTTCATCCCTTCTGCAGGACGCAGTCCAGCCTCGAACACCCTGACTCAACTTCTCAGCGTCTCTGGACTCCCCTCCTCTCAATCCCCAAAATCAGTACATGCTGTGGCCACTGCTCTTTCTAAAGCGGCCAGCACAGTGGCTGCAGTGGAGCACCAGACTCGCTGGGTTTAGCCTGGGCCTGAAGGCTTCTTAAGGACAAGCATGTGGAGATGGCCAGTCATGCGCTTTCTGGTGGAATTTCTGGTGCCTACACAGAGCCTTTAATAAATTGCTAAATGTACTCACCAACCACACACCCACTGCAGACCTCACGACAACACCCGTGGGAGGTCAACATCAGCTCACTGACATCAACCCAGAGCCCACCTCCACGCTTACCTGCTCGCCTGGGTCATGCCCTGTCTGTCTCCCCAGCCTCCCTACTGCTTGTCTCCCGGTGGAAGCCCTGCCCGGAAACCACAGAGTCAGCTCCTTCTGCACCGACAGGTAACCTGCCCTGCCCCCCACCGCCCACCGCCCACCGCCCACCCAATGACAAGGTCCCCGGAGCCTCACAAATGTCTCTCCGGAGCTGCCCAACCCAAAGACCTGTTGTGTCTCTGCTGGCTGCGTCATGCATGGGCGTTGGCAGAGGGGGCACACAGGGTGATCCATCGGGTCCCGGAGACTCTGCCAGCTGGAAAGATGGCCCCACAGCTTATCCATTGGCAGTCCTACTTGTCACACCCTTTTCCAGCATCAAGTCTCCATTTGACAGAAGGTAGCTCTCCTTTTCATCTAGGATCCTGATTCTCATTATCGTGCAAGCAGGTAAATCTGCTTTGCATCATAAAAAGAGAAAAAAAAATCAGTTGACATGATTGAAATAATACTTTACAGATATCAAAGTATAGATGGTCACAAAATGATGTCCATCCATGTTTGCTAAATGAATAGCCTCAGTTTTGTAAACCACAAAAAAAAAACCACAGTTTTGGGGATTTCCCTGGTAGTCCAGTGGTGAAAACTCTGTGCTCCCTCTGCAGGAGACGTGGGTTCCACCCCTGGTTGGGGAACTAAGATCCCACATTCCACGTGACCCAAAAAATTATTTTAAAAAATCACAGTTTTCAGATCATTATATCAGAAGATTTAAGAAGCTCTTTGACTTCCCTGGTGGCTCAGACGGTAAAGCGTCTGTCTACAATGCGGGAGACCTGGGTTTGATCCCTGGGTCAGGAAGTTCCCTGGAAAAGGAAAAGGCAACCTACTCCAGTACTCTTGCCTAGAAAATCCCATGGACAGAGGAGCATGGTGTCCATGGGGTCGCAAAGAGACACAACTGAGCGACTTCACTTTCTGGATTTGGAACTGGTCCACAAAGCAGGGAGAGCTTTGTCCCTGAGCAAAGCACCAATCCTCAGTCCCACAGACCAGGCAAGAGCTGCGACAGGGACCTCCCTTTCCCATTGGGAGGTGGAGATGGTAATATGTTCCCCACTTTACAGAAGAGATTGCCAAAGTCAGAGACAAGGGGTGACTCGGGATGGTACAGAACAGGATGAAAACAGCTCTCGGACTTCAAATTTCATTCTCGTCACAATCATTTCTTTTTCCTTCTTCCCCCAGCACCCAGCACAGGGGTGGGTGCACAGCCATGGGTTTTAAAAGCTGGACGACTTGAACTTAGTTGCTTGGCCCTAGGCTGAGGTCCTCCCTCTGCAATCAAGTTAATAGACATGGATACATGTTGTTAGTATCTTGAGCCACCCTTGATGTCCCAGAGCATCCGGGACACCAGACCTGGGCAGCCTGTGTCACGAGGTTGGTGTCCACATTCTCTGTGGATGACCGTGAACTCGTGCTTTCCAAGTGTCCACATCGAGGCTTAGCTGCAGTTGGCAGGAGCACGCTCTCTCCCAGCCGTCTCCTCGTCCACCGGCCACACCCCAGAGGCCAGGTGCAGCCAGTTGCTCAGTGCAAACACCCACCCCTCCTTCCGAGAACCGTGCTACCATCATCCCCTGTCATGATGAGCTTGGCAGGGTGATTTGAAAGATAACTTATTGAACACTTAGTCACATGTGTCAAATCAACAATTGCAAACAGTCTGTCTCTCTCAGTTACCGAGCCCGCCCGCCTGCAGACTTCAGAATTCATGGCAGACAGAAGGGAGTCGTGGCTCTCTCCAGCGGAAAGCGACAACTGTGGGCGCAGACAGAAGTCAGAGCTGGCCTCAGGCACGATTCTGACAGGGTGACGTTTGTTTTCCAAACACGCTGTCCTGCACCTCAGAGCCCCCCTTTCCTAGAAGATCCAGCAGTTCTGGGAAGTTTTAGCCTCTACGTTGTCTTTGCCCTCAATACGCAGTCCAAACCTGGGAAACTCATTTTTCCCACTTGCTTAGTGAGTGTCTGTCCTGGTTTCTTTCCCTGGATGTGCAGATTAACATCCACCCCAGACGGCCTCGCTCAGGTCAGGAACCTGGAGCAAGCCTGTGGTCTGCCTCTGGGCATCCCTGCTGGCTGTGTGCATCCTGGCCGACGGGCACCGCTTGTCAGCTCCTCTCCGTCCCCTTCTCCCGTCCAGATGCCAGACCGTCCCGTGCCTGCCTGGCCTGGCCCCTTCCATGTCCACGCCTGTTCCCCCCGCTGTCTACCAGCCACAGCTGTAAGTGCCACTGGGTACTGACCATGTCCTGATGTCCCTCACGCGAACTTGAGACTGGATCCTCCAGCTCCCTCCTCCATGTCCCTGGGGACGTCTGATGGGCACCCACGTGCACACACCCTTGTGTCTCTGGCCTCTGTGCCCTGACCCCCATGCTCGTCCCTGTGTCGGGAAACTGTACCCCACCGCTCCTGTTTTCAGACAAAGCCCTGGATATGCAGTCCACCCGCAAACACGGGGAGAAGCAGAGCCTGGAGCCTCTCCCCTGGTCGCCGCCAAGCTTCCAGCTGATCCCCACTGCCTCTCGCTGCTCCCACAGCCCATTAGCCCTGGAGCCAAAGCTGATCCTTCTGAAGTGCAGGCGGAGATGGAACGGGGCTCAGAGCTCCTCGGTGCCTCCTTCTCTCGAGGGATCTCACTCTGCACCCCCATCCTGACCTGGTCCCTCCCTTCGGGGTCCCTCATCTGCTCAAACCCACTGGACACTCCCCCAGCTCAGCATCTTTGAGGTTGGCTTCCCTGCCCCAGATGGCCCCTGGGTCTCTCCCTTCGGTCCCCTCCTTCCAGCCTGTGCTCCGTGGCAGGGTCTTCCGGGAGCCTCCTCTTTAAAACTGTCATCTCCTCACCCCATAGGTGTGATTGTTCTCCCTAGCATTTGCTGTCCAATAAAACACCATTTATAATTTATTCATTGTTTTTGTAAACTTATTGTTATCAACCCAAGTCTCTGCACAGAACACAAGCCACACGAAGTCAGATTGTTTTGCTCATTCACTTCTGTACCCCAAGTCTGAACCTCCACCTGTTCCCCCAGGAGCTCTGTGCACACATCGGTTGAAGGAACTCCCCTCCGGGTGGGAAGCATGCAGCGCCTTCAGGGAGGCCACAGAGCCTAGGAGGCTGAAGCCAGGCTGGGAGGACAGGTGATGGAGACGTGGCAGAGAGCAGGCTGATGGCGCTTCATGCCGGCGCGGGCCCCCATGCCATCCTTAGCCTCCTGGGGAGCTCCCTGCATCTCCAGGTGCAAGAAGGACTGGTCCTGCCTGTGCAGAGAGCCTCTATGTGCAGCGTGGAAACTCCACCCAAGGAGGACCAGACCTACCCCACCTGGCAGACAGTGTGGTAACAGAGTGAGGGACAGAGAGACGGGCAGGGGAGGGGCAGCCGGGGCAGAGGATGCTTGGCCCCCTGCCCAGTCACTCATCACACCCCAGCTGCAGACCCCCCTGCTCACCAACCCTGTCCTGTTTCCTTTGTCAACTCCTCTCCGCTCTCCACGTCAGCGCCCATCACACTTGACCCTGGGTTACTTTCCCTTTCAGGCTAATTCCTCCTATCAGACTCTTCTGAGTGCCAAGAGCTTTGCTGGGTTGAGTTTTCCTGTCTCTGCTTCCTGCTGAGATAGATGACCCATCTCCCCTCAAAGAAAAGAAAGATGCAATTAAACCAGTTCCTTCAGCGCCCCCCTCCACTGGATTCCCAAAACACTTTGGACCACCCTCTGCTAGAGCACTTAGGGGATTGCAATTGATCTGTCTGTCTCCTTCATGGCCATGAGCTCACGGGGGTGGGGACTGCGTCCCATTTGTCTCTGTGTGCCCAGCGCCTCCTGCAGACCCTGCCACCCAGCCAGAATGTGGGAGTGTGCAGTGAGCAAACACAGGGAGGGAGGGGACATGGGGGATGAGTTGCTCTGGCTCTACGCTAGCGTGGAGAGGGTCATGTCTCTGGAATTCCTGGGCGACTAGTCACACCGAGAGCAGCCGATGGCATCGCGTTCCCTGGCTACGTGCAGAAGGAGTCTCAGTCTGCAGTGATGTGTTTCATAGGAAAGGGGAATATGGATTACCCTGAAATTAATGAAACATATACAAAAAATTAATGATATGAAAAATGGCTTATGAAAGCAGCAAATAGCTTCTATTGACCATATGCTATGCAATTGTCTGCCTCCTAAATCATAATAAACCGTTGCTGAAACGCGACCTACCTTCAGCAGGAGCAGTTGGTTGCGCGCACCCACTGGTCTCTGCCCTCACTCTGCCTGCAGGCGCTTTCTTCAGACAACGGCTGTCTCCAGGGTCATCCTGAAGAGGGGATGAGTAGCACCTGGCATAAATTGAATCGCTGGAGAGATGTAAATGACAATTTGGGGACTCTACTAACTCAACATTTAAGCTAATTTCAGAGGTAGACCAACAATTCCCTGAGCATGTGTTTGACAAAGCTCACCATAAGGCACATAATCGAACGCGATTGTAGGTTCTCCGCTTAATTCAGGAGGAAAAAAACAAGTAGATTCGGATGTTTAAAAGCAGACATTTCAGGGTAATGGGCCATGGCAGATGATCCAAACCCAGTAAGACCTCTCCACCACCCTGCTCTGTTGGAGAATTGTTGATTCCCAGTATGGTTTCTAGAAGCTTCTTATTTCTAAAAAGTGACTTTCCTGGTGGCTCAGCCAGTAAAGAATCCAACTGCAATGCAAGAAACCTGGGTTCAATCCCTGGATCGAGAAGACCCTTTGGGTAAGGAAATGGCAACCCACTCCAGTATTCTTGCCTGGAGCATCCCATGGACAGAGGCTGCAGTCCATGGGGTTGCAGACAGTCGGACACGACTGAGCGACTTCGCATACAAGGTGGGCTCTGATCCAGCATGACTGGGGTTCTTACGAGAAGAGGCAAGCAGGACACACACACAGAGGGATGACCTTGTGAGGACGTGGGAGAAGATGGCCGTCTTCGTGTCAGGGAGGAACCAGCCCTGCTGGCCCCCAGAGCCCGAAGTCCAGCCTCCGGAACCCTGAGGGAGTAAAGGCCTGTAGTTTGAGGCACCCGTTCTGGGAACCTTGTTGCACCGCCCGAGCAGTCTCGTGCAGCAGACACTTTTCTCAACCCTTCAAAACCCACGTTCCCTGTTGGATAACCAGTCATCTCACCACCTGCCTCCAGCCAAGGTACCTAACTCGCACCCTCTGCCCGCTATGGCTGCAGACGCCAACCACGCTGGCCCGAATCGCTTCTGTCTCTTCCTGTCCCCCAGGGTACTCTTCTTCACTTATTCACCAAGCTCATTCCAACCCAACCCTAAACTACTTGATTCAACTGGCACTTCCTTCAGGAAGCCTTTCTTATATCTTCACAACCCTACTGTTTTGTTAAACACTTACACGCATACATACCCAGGCATCGCTGCATTGTTGTTGATGAGAGAAACTAAAATTGGAGACGATGAAAGTACCACCACTTGCGGACTGATTGAGTGAGTGAAAGTCGCTCGGTCGTGTCTGACTCTTGGCGACCCCACGGACTGTGGCCCGCCAGGCTCTCCTCTGTCCATGGGATTCTCCAGGCAAGAATCCTGGAGTGGGGTGCCATGCCCTCCTCCAGCGTGGACTGATTAGGAAAAGCCTCATGGTGGGTGTGTGTGGTGGCGAAGCAGGCGGGCACTGCAGAGGGCGAGACAGAACATGTCCACACTCGTAAAACCAACCGAAACTACAAAGTGATCCCGCCAGGTCCAAGGCAGAGTGATCCCGCCAGGTCCAAGGCAGATGAAACGATGAATGCGGCTGTGTCCCCAGTCAGTGCTCAACCTCAGAGAGAGAAACTATTCAACAAATTTATTATGTACTCTCGATAGTTAGATGGTACGTAGATTGTTGCTGTTGTTCAGTCACCAAGTCGTGTCCTGCACAGCATGGCTCAGAGCTTCATTGAGTTATGCAAGCCCCCTTTTCAGGGCAAGGCAGTGATCCATGAAGGGAGTACATAGGCAGAGATATATAAGTAGAAAATCTTCATTTGGTAACCATTTAATAATAATTGATTCAAACAACAGTCATTAAGAGATGGATGATAAAGCTAAAGGGTGAACTTTGAAAAAAAACAAGATATTTACATAAGCTCAAAGCATCTCTCCATAAGACACTTGTGAACTTCAAAGGGGACAATTGTAGCTTTCCAGTGAAGAAAGCTGGCTGACCCCACCTCCAACCGGAGGTCAAAATGCACTTACCACGGCACAAGCCCACCCCAGGAGCCTCCTGATTCTGTGAGCTGAGAGGGACATGACTCTGTCTTTGTGTATTTCTGCCCAAATTGCATAAACGGAGTCGGATCTTTAGGAAACATTAGACAAATACAAAAATGAGGAGCACTCCATAAAAATCATAACCCAAGAGTCCCAGCTCGTGAAAGACTAAGGTACACAGAGGCAGGTCTCCAGGTGAGAGGAACCACGGAAGGCAGCCTAGAGACAGGGGCTTCATTCTGCTGTACAGACTTCAGTGGGACATTTGGCAAAATCTGCATAACATCAGCAGAGAAGATAGACATGTTTTTCCACTGCTGACATTCTGACATTTGCAACTGTAAATACGAAAGAAAATGCTATTATTTTTAGGAAATACACACGGAAGTTTTTGAACCTAAAGGAGCATCAATCTATACTTTTTCTCAAATATTTCAGAGAAAGCACAATACATCCAGAGAACATGGTACACACACCATAGGAAAAGAATTCAGCAAAATTCAGGATATATGAAAATCTCTAAGACAAGCAATAGATAAAGGGTAGGGGAAAGCAAACATCTAGATTAAAAGGAATAAACAGCATCCTGACAAATGAAAAGTCTGTACTCATTTGGCTTCATGAGTCAAAGAAATAGGAAAATAAAAATAATGATGCAAACAGGGAAATTTGAATAATGGTTATTTTATCACCTTAAGGAATCATTGTCAAGGGATTCAGATACAATATAGCACTGGATCTTTTCAAGACAGATACTCAAGTATTTATGAAAGAAAGGAGATGATGCCTGGAATTTGCTTTCCAACAACCCTGTCAGGGTGGAGAGTGGGCGAGATGGGCCATGGTAATTATAGAAGCTGGGTGATGTGTGCGTGGAGGTTCATTATAACACACTTCTTACTTTTCTATATGCTTGGAAATTTCCGTAACACAGAACTTAAAACATAATGACGGAGATTTTTCTGTGCTGGTGTGGGAAAATGCATGTCACAGGAAGTGAAATGAGCAAGGTGAATTTTATATGCAAAATGACTCCTTTTCTGTACAAAGATGGATGGAGAGACACAGAGACACACCATAGCTAACAGGTACACAATGGGATGGATGATCTCCGTGCAGTCCAAAGGACTCTCAAGAGTCTTCTCCAGCATCACAGTTCGAAAGCATCAATTCTTTGGCTCTCAGCCAAACCAGTCAATCTTAAAGGAAATCAACCCTCAATATTTATTGGAAAGACTGTTACTGAAGCTGAAGCTCCAAAACTTTGGCCACCTGATGCAAAGAGCCAACTTATTGGGAAAGATCCTGGTGCTGGGAAAGAATGAGAGCAGGAAGAGAAGGGAACAGCAGAGGATGAGATGGTTGGATAGTATCACCGACTCAATGGACATGAATTTGAGTAAATTCTGGGATATCGTGGAGGGAAGGGAAGCCTGGCATGCTGCCGTCCACAGGGCTGCAAAGAGGTGGACGTGACAGCTGAATGAGAAGAACAGCAGGACTGATAGATGGACGGAGAGACGGACAGATAGATATAGATGGACTATAGCTTCCCTGGGGGTTCAAAAGGCAAGGAAGCCGCCTGCAGTGCAGGAGACCCAGGTTCCATCCCTAAGTCAGGAAGATCCCCTGGAGAAGGGAATGGCAACCCATTCCAGTATTCTTGCCATGGACAGAGGAGAGCCTGGTGGGTTATAGTCCATGGGGTTACAGAGTTGGACACAACTGAGCTACCAACACACACATATAGATACTAGGTAGATAAGATGGATAGATAGGTACATAGACATATAGTTCAGTTCAGTCACTCAGTCCTGTCTGACCCTTTGTGATGCAATGGACTGCAGCGTGCCAGGCTTCCCTGTCCATCCCCAATACCCAGAGCTTGCTCACACTCATGTCCACTGAGTCGGTGATACCATCCAACCATCTCATCCTCTGTTGTCCCCTTCTCCTCCCACCTTCAGTCTTTCCCAGCATCAAGCTCTTTTCCATTGAATCAGTTCTTCTCATCAGGCAGCCAAAGTTTTGGAGCTTCAACTTTAGCATCAATCCTTCCAGTGAAAATTCAGGGTTAATTTCCTTTAGGGTTGACTAGTTTGATCTCCTTGCTGTCCAAGGAACTCTCACCAGTCTTTTCCAGCACCACAGTTCAAACTCATCATTTCGTTGACTCTCAGCCTTCTTTATGTTCCAGATCTCACATTTGTACATGACTACTAGAAAAATCATAGCTTTGACTAGACAGACCTTTGTCAGCAAAGTAATTTACATAGACGTATAAGTGTGCTATAGATCTTGAACTTCTTGAATTATACAGATTAAGTAATATCCAGACAGGTATGTATACCTATCTATCCATCTAGCTCTATATATTTGTATGCATATATACTCATATATATACACATGTCCATGCTTATGAGGGCATGGAAACTTCCAATTAAGATACCATTAACAGTTGTCACTTCTCAAGACCAGAGGTGAAGGGAAAGGTGATTTTTTTGACATGTCCTTATGCACCATTAGTATTTTTTCCATGACAGGTAGTAATTTTGCAATTTAAAACCAATTTACATTTCAAAATAATGATGGTATTTTTAAAAACTGGAGAAGCTTAAGTATCCTACAATGGGAGACTGATTGAATGAATTAAAACGAGAGCAGACAGATGAACATTCTGACAGTCTTACAACAAATGATGTGGGTCTAGTTTAACTGTCACTGAAGGATGTGAAGTGAATAGAAGACAAGTTGCAAAATGCAGTGTGTGATCAGGACCTCATGTGAACACATCTGGGTGTGTGTTCCCAGATGACTGTTTCCTGCTGGGGGCTTGAGAGTAACATATCCTTCCTGTTTATCTGGAATTTCAAAGCATTCCTCACTACATCACTTTGTCACTAAAGGTCCATATAGTCAACCTATGGTTTTTCCAGTAGCCAGTACAGATGTGAGAGCTGGACCATAAAGACGGCTGAGAGCTGACGAAACGATGTTGTTGAATTGTGGTGTTGGATAAAACTCTTGAGAGTCCCTTGGACTGCAAGGAGATCCAACCAGTCAACCTTAAAGGAAATCAACCCTGAATTTTCATTAAAAGGATGGATGCTAAAGCTGAAGCTCCAATACTTTAGCCTTGTGATGCGAAGAGCTAACTGATTGGAAAAGACCCTGAAGCTGGGAAAGATTGAGAACAAAAAGAGAAGGGGCTGGCAGAGGATGAGATGGTTGGATGGCATCACCAATTCAATGGACATGAGTTTGAGCAAACTCCAGGATATAGCGAAGGACAGAGAAGCCTGGCGTGCTGCAGTCCATGGGGTCACAAAGAGTCAGACACAACTTAGCAACTGAACCACGACAATGAATACAAGCTAATTCTGAAATTAGAAAGTTAAATCTCTGAAAGCTTTACTGCTGTGTGCTTTCCCCTCTATGCTCGGGAACAAGAACTGTGCCTGAATCCCCAGCCCCTGGCACCATGCCTGGCAGAATCAGGGGTGGTACACGTCTGCCATTATGAACTGAACTGGCTTGTCCAAATCAGTGAAGTCTGGACAGGTACGTAGTCTGATGGACACGCGGCATGTTCCGAATGGACCTAGGCATCTGCTTCTCCCAAGCAAGCCACATGGACCCGTCCAACCATCCAGTGATGGGTGTTTGCATGCAAGAGATGGAGCTATATTGGGGGATGAAATATTGCATAGCTGAGGCCCTCTAGGAGCCTACACAAATGCGCTGGGCACAGTGAAAAAAGAAGTAACAGCTGAAACAGAGGTGAGCATCTGGAAGGAGAGGCAAAGGAAGCCCCTGCAGGGGGAGGTGGGGGAAGGGCGCTCGGCCATCCAGGCACAATTCCAGGAGGAAGCGAGGACGCGTCCTCGTGATGTGCCCTTGTGGGGCCCTTGTGGGCAGCTCGTGGAGTCAAATCAATGACATGTGGAAGCGACACAGCACATGCCCCTCTCTGAGCCCACGGAGGTCGCCACGAACTAGCCAGCTCAAAACAACAGCAGTTGCTCTCGTAGTCCTGAAGCCCAGGAGTCTGAGATCAAGGTGTCAGCAGGCCAGACTCCTTCAGAGGCTCAAAGGGAGGGTCTTTCCTGCCTCTTCCAGCTGCTGGGGGCTGCAGCATCCCTTGGGGTGGGGCCGCCTCCCTCAGCGTCTGCATCCTGTTCGTATCCTCTGTCTCCCAGAGGCCACTCTTGGTGGATGGAGGGCCCACCCTAGTCCAGCACAATCGCATCTCAGTCCTTCACATAATCACATCATCTGCAAAGACTTGTTTCCAAGGAAGATCACTTTCTGAGGCTTCATATAGACATGAATTTTGGAGGGACTGTTCAAACGCCTCCATCAAGGCTCCGTAGCAAGGATGCGTTGCCGAGATGAATGGTACTGGGTCCCCACAGCTGCGCAGCTGAGCAAGCGTGAAGACAGAAACGGTCTCCGGGAGTGAGGATCAGAGCAGCGAAGGGCTGGGGACGCAGAGGCAACACTGCCCTGGGCTCCCTCCAGACATGTGGTGGGGTAGAGGAACAGCAGCCCCCTCGGGACCTCCAGAGTTTGCACTATTCATGGTTGACCTTTGACACTGGCTGGAAGGATTCAGCAAGAACTACAGCAGCTGCCCTGAGGACGAGCACCAACGAAGCGGAGGAGCCCGTCTGCTCAAGAGAAGCGAGAACTTACGTCTGTACAAAATCCTGGACACAGATGTTCAAAGCAGCGTTATTCATAAGAACACAAAAGTGGGAACAAGCCGGATATTCATGAGTAATGAGTGGATAAAAAATACGATGCATTAACACAAAGGACTAAAAAACACTGCAATCAGTTAATGTGATTTTTGAAAGTTGCTCTGCAGCCTTATACTTGAGAAGCCTAAATCCTTGGGGTTTTACACACCACCAGGGCTCACCATGAAGTGTTTTGTCCAGGATGAAGGGGCAGCAGGGAACCCTCTGGAGGGGGTCCACCTATGTCCTTTCCAGAAGCCCAGAAAGTCTCCACCCTCTGCACCCAGGAGGGGGTGGGGGACGTTCTAAGAAGGCAGAAGGTGACGGAAGAGAAGCCGGACAGCAGTTCTCATGGTCAGAGCTGGGTGCCCCTGAAGGGGACTCTGGGCACTGGTCATCGTGGGGAGTCTCTTCTTGGGTATGCCTCTTCTTTGACAGAACCGTCTTCTCCTGAAGACAGCGGTCTCCCCACCCTGCCCCGCCAACATCACCACCAGCAGAAAGGACTGGGACCACACAGCAAGGAGGGTGCATGCTGGCCTGCGAGCCCCTGTCCTGACCCCAGTGAGGACTTCACTGGTGGGTCCTCAGAGCGATTTTCCTTGATACGCTCAACTGGCAGATTAGAATCAATGTCTATTTGCTCCTGCGCATTTCAGTGATCTCGAGGTGTTACTGATTGGCAAATTCAAATGCATATTGTCCTTAATTCGAGGTTAATTATATGTAACATTTCAAAGGAGGTAATCTCATTAATTTTGATTTGCTTCTAACAGTATTAAAGCACGCAGTGGAAGACCGACTCCATTAGAATGGAGCGCACGGGGCGAAACCCTGCTCTCCCCGCAGTATCGTTACAGGCTCTTTGTCAGCCAGGGTGAACCAGGAAGGATGCTGGTGGTGGGACAGGAACTTCTCCCCAAAGAGCAGCGCGATCCACGGAAGCGCCCCCGTGATGGGCGGATCCGCTCTCGGGTGCATCACCAGCTCCGTGCCTGTGGACGTTGATGTCCCGTAAGCCGCGTTTGGGGAATAAATGAATGAATGGGACCGTCACGGGAGACGCGGAGGGGATCAGCCCCACCTTTCATGAATTGATTCAACCACAATGGAAGCGCAGAGCGCCGCCTACAGGTCGGGCATTGCCGTGAACGGGAACCAGCAAACGCCAAGCAGAGTTAATAAGTAAGGCCTGGGGTGCAGGCGACACTGTCAAAGAAACAATAGAAGGAGAAGCCCTTGGGGTGGACAGATAGGGACAGGTCAGCCACGTGGTCGGGGGAGGCTGTGGAGGAGGGGCCGGCCGTGCCGACGGCTCACTCGGGGGACGCAGACCCCAGGTGCCTGATGCAACCAGGAGCCTGAGCCGGCTTCTGAAGCAAGCAAAGTCCTTAGGCTGCACCCGAGCTTGTGGGGGCCAGCGTGTCCAGACCTGGTCAGCATCCTTAGCGTGGTTGTTTGTGAGAAGGGAATTGTGAGTGAGTGCACAGCAGCGGCTGGTGTATTTACTATTCCCAGGTGGTGCTAGTGCTAAAGAGCCCGCCTGCCAGCACAGGAGACATAAGAGATGTGGGTTGGATCCCTGGGTCGGGAAGACCCCCTGGAGAAGGGAATGGCAACCCACTCCAGTATTCTTGCCTAGAGAATCCCATGGACAGAGGAGCCTGGCAGGCTGCAGTCCATGGGGTCACAGAGTCAGACAAGACTTAGCACGGAAGCGTGAGAAATTTAAAATAAAAAGCTGTTAAGCATTTCCAATTGTCAAATAACTCATAAACATCAAAGCACATAGTTAGGTGAGGATTTTTTCCCTAGGAAATTCTAAGCCCGCCATTCTATAAACAGCTAAACTTGGACCCCTGTCTGCATAGAGGCTGCCCTTGCTGAATTCATAATGCTCTGTGAACATCCTTTTTTCCCTAGAAAAATAGAAAAGTTTCCACGTTTTAGATTATTTCCACAGGGTGTGAACGTTTTTACAGCTTTTGTTACTTGCTGCCAGGCCATTTTCTGAGCAAATGGCACCAATTTACAAAGCTACCAGCCACAGATGACACCAATTTCACTGTGCCCTCCTCCACGAGAAACGGTTCTGCTGAGTTAAGAGTTACTTTCTCCTTTTTTATACATAAATTTATTTTTTAATTGGAGAAAAATTGCTTTACAAGGTTGGGTTGGTCTCTGTCCTACAACAACACAAATCAGCCATAAACATACATACAGCCCCTCCCGTCCCCTCCCCTCCCCTCCCCTCCCCTCCCCACACGCCCTTCCAGGTCATCAGAGAGCACCGCATGATAGCATGTATATGTCGATGCTACTGTCTCCTTTCATCCCCCCTCCTTCCCCTGCTATGCCCACAAGTCCTGTCTTGATATCTGCTTCTCCACCCCTTCCCTGCAAATAGGTTCAGCATTTTCTAGGTGTCATATATATGCTTTAACATAAGATATTTTTCTCCTTCCGACTTACTTCACTGTGCAACAGGCTCTAGGTTCATCCACCTCACTAGCACTGACTGACATGTGTTCCTTTTTGTGGCTGAGTAGTATCCCACTGTATGCATGTATCATAGTTTCTTTAGGCATGCATCTGTCAGTGGACATTGAGGTTGTTGCTTCTGTGCCCTGGCTGTTGTAAACAGTTCTGCCGTGAACACTGGGGTAGCCATGTCTTTTAGAATTGTGGTTTTCTCCAGGTATATGTCCAGTAGTGGGACTTCTGCTTTTAACCAATTTCAATCAACTTCCTTCCCCCTCTCCTTTCCTTAGTCCCCTTCCCCATCTCCTTTATAACTGGTTACCAGGCAACCAGCAGCTGTGGAGGGGAAGCTGGGGCACAGAGAGCAGAGAGAAGCTAAGTCCTGATGCCTTGGGGAGGGCCCAGGGTCCACACCTCTGAGCCTCACCTGCCACACGGGGGATTCAGGTTTGTAATTCAAGAGCCCCTGATTCATTTGGACCAGGAGGGTGTTTCAGTCCTTGCAGCTGCTGAAACAAAACAGCACAGACTCAGCGGTCTCTAAACAACAGATTGTTTCTCACGATTCTGGAGACTAGAAGCCCAGTGTCAAAGTGCCAGCTGACTTCATGTCTGACGGGAGCCTGCTTCGTGGTTCCCAGACAGTCATCTAATCCCCATGTCCTCACACGACAGAGAAGGTGAGGCCACTTTTACAAGGGCACTAATCCCCTCTGGGGGGCCCCACCCTCAAGACCTAATCACCTCCCAAAGGTCCCACTTCACGAGATCACCAAGGCTTCCCGAGTGGCTCAGATGGTAAAGAATCTGCCCCCAGTGCAGGAGACCCTGGCTCATCCATGGGTTGGGAAGGTGCCCTGGAGGAGGGCATGGCAACCCACTCTTGTAGTTTTGCCTGGGAAATCTCATGACAGAGGAGCCTGGTGGGTTATAGTCCATGGGCTTGCAAAGGGTCAAACAAGACTGAGGGGCTAACACTTTTTCACTTTCCTTATAGCACCACCAGGGGTTAGGTTGAAACACCTGGGTTCAGAGGGACACAACAGAGGGTGGCTGGATTGGGTTTCATGTTGAAGGCATCCCTGTGACCTCCGGGCTCGGAGTATAGAGAGGGACCCCACATCAGACCCCTCAGTGGGGAGGGGTGCTGGAAATAGGAGGGGGATCCCTCTGGGAGACGAGGCTGGGCCAGGAGGAAGGACATGGATGTGGTGGGGAGAGGGGTTCAGAAAGTGACTGGAGACCAGAGGCCTCTGGGACAGGTGTGCACAGCTAGGGGGCTGGGGGGAGGCCCTGGAGGAGAGGATGCAGGAGAAGACGGCAAGGTCAACATACCCGTCACCCTCTCCCCTCCTCGCCCCGCCTGCTTCTCTGCAAAGAAAAAAAGAGCCTACCCTGCACCAGCTCCCCACCACCACCACCCAAGGGCCCGGCAAGGGCCACAAAGCCGTGAGAAGACATTGCACTCCTGTCTTACACACCCTCCCATAGCACTGACTCTGGCCTGCACGCGAGCAAAGCTTTCCTGACCAAGACATGCAGGCTGGGCGCTGAAACTGTCTGGAAGGAAGCTGGACGGACAGGCTCAGGAGTGTCTGGGGAATTCACAGGACAGGTGGCCATAATGAGCAGCTTTAACTCTTCATTCTAAAAAGCACACCCGGACACAAACAGACCCCATCTGCTGACAGCCGAGGGAAGACAAACAGCAAGCAGAAAATTAAATACCAATCACGTTATTTGATTTGGGGTGTATATTTGTGGCAAGAGAACTAAATCATATATTGATCCCAAATAAGAGCAAATTCAAGTTGTGGGTTTTGTTTTTTTTTCTTTTTTAGATGCAAAATACTTCAGAGCCTCGGCCAGAAGGAAAAGACACACGTAGAGGAAGCGGTGATTGTCGGCACTGAATTAGAGAGGCCCCTTGGTATTTGAATTGATTGGATAGATTTTCCACTTTATTTTGTTGGAGGGAAGTTCATTTTATGCCTTTGCCAGTTCAGCCAGCTCAGACAGACCCAGCGGGGTCCTGGGTGGGAAGAGTTTCATCCTGAGGACACCGCCCTCGAATCAGGCAGGTCAGATGGAGACAGAAGATGGGAGCAGCCTCTGCTCTGCCTGCAGATTCTTGGAAGCTTCCACTGAAGAGGCTACAGCTGGCCTTGACCTGGAAGGGTAAACGAATGTCCAGCAGGGAGAGGACAGGGAAGGGGTCCCGAGCAGAGGGGACAGCTGAAGCCAGTGGTGGCTTGGGAAAGAGATCTGGAGGGAGAAGGAACATGGAGAAACGATGTAGAAAGTTAGGTTCTGGCCAGTCTGCAGGGAGCGCTCGGAGTCATTCAGAGGAGGTCAGCGTTCACTCACTGATTCCAAGTACTTGCTTTTGCAGACACTGAGTGAACTGCGGTGAGTAGGCTTCTGCTTTATGGGTTTAAATTCCAGTTTGGGGGAGGGTGGCATTTGTTAGGCATGTTTCATCCATATCCTTGCAAAACGATGAATTGTATAAATATAGTAAGGAAAAAAGCCAGGTGCTATGGGGAAGAACTGAAGGCAAGAGGAGAAGGGGACGACAGAGGGCGAGGGCGTTGGATGGCATCATGTATTCAATGGACACGAGTTTGAGCAAGCTCCCAGAGATGGTACAGGACAGGGGAGCCTGGCGTGCTGCAGTCCACAGGGTCGCAAAGAGTCTGACTCGACTGAGTGACTGATCAACACCAACATGGGGAAAAGTACAGAAAGGGTTGCTCTCGGGTTGGGGCTGAGAGTTCCCAGAGAGGCAGAGGGCGGGGCATCCCCATGCCAGGCTGGGAAGGTCAAGGAACAGAGGGAAGGAGAATGATGTTTACATCCGCGTGCGTGCTCAGTCACTAAGCCGCGTCCGACTCTTTGGGACCCCATGGACTGAAGTCCGCCAGACCCCTCTGGCCATGGAATTTTCCAGGAAATAATACTGGGGTGGGTTGCCATTTCCTCCCAACCCAGGGATCAGGACTCGATTGAAACTCGAACCCGAGTCTCTTGTGTCTCCCGCACTAGCGGGTGGTTTTTTCACCTGCTGAGTCCCTGGGAAGCCACTTTATTTCCATAAACAACAGCCTTTAAGGAGAAAGGCAGAGCCCAAATGGGCATGGAATTACGACTTCAATAGATTCATTAATCACAAAATTACATTCACTCTAGATATTAAAGCCAATTACAAAGCTACAGTAATTAAGAGTATGATGTTAACATCAGGAGAGAAAAAAAAGCAGGGAACAAAAGAGAGAAAAGGTGAGGGTGGAAATTATGATAAAGGTGATGTTTCAAATCCAAGGGGAAAAGAAGAGGCTTTTTTTTTACAATCAATATAATTAGTATAATTAGTTAGCCGCTTGGGAAAATATTGAGACAGATCTCTCTTTTACACTTACACCAAAATAGATCCCAGATGAATTTAAGATCTAAAATATTTTTAAACACTTAATCTGTAAGGCAATATTTACTTCTATAATCTACAAAGCAATTATACTTTTATCATCGCTGGGTAAGGAAAGCTTTCCTGCACTTGTCTCTGCTGGCAAATCTACTGGCAACAGATCAGTGATCTGACTATATGACAATAAAAACTACACAAGGAAAATAAAGACCATTAACAGATTTAAAAGGCAAATGAACTGGTAAGGTGCTGTTTTTTCTTAACGTTTGAAGAACTCTTACAAACCAGGTGTAACAAAGACAGCTCCAAAAGAAGAAAAATGGGCCACAGTGAAAGCAATGACAGATTTTATTTTCTTGGGCTCCAAAATTACTGCGGATGGTGACTGCAGCCATGAAATTAAAAGACACTTGCTCCTTGGAAGGAAAGCTACGACAAACCTAGACAGCATGTTAAAAAGCAGAGACATCACTTTGCTGACAAAGGTCCATATAGTCAAAGCTGTGGTTTTTTTCAGTAGCTTTGTATGGACGTGAGATGTATGGATGTGAGAGCTGGACCATAAAGAAAGCTGAGCCCCCAAAAATTGCTTTCAAACTGTGGTGCTAGAGAACACTCTAAGGAGATCGAACCAGTCAGTCCCAAAGGAAATGAGCCCTGAATATTCATTGAAAGGACTGATGCTGAAGCTCCAATACTTTGGCCACCTGATGGAAAGAGCCAACTCATTGGAAAAGACCCTGATGCTGGGAAAGATTGTAGACAGGAGGAGAAGGGGACGACAGAGGACGAGATGGTTGGATGGCATCACCAACTCAATGGACATGAGTTTGAGCAAACTCCGGGAGACAGTGAAGGACAGGGAAGCCTGGCATGCTGCAGTCCTTGGAGTTGCAAAGAGTCAGACACAACTTAGCAACTAAACAGAAACAACAACACCAAAATACATACAGACCCGAGAGAAGTCAAATAGTTACAAGACACTTGTGTGCATTGGCTGGGCCAGGATTTCCGGAATTCTCTCTCCAGCATTTGTGTGACACGTACGGTCCTGAGCGGAGAGTCTGCTTCTTGGTACAGAATCTCTGGAGAGCCACTCAGAGAAGCACCAGAATGTTCAGGATGGATCCCTCCTCCAACATTCCAGGGCCTTCTGTCAGCCAAGTGTGGGGTTGGCCAAGACGTTCATTCCTGTTCTTCTGTGACAACCTATGGAGAACTCCGAATGAGCATTTTGCCCAACTTGGTGCATGAGTAACGTGGAGGTATCAACACAAGAATGCTTACAGGAGCAGCTCTTATGATAACAAGTTACACATAATCTAAACACAGGATGTGCTAAATTTAGTTTTAGGAACCCGTCTAAAATGATGATACAAATAAACGTATTTACAAAACAGAAATCGACTCACAGACTTGGAAAACAAACTTATGGTTACTGAAGGGGCAAGGGATGGGAGAGGGATAAATTAGGAGTTTGGGATTAACAGATACACACTGCTACATGTAAAATAGATAAACCACAGGATCTACGGTATAGCACAGGGAAATCTATTCAATAGTCTGTATTAATCTATATGGGAAAGAATCTGAAAAAGAACAGATATATGTGTATAACTGATTCTCTTTGCTCTACACCAACCCTAACACAACATGGTAAATCGGCTATACTCCAATATAAAACAAAAATTAAAGAAAATAAAAACAACAACAACAAAAAGTTTAGCAGAGCAGATGAGCTCCAGAAACCAGGGCAGAGCCGGCTCTCGTTTGATAGGCATTTCCTTACCCCTGCGCTTTGCCATACGCGTTCAGCTCTAGACGTGTCTATGGGTTGAACTCCTTTTCACACTCTTGCTCCCCTGCATGTGATGCTTCAAATGTTAATGCAGACAGTAAACAGCCCAACTGGAAGCCCTGCCTTTCGTCCCTCCCCCAGCCACGCAAGAAGAAGGCCACCCAGCCTGCATGCAGCAGTGGTCTGAGGAGCTCATTAGAAGGGCACTGCTTTTAGGGACAGAAAGGACAGAAAGTTTCAGCGCTCCCGGGAATTCCCCAGATGCTCGCAGCGATGAGTGACAGTCTGTCCTCTAGCCTCCATTTTATTAATTTTCTTTTAAGGGATGCCCAAACTGCAAATAATTTTTTTTTAAATTCTTTAAGGATTCCCAGGTGGCACAGTGGTACAGAATCTGCCTGCCAGTGCAGGAGATGCAGGAGAAGGGGTTCAGTCTCTGCGTCAGGAAGATACCCTGGAGAAGGGAAAGGTTACCCACTCCAATATACTTGCCTGGAGAATCCCATGGACAGAGGAGCCTGATGGAAACAGTCCATGGGGTTGCAGAGAGTCAGACATGACTGAGCACACGCTGAACTGAATTCTTTATTTTAGCTGTTTTTGCAGTTCCGGAATTTTCTTTATAGCTTTTTAAACATTTTTATTTTTCCTAGTGGCATTCTGTTTATATTTTAATTTGTTGAATATCGTGTTATTGTTGTTCAGTCACTAAGTCAGGTCTGATTCTTAGACCCCATGGACCTCAGCAAGCCAGTCTTCCTTGTCCTTTGCTATCACTCAGAGTTTGCAGAAACTTATGTCCATTGAGTCAATGATGCCATCCAACTATCTCATCCTCTGTCGCTACCTTCTCCTCCTGCCCTCAATCTTTCCCAGCATCAGGGTCTTTTACAGTGAATCAGCTCTTCATATCAAGAGGCCAAAATATTGGAGCTTCAGCATCAGTCCTTCCAATGAATATTCAGTGTTGATTTCCTTCAGGATTGACTGGTTTGATCTCCTTGCTAGAATCTACTCCAGCACCACAGTTTGAAAGTATCAATTCTTTGGCACTCAACCTTCTTTATGGTCCAGCTCGCACATGCATACATGACTGCTGAAGAAACCACGGCTTTGCCTCATACGGACCTTTGTCAGTAAAGTGATACTTCTGCTTTTTAGTATGCTGTCTAGGTTTGTCACTGAATACTTTAACTACAGTAATTTTAATATTTGTTCTGACATATCCAATAACCAAATTTCCTGTGAGTCTGTTTCCATTGCTTATTTTTTTTCTTAACTTCCAATCAGTGTCTGCTTATCTTTTTTGAATGCTGAACATGGTTTGTGAAAGAGTATAAATGTCATTGGAGCCTCTGAATGACACTGTTCTATGAAGGCTTTGCTTTTTAATTCGGTGATCAGGCAAGAGCAGGTCTCTCTAATCCAATTAGAGAGCAAGATGATTCAAGCCTGGCCTTGTGAGGGCTGTTATTTCCCATTCTCCCCTATTCCAGAGCATAGAGTATTTAGGTTCTCCACCTAATGGCTCAGATGATAAACAATCTGCCTGCAATGCAGGAGGCCTGGTTTTGATCCCTGGGTCGGGAAGATCCCCTGGAGGAGGAAATGGCAACCCACTGCAGTGTTCTTGCCTGGAGAATCCCATGGACAGAGGAGCCTGGCAGGCTATGGTCCATGGGGTCACAAAGAGTCAGACAGGATTGAACGACTAACCTTTCACTTTCACCCTGAAATCCCAGCATGTGTATGAGGTCCCCTATTTTTGTCAAGCCATGAACTCCAACTTTGACCCCAAAACTCGACTGAGAGGTCAGTTCCTCAGCCTTTGATGCATGGCTGGAGATTCAGCAGCAACATGGAAGGGAAAAGCCCCTCCAGACGTCAGGTTCTGCCCTCTCTGTTTCTCTCCAGAAATCCTCTCTGAGGTTGTAGCCATCCAAGTCTTGTCAGCTCTCCTCCATCAACCGAGGCGTCTTACCTTTCACCAACACCATTCTGTCACATGATCATGCTGTTGTAGCTTTATAGTGAGCCTTGAAATCAGTAAGAGTCTTCCCACTCTGCTCTTCCTTCCCAAAATTGTTTTGTATATTCTGCTTTCCTTGATTTTCCATATAAACTTTAGAATCAATTTCATTACGGGCACACATACATATGGTGGTTGGCTGGCATCACCATTGCAATGGACATGAACTCGGGCAAACTCCAGGAGATGGGGAGGGATGGGAAAGCCTAGTGTGCTGCAGTCCACGGGGTCCTGAAGAGTTGGACACGACTTGGCGACTGAACAACAACATGTATGTATGTATTATTGTGTACTTTAAAGTTTTAAATTAATTTTCAATAAAGGTGCTGAGGCAATTCATTGGAGAATAATTATTTCAAAAAGTAGTGCTAGAATAATTAGATTCTCTATGCAGAAAAATTAACCTCAATCCATACCTTGGACCATATAGAAAAATTATTTGGAATTCATCATAGATCAAAACCCTAAAACTATGCAACTTCTAGCAGAAAATAGAAGAAAATCTTCATGGCTTTGAGTTAAGCAAATAGTTTGATAGGACACAGAAAGCATAAATCACAGAAGGAGAAAATGTTACTCTGGTCTTCATCTAAACTGAAAAATGCTTATTGAAAAGGAACTCTTAAGAACACAAACTGACCAGCCAGAGATTGAAAGAAAAGACCTGAATGTTTAGTGAAACACTGGTTTTAAAAACTATATTGAAAAGTTTACAGATGTCAATAATAAGAAAATAGACGTTCCTATTTAAAAAGCGAAATGGATAAAAGATTTGAACAGACACTTCACTGAAGGAGACAGATGGATACCAAAGGAGCACCAAGTCTGTGAGAAGCTACTTGGCATCACCGGGCATTACGGAAATGCAAGTACCATCCCCCAACCAGAATAGTTCAGTGAAATAAACTTTGTAAAAACACCAATAATATCAACTGCTGGCAAAAACATGGAGCACCTAGAACTCTCATCCTTCGCTGGTAGGAATGCAAAATGGTGACACCCCCTCCCCCCATTGGAAACCAGTCTGGCAGTTTCTTTTGAAGCCAAACATCCAGTTTGGGATTACCAAACAACCCAGTAATCCCACGGCTGGGTGTTTGTCCAAGAGAAATAGAACCATGTATAGAACGCCTGTATGTGAATCTTCACAGAAGCTTTGTTCACAGTTGGGAAAAAAAAAATGCTGTAAATAAATGTCCATCAGCTGGTGAATGAGTGAACAAGTCGTGATATATCCCTACAGTGAAGTGTGACTCAGAAAAAAAGACAGAGGCACAAGCTATCCATCCCAAAGATATGGACGGCTCTCAAGCACGTTATACTGAGTGGAAAGAACCCAGAGACAGAGGTTGCATAAAGCACGACTCTGTTTACATAACAAACTGCAAAGGGCAAACTAGAGAGGGAGCAGACAGGCCAGCGGCTGCTGGGGCCTACGGGTGGGGGGGGCTTTGACCACTATGGGGAACGAGAGACCCTAGGAAGGTAACAGAAACACTCTTTATCTTGATTAAGGAATAAGGTATTGACACATGACCCTCTGTTCTTGTCACAATTTGTAGAACTGTACATTTTTTAAATGGTGAGTTTTGCTTTCATATAAAAGAAAACTCAATAAACCTAACTTTTAAAATTGTTAATCATTTCCCATTGCTATATATCTATTCTTTTTTTTTTTAATTTCCTCTGCTCGTTGTCTCTTGCGCTCCATAATCCTCATTGGATAACCTCTTGTGTGGGTACGTTCGCCTAAACAAACTAGGGCTTACATGATGAATGCAATTCTCAACAGGCATTTACGCCGTCCAGTCTCTGGCTAGGAGAGCAATGTCTGGCCCCAGCTTCTCTGAGGGACCAATTATGCGTTCTGACTGGTCTTGGGGTCATGCTCAGCCTCTGTTGTATTACCAGCTGTACAGTCGCCCTGGCCTTCACCCGGCCTCCCCCTGCTGCTGGGCCAGTCGCTTCTGACTGTACTTGCTTCTCATGGTTTCTACCTTGGTCATCGGTCTAATCAAGCTTTGTATATGACCTTGAGCTCCTCTTGGTAAAGTGCGCATCTTTAGAATATCATTTAAATTTATTAAATGATAAATACCTTTCAGTTTATCATTTAATAAATTTAAGCCATAATTATTTTTAAGAATATATTCATGCATCGCCGTCGCTGGGATCCGCGTTCGCACCACGCTCGCCCTGTCTGCTCTTTGGCTCTGCTTCGGGCTCTGCTGGGGAGTGTCTGTTTCACTCTTTGCTGTTGTTCGTGTTTGATAAGGTTTATTGACATCATTGTTTTTGTCCCAGATGGTAAGTTCTTGAGTACATTTACCAACTCTGTGTTTTACATCACCTGTTTCTGCTTCCATCTTTATTATTTCATCGTTTTCCTGCTTCTGTCACGTGGTGGCTCTGTGGTTTTCTCTGCTTTAATTAAGCCTTGCAGGAGACTGTTGGCAGAAGTGGCTCTGACGCCCATCCTGCCTGTGTGCTGGCCCTCGGGAAGTGCCCCCCACCCTGACTCTGGGCTTCTCCATGCGATTTACCTTGGCTGCTGGGTCTATCACCGAATGGACACAGCAGGGACTTGGAAAATGCTCTGACCGGGGCTCGTCTGCCTTGCTGCACTTGGAAGCCCGAGCCCATCGTGTGAAGCAGACCCGGATGCCCTGCCCGGGAAGGAGCACACACAGAGCCTGTGTGCCCCAGCCCATGCTTCCCAAGCACCAGACGAGTGACCAGGGCAGAGCTGGTTCAGCTAGCCTTCCCACCAGCAGACACGGGCATGTGAGAGCCCAGCAGAGACCAGCCAAACAAACCCAGGTGAGGGGAACAACCCACCAACCCACAGAGCCAGACACAAGAGTTGTTTGTACGCACTAAGTTTGGGGGACAGTTTCTTAGGCACCTTGGACGTGAGGTAGCTCCTCTCGGCCACCCTGACCTTGGACATGGGGTAGCTCCAAGGTACGGAGCAGCAGCTGTGCTTTGCTGGAGCAGCCGTGAAGAGATACCCCACGTCCAAGGTAAAAGAAACCCAAGTAAGACGGTAGGCACTGAGAGAGGGCATCAGAGGGCAGACAGACTGAAACCACAATCGCAGACAACTGGCCAATCTGATCACATGGACTGCAGGCTTGTATAACTCAGTGAAACTAAGCCATGCAGTGTGGGGCCACCTAAGACAGTCGGGTCATGGTGGAGAGGTCTGATGGGATGTGGTCCACTGGAGAAGGGAATGGCAAACCACTTCAGTATTCTTGCCTTGAGAACCCCATGAACAGTATGAAAAGGCAAAACAATAGGACAATGAAAGATGAACTCCCCGGTTCGGTAGGTGCCCAATATGCTACTAGAGATCAGTGCAGAAATAACTCCAAAAAGAATGAAGGGATGGAGCCAAAGCAAAAACAACACCCAGTTGTGGATGTGACTGGTGATAGAAGCAAGGTCTGATGCTGTAAAGAGCAATATTGCATAGGAACCTGGAACGTTAGGGCACGAATCAAGGCAAATTGGAAGTGGTCAAACAGGAGATGGCAAGAGTGAACGTCGACATTCTAGGAATCAGCAAAATAAGACGAACTGGAATGGGGGAATTTAACTCAGATGACCATTGTATCTACTACTGTGGGCAGGAATCCCTTAGAAAAAATAGACTAGCCATCATGGTCAACAAGAGTCCGAAATGCAGTACTTGGATGCAATCTCAAAAATGACAGAATGATCTCTGTTCATTTCCAAGGCAAACCATTCAATATCACAGTAATCCAAGTCTATGCCCCAACCAGTAACGCTGAAGAAGCTGAAGTTGAATGGTTCTATGAAGACCTACAAGACCTTTTAGAACTAACACCCAAAAAAGATGTCCTTTTCATTATAGGGGACTGGAATGCAAAAGTAGGAAGTCAAGAAACACCTGGAGTAACAGGCAAGTTTGGCCTTGAGATATGGAATGAAGCAGGGCAAAGGCTAATAGAGTTTTGCCGAGAGAACGCACTGGTCATAGCAAACACCCTCTTCCAACAACACAAGAGAAGACTCTACACATGAACATCACCAGATGGTCAACACTGAAATCATATTGATATTATATTGATTATATTCTCTGCAGCCAAAGATGGAGAAACTCTATACAGTCAGCAAAAACAAGACCTGGAGCTGACTGTGGCTCAGATTATGAACTCCTTATTGCCAAATTCAGACTTAAATTGAAGAAAATGGAGAAAACCACTAGACCATTCAGGTATGACCTAAACCAAATCCCTAATGATTATACAGTGGAAGTGAGAAATAGATTTAAGGGACTAGATCTGATAGACAGAGTGCTGGATGAACTATGGATGGTGGTTTGTGACATTGTACAAGAAACAGGCATCAAGACCATCCCCAAGAAAGAGAAATGCAAAAAAGCAAAATGGCTGTCTGAGGAGGCCTTACAAATAGCCGTGAAAAGAAGGGAAGTGAAAAGCAAAGGAGAAAAGGAAAGATATACCCCTTTGAATTCAGAGTTCCAAAGAATAGCAAGGAGAGGTAAGAAAGCCTTCCTCAGAGATCAGTGCAAAGAAATAGAAGAAAACAATAGAATATGCAAGACTAGAGATCTCTTCAAGAAAATTAGAGATACCAAGGGAACATTTCAAGCAAAGATGGGCTCAATAAAGGACAGAAATGGTAGGCACCTAACAGAAGCAGAAGATATTAAGAAGAGGTGGCAAGAATACACAGAAGAACTGTACAAAAAAGATCTTCATGACTCAGACAATCACGATGGTGTGATCACTCACCTACAGCTAGACATCCTGGAATGTGAAGTCAATTGGGCCTTAGGAAGCATCACTACGAACAAAGCTAGTGGAGGTGATGGAATTCCAGTTGAGCTATTTCAAATCCTCAAAGATGATGCTGTGAAAGTGCTGCACTCAATATGCCAGCAAATTTGGAAAACTCAGCAGTGGCCACAGGACTGGAAAGGGTCAGTTTTCATTCCAATCCCAAAGAAAGGAAATCCCAAAGAATGCTCAAACTATCACACAAATGCACTCATCTCCCACGCTAGTAAAGTAATGCCCAAAATTCTCCAAGCCAGGCTTCAGCAATACGTGAACCATGAACTTTCAGATGTTCAAGCTGGTTTTAGAAAAGGCAGAGGAACCAGAGATCAAATTGCCAACATCTGCTGGATCATCAAAAAGGCAAGAGAGTTCCAGAAAAACATCTATTTCTGCTTTATTGACTATGCCAAAGCCTTTGACTGTGTGGATCACAATAAACTGTGGAAAATTCTGAAAGAGATGGGAATACCAGACCACCTGACCTGCCTCTTGAGGAATCTGTATGCAGGTCAGGAAGCAACAGTTAGAACTGGATATGGAACAACAGAATGGTTCCAAATAGGAAAAGGAGTACGTCAAGGCTGTATATTGTCACCCTGTTAATTTAACTTATATGCAGAGTACACCATGAGAAACGCTGGACTGGAAGAAGCACAAGCTGGAATCAAGATTGCCGGGAGAAATATCAATAACCTCAGATATGCAGATGACACCACCCTTATGGCAGAAAGCGAAGAAGAACTAAAGAGCCTCTTGATGAAAGTGAAAGTGGAGAGTGAAAAATTTGGCTTAAAGCTCAACATTCAGAAAACTAAGATCATGACATCTGGTCCCATCACTTCATGGGAAATAGATGGGGAAACAGTGGAAACAGTGTCAGACTTTATTTTTTGGGGCTCCAAAATCACTGCAAATGGAGAGTGCATCTATGAAATTAAAAGACGCTTCCTCCTTGGAAGGAAAGTTATGACCAACCTAGACAGCATATTAAAATGCAGAGACACTACTTTGCCAACAAAGATCCATCTAGTCAAGGCTATGGTTTTTCCAGTAGTCATGTATGGATGTGAGAGTTGGACTATAAAGAAAGCTGAGTGACGAAGAATGGATGCTTTTGAAGTGTGGTGTTGGAGAAGACTCTTGAGAGTCCCTTGGACTGCAAGGAGATCCAACCAGTCCATCCTAAAGGAGATCAGTCCTGAGTGTTCATTGGAAAGACTGATGTTGAAGCTGAAACTCCAATACTTTGACCGCCTGATGCAAAGAGCTGACTCATTGGAAAGGACCCTGACTCTGGGAAAGATCGAGGGCAGGAGGAGAAGGGGATAACGGAGGATGAGATGGTTGGATGGCACCACTGACTCAATGGACATGAGTTTGGGTAGGCTCTGGGAGTTGGTGATGGACAGGGAAGCCTGGCATGCTGTGGTTCATGGGGTTGCAAAGAGTCAGACACAACTGAGAAACTGAACTGAACTGAACTTTTTAGGCACCCAAAGCTAACAAATAGAATTTTTATGTTTGTAAAGTTGTTTTCTGGTAAAGTAACTCCAAGTTCTGGATTTTCCTTTGAGGGTTGCCTGGCTGAATGCCGTAGGTTAGAATGCATCCTTTCAGCATCGTCTGAACTGAAGTCTTTCTTCCTCTCTCTCTTTCTCTTTCCTTCTGCCTCCCTTCCTCCCTGCCCCCTTCTTTCTTTCTCTTTCTTTGTTTCTGCTAATAATGAATTAATAGAACACTTACATTCCATATTTTCTAAGTTTAAAATATTTTTATTATTTTCTAGCTTTATGACAGTGTGGTTTGCAAAAAGAATATGAACAATTTGTGATTTTGTAATGGATTGTTGATTTCTTTATGGCTTAAGAATTCATCTATTTTTACAAATGTTCCAGTGGTTCTAGGAAAAAATAGATATTCCCCACAGGAGTCATATTTCAATGATTAATGTTTCTTCAGTCCACTTACCCCAGACTGTATGCATCATGGGTCGGGAGGGCTCTCCTCTCTTAGCTATGCCTGGCAGGTGATTATTACTGGCATGTAGATGGGTACTCTATCCGTACGTATTTGCTGAGTGATAAACAAATGCACCTAACTGACAATACTCATCAGCGCCTGTATTGCCTTACTATGACTCATTATTTATGATTTATTATGATGATTTATCTTACCAATATGGTGAAAAGTGAAATACGTGTATTAACTCTTTTCTTACCATTCTGCTTTGCCAATTGCTCCTTGGATGTATAATACTCTTTCTTTTGCCTTTTTCTACTTTATCTGTTGATCACAAGTTTCCCTGTACCAGTGAGGTTAGCTTTTATATTTGTAAAATCATAACTTTCTCCTTTGATGCATCTTTTCATGAATTTCTCTTTGTCTGATATTAATACTGGGACGCCTGTAAATCCATGGCCCGATTTACTCCTGTAAGTCCTATTGCCCATCCATGGCATAGTAGCAAGCTGACCACCCAATACCCATTCTCTGTTTTATCCTTGGCTTAAAAAAAAAAAAGGAAAGAAAAATTTTAAAAAGTAATTTTTCCTTAAGGCATCAGTGAGCCCCTCTAAGTCACATTTTCCCTGAAATAGGGATGGTGGCTTGACTACGTTCTGGCCAATGAGTTGTAAGAGGAAGAGCAGGACTTATGGAAGATTCCTTAAGAGACGGCCAGGGAGTGCCACTGTGTCCCTTGCCTGTGCCTTGCTACCTGGAAGACAGATGTGGTGGCCGGTGCCCTTGCAGCCATCTTGGATGCCGAGGCCCTCTGAGGGCACATGCCGTGCACTAAATGATGGTGCAGCAGAAAGATGGAGCAAGCCCAGTCTCCAGGTGTCTCTAGTGTTCTGACACCTGGGCTGATATTACACAGTGAAATAAACTCTCATAGGCATACGGTGCAGTGTCTAATCTCAAAGCCAACTCACTCCAGTCCACAGCCAAACTGTAGCTGAGCGACTGAACCTCAGACAGAGAAACGAAGATGCTCTCCTCGTTGTCCTCCCTGGATCCCACACCACCGCACATCTTCCCCACTCACTCCATATCCCTCCAGGGATGCTATTTGCAAGGCTACTGCTTTACTTTCCTTCAGAATTTTAAATAATCATTCTACATTTCAATAATGCCAATGCTCAAAATAAACGCTGTTCTGCCATCACTTTACCATCGTGTGTGCATGCAAAGTCGCTTCAGTCGTGTCTGACTCTCTGTGACCCCATGGACTGTAGCCCGCCAGGCTCCTCTGTCCTTGAGATTCTCCAGGCAAGAATACTGGAGCGGGTTGCCATGCCCTCCTCCAGGGGGTCTTCCCAACCCAGGGATTGGACCACATCTCTTACATCTCCTGCGTTGGCAGGCAGTTTCTTTACCACTAGTGCCTCTGGGGAAGGCCCATTTTATCATCACTGAGCTCTTAACTTTTTTATCTATTTGTTGATGGTCACAGATCCCCAGGTGATATCTAAAAATGGCTACACAGAATGAGTGTGTCTGTGTGTGTGTGTGTGTGTGTGATTCTCTGCTTATGGCTTTCACACCTTAAAAATCAATCTAACCAATTCAATCAACCTCCACTGGAAATCAAATTATTGGATTATAAAGGTTTTCTCTTAGAATCTTGGCAGAACCAGTGGACACCTTTTTTCTTTCCTTCTATCTCTGTAGGCCTGGCTGAGTGAGCAGATTACACGGTGTAGACAGACTCCCAGGGAGAATGGCTGGGACTCGAGCCTAAGCAGAGCTCTCTGGACCAGCGCCTCGTGGGCAGCAGGCCCTCGGGAAGTCTGGGGGTTGAGTTCAGTTGAGTTTAGTCTGCAGTTCAGTTCAGTTCAGTCGCTTAGTCATGTCTGACTCTTTGTGACCCCATGAATGGGTGAAAGATTATGATAAGTCAATAGGGCCGTCCTAATAAGACCATCCTGACTCGGCCTCGGGCTCACATCCGGACCAGTCTCTCTGTACCCAGAGGGTCCCTGCTGGGGCCACAGCAGTGAGGGAGGGTCCTTCCCCCTGTAAGCATCATGGCTGCTGCCCCGGCTTTCAGAGGGGAAAGGCTGGCCCTGAGGTCATCGTGTGTGTCTTGCTGACCCTTGGAAGGTGGGGACGCGTGCCCCAGAGGAACCCGGGCTCCACATCTTCCCCATGGGGAAGTGCCCAAACAGACAGGCCACTCCAGAGACTGCGCTGCAGACTGGCCACTCCACCGACATCCTGGAGGAGGCTCTTGCAGCTGAGCTTGGGCAGAAACTTCACTTGGGCCTGTCGCGGCTTAGACAGAGGCCCCTGAAAGATACGTCAGTGTCTCAACCCCAGGGACCTGGGAATGCGACTTTATTTGGGAAGGAGATCTTTGCAGATGTAACAAGCTTGAGGATCTCCAGACAAGATCATCCCGGTTTAGGGTATGTGCAGGCTTCCCAGGTCTGCCTGCCAATGCAGGAGACATAAGAGACAGGGGCTTAATCCCCGGGTCAGGAAGATCCCCTGGAGAAGGAAACGACAACCCGCTCCAGTATTCTTGCCTGGAAAAGTCCACGGACAGAAGAGCCTAATCGGCTACTGTGCATGAGGTCACAAACAGCTGGACGTGACTGAGCACACACGCGCTTGCACCCAAACCTCTACGGGAGAAAGGCAGAGGGAGACTTGAGACACACACAGGGATGAAGTCGCGTGAAGAGGGAGGTAGGAATCTGGTGACGCTCACAAACCAAAGATCATCTGAAGCCTCTGCAGGGAGCGTGGTCCTGTCAACACCTCAAGTTCTGACTTCTGGGCTCTGGACGGTGAGGGAGTGAACGCCTGCTGCTTCTGGCCACCAGGTTTGTGGTGAGTCATTACCGCAGCCCCAGGGACACTCACACGGGGACTTGATTCATTAGGAGCAGCTTATTAATAAAAACACGGATTCCAATTGTTCAAAGTTGGGGCATTTCACGCTGCCATCTGGAGATGTTTGTGGAGCCACCTCGGTTGATCTGAAATAAGATGAGGAGTCAGGGGCAAGCCAGTGGCCAAGTGGACGGAGGCCGCCCCTCGAGGGCTTGGGCCTTAAACGTGGGAGGGGTCCACAGCCAGAAGGACCCTCATTCACGCTGGTGTACCTGCTCTTCCACCTGGACGTTTACACAACAGTTTTCTTTATCTTCGTCATTTACAAATTTCACTGAAAGGGTCTCGTTTTGAGCTCAGCGTAATCAGCTCTTTCTAACTGACAAATGAGCCGTTTTTTTCCAACAGAAAGCACACTTTCCACACGTCCCATTTTTGCTAGATTCTGCATCTTCAGATCTCTGGCCGGACACATCCGTTGCCTGCACACTGGCTCTCTGACCTCCGTCCACCACCCTGGAAGCTTCTCCCGTTCTTCCCGCCTCTCCCGTCATTTCCTATCCAAACAGGAACGATAATGAGCAGCTTCCCAGGGGCCGCCAGCCTGTCAGGCTCTGTGTTTCGCCAGGGTAGTTACTATTGTCAGATCTGTAGATGAAGCAACCCGGGAACAGAGAGGTTAGGTAAACTGCCCCAGGTCAACCAGATCGTCGTGAAACAGAATCCTCAAAGGAAGTCTTCTTAGTCTCTGAGGATGAGCAAAATTGGCCATGCCCCCGCCCATCCGCACAGATGGCCCATCCCCTTCTGAGCATCATCTCTCTCGGTCCTTTCGGAAACTCGAATCCCAGTGGTCCAGGGAAGAAACCTCCGCAGGGCAGCAGGGTTTGTGTCAGGAGGAGCAGGACTCCCTGAGCGACATGAGATCACTCTGTCTGCAGAGAGCACGTCCCAGCTCATCCCAGGTAATTAACAAGACCCTCAGCCTCCAAGTCCTGCCGGCTGCACATATTCTAAAACGTTCTAAACCTTAAACACGTCAGACACTGGCAAAAAACAAAACACCACCCAAGCAATCGCTTAGAAACCCAACCTGTTTTTTTTTTTCCTTTCCCAAGCTGAAGCCTGTCCACACACTTCAGTGCTTTTACAGCCTTTATTAAGAGAAGCGAGAACTCAGTCTATTTGATTTATAATTGAAAATCATAAACTATAGCATTCACCTGCTGTTCCCAGGCACTGGTGAAATGATACAAGGCTATTTCATCACTCAGCCTGGTAATTGGCGTGAGCCGGCATCAGTATGCACCGCGGCGTTCCCAGAGGCCCACTAACAAGTTGATACAACTGCACAGGCTGGAGAGCAGAAATTTAGTAAAAACATTATTTCGTGCTGATTTGTGCTCTAACTCCCGCTTCGTGAAGAGTCACCGGGATGCACAAGGGCCCTTCATTAGTAGGGACAGGAGGAGGCGCCAGCCAGGGTCTGGGGTGAATGCGTTGCCCTCATCCTGGGCAGCAGGTGGACCCTGCAATCCCAGCACACCCTCACCACGCCGGGAGTGGAGCTCATGAGGTCTAGGCAGCCACGGAGACACAGACACCACCCCAGGCACCCTCCTCTGGGGTCCGCAGGCACCACCAGCCCCAGAAGGGCTGGTCTGCTGCTGGGCGTGGTCCTCAGAACACAGAGCAAACTCAGACACCAACCCTGCCTCCCCTCAGAGCTCCCGGGCTTGGGGCAGGGGTGTTGGGGATCCGTCGCAGGAGAGGAAATGGAAGGAACCATCCAGACAAACAGCTGAAGGTGCGGTCAGATCACCTTGACCTTGTTGTCCGAGAATCTCCGTGAGCACGTCATGACTGCCATCAGCTGAGCACAGCCTGACCCCTAGGAGCTGGTACAGGAGGGTTAACCAGACACCAGAACCTTCCGGTGTTGCTGGGTGACAGCACTGGTCACTGCCAGTCAGAAATCTTCCCTGGTCCTCGGTGGAGATGCAGGCCCAGAGGAGGGATGTACGGACCCTGGAGGGGAGGGGGAGAGGGCGGGACAAACGGGAGAGCAGCTGGAAAGGCACACGCCACCACGTGTAACAGGAGGGCGTGGCAGCCCGCTCCAGTGTTCTTGCCTGTTAAGCCCCATGCGCCGAGGAGCCTGGCGGGCCCCCGACCACGGGGTCGCAAGAGTCGGACACGACTTAGTGACTAGACCACCACCACCGTGTGTGAAATAGACAGCCAGAGGGAATTTGCTGTATGACTCGGCGAACTCAAACCGGGCTCTGTGACAACCTAGAGGGGTGGGGTGGGTGGGAGGTGGGAGGGAGGTTCAAGAGGGAGGGGACGTGGCTGATTCACACTGCTGTATGGCAGAAACTAACACGGTATTGCAAAGCACTTATCCTTCAACTGAAATAAGTTAATTCTTTTAAAAAGAAAATAAATAAATAAATCCACTTCGTACCTAAAAAAAAAAAAGCCCTCACTTGTCCAATAACATCCCAGTAGAAGCTTTTGAACACTTTTTTAATTGATAAAAAGAGAAATGACAGCAGTCTTGTATTATGTACACCTACGGATCAGGCGTTTTTGCTTTATTATATCATTTTTTTTCAATTTTGGTTTTTAAAAAGTGAATAGGGAGCAAAATTGCTGTCTATCGGCTGACAGCTGTATGAGCTTGCACACCCGTGGAGAGTCCTGTGACCGCCGCCTCGCCCAGAGTAGAGAGCACCCTCCTCACCCAGGACGCCCCTGGAGCCCTGTCTTCCCAGTGACACACCCTGCACCCTGTTGGCATCCCCCGCCCTGTCCTGGTCACTCTGGGTCCGCTTTCCCGGATGCTCTGGAGAAGTGTCCAAGTGGTATGTGGGTCCATATTCACTCACTTCTTAATTGCCAAATCGTGTTTCATTGTATGGGCGTAGCAGTGCAGCTAAAGGACCCTGGGGCTGTCTCCACTCGCTGACCACTACGAATAATCCCCTGTAAACCGTCCTGCTGTGTGGAGCTTTTGTGACCCTGCAATAATTATCTAGGAATGGAATTGACGGGTCATACATGATGTGCGTTTACTCTGGCAGGAAACTGTCAGGCTTTTTGCAGAAGGGCTGCGTGTACTATTTCTCATTCCCACCAGCAAAGTGTGTGTGAGTTCCAGTTGCTCACATCCTCACCGGCAATTGCTGTTGTCAGACTGCTTAATTTTAACCTTTGTGACAGGCGTGTTGGCAATGTCTCACTGGGGTTTTCATTTGCATTTCCCTGATGGCGAACCAGGTTGAGTATCTCTTCGTGGGTGCATTTCCCGTCAGTGTATGCTCTCTGAGGAAGAGTTTCTCTTCCCCACCGGGCTTGTTTCTAACAGCTGAGTTTTGCAAGCTCTTTGCATGTTCCCGAAAAAAGTCCTTTTATCTGATACATGATTTGCAAAGACTTTCTCCCAGTTTGCAGCTTACTTTTTCATCCTCTAAACAGGGGTCTTCTACAGAGCAAAAGCGTTTTAGTTTGATGAAATCCTGTGTATTTTTCTCTTTAGATCATGTTTTGGGAATTTCTTGCATAACAGGCTGCAAATATTGACTCCAGTTTTTACCTTCTAAAAATTGTTTACTTGTATATTTAGATCTATGACTCTTTAAGAGTTTTTATATGGGGCATAAAGTTTAATTCCTGATCTTTTTTGGATATGAATGCCGAAATGTTCCAACACCGTTTGTTAAAAAATTCTCCTCCCTCCTTTGCACCGTGGCAAGCGGCACTTGGACATATTTCTGTGCGTCTGGTTCCTACGCTGTCCTCCTGGTCACCGGTTTGTCCCACCTCAGTCTTGACTGCTGTGGATTTATGTTAAACCACACCGCGCTGCGTGTGAAGGCACAGTCCCCTGACCAGGGTTGGAACCTGTGTCCCCTGCCTTGGAAGGGAGATTCTTAACCACTGGACCGACAGGGAGGTCCCATGTGATAAGTCTTAGAATAAGCTAATGCACTTCTTTGAAATTGATTCTTCTCTTTAAAAGGTGTTTTGGTTATTCTAATTCCTTTGGTTTTCCATACACGATTAAAAAAAAAAAATTGGCTGTACCCTGCAGCTGGTGGGCTCTTAGTTCCCCCACCACGGATTGAACCTGGGCCTCTGGCAGTGAGCGATTAGAGTCCCACCCACTGGACCACCAGGGAATTCCCTTCCACGTATATTTTTGAGTCTGTCTCTCTATGTCCACAACAGAAGAACCCTGCTGGGATATTTGTTGAAATAACAGTAAATCTATACGTCTGTTTGGAAAGAATTTAAACCTTAGCTACGTTGAGTCCTCCTGTACACTAACAGTTCCTCTCTCCTCCTATCTAGATCTTTGATTTCTTACATGCACGGTTCATGGTTTTCAGTATATTGATCCTGTATATGTTTTGTTAGATTTAAAGCCCAGTATCTCATACTTTATGGAAATGTTTTAA